>NC_081842.1:87660432-88860432 GCF_963259705.1 Myotis daubentonii
ACACAGGACTTAGACTTGATTATTCTGACACTCTCTGATCATCTTTTCCTAATGTCCGCTACAAAGGAAAACAATAAATGGGTAAGTGTTAAATGCACCAAGTGATCATCTTTTATTATAGAGTTTTTTAGATGTAGAGTAAAGCAAGTAGTAGGTGATGGAGGAAGTTGAGGAGAGAGATCCAAGACACCAGGAACGCAGAACATAGTTAAATCTTCTAGTCAACCTGGGGGGACTCTGGAAGAAGGGAAAAACTACCAAAATGAGGATCATTAAAAAAGGCAAAGCAATTGCATACCCTTGTAAACAAAAGGCACACTGATGGCAACAGTGGGATGACTCTCATAAAACTTGAATTGTTTTTTTTAATGATATTGTGCCTTGCAATGCTTTTTCTTTTGTATAGCTGCTTATCAACATACTGGTGTAATACTTATCACCTGTCAATCCAGACATAAAAATAAATATATATTTTTTATTTAAAGGTAGTGTGAAATGAGAGACCACACCCATAAAATAAATTCAATGCATTACACTTAGTTAGATTTTTCTCTTCTGTTATTTCTAATGTGTTTTTTCATGGAGTCAGCTTTTTTAGAGGCAAAGAATGTTTTCAGGTAAATATTTACATTCCTTTAATTCACTAAAGCATAGAGATGAAATGATATAAAGATGGATGCAGTTCTAATACAGTATATTTTTTATCCTATTCATTTTAATCTATCAAATTTTGCAACCTTAATGTATTTTGATTTATATTTTCTTCTGGTTGAAATATTTTGATATGTCCTATAGTAGGGATTATTATATCATGTCATGCCACTATATATACATCCCTACTTTCTCATCTCATTAAGTTCCAATTGTATCAGTTTTTGTGTTCTCTATAGTTAAACACACACACACACACATACATACATATATATATATATATATATATATATATATATATATATATATATATATATATATATAGTTTGTATTTTTCCTACATAGCACTTTGATAAGTTTCTGCTTCTTATGTTTTTCTTATGCATAGTCTCCTATATTTAAAATATGTTTTCTGCTCACTTCAAGCTCATTTTGAATTCGGTACTCATTTTACATGAGGAAAACAAGCACCTCCTCTCTGAAATATTCTCTTCAGTTTTGTCAACAAGAAGCTTAATGAGCTTGCTTAGAACACTGATGAAAATGCTAAATAGCTTGCATTGTTGATGCTGGAAGCATTATAGAATAAATTCTTACAAGGTTGTAGTTCTGTCATCTTTGAGTTCATCTAGTGACTCTCCAATTGCACAACTGACTTTGCTAGGTGAAGACAAGTACAGTATATCTGTTTATTACATAACACAAATGTAATCTTACCTTAGGTCACTCTTCTCTTTCCAGAATGATGTCAAAGGTTCCAATATTGTTCAGTCATGCATTTTAAGATTACCAAAACATAAATAAAAGGCAAAAATATTACTTACATGAATTTAATACTTTTCCATTGAAATTAAAACATATTTTGATGACTTTTAAAGGAGCCCAAGAAACCTAGTAGACCCAAATCACAAGCTGAGGGTAGATTATCTTGATTTATTTAACATAATTATTCAGATTGTTTTAGTTGGTGTTATGAACAAAATGTTTGTGCTCTCCCCCAATGTATATGTTAAAGCCCTAACCACAAATTTGATGGTATTAAAGGTGAAAACTTTGGGGGATAATTAGTTTTAGATAAGTGGAGCCCACATGATGCCAATAGTTCCCTTAAACAGTGGTTCTCAACCCTCTGGCCCTTTAAATACAGTTCCTCATGTTGTGACCAACCATAAAATTATTTTCGTTGCTACTTCATAACTGTAATGTTGCTACTGTTATGAATCGTGATGTAAATATCTGATATGCAGGATGGTCTTAGGCGACCCCTGTGAAAGGGTCGTTCGACCGCCAAAGGGGTCGCGACCCACAGGTTGAGAACCGCTGCCTCAAGCGAAGAAGAGACACCAGAGCATCTTCTCTTCACCATATGATGATAGAGAGAGAAATGCGTTTCCTAATGTACTCAAGATTCAAGAATTTACATGGTGACCCAATGGCATACATTCAAATGGGAATTAAGTAAATCTTCAGGCATTCTACATTGAACATATGAAGGTAGGAGATGTTTGGAGAGATGGGCATGAGGAGGAAGACAGTCTACTACCATATCAAATTTTGCAAAAGTAACTGCATATTATAATCTTACTTTAGATAGAATATTCTTTATTTTTTACTTTATTTCAAGATCTCTTGTTATAAGACTGTACAGCTACCTTTTCCTAACAAAAATATACACATTTTATTAGTCTGTGAACAGAAAAATAATTTTTAATAAATATGTATCTGTCCCTCCCAACTTCAGGCTGTGGCTGTAACATTTTGAGGCACATCGCTTGCTAAAATGGCATATGCATCACACACTTGCTTCTCTGCTTTGCAATCGATTAATGACATGGTGAATTTTCCTATTCATGTCAGTTGTCAGGGTAATCACTACAGTTATTTTTAATATTTCATATATTATATATCATTTACTTACTCTTTTAGTGCACTACCTACCTATCCCCTCAAATCTAAGCTCATTCAAATGGAAAGAAATAAAATTGGAATTTTCATTTTTAAAAATTATTCTAAATCCACTTGCCATTTTTAATGGAGGGAGGGAGCAGAGAACAAAGGCATGAATTAGGGGAGGAAGGAAGGAAGAAAGGGAGGGAGGGAGAGAGGGAGGGAGGGAGGGAGGGAGGAAGGGAGGAAGGAAGGAAGGAAGGGAGGAAGGAAAGAAGGAAGGAAGGAAGGAAGGAAGGAAGGAAGGAAGGAAGGAAGGAAGGAAGGAAGGAAGGAAGGAAGGAAGGAAGGAAGGAAGGAAGGAAAGTTTCTAGTGCTAGACAGAGTATCAAAAGGCAATAAAGGGTGGGTATTACTGACATGGATGTGTTGGAACAAGATTGGTTCCTCAAATCACAGAAGCCATCATACCAATTTACTCACCAAACTGATAATAATTTTGAATTTAATGAAGAAAAAGTATCTGAAAAATCATGCCATGCAAATATGTTTTTTATTTCAACTTCTGTTCATAACCACATTTCTGTGTGAAATGTATTTCCCCACTGAGTGATTTTCCACATTTGCACATATATTTCCCCCCACTCCTGCCTTGGAACCAGTGTGTATTTTTCTTTTATAAACTTTGACGGAAAAATTGTGGACTTTTTTACCAATTAGATAATAAAAACAACTTCCTCTATTTCTCTCTATTACTCAGGGAAATCTCAGTTGTGTTCTTTTCTTATTTCCTCAAGTTATATATGACCCTAATATCTGCTCATTAATTCAGACACGCTGAACATTTATTTTATTTACAATATTTGCTCCTTGGTATTCTCCGGAGATGCACATCTCAATTTTATGACTGACTTGGGAGTAAGTAGTTAATGCAGTCATGCTCCAGCCTGCTTCGGTGTCACACATTCATAATGTTGAACACTCAGTCTACAACCCACAGCCACACATCACAGTCACAGTTCCAATCATACAATGTCCTATTGCAGTATTTCATGCCATACTGTTGAGAGAGTCTACTCCTGGTTAGCCCCTGCAATTCCCCTGCTTTTAATGTCTGGGCCTGTTTGGCTGCTGACCTAGTATAAATGGGGATGGCGAGTATGTCTTTGGTCTCTTGTAGCTGCAGAGGGCTCAGAGCAGACATAAAACAGGCCTGCAGCCCCACAACATCTGAACAGTGTTTCCTGTCTCTAGTTCTCATTTTTACACTTGGCATGAGCTGCAGTGACCTTTACCCTGTTCTTAAAAGGGATGCCTTTTATGGAGGTTAAGAGTGACTTGGCCCCCAAGCTTACAAAGTCCTAGGCTCCCACTGAACTCCAACTGTGCCATATGTGCATGGTGCTGTGAATGCTGATTTAGTGGTGTGGGCAACAGTCCACCAGAACTGAGCACACTGACATCACCACAATTATGTGACTTGAAGACATTTGTGTGCCCCACTGATCATTACCAGCGTTCGGAAACTTGGGCTTTGGGCCTCATTTATCTGCCGACTCAGCAGCATTTTGACCACATGAATTAATGATAGCACAGAAAGTACTTTCTACAGCTACTTGTAACCACTCTCATTAATGTCAAACATGGGACTTGTCCTGAAAACAGTGTCTCAAGCACTTGCCTCTGGATAGAGCCGTGTGCCTTGTTCACTGTATCCTGTTCTACACATAGATTTGACTCCACATGCACCGCCATGCATGTGGGATCATTTGATCCAAAAGTTAATAAACTGAATGTAGGTTCCTATTACTTAGTAATTCCATCCATAAGAGATGGTGATAAACACAAACATGTCTCTTTGCTTGCCATTACTGTGATTGTTTGGGTATTCCTGAAAACTTTTACAGGACAAAATGCTTCCGAAGTAAATGCCATGTTTACTAAGTTTGCAAAGCTGTAATGTCAAGTTTCACTATGAAAAATCTTTATTTCGGTTGTAAGGG
This sequence comes from Myotis daubentonii, assembly GCF_963259705.1. Taxonomy (NCBI): domain Eukaryota; kingdom Metazoa; phylum Chordata; class Mammalia; order Chiroptera; family Vespertilionidae; genus Myotis; species Myotis daubentonii. The sequence goes on from NC_081842.1 coordinate 87,664,974, forward strand.
TATTTGTTTAGTATAAATTTCTTTTATTATATTTTTTAATACAAGTCAATGGAACAGATATAATACTTTATTTGTTCACCTTACAAATTTCTCTTGCTTTTTGGTTATTTTGAAGATGCTATTTTAGTTATGCCATCTCAGAAAAGAGTAGAGACCTTGTTACTTATTATCAAAACTGTAAATCTATTAGAGATCATTTAAATCTCTTCTGTTTATCTTACCTATTGATATTTTTGGCTCCTTTAAATAATAGCCTGACCCAATCATGAACTCTGCAAGAGATAGAGTTGAAGATGCAGCTTTATTGATTCCAAATATACAGGGTCAAAAAATAAAATCCCAACACCCAAATGTCACTGAGGTCATAAAATGAAGAACTGACAAGTAATTTTTATTACTGAATATAAATTTCTGAAATTAAAACAACAAAAACTATTTCCTATCTGAGTAATACTTTATCTTGAAAATATTTCTGAAATAATATTTATCTTTTCTTACTTGCCCAGAATAAGTTTCCAATAGCCATAATTAAACGAAGTTCCCAAGTTTATATATATTTACAGAAAGAAAATAAATCCTGATTTTCACTTTACCATCTAATTTAACAGATCAGTTTTGTTCTTATTTATTTATTTTTAAATATGTTCTTATTGATTTTAGAGAGAAAGGAAGTGAGGGGGAAACAGAGAGAGAGAAACATTCATGCGAGAAACTTCGACCAGTTGCTTCCACACACCTCCGCCAAGGACTGAACTGCATGCAACCTGGGCATGTGCCCTGGCCAGGAATCGAACCAGTTAACTTTCCGTGCACAGGACGATGCTCACCCAACTGAGCACACTGGCCAGGGTAGTTTTTGTTCTTTTTAAAAAAATGTGTTCTGTATAAGAAAATGTGTGTGTGTGTGTGTGAGAGAGAGAGAGAGAGAGAGAGAGAGAGAGAGAGAGAGAGAGAGAGAGAGAGACCTATGAGGTGTAATTACCTAGAAAGGGGACTTAATTCCTACTTCAATTTGTCACATTGTCTTAGCACAATAGGAGAGATTTTATAGCATAATACAAAAGAATAAAAATGTTCTCACTGCATTTGATTTGCTTAAAATCTAATGGTGGACAAACCCAAAATTAAAAATGACAAAATCCATATGTAACAATATTTTTAAAGCTTATACTAATTGCATAAATGCAGACCAGCATTAAAGAGTTTCTGTGAATTCAAAATTGAATTATCCTGCATTATTGGAAAAAAAACAAAACAACTCTCCCTTCAACTATCAACTTCGCCATTTGAAGTTTCAGCGTATAGATTCTGTAAGCACTTTGCTTCCTGCAGAAAACTCAGAGAAGCTGGACAACAGTGTAATCGATATGCTCAATAAACTGTTAGCTCACCTGATTGAGGGGAGGGCAAAAATAACTTAGAGCATTTCATTTCATTGACAGCAAGCCTTGGGTGCATTGCCTGCTTGCCCCTTTGAAAGTACAACACCTATCCTCTCGCCCCTGGATCACCTTGTCAGAGGTTGTATAAATAGGCTTCTGTCCGGAACCTAAACCCCAACTGAACTTTGAGAATAATTGAGAAAACATGTGTTGCATTCTGAATTATTTTGGAAAACAGTGATGTATGTATTCATGGTTTTGTAATTAGTAGCCCTAGTATTGCTTCCCATAATGTGGCATACCTCTTTCAAGTTGTATAATTTTATATTTTCCTTATAAGCATGTGTTATTAGAGAAGCAGGGACAGAGGAAGGGCTTCCCATGACACCCTGTTCCACTGAGAGTATGGTTGATTAATGAGCAGATTTCCTATATCTATCATAGCTGATTATAGGATTCAGTTCTGTGTGTTATTGAATGTCCTTGGTTAAGGTCCTACGACCTCAGTTATTAACTGCCATAAGGCATGAAAAAGGTAACCATCACAATTTTTCCCACAGATATAAAATGATGGGGCATAGGAAAACTTACTTATAGGGCATTAATAACGTTGTTATAAATCCCCAATGTTTGTTTTATTCTGGCTTCCTTTGACCATTAAAGTTGTACCTCTAATGTATTTAATGAATTTTTATGTATGTACCTCACATAAGTTGGTAGCATTTTATGTCATTGTCCTCAAATCTAAAGAATGGTACTGTTTCTAGAATAAGCCCCAAAGTGGTTTGGTGGAGAGGTTTGGGGCTTATTTTCTTTCTTTCTTATTCCTCAAATAGAGGCCCGGTGCACAAAAAATTGTGCACTCGTGGGGGGGCCGGTCCCTCAGCCTGGCCTGTGCCCTCTCACAGTCTGGGATCCCTTGGGGGATGACCACCTGCTGGCTTAAGCCCACTCCCCGGGGGACTGGGCCTAAGCTGGCAGTCAGACATCCCTTTGGCAACCCAGGAGCCCTCAGGGAATGTCCACTTGCCAGCAGGGAACAGGGCTAAGCTGCAGTCAGACATCCTTAGAGCTGCTGAGGAGGCAGGAGAGGCTCCCGCCACCACCGCTATACCGGCAGCCATCAGCCTGGCTTGTGGCTGAGCAGAGCTCCCCCTGTGGGAGTGCACTGACCACCAGGGGGTAGCTCCTGCATTGAGCATCTGCCCCCTGGTGTGTGTGTCATAGTGATCAGTCATTCCCGGTCATTCTGCTGTTAGGGTCAATTTGCATATTACCCTTTAACTATATAGGATAGTGGCCTGGTGTATGGGTGGGAGCCAGCTGGTTTGCCCTGAAGAGTGTCCCGGATCAGGGTGTGGGTCCTGCTGGGGTGCCTGGCCAGCCTGGGTGAGGGGCTGAGGGCTGTTTGCAGGCGCCCACAGCCCCTTCAGGTTAGGGGTCCCCCCTGGGGTGCCTGGCTAGCCTGGGTGAAGGGCGGATGGCTGTTTGCAAACTGGCCACAGTCCCTTCAGTGTGGGGGTCCCCACTGGGGTGCCTGGCCAGCCTGGGTGAGGGGCTAATGGCTGTTTTCAGGTGGCCAAGGGCCCCAGTCAGGACCCTCACCCCATGAGGGTGTGGCCATTCTGTGTGAGGGGTTGATGGCTGTTTGCAGGCTGGCCACGGCTCCCAGCCACCCAAGCGCCCAGTGGAGGCTGGCTGGAAGCAGGTGTCTGGGATTTATTTATTTTCTATAATTGAAACTTTGTTGCCTTGAGCCGAGGCCACAGCTGGCCAGGGCAGGCAGGAAGCTTGGCTTCCTCCATCGCTGGGGCAACCAGCCTCCTGCTTGCTCCATCTCTGTGGCTGCCAGCTGCCATCTTGGTTTGGTTAATTTGCATATAGTCGTTCTGATTGGCTGGTGGGCGTGGCTTGTGGCATAGCACAAGTGTGGTCAATTTGCATGTTTCTCTTTTATTATATTAGATACTTGCAAGACCTTTGGCAAATAAACCCACCTTGAGCAATCAAAAGTCACTGCAAAGTTAGAGGATATTATTTGTACTCTGATTTACACTTTTATCTTCTTATCTTTCCTGTTATTCCACACTTAACAAATGGGCCTTTTCAATTAGTGATAAAGAAGCATTTTGGGATAGTCCACTAAATATAACCAAGGATTAAGGGCTGATTTGCTTTTGTATAATTTTGGTCTAGACTCAACACAAGTTATTTTTTGATGATAATGTTGATGATGATGATTTCTATCTATATAAAAGCCTAAGTGACCATCATAACCGAACGGAGAACAAAACAGGCTGTGTGGGGCAACCAGGGGAAACCAGAAGAGGGGGCAGTAAGGTGAAACCAAATGATCAAACAGCAGACTGCATGGGGTGACCAGGCCAGAGGGGGCAGTTGAGGGCAACCAGGCCGGCACAGGGGGGGGCAGTTGGAGGTGATCAGGCTGCCTGGCAGAGGCAGTTAGGGGTGATCAGTCCAGCAAGAGGCCAGTTAGGGGTGATTATGCTTGCAGGGGGGGCAGTTCAGGGGAATCAGGCAGGCAGGCAGGTGAGCAGTTAGGATCCAGCAGTCCAGGATTATGAGAGGGATGTTTGACTGCCAGTCTAGGCTTGATCCCCAGGATCAGGACTAAACTGGCAGTCGAACATCCCCTGAGGGGTCCTGGATTGGAGAGGGTGTAGGCTAGGCTGAGGGAACCCTCCCCCACTTGCATGAATTTCATGCACAAGGCCTCTAGTTAATAATAATAGTAATAGTAATAACGAAGGTCAATAAAATCTTTGGATTTAGGAGGTTGTGAAAGACAGGGGTATTCTGTCCTACGGTGATATTGTGATGCCCACAAACTGGGGAGGTATCCTACATTATTTGACCTCACATTGCAAAATACTTTGAGACACACTTTTCATTGCCTTTGACATTTGATTTCAGTGGAACCCATGTAATATTCTCCAAAGCTGCAAAACGTAAGTGGTAACTATTTTCTCCTCAGCCATCAAACCTGCTGAAATAATCTTATCTTTTCTTATAAATCCAGTGGTATTTTATAACTGACACTAGAGGCTCAGTGCACAAAATTTGTGCAGGGGGGGGTGTCCCCTCAGCCCAGCCTGCACCCTCTCCAAGCCAGGACCCCTTGGGGGATATCCAACTGCCTCTCACAATCTGGGACTGATGGCTTCTAACTGCTCACCCTCCTGCCTGCCTGATCACACCTAACCCCTCTGCCTGCCTGCCTGATCACCCTTACCCACCTCTGCCTGCCTGCTTGATCACCCTTAACCACCTCTGCCTGCCTGCCTGATTGCCCCTAACTGCTCCCCTGCTGACCTGATTTCCCCTAATTGTCTGTGCCTCACCCCACACCCGGGGCCCAGGATTCCCTCCTCTGGCCAGTCCCAGGCACCCAGGACCCAGGCCGGCTTTTCCCAGGCCAGCCTCAGGCACAAAGCACTGTGGGTGGGTGGCTTTGCCCAGGCTTCAGGCGAATGGGACAAGGGCAGGCGGCTTGTCCCTCTCCCGGGCCACAGGTGCAGGCACAGCACAGCAGCTGGTCCCCGTGACCCCAGGGCAGGCGGCTTGTCCCTCTCCTGGGCCACTGTCTGGCTGGTCCCCATTCCTCTCTCCCCAGTGTTGAGTGTCTGAGCCATTATGGTGTGATGGCATAAGGGTATGATGATTATTTGCATATTAGCTCTTTACTAGTGGACTGGTGCATGAAATGCATGCACATTAAAAGATAATTAATTAGAGGAATTATTTTAATATTGCTATTTGCCCTTTCTCTATAATAGAAGTGTCAGAGATGAAAGATAATTTGTAAAATGTATATGAAAATCTTCCTCCTGTCAGAGTCTGCAGCATGCCACAGGGCCCAGAGTCAAGTACCCACCCACCTGCATGCATCAAAATCCTGTGAGACCCAGACCCAGCTGGCCCTACCCCTGTCAAGCCCTGCAGGGCAGTGAGCACAGCCTCAGGTCACCCAACAAGCTCCACCAGGCAGGAGGTGCACCCTCCGGTCCCCTGGCCCAGCACTGGTGCGGGGGACATGGCCTCAGGTCCTCCATCTCGGCCTCAGTTCCACCGGCCCCAGTGGCGGGGCAGGGTTGCGGCCTCTGGACCCCAGCCTGGCCTCAGGTCCCCCAGCACCAGCACAAGGGTGCCTTGGTGTGAGGGTGTGATGACCATTTGCATATTAGCTCTTTATTATATAGGATTATGTAGGATGCCTGAGCTCTCTGAAAGGGAAGACTAATAACATAGTAATTTCAGAAACAGAATATTCTAAATTAAAGTCTGCAGTTAATTTAGATAGTACCCACATAACTACATGGGGATTGGTTTAATAGTTTTCTGTAGTTTAGCTGGCCTGCCATCACAGAATTCTCAAAATGTAAATTAATTCTATCCCACCAATATTTTCGTTTTTCTATCTGTTTTTCTTCCATAAAAAATGGAAGATTCTTATAATAGAAGTAATCCTGTTATGTACATATTTTTAATATTTCTACAACTTTTAATATTTCTGAAATTATACTATGTTAGTACAGTTTGGTGATATTATTATATTTAAAATCTTTTTTTCTTGAAATGTTAATGTTTATTGAATATAAATTGCTAATCATTTTGTATCTACAATCTGGTAATAGATTTATTTTGCATATTGTAAATTTTTTTAATTAAATAAATAAAATTGAAGATTCTCCATAAAAAGAACATGGAGCCTGTTTGCAAGGCAGATTTCAGTTTGTGTACAAGATCAATTCTGTGCTTATTGTAGTCTTTAAGACCCATAGGACTTCACTAATAATGACCTTGACTAAAATAATATGGATACTATCTCCATTGACCACTGACAGAGCAGACATACCTGGCGTTTCAGTTTTTAAAATAAACTAAAAAATAAAATAGAGCTAGAGCCATGGAAGCATGCAACAGACTGATGAATCTCAGAGGCAAGAAGGGGGTGGGGGTGTAAGCAGAAAGAGATTAACCAATGAATTTATCCTATATAATGAAAGCCTAATATGCTAAGTGTCTGGTCATCTGGTCATCCATTCAAGTAATCAAAGCATAATATGCTAATGATATGCTAAGGCCACTCAACTGCTCCCAATGATGTGCTTTGACCACCGGGGGCAGACAGTCAACCAGTTGACCAGTCACTATGATGTGCACTGACCACAAAGGAGCAGACGCTCTGACTGGTAGGTTGCTGCTGAGATCTGGCCAATTGGGACTGAGCGAGATGGGCCAGACACATCCTGGAGCCCTCCTGCGGTCCCTCCCTGGCTGGCCAACCTCCCGTGTCACTCCCCAACCTCAATTGTGCACCAGTGGGGGTCCCTCGACCTAGCTTGAGCCCTCTTGCAATCCGGGACCCCTCAGGTTGTGTCAGAGAGCCAGTTTCGGCCCAATCCCACAGGCCAGGCCAAGGGACCCTACTGGTGCACGAATTCATGCACCAGGCCTCTAGTATGCATATATGCATAACCCATGGGCACAAAATAGTGCAGTGAATGTCTGGGAGGAAGGCAGGAGAGGGGAGGAGTTAATCAATGGAGGACAGGGGGAAGAAGGGAGACATCTGTAATGCTTTTACCAACAAAGATAATTAAAAATTAAGGTAGTAAATGTTAGTGCTTATATAATAACTAGAGGCCCGGTGCACAAAATTTGTGCACTGGGTTTGGAGGGGGTGTCCCTCAGCCCAGCCTGCACCCTCTCCAATCTGGGACCGCTTAGGGGATGTCCATTTGCTGGTTTAGGCCTGATCAGTTGGGCATCCCTCTCACAATCTGGGACTGCTGGCTCCCAACTGCTCGCCTGCCTGCCTGCCTGATTTACCCTAACCACTTCTGCCTGCCAGCCTGATCACCCCCTAACCACTCCCCTGCCAGCCTGATTGATGCCTAACTGCTCCCCTGCTGACCTGATCACCCCCAACTGCCCTCCCCTGCGAGCCTGGTTGCCCCTGACTCCCCTGCCCTGCTGGCCTGATCGCCCACAACTTCCCTCCACAGCTGGCAATCTTGTGACTGTGGGTGCCACCATCTTTGAGGGCAGGATAGTCAATTAACATATTCCCTCCTTATTAGCTGTGGGTGCTGCCATCTTTGAGGGTGGGGCAGTCAATTAGCCTATTCCCTCCTTATCAGCTGTGGGAGCCATCATCTTTGCAATGGTGTGAGGGTCAATTAACAAATTCCTTCTTTATTAGATAGGATAAGGTATTAAACACAGAGTTTAAAATATATGAACTCTTTGCTTCTTTGGCTTATAGACAATCAAGACCATCTGATTCACGTAAACAAACAATTAACATAATAATAAATACCAATGGTAATATGCATTTTAAGAATTCTCATAAATAATGAATAAATGCCATTGAAAGCAGAGACTTAATTAATCACCTCTAGAATTGATATAGGTTATTTCTTTAAAAATATCTGGTATTAGCAATGTATATTGAAAAGATTATTTGTGTACTGTGTGCTAATAAACTGTAAATTAATAAAAGTACTTTTGAGAGCAATTTGTATTAATTCTAATATTCAAAATTATAGTCTGACCCATAACTCAGGATTCACCTTTAGAAATTTATTCAGAGGAAATGAATTTTATTTGCTATAATTGCAAAAGCATAGAAACAAAAAAGTGATCAATAATAGAATGGTTGATTGAATTTTATAGTACCTATATGATGCAGTATTATTCAGCACCAAAAATTCATGTTTTGAAAAGTATAAAGATGTGAAAGTGCTCCTACTTAAGTTAAAAATTAGAATATAAAACTCCCCACAGAGTCTGATACAAAGTCTATAAAATATATCTACATTAATTTTATCTATGAAAGCTTAGGTGACATTGTCATTTAACATATAAATTAAGTTGTTTGAGTCTCTTAAACACAAAGTCTAATTCTCTTAAAAACTTTTGGTGTCCCAGCAATTGAAGTCTTCTGTTTCTACAAGTATTGTATTATTATTAACTAATGAAAAATATTTTCCTATTTTTAATAATATTTCATTTTATATAGTAATGCCTTTTTTTAAATATATTTTATTGGTTTTTCACAGAGAGGAAGGGAGAGGGATAGAGAGCCAGAAACATCGATGAGAGAGAAACATCGATCAGCTGCCTCTCGCACACTCCCCACTGGGAATGTGCCAGCAACCAAGGTACACGCCCTTGACCTGAATTGAACCTGGGACCCTTGCGTCCGCAGGCCGATGCTCTATCCACTGAGCCAAACCGGTTAGGGCAGTAAGGCCTTTTTATTATCTCTATCAGATTGTTACTTATAATCATTGGAAATTTATTAGGACATTTATGGTCTGTCTTATAACTGTTGAAATGAATTGGTTTAAATCTATTATCTTGCTATTTGTTTTATATGTTTTATGGGTAATTAGAAAGTGACAGGTATGATGTTCTGTAATATTAATTAACTTTATTGATGGTGTTTGTGGTATATATGGAAATAGACTGTCCATTTCCTCTTTCAAGGAAGAACTTGCCGGAGAGCAATCAATAAGGATGCTTAGATGTCAGCTCCTTCATGTTCCTACTCAACCGCAAGAGCCACCACAGCAGATGTCACATCTTTCCTGGTAGCAACTAAGAGACGTGTGGGGGTTAGGCAGTGCTCTCACATGTGCTAACTAAGATACATGTGGGAGTGGGGGCACCTCTGGTTCAGCCTGATGTTGGCACCTCAAACAAGGAAGTACTTTCTCCAGAGAGAGTCTCTCTGGGTTAGACAGATGTGTCAGATCTGCATCACAGTTTGACTTTCCATCTTAATTCTGTTTCCTCTTTCCCTCCCAGATTTTAATCTTGAATACTATCTTGCCACAAACTCTCACTCAGGGTTTGTTTTAGGAGGTCCAATCTGAGAATGTTGTTTATATATTTTTTTTACATTTTCCAACCTGTTTTAGTAACTATTGATAGGGGCAATTAAAAATCTTCAGCTATGGTTGTAGATTTCTCTATTGCCCACTTTTATTCTGTCAGTATTTCTTCATAAAATTTTTAAATTCTCTTATTAAGTCATACATATTTAGGATTATTATGTCTTCCTGATTAATTACCCCTTTAATCATTATTCTCTTTCTCTCCTGTAATATTCTTTAGCATGGAGTCTAATTTACCTGATATTAACATAGACACAATAACTTTCTTGTGTATAGTTTATATGATAGATTTTTTCATAACTTTAATTTCCACTTGTTCTGTTCTTTATGCTTACCCTCTTTCTTTTAGAAACAATATAGTTAGTTCTGTTTTTTGTTTTTTGTTTTTTTATCCACTCAATATATTCTTCTCTTTTTGACTGGAGTGTTATGCTCATCTACAGTTAATGTAATTATTGATGAGGTTGGGTTTAAATCTATCATCCTGCTATATTTTATATATTTTTCTTCTATATTTGGCTTCTCTCTTGCTCTTTTATGAAATTTTCTTTGGACAATGGAATAATTTTTAGCATACCATTTTATTAACTCTATCAGATTGTTACTTATAATTTAAAATTATTTTAATAATGATTAGTTTAGAGATTATGTTATGCATCAATAACTTTTCATTAAAAATAAAACTCAACTCTTAGGTTGAGGATCTCAAAATGGAATGCAGATGGAGACAAAATATTCTTACTGTATTGGAAATATATGACATACTTCCACTGAAAGAGGGGCAGGGTGCTGACCTGATTAATTTTGAAAATGAGTAGAAATTGTAAGAGTAAAGACAAAAGAAGCTATACATAAATGCTTTACTTTAATTGGTAAAGTTGTTTCTCACTGGCATATAGGTTAAAAATCTGAAACCACTGCTCATTATACTAGGATTGATTAAATAAGTAACTAAATGGCAAGTAAGAGCCCATGTTTCTCACCACTAGAGAGAAAGGTAACAAATAAATAAGGAAATGGCTAGAATGAATCATGCATTACTAGATGGTTCAGAATCAAAGACATCAAAATGAGCCCATGTTTAGCTTAACATAGATGCAGATGGTAGACAGAGAAAACAAATACGTATGTATGTGTTAGTAGACACACATATATTTCCAGCTGTGTCTGCGGAGAGGTCCTAGAACAATCATACCTCAGTAGCAATGAAGTCACTCAGTGCCCAGACCTTGGTTACTAATAACAGTCCCCAATAAAGGGAATCAGTCCTCCTTGGAGAAATAACTGATACTAGGATTAAGGCAGGAAAATACAAAATATGCCTGAACTTTCTTACAATGCCAGCAAGTTAAGAAGTTCTAAAATATAAAAGAGGCTATATGCATATATGAATGGGTCATAGAAGCCAAGTAAAAGAGTTCCTAATGGATAAAGCTGGAAAAAATTGATACAAAATAAATAATGCAGCATTGGGTTGAACCCAAAAAACAAAATAGATATCCATGAGCTCATACTGACATAAATAAATTATTAGTAAATAAATGAAGTGAAAAGGCATATTTCCCGAGGAGAAGACACCTCTCCAGACAGTAGAATCAGTACACAGTGAATTCTTTCTAAATGGCACAGCATGAAAAGTGGTGGGAGAGACAACTTTACAGTAGAGAAGCCTGGCAAACTTCAGTCAGGTGAATGGCAGATTTGTCAGTGATAAGTCATGTTAGTAGCAAGTCTCTTGAATATGATGTGATGATAAAATCATAAATGTATCATTGTTTCTTCCATATATAAAGTGTCTATTTTTTTTCCTTAATTAGTATTCTTTTTATGCTGGCTTTTTAATAGTTAAGCAATGATGGGTCTAAGTGTGGTTTTCTTTAAATGGTATTTATCCTGCTTGAAACTTGCTGTGATTCTTTGATCTAGTGTTTTGTGATTTTTTATTATATTTTAACTAGAGACCCGGTGCATGAAATTCGTACACTGGGGATGGGTGGGGAGTCCCTTAGCCCGGTGTGTGCCCTCTCGCAGTCTGGGACCCCTCCCTCCTTACCACCCACCTGCTTGCTGCTTCCTACTGCTCGGCTTGCTGCTCCTTAGTGCTGCCTCGAAGGCTCCTGCCACCACCGCTGCACTCGCCAGCTGCCCTGGCCCCTGCTGTGGGTCGGAGCTCCTCTGCTACAGCAAAGGTTTGGGTTCCATTCTGCCAGGGCACCTACTTAGGTTTCGGGTTGATCCCTGGTCGGGGCTGACTGCTGCTCAGGAAGTGACTGAGGACCGTGTGCTCTAGTCATTTGGTGGGGAGCTGTGGTTCCATTGCCAACCTGGCCCACTCTGATCCCCATACCCCCACTCCTACATCAAGGACAACTTCAACTGTGGCAGCTGCATGGCCTCCAACAGTGTACACATCTGCATGGGTAGGTCACCCTCTCCGTGACTTGCCAGGCGTGGCTGCTGCACAGTCACCCCAGAGGCAGATTTCCGGGTTCCTAGGGAGAGCACCCTCCGCACCTGACTCCCAGGGAGAGCAGGGTCGGAGGGAAAGCACTTCGCCTGGAGGGGAGCACCCGTCTTGTGCAGGGCTCACAGGGTTTGTGTCTCCAATCCTGCCCTCAGCAGCCCCAGTGCTGAGGTGGTGGACCTTGGGGCTGCTGGGTGCCGGCCCCCCCTGCAGGTTTGTGTCTCTGATCCTGCCCCTAGCAGCCCCAGCACTTTGGTGGCGGGGCTTGGTGCTGCTGGGTTCAGAGCCCCCTGTGGGTTTGTGTCTCTGATCCGACCCCCAGCAGCCCCAGCACCAAGGTAGTGGGCCTTAGGGCTGCTGGGTGCTGGGCCTGCTGGTTTGTGTCTCCGATCAAGCCCCCAGCAGTCCCAATACCGCCTCAGTGGGGCTTGGGGCTGCTGGGTGCCGGGCTCCCCTGCGTTTTTGTGTCTCTAATCCGGCCCCCAGCAGCCCCAGCACCGCCTAAATAACTTAAGGGAAACTTTATTTTGTTTTCTTTTAAAAGCAATCTAGTTTAAAAATGAGTTGCAGTTAAGAGAGAACAAAGAACATGGTACCTAAGAGTGAGATAGACAGAGGAGAGGCTGGGCACTGGTCAGGGGCTTACATGCTAACTGTTCTCCACCTGGGAAATGATGTAAAATCCGTTTCTTTAGTTTTCTGCTCAATGGTCTTCTCCAGAGAGTGGAGTGGCATCTGCTCGCTTCTCCCTGGGGCCTGGCTCGGTGGTCGCCTTGGGGTCTGGCTGCGCTCCAGCGGGATCTGCACCGGCCTGCCTGCTCCGCCTGGCCCTGTCCACACGCTGCTTCCTCTGAGTCTTCCTTGGGCGCAGCCTCGGTCCATCACCTCCTCCTGTGTCTCCCACCGCCAGGGCCGATAAAGAGGCCCACACAGAGTTAAGGTCTGCAAGGAGCTGGTCCTCTGCTTTCAGAACCTTCGGGATCTCCTCCTGCAATTGTTCCCTTCTATGACCTTCCTTCCCTACCTCTGGCATCTTCCCAGAGCACTGCATGCCTGCCCTCCAGCAGCAGGTTGTCTTTGTGTGGCTTTCAGGGCAGCCTTCAGGGCCTGGTGGCTGCACTGCGGGCCTTCCCCGTTGGCACCGGGCCTGAGGCCTGGCCAGGAAGGCGAGCGGCTCCCCAGCAAGTCCCACTGCACCAGCCGCATGTGCGCCTGCACCTGCCCGTGCCCTCCAGGCCTATGCGGCTCCATGCTGTGCTCAGGGCCTGGGCAGTGCTCCAGGAGCGGGGCGTGGAGGTGCCAGGACTCCTTCCCAGGGTGACTCTTTACCCGGGAGTCCCTGCTGCTCCATTCACCCACTCGGCCAGTGGGGAGCGTCCTCGGTGGGTCAGCTGCTCTGGGCACTGGGGAGGAGGAGGCCATGGAGGGCAAGGCCCTGAAGCAGAAGGAGGCCAGGACTCATGGCGCCCCCGCCACCACCCTGCGTCCTGCTGGGGCTTGCACCCAGGAGTGCCATGGCTGCGGCAGGGCCACCGGCTGGGCTTGGAGGTGAGTCCCAGTGGCCTGCCTAGTGTGGGTGGGGTTTCGGGTCACCTCGAGGGAGGCTCCGGCCTTTCTTTGCTCCTCTCCTGGTGGAGCAGTGGGATTCTGGCACTGTGGTCAGAAGAGACGCCTCCCAGCCCCCAGGCCACTTCTCAGAGTCAGAGGTTGCACCGCCGCCCCACCCCACACACTGCAGGCCTGAATCCCACCCTGGGGCAGGCCGGCGGCTCAGGATCATGCTGCCACCAGCCCCAGGAGGGGTGGCACAGCGGGATCTGCCTGCAGTATGCAAATTAGCCACCTTCTTTGTTGGTGGTTAATTTGCATATCATGCTGATTAGCCAATGGGAGGCATAGGGAAGGTATGGTCAATTACCATGTTTGTCTATTAATAAATAGGGCTAGGGGTTTGGTGCACAAAAATTTGTGCACTCAGGGGGGTTCCTCAGCCAGGCATGTGCCCTCTCGCAGTCTGGGACCCCTCAGGGGATGACCACCTGCTGGCTTAGGTCTGCTCCCTGGGGGTTTGGGCCTAAATTGGCAGTCAGATATCCCTCTGGCAGCCCGGGAACCCTCAGGGGATGTCCACTTGCCAGCGGGGAGCAGGCCTAAGCTGCAGTTGGACATCCTTAGTGCTGCTGAGGAAGCGGGAGAGGCTCCCGCCACCACCACTGTGCTGGCAGCCATCAGCCTGGCTTGTGGCTGAGCAGAGCTCCTCCTGTGGGAGCGCACTGACCACCAGGGGGCAGCTTCTGCATTGAGCATCTGCCCCCTGGTGGTCAGTGTGTGTTATAGTGATCAGTCATTCCCAGTCGTTCAATTGTTAGGGTCAATTTGCATATTACCCTTTTATTATATAGGATAGAGGCCTGGTGCATGGTTGGGGGCTGGCTGGTTTGCCTTAAACGGTGTCCCGGATCAGGTTGGGGGTCCTGCTTGGGTGCCTGGCTAGCCTGGGTGAGGGGCTGATGGCTGTTTTCAGGCTGGCCACACCCCCCAGTGACCCAAGCTTCCAGCCTCTCCTTCTTTTTTTTTTTTTTGGCAGGCTGGAAGCAGGTATCTGGGATTTATTTATCTTCTATAATTGAAACTTTGTAGTCTTGAGTGGCCAAGGGCCGGCCAGGAAAGGCGGGAAGCTTGGCTTTCTCCATCGCCAGGGGCAACCCAAGCCTCCTGCTCACTCCAGCTCCGTGGCTGCTGCCATCTTAGTTGGGTTAATTTGCATACTTGCTCCTGATTGGCTGGTGGGCGTGGCTTGTGGGTATATCAGAGTGGAGGAGTGATGGAGTGATGGTTAATTTGCATCTTTCTCTTTTGTTAGTGTAGATAATTGTCAGATATTTTCTTTTCTATTTATTTCTATTCTTTTTCAAGATTTCAATTTTACATATGTTAAATCTTTGATATTGTCCCTTAGGCTTCATTTTCTCTCTGTTCCTGGAATATTTCTATTAATCTGTCTATAAATCATTAGATTCTTCTTCAATTTCTAATATGTTGTCAAATATATCTAGTAAGTTTTCAATTTCAATTTCTTTCATTTTAGGATTTGATTTTGATTCATTATGATATTTTCTAATTTTCTGCTGAGACCTCTGTTCACACATTAAGACCAAAAATTACATGAATTTGTTGACTACATATATTTTTAAAATTTTGAACATATTTATATTAGATTCTTTGAAGTTTTTGTTTTCTAAACCAACATCTGAACTGTCAAGGTTAGTTTCAATCAATATTATTTTTTCCTGAACAGGAGCCACCTTTCTGATTGTGCACTGGCTATTGTGAATGATACATTATAAATACTCTAGATTCTGTAATCTTCTCTCTGAAGAGTGTTTATTTTTCTAATAGTAAAATTACTGGCTGATTGGCTTGAAAGAGCAGAAGCTTATTTTTATGCTTTGTGAAAGTCGATATGTAAAAATCCCAGTATTCCCCAAACCCTTCTTATTTAGTATGTCCCAATCTTCAGAGGATCTCTTCAGGTCTGGATTTTAGATTCTGTTAAAGTAGATTTAGACAAGCCTTTACTTATTTTTAAGATGCACCTTTGTGTGTCTCTGTCTAATGCCTGAGGTCTTAATGAGGTGTTAATGATGTCTCTCCACTCTGGCTGGGCCAGACCCCCAACATCTGTCAGTTCTGCTTAGTCTCTAGAAATCCCATTTGCAGCCCAGCAGAAACTGTGTTCTGTTAAGCCAACATTTCATGTGTGCTGCACAATTCTCAGCCAAGGACACATAAAGGAACCGAGTACTGCCTCCTGAGCAATTCCCTTCTCCAGTCATATCGGTTGTCCCAAACTCTGATCTCAGCCTAGCAGGACATAAGCACCATTCCTAGATTCTGGGTTCCCTGCACTGCAAATAGGAAAATCAGCCAGGGGACTTGCTTTGCGAGTCTCATTTTGTCAGAGATCAGAGAATTGTGCTGCTGTTGTTAGTACAGTGAAATTGCTCAACATTTATACTTTCAGTGTCTAAAGAAAGCATTTATGTCGTACATTTTGCCAGTTTTATGATTGTTTGCTGTAAAACACTTTGTCCAGTAGCAATGACTCCATAATATCCAGGATTTGAAATCCTCTTATTAAACTCTTAATCTCAATTGCATCTCATCCCCCAATGGTAATTCTTTCCCTCCTCTGTGCTGACCCATGAATGAAATTCAGACACTTTTACTTAGGTTTTCCAAAAATAAGACAAGATATTTGCATTTTGATAGAAGTTACTTAATATCTGAATATGGAGAAAAAGAGAGGATTTTCCATCACATTAATGCTAATGAATGCAAGTTACTTATTAGGCATTTCTGTAATTTAGCACATTTTGGTCACTCTATCCCTGCAAAATTCTGCCTGGTCATCTTTCTCTGTAGTCTTCAGTGTCCTCACACATGGCCTATCTCTTCCCCTATTTTCATTTCCTCTCCTTTCTCTACTCTCTCACTCCCAAATGTCTCTTTATCATTTTTTTATACATAGAAGTTTAGCTATCAGTTTTATTTTTTCCATTTATTTTTACAGTACTGCCTCAGGGTCTCATTTTCCACATCAAAGGAGCTTAATATCTTAAACAACATTTTATCCATAAGAAGAAATTTGGTGCCAGTTGAAAAAATTATTATATTGATAATGAATATTTGAAGATATTTAAAAATATGGATATTGGCATTTATTATACAAGTATCAATTTAAGTAATTCATTCATTTGGCAAGCTTTTATTAAAGTCTTTTTATATTTTAGGTGCTGATGTTAAAAAGACTAATAATGCCTAACCTATCCTATCCATAAAACTCCCCATTCAAATGTGGAAGTCAAATTAACAGAAAACAATTTATCAAGTTCTATAACTAATATACACAACATGGTTTGCCATGGGAATAGAGAGAAAGCATAGTGACTCAGACAATAAAAGAAAAGCTGTGCTTGGATTTTGTAAAGTGCAAAATTATCTCAGCTCAATGACTAATTCTAAAGTTTTCCTTGACCCTCAGACTATATAGCTCTACAACTTATTCCCTCTTTGTATTTTTCTTTGAAACTTTAATCGCTTCAATATATATACCTCTACCAGCAGACAGTGAGAGCTGGGGTGTTGGCTCGTGTTCTCAGCATTTTCAGTGTCTACAGCATAGTAAATGCTCAATGACTATTCTTTGAGTGAATAAATACATAAACGGGAACGTTTGCAATATGTGTGTCTTTTGATGCCAAACATGTAGATGTTTGGCTGTGTATTTTTAGTAAATAATTAATATTTTCAAAATACAGTCTTTTATTACATTTTTATGTGTTCATGATTGCTACTCCCAAGAACTTTTTTTTTTTTTTTTTTTTTTTTGCTGTTCTTAATATTTGTATAAATGAAATTATGGTCTTAATTTTTATACATTCTATTTTAAAGAGAAATACATGCTTTGGTTTTCAGTTTTTGTGTGTATGATTTGAGGAAAATGTTTTATATTTTGTCCTGTTATTTATTCTTTCTTAAAAAAGATAATGTTGATCCTGCTTAGAGGAGAGCGCTCATTGATATATTCAGAGGATATATTATGTTCCTTCTTGATTGACTTAATAGTTGTGATTGCAGCAGCATGAGAAAAAAAAAAGTATTTTTAGGTGTGTTAGAAGGAAGTGTCAAAGCACCTCAGGCTGCACAGACAGGCCAAGATAACACTCTTGTCTGATGTTAAAGACAATCTGTTCTTGCCTCCTCCCCACTCTGATTAGAGCTCACACACCCCTACTTCAGAGCTGATCCACTCATACTTAGATGAGTAAATAAAGTGACAGGAAAGCTTTTAATTTTGGAAGTTATGATAGTGAGGATGCGCTGTCTGCTCCTATAACAAATGAATGCTTAATTGTTTAGAACCTGTTTAGGGAACTGGCTATTTGGAAAGATTTATAATGATATAGAACTGCCAGCAGGAGGAAACACCAGGCTCATTAGTTAGTTCCCCAAGTTCTAGGCAGGACTGGATTCAAGCCTACCCCAACATATGGGTAGCCTTAGGAAAGGACTTTTCAGGTCATTTCCATACCTAATTCAGTGCCTTGAAATGCTGTGTTGTCGAAAGCATGTTCAATTGGAAGATCTGACTTTTATTTTTAAAATAATTATTTACTCCATAATACTATGCTTACAAAAAACCGACCTGTATTTGTTTTTCATCTGTAAGATAACATTGCTGGAATTCAAGTTAGTAAAAAATCCCTTGTGGGGTGGGGTGGGGGGAGGGGGAGGGGTGGGGAGTGGGGGGAGGGGAGCTTGGAAGAATGGCATCACTTTCAATGTTTGTGAAAAACAAGTCTGGAAGTTTTAAACTACAAATAATAAAGGCTTTTAATATTAGGGTATCATAATAATTCATTGATTTTATTTTCACAATTCTTCTCAGTGTTGATATTTGAAGGTTTTTTTGTTTAAAAAACTGTGGATTTTAAGATTGAAAAGTAATTTTTAAGTGTAAATCATGTTCTTGTTCTTACTTTGAGGGGATTCATTATACATCTGAGCATCTAGAAGGAGCAGAAATTTGCAACTTTTACAAGAAAAAAAATAGCAAATCCAAATAATTATTGGTTTCTAACTCATGGAGGAATAAAAGGAAATATTTTCTTCATGGAAAAAAAATAGGAGAAACTAAGATGGCGGCATAGATAAACACCGGGAAATTGCTGCTTCCCACAACAATTGATAAATGCATCAAAAACACAAGCCGGACATCACCCAGAACTACAGGAGAGCTGGCTGAGTGTAAATTCTACAACTAGAAGGAAAGAAAAGCACACTGAGAGCCAGAGGAGCTGCGGAGGTGGAGTGCAGAGGTACGGGGGCTCGCGCGCGCTCGGAAAGGGTCTGGCACCTGAGGACGCGGCTGTCTTTTTGAATCCGGAGGGAGACACAAGCTCCCAACGGCTCTGAAATCCGGTTCCGGGAAGTCTCTGGGGACCCAGGACTCATACGGGGAGAAACTGGTCTGTCTGGCAGCGGGGGAGTTTGAGGGCAGCTTTCCCTCAGAGGTGCCTGCAGCCATTGCCGGGACACTGGGACTCGCAACTCCTTAGGGAGGGGCTGAGGCTCCGCCATAGCTGCCCGCTCCACCCTTTGATTCCTTGAGACCCCACCCCGCCCAGGCTGCCGCAGAGGCTTTTGCATATGAATGCCCCGGCCATTTGCAACCTGTAATTACCTAACTGCAGCCAGGCAGATAGACCCAGAACTTCCAAGAGAAGGCCCAAGGCCCCACAGCAGCTTGCATTGCTACACAGCTGAGCATCATCAGGGCACTTCCAAACTCCAAAAAAAGGAAGGGGAATCTGCAGTTCTCTTCGTAGTTCCTGCTGTGTAACCTCAGGCAGAGGCTAAATTAGCACATCCTTAGATCCAAGAGCCACTGTACCCAGATCACAACTCCTCAGATCCATAAGGGACTCACTCAGGGTGCAGTCTCAGTGAGCACCAAAGCCGCACTGAAGAAAGTCTTGCCCCAGAAGAGTGTCTCCAGCACAGAAGTTCTCCCAAGGCAGACACAGCTGATTCTCACTGCCAATTGGCCTGGAGGTCAATTCCTCCCAGTGATCCTACAACAACCAAGGCTTAACTACAACAAGATTTTGCACAAAGCCCACAAGGGGGTGCACCAAGAGTGTCCACCCCAGGTAACTGGGGAGGCTGAGCCACTGGGCCCTACAGGACACCTAGCACACAAAGCCACTCTATCAACACAGGGAAGCAGCCAAAATGCGGAGACAAAGAAACAGGTCACAAATGGCAGAAACGGAGGAAAGCAAATGACTGGATATAGAGTTCAAGGCCACGTTTATAAGGTTTTTCAAGAATTTTATGGAAACCGCCAATAAATTTAATGAGTCCCTCAATAAGTATAGTGAGACCATGGAGGACATGAAAAAGGACCAAATAGAAATTAAGCATACACTGACTGAAATAAAGAATAATTTACAGAGATCCAACAGCAGACAAGAGGATCCCAAGAATCAAGTCAAAGATTTGAAATAGAAAGGAACAAAAAATACCCAACCGAAAAAGAAAAAAGAAAAGAGATTCCAAAAATATGAAGATAGTGTAAAGAGCCTCTGGGACAACTTCAAGCGTACCAACATCAGAATTATAGGGGTACCAGAAGGAGAGAGAGGGCAAGATATTGAAAACCTATTTGAAGAAATAATGACAGAAAACTTCCCCCACCTGGTGAAAGAAATAGACTTACAAGTCCAGGAAGCGCAGAGAACCCCAAACAAAAGGAATCCAAAGAGGACCACACCAAGACACATCATAATTAAAATGCCAAGAGCAAAAGACAAAGAGAGAATCTTAAAAGCAGCAAGAGAAAGACAGTCAGTTACCTACAAGGGAGTACCCATACGACTGTCAGCTGATTTCTCAACAGAAACCATGCAGGCCAGAAGAGAGTGGCAAGAAATATTCAAAGTGATGAATAGCAAGAACCTGCAACCAAGATTACTTTATCCAGCAAAGCTATCATTCAGAATAGAAGGTCAGATAAAGAGCTTCACGGATAAGAAAAAGCTAAAGGAGTTCATCACCACCAAACCAGCATTATATGAAATGCTGAAAGGTATTCTTTAAGAAGAGGAAGAAGAAAAAGGAACTCTTACCATTTGCCACAGCATGGATGGAACTGGAGAGCAGATAAATACCACATGATCTCACTCATTTGTGGAATATAATGAACAACATAAACTGATGAACAAGGACTGATCCAGAGACAGAGAGGCATTGATTGGACTGTGGGGCTTTGGAGGGAGGGTAGGGGAGGGTGGGGGCAAGGGGGAAAGATCAACCAAAGGACTTACATGCAGGCATATAGGCCTAACCAATGGACACGGACAACGGGGGGGGGGGGGTGAGGGCATGAGTGGGGGGGTGGGGGGGGCGTAGAGGGTAACATGGGGACAAGGACACATATGTAATATCTTAATCAATAAAAATATATTAAAAAAATACCCTTTAATTAGTAAGGTAATATTTAGTGCACTGTTTACCTTGGGTTTGGAGAACTCAGGACAGCAACTACCTTCTCTCTGTTCTCTGGAGCTGTATTTCTTGTTCGTAGAAGAATGTGGGACGCTTGCTACTATCTTCCCTGTCTTTCTGAGTTAAACATTTCTGAGAGTGGGACTTTGGAAGCTGCATTTGCCACAAACATCTTAGGTAGCACCAATATGAACATCTCAGGGAGTACCATTCAGACATCTCAGGTAGCACCATTGCAAACACTTGAGGGAGTACCATGGCAGTTGGTCCAGGGGCCACATTTGGAAAATACTATATCTGGAAGGTACGAGTAAGAAATAGATGTTGATATCTTAAAGCTATAGCAGAAAACATAAAGTACAGCGAATACATTCAAGGAATCCCATCACCCTGAGATCCTTTGGTCTTCCATGACATCTCATTCCTGACATTTCTATCTACTATGTTTCTTGACACTTATATTTTGGTTATATCTAACAAGATCCCACTTATGTTCATTTTTCTCCTCTTATAAACATGGAGGATTATAAAAGGAGGCCCCTTCAGAAGAACGACTAAGTATTAAGGAATGATCTTTGTGGTATACTGCAAAAAAGACTACAAATTATTCCCTATCTCCAGTATCAAGTCCCATTGGAGGACCTTTGCACTCCAAGTTTGGGCATGGCTATGTGACTTGCTGGAGCCAGTGGAGAAGTAGTATTTGTGACACAAGCAGGGATTTGAAAATTAGGTATGTCCTTACTGCTATTGAAGTCTATGACCATCATAGGAATGCCTGAGATCCCCCACTATAGAATGAGAGACATGCAGCTCTGTAACCCATTACCCCATACTAATAGCTTTCACATGCTATACATGTGAATGATGCCATCTTAAGTCTCTCAGATTCTAGGAGATTCATGAGCAAAATTGCTCTGTATGCTTATTGTGAACTTGCAATACAATTAGTATTAGATGTATTCATTTATTTACTTAAATAATTAAGATGCTAAAATAATGAAAGTTGCATGAGATAAGTTATTGAGGTATTTTTAAAAAGCAGAAATGTTTGCTTCTTTTGGCTTCCGGTTGTGAGTTATTTGGACAGCCTGCTGTGATTGCATTTATAATTGAATAATTTATATATGTTAATTAAATAATTGATCATTCTATTGCTAAATTCCCAAACCTCCAACTAGGGAATATGAATGCTTTTGAAACAAATGACACATATGACAAGGATTCCTACTTGTGCATATTTGCTTAAGTACTTAATAAGTGTATGCATATTCTATGTGAGATGAGCAATTCTCATATAGAGATGAACTTATGTATAGTTAATAAAGGTTCTTAAACATGTTTAAAGGTATAATTACTAAGATAATTAAAGATAGAGTATTTTCTATACTGTATAAATATCAATATGGATACAATTATATTTCAAAACTTTTAAAGTTGACTTTACAGTTATACTACATCATTGTCAACAGCAATATTTACTAGTAAAACAATGCACCCTCTACATCTGAATTATTGTGTTGCTATAAATGAGCCACTTTGGACACTTAGCTTGCTAAAGCAGTTGTCAATGCAAGTACCTAAGATGCCTAAAGTGCAAACATTAGGGAATTATTAGGTGCTGGGCAAAATCAGTTAACTAGATGAGAATGTGCTTTTGCATAAATGTTTATACATGTTGATGTGTGCATCAATATATCAGACATTATTCATAATATATATTTAGGAACAATTATGTTGTTTACACTTTATTATTTATGCAGCAGCAGGAGAAAAACATATTTTAGGTGTGTTAGAAAGAAGTAGCAAAGCACTTCTGGCTGAGCATACTTGAGTTTACATCTCTATTTTAGTGTGTAGCTCTCACACATATAACCATAAATATGTGAGGTGGCCTCTCTTCAGTACTTACCAAAAACCTTACCAGCTTATAAACATTTCTAACATTGACCAGAGCTTCTCTGGCTCCCAAGAAAGATGTCAAACCCATATTGTTTTATGTAACACGCCGTCCCTAAGTCCCATGGAAATAGTGTGTCAGTGTGGAGAGCAATATATGTATTGAAGCAAACTGTAGAACAACTATTACTTCTACAGACCCAAGAAAAGTATCACAATAACTTTTCTTTTTAAAATAAATTAACTCCCTCTCTGGCTCCACAAAATTCTAATTCGCAGGGGGACATGTGGACACCTGTTTATTTACAAAGCCTTCAGTCATGGAGACATAGATTAAGAGAGTTGAGACAAGAATAAAATAAAATGGATGGCCTCCTTTCAACTCCAACTGTGGCTTTCATCTTTGTCAGAAAATAAGCACAACATTTGGCAGGATTGGAAGCTTCAGCTCCAGACAAGTCCAAGTTGGCATAGAATCACCTTGATAGGCTCCCAGACCAGCAAGAACTCTGAGCTCTGAAAGGCTCCTTTTGCTAAACCTAAGTTTGCCAGTATACAGAGAATGAGATACTCCTGAAGAGAAGAAATAGCTTCAAGTTCAAGGAGAGGGGGCATCAGGCTCAGTCAGCTCATCCAGGTAAATAAGATACCAGCGTACGCTTACAACAACCTGTCCAAGAGAAATACAGCGTGTCTACAAATTAGGATAGGCCTGCAAATGTGGAAAGATAAGCGATTTATTCTGCTTTCTTTTCCCTGTAGGGCCATATCATTTTCATTTTCTTTGGAGGCAGTTAGAGTTGGAGAAATGAATACTTATATTGTGTCTCAATATTAGCCATTCTCGGTCTGAAGGCTATTTTCAATGTTAGGTTTTATAATTAGAAAGGACTCCAAGTTTCTTCTGCCTCAATTTAGTATCTTCAAAAAACAGAACCCAAAGAAAGACGTGTTGCCCTGTTGGCAAGCTCAGACACTCCCAGGCTGAGTCACACACACACAGCATGAACTTTGAAGTCATGGTATTTTTGTCTTGATTTAGGTTCACGATTTGCAGAGAGGGCTGTATCTTTTCCCACGTCACACAAAGTTTGTTGGCACAACCTGATGAGCTGCTGTAGCATAAGTGTGTTTATTTTAGGAATAGTTTTGGCTCATGTCACTGTAGAGTCAACCACACTGTCAAGCAGCATCAGAAGGTTACTTAAAGAGTGTCTTAGTAAATTAAATATTGATGAAAAAGAGTCCTTAATCTCTTCTGCCTCTGGACATGCATTTGCTTAAATTCAGCTTTATTTACTTCCTCTATCCTCTTTTCTTCATTAGATAGCAGAAACAGAGAAGTTTCTTGGCCTGCCAGAAACAGATATCTATGCCACATGATGTAACGAGTTCTCTTTTTCATTCTATGCTTGTGACTTTTTTTTTAATATCTTTAATCAGTCTGTGTTGATGGAACATTTCCCAGGTTTTGTTCCTGTATCAATGCAGCGTAAACTCTGTCTTGCTAAGCGGAAAATGCTGTGTATTCTTCAGGGAAAATCTTATGTGTTTTCCTAGCTGGCATTTCCCTCTTGTTCATTTTCCTCTTCAGAATTCAGTTGTCAGAGAACCTAAGGAGGCATCTGTTCTAAGCTGTTCATTTTACAACCAAGGGAATTAAACCTTCGAGACACAGAAAAACACCCATACTCACACAATCAGTAAAATCAAATCAGAAATCAGGGCTGCTGGCTCCTGGGGCATTTTTTTCTCTGATAATATGCTTTCTAAAAGGTCCCAGGGCTTTCTTTTTTTTTTATTCCCTTTCTATTCCCCACATCAAAAAAAAAAAAAAAATAGAGGCTCGTCCTATTTATCATGCCCTGACCATACATGAAACTGTCCGCTAAGGATGGCAAAAAGTGTTAAAGAATGATAAATACCTACTGACTATCTCCAAACCATCACTTTTCGGAACGTGAATTGGACACTCAATGTTTAGCTTTTACATTTTTATATTTTCAATTCTTTCATTTGACATGTCTATTCCAAAAGAAGAAAGGTAAAGAAAAAGAAAGCATAAATATTTAATGTTGTCTTTTAAGGTAGTTTTCATTCATCTGAAAATTTTATTTTTCATTTTTCTGAAAAAATTATTTTAAAAAACATTTATTTTAAAACTGAGGAATAAATAAAAAATCCATTGAAAATATACAACAGAATGTATATTTTGTCATAAGTTTCCATTCTGTGACAATATAGCTCTCCCAAAGGACAGGAAATTCAGTGAAATTATAAAATAGTCTAATCATTATGCTATTGTCTCCGTTTTTTGTTTTTCTACGGAGAAGAAAGCTTCAAGCCCAATTTTTCCTAAGCTATTAATTTTCTGGCTTTCTTAGTCTTCACACCATAGGATCATTAGATAGTAAAAACCCCTCTACTTTGAATGTTAGAGCTCCCCCACCCCAATTTGATAGAACAAATGAAGTGTTAGGTCCAGGGAGCATCATTTCCAGCTTACACATATGAATCAGAACAGATTTTCAAAGGACTCTCTATTTTTATCAAGGATAGGCATAGATCGTACTTACACCATGGGGCAGATGGAATAAAGCCAACCACAGGACCTGATCCAGACATGGATATGTTATGGATTTTTAAATCACAGTAATCATTTGTAAATAAAGTATTTCAGGGTGTGGATAAATTTCTTTTGTACCCTGAAACCACATTATGCGTTATGTCAAAATCATGGATTTGAGAAATAATAAGCCTGAGTTTCAGCCCATGATTTTGGTATTTATTAGAAATGAAGTTTTGAGAAAATCCCTTTAGCTCACTAATACTAAATTTCCTTCTGTAACAAAGTGGCATAATAATCAGTTAGTCGCCAGTGTGGTTGTGAGGAATGATGTAACACATGCAAACTGTTTATCCTAACACCTGTTTTGTAAAATACAGCTAAAGAAATTAGGTGGCTGCTACTCTGCTTATAAGAAAAGCCACTGGTGTAGATTGCAAAATACTGTGCTGATCACAGTTCTTTTGGTTCAACTCTACAAATTTAAACCACAGGTCCTAATCTCTATGTGCATATGCTTGGGGTATCTAATTTTAATGTGCCTTCTTTCACCTTCCCTGCCATGTGCTTCAGTTTGCAAATCTGATCCTCAGTCCAACAGGAAGATAGCTTGCCTTTCAATCTTGCCCTCATATCAGGCATTTGCATGGACTATAGTTAGGAAGTGTCAGAAGGGTTGGCCACCATGTTTGCTTTTAAACCAACTTTGTAATATCTTCATTGGACCATCTTAGTAGTCAAGGTTAGATGTCACTCTCATGCCCACAAGTGACGGACTCAGTGGGGAGCAGTAAACTGTGCTCAAGGAGAAAGCACTGACACATGCAATAGAAAAAACCAGGCTCACTGAAAATACTGTGCTAGCCAGTGCTAGCCAATCAGTGGGTGGGGGAAATGTTCTATTTCTGTGTTGCTCAATATCAAAGCTTTGGCTAGTAAGCACTTGGTCAGAAGACACAATAGCTAAATACTGGAATTCAGTCTAAATTAGTATCTAAAGACTGACTTTCAAATTTTGTTTCATTTTAATTTATTTATATTTCGATAGCCACATGTGGTTAGACAGGGGTGGGCAAACTTTTTGACTGGAGGGCCGCAATGGGTTTTTAAACTGGACCGGAGGGCTGGAACAAAAGCATGGATGGAGTGTTTGTGTGAACTAATATAAATTCAAAGTAAACATCCTATCTAATAAAAGAGAAACATGGTCATTGGCATACAACCGCTACCCTTCCCATTGGCTAATCAGCAAGATATGCAAATTAACTGCCAGCCAAGATGGCGGCCGGCAGCCAGGCAGCATGAAACTAACATGAGGATTGCTTGCTTCAGTGACAGAGGACTCTAACGTTCCCGCCCGCCTTGCCGGCCTCTGAGCCTGCAGTTTAAGAAACATTGTAACGAATATAGAAGCTAAACAAAACCCCAGAAACCTGCTTTCAGCGAGCTGGGATCTCAGAGCTGGAGTTATACATTGTTTTGATTATAGAACCGAAACAAACCAGATAACTTCTTTCAGCAGCAGAGGCCTCAGAGCTGGAGCCAGAGCTAAAGCTGGCCCAGAATAAAAAGAAAAAAGAAAAAAGGGGGCAGTTGGGAGCTGTAGTCACCCGCCAGCCTGAAAACAGCCCTCAGCCCCTCACCCAGACTGGCCAGGCACCCCAGTGGGGACCCCCACCCTGAAGGGTGTGTGACCAGCTGCAAACAGCCATCATCCCCTCATCCAGGCTGGCCAGGCACCCCAGTGGGGACCCCAACCTGATCGAGGACACCCTTCAGGGAAAACCAGCCAGCCCCCACCCATGCACCAGGCTTCTATTCTATATAGTAAAAGGGTAATATGCCTCCCAGCACCGGGATCAGAGGAATGGCGAGGCCTCCTGGCACCGGGATAAGCGTGACAGGGGGCACCGCCCAAACGCCCTGATCGCCCTGCGGCTCTGTGTGTGACAGGGTGAGGCGCCCCAACCCCCCCACCCCATGGGCCCTGCTCTGTGTGTGATGGGGTGCGGCGCCCCAACCCCCACTCCCACGGGCCCTGCTCTGTGTGTGACAGGGTAGAGCCATAACCTCCCCATCGGCCCTGCCCTGAGTGTGAGAGTGAAAGCGCCCCAACCCCCTGATTGGCCCTGCTCTGTGGGTGATAGAGGGTGGCGCCCCAACCCCCTGATCAGCCCTGCTGTGTGCGTGACAGGGGGTGGTGCCGCAACCTCCCCATCAACCCTGCCTTGAGTGTGACAGGGGTGCTGCCCCAACCCCCCAATCAGCCCTACCCTGAGGGTGACTGAGGGTGGCATCGCAACCTCCCGATCCGCCCTGCTCTGTGCATGACAGGGTGCGGTGCCCCAACTCCCCAGTCGGCCCTGCTCTGAGCCCAACCAGGGGCTGCACCTAGGGATTGGGCCTGCCCTCTGCCACCTGGGAGCAGGCCCAAGCCAGCAGGTTGTTATCTCCCGAGGGGTCCCAGACTGTGAGAGGGCACAGGCCGGGCTGAGGGACCCCCCTCCCCCCCGAGTGCACAAATTTTTGTGCACCGGGCCTCTAGTCATTACATAAAAGGGTACGGTCTTTTTTTCTTTTTTAGTTTTATTCATTTCAAACGGGCTGGATCCGGCCCGCGGGCCCTAGTTTGCCCACGGCTGGGTTAGCATCTACTGTACTAAACATTGTAGTTCTAGACTATACACTGAGTGGCCAGATTATTATGACCACCCCATCAGTACAATGAAGTGAATTAGTTATGCAAATAATAATAATAATAAAACCTTGACAGTATTTTCTTACGAAGTTTTCAAATATTCAGTATTTTTGGAAGTGTCAATGAAGTACTGATGGGGTGGTCATAATAATCTGGCCAATCAGTATTGTTTAAAATAACAACTAGAGGCCTGGTGCATAAAATTTGTGCACAGCCTGACCTGTGCCCTGTCACAGTAAGAGAGCCCCACGATCAATTGCCCCAAAGAGGTAGGCCCCGCCCACCCATCCAGGGCTCCTAGATGGATTGCCCCAAAGAGGCAGGCCAGAGCCAGGGGTCTTGCCTCCGCGTTGCATGGAATTGGGAGACTGAACACCCAGGACCTCCACGACCCCCAGGCAGACCTCGCCATGTGGAGCTGGGAGACCCCCAGGCAGGCCTCGCCGTGTGGAGATGGGAGACCCCCAGGCAGGCCTCGCCAGACCCCCAGGCAGGCCTCACCAGACCCCCAGGCAGGCCTCGCCGTGTGGAGCTGGGAGACCCCCAGGCAGGCCTCGCCAGACCCCCAGGCAGGCCTTGCCACATGGAGCCAGGAGGAGGCAGGACCCCCAGGCAGGCTCCATGCCACACACGCAGCGTCAATCCCAGCCCCGCCCACCTGCGTGCCCCCACTGTGCATGCAGCCATCTTGTGATGGCATGAGGGCATCACGGCGTGATGACCACTTAGGCTTTTATTAGTAAGGAAGGACTAGAGGCCCGGTGCACAAAATTCTTGCATGGGGGGGGGTGTCCCTCAGCCCGGCCTGCACCCTCTCCAATCTGGGACCCCTCGGGGGATGTTTGACTGCAGGGATTGGGCCTAAACTGGTAGTCGGACATCCCTCTCACAATCAGGCACTGATGGCTCCTAACCGCTCACCTGCCTGCCTGCCCGATTGCCCCTAACCGCTACCCTGCCGGCCTGATTGATGCCTAACTGCTCCCCTGATGGCCTTATTGCCCCCAACTTCCCTCTCCTGCTGGCCTGATCACCCAAAACTGCCCTCCCCTGCCACAACCTGCCTCCTCCATGTGAGGCAGCGAGATGCCAGGACCGGCCTCCTCACTCCGCGTGGAGCTGCCGGACTCCCAGGGCTCCCTGAATGAAGTGACCACTAGGCCCCACCTCTGCTGTGTGTGCAGCCATCTTGTGATGGCCATCCTGTGACGATGTGAGGGCATGACGACCACCTAGGCTATTATTAGTATAGATATTGTTTTCAAAAGCTTTAAATGAATTTTGTTATTTTATGTGTATTGCTCATTGTTGCATAGATAAGAATTAAAACAGCTAGGCCAGTGTTGCTCAGTGGTCAACCTATGAACAGCTTGATTCTTGGCCAGGGCACATGCCCAGGTTTTGGGCTCAATCCCGAGTAGGGGACATGCAGAAGGCAGCCAATCAATGATTTTCTCTTATCATTAATGTTTCTATCTCTCTCTCCCTCTTCCTTCTTCTGAAATCAATAAAAATATTTTTAAAAAATAATTAAAATAAATTTCAATATAAGATCTATCCTACATAATAAAAGGCTGATATGCAAATCGACCAAACAGTGGAACACCCAGTTGCTTTGAAGCACACTGACCGCCAGGGGGCAGACACTCAACTCAGGAGCTGCCCCCTGGTGGTCAGTGCACTCCCAAATGGTGAGTGCCTCTCAGCCAAAAGCTGACCTCATGGCTGGCGAGCGCAGTGGCAGAGGCAGGAACCTCTGCAGCAGTGCTAAGGATTTCCGACTGACAGCTTAGGCCCACCTGTGGGGCCTAAGGGACATCCCCCAAGGGCTCCCAGAGTGTGAGAGGGCACAGGCCAGGCTGAGGGACTCCCCCCCAACCCAGAATGCACAAATTTTGTGCACTGAGCCTCTAGTAATAAAATAACAAAATAAGATTTATCTAAAATAAACAAAATATTTTGTTTTTATAATTCATCTTTTTCTGAACTTTTGCCTGAAATTAAAGTTGTTTATTTTATCTTGCTTTTTCCCTCTTCTCTGTTTTTGTTGTTGTTCAGAATGCTACTTTTGATGCTAATAAAGGAAGTAAAAACCTCAAATATAAGCATTTCAAGTAGCAACTGTAAGAATAAAAGTACATAATCAGGGCCATATGAATTATGTACTCCATAAGCCAAATTAAATGGCAAAATTGCTTAAGTGTTAAGGGTTAGAGCTAATAAACTGAACATAATATCCTGTGTTCTATCCATAAGAAAATTAAATTTTAATGATCCTGAGAGCTCACTGTTCAGGAATGTCACTCTAACTAATCATGTAAATGACATTTAAACTCTGAAACTGAGTGAAAAGTTAATCATCCTCTGCTATTGTTACTGAGTCCTAAGTGTACTAGTTGCTTCAGGCAATCTCTTTGGAATATCAGAATATTGACAGGTTATAACAATATGCAAGAAGTCTTGAGATGTGCAAAATCAGTCACTGATGAATGCCTTCATAAGTCACATTCTGCAGAACTTTATGCTAAAAAAGTATTTTAGACACTTCAGAATTTATAATATCACTTTCTAAATGTATAAATTTTAGGCAAAACCCTTCTCACTAGGAAAATTATATCAAAGACTTAAGATACTGGTTCAGAGACACACTTAAGAAACTCAGTTTCCTTGTGAATATGTGAGACAGAATCTGAAAGAGGGAAGGAGAGAGAAAGAGAGGTGAGGGAGGGAATCAGATTGTCTCTGGTATTGATCTCCCAGAAGCAGAGTTCCCAGACTTTCCCAGCTCACACAATGCTGTGGGTCTGCCTTCTCTCTATACTTCAGCACATTGGAGAGCTTTCGATTTTTTGGGTTTAGGCTGTGAAGAAGTGAAAAAGTTTTTTTCTGTGATTGGTTATTGCTGTTCTTCAATGAATCTTTTGAATAACTTGGATAATGTTTTTTTGGTGCTATGGATTTGAAAGAGAGCAGGTATGAGATGGGATGTTATCACTGAGCTTTATAAAGAGAATTAATTGAAAAAAGCAATTGCTCAATAGAAAAAAACAAAGAAAAGGTGTTTATGGCAAGGATAGATAAAAAAAGTGACTGAGATGGCAACAAATCCAATAAAATCATTCTATAAATGATGACAGTCATGTGAATTTAGATTAATATACCTAACAAATTATAAAATTCCATAAAATTGTAAATTAAAAATAAGTAAGGGTGAAAATGAGGAAAACATTTGAAAATCTAATTTGTAAAATAGATACAGCTTTGCCTTGAAATTGGTGACTATTTCAGAGTTGAGTGTTAATAAGAAAAACTATTTTTAAAATAAAAAGCACTATGCACATGTACGGAATTGTTGATAGATGATTGACAGCAATGAACTTGGAGAAAGAAAACTCTGTGTGCAAGGTGAGTGCAGGGCTCTGCAGCAGGCGCGCAGTGATAACTGTCCGGTGGGCAGCAGGCAGGGAGATGTGCTGGGCATGGAGTCCTGGCATTAGCTGCAATTTTAATTCCTGTTATCTGACAAAAAACAAACAAACAAACAAACAAAAAAAACAAAAAAAACTTGAGAAATAAGAACTAGACAACAAAATCACAAAGGGAGTGTCTTAAATAATTAGGACATCTATAATATATATACATATATAGATAGATAATGACTATATGAATGAAATAAGAACATTATATGCTCTTCAACTAAATGCATGCCATTTAAGTAATTCTGTATTATTCCAAAACAACACTTACATCCTATACAATAAAAGCCTAATATGCTAAGTGTCCAGTCAGCATTTCAACTAATCAAAGTATAATATGCTAATGATATGCTAAGGCTGTTCAACTGCTCGCTACGATGGGCACTGACCACCAGGGAAAATGCTCCAATTGGTAGGTTAGCTTGCTGCTGGGGTCTGAACCATCAGGACTGAGCCAGATGGGCCGTACACACCCTGGAGCCCTCCCACGGTCCCTCCCTAGATGGCCAAACTCCGACATTCCTCCCTGGCCCAGATTGTGCAATAGTGGGGTCCCTCAGCCTGACCAGCACCCTCTCTCAATCTGGGACTCCCCGGGGGGAGTAGGCCTAAGCTATCAGTTGGACATCCCCCAAGGGCTTCCAGACTGGGAGAGGGCTCAGGCCGGGCTGAGGGACCTCCCCCCCGCCAAGTGCACAAATTTCATTCACCATGCCTCTAGTTTTATATATATACTAGGGACCCGGTGCATGAAATTCATGCACTGGGGTGGGTGTTCCTCAGCCCAGTCTGCCCCTCTCACATACTGGGAGCCCTCAGGGGATGTCCTAGTGATGGCTTTGGCCCGCTCCCTCCTCCCATTGGGGATAGGGCCTAAGCCGCAGTCTGGCCTCCTTTTGTGGGAGGTGACCCAGCTGATCAGGGGAAGGCACCAGCCCCATTACCCCACAGGTGCAGCCACTGCCAGTCACCGCAGCTACCAAGGTGTTTTCACCAAAACAGACTTCAGTCTCTTCACCATGAAAAAATGACAACTTTCTTTAGGCATTTTCAAGATGTGTCTTTCATAGGATATGACATTTCTTTCTTTCTTTCTTTTTTTATCCTCACCTGAGGATATGTTTCCATTGATTTTTAGAGAATGTGGAAGAGAAAGGGAAAGACAGAGAGAAACATCAAAGTGAGAGGAACACTTTGATTGGTTGCCTCCTGCATGAGCCCTGACCTGGGCCCAGGCCAGGGAGCAGCCTGCAACCTAGGTACATGCCCGTGGTCAGAATTGAACTCAGACCCTGGCATTGGCAGGCCAAGGCATTATCCACTGAGCCAAATCGGCTAGGGCAGGATATGACATTTCTTAGTCCTCCAGCAGCCGACCTTCTTTTTTTTTACCAGGAGTGTGGTGAAAAACCCTAGATCACCTTTTTGGATTTTTATTACCCAAGTTACTAAGAATATTACCAGTGGCATACAGGGAGCTTAACCAATGAGCGATCAGAAAAGGTGTTTCCTCCCTCTGTAGTTCACACCAATTGCCGGCTTGGCCCCTGCCCAGGCCTGATTACTCTGGCCCAGGCTTCAGGCCTGGGCAGGGGATCCCCATCTCCCCCCCATCACTGGCTCTGCCCCCGGCCCAGGCCTGACACCTCTGGCCTAGGCGTCAGGCCTGGGCAGGGGATCCCCATCCTCCTCCGATCGCCAGATCGGCACCCCCGCCCAGGCCTGACGCCTTGGCCGGAGGCATTGATCCCCATCACTCTCTGATCACTGGATTGGCCCCTTGCCCAGGCCTGACGCCTCCGCCAGAGGTGTCAGGCCTGGGCAGGGGACCCCCAGACCCCTCCAATTTCCGGTTCCACCCCCTGCCCAGGCCTGACGCTTCAGTGTTGACCCCCATCACCCTCTGATCGCCGGATCGGCCCCTTGCTCAGGCCTGACACCTCTGCAGGGGACCCCCATCTCCCCCCTGGTCACTGGCTTCTGGGCGGCTTCTGGGGCTTCTGGGGCCGGCCTGAGGCCCAGGATGGCAGCTTGCACTGGTGGCTGTGCTGTCCTACCCTGACTGCAGCATGCAAATTAGCTGCCATCTTTGTTGGTGGTTAATTTGCATATCACGCTGATTAGCCAATGGGAGGCATAGCGAAGGTACAGTCAATTACCATGTTTGTCTATTATTAGATATGATATAAAATTAAGTTAATTATGTCATGGAGAATTTTTTTTTTTAGATAGTTTGATTTTCTCTGAATTTTACCTTCTCTTCAATTGAATTTATAGGAATAATTTACCTTCTACATTAAGAACCTTATCATATTTGATCAAAATATATTTTATAGAAATTATTTTACCATATACATGAAAGTGATGAGAAAGAATGTTTTTTAAGTTTCTTAATGTCAAAAAAAAAACCCCACACAAACAAAGGACATTCTCATTGTATTTTATATGTATTTCTTAAAGTAAAAATATAACCATATTCTTTACAGAAATTTTTATTTGGTCTTAGGGGTTAGACTAGGAATGGGCAAATAAGACTCACATTTTGATTTTAGAACAAAAGCATAGTGGTCAGAAACCTGAGTTCTGTATTGTTTTCAATGCAAACTGCATTGGGTGTAAACTCTGACTCTTCCTGGCAGTCACTTGGGGATATTAGGCAGGCTTTGTGCCCTCTCGGTGCCACAGATACCAGATCTTCATTTGAGGAAAATAGAAGCACACATCTCCTAAAATTGGAATGAGCTTTGATGGCCTTCCGCTCATTTTGCACACATAATATTGGCTGCATAACTATTTGTATTTTTAACCCCCTTTTTCTTTTTCAGTCTTTCTTTTTCTCAACAAAATATATATCTAGCTTAAAAAAATCTAGCTAGGGAAGCATACCAGAATTTAGCTTTTATAGCATACAAATCCCCAACTATAACCCTAAAAGCTATACCTAGAAAAAAATCTAAATAAATTAATTAATATGGAAAATTAGGCACACTACCTACCAGCCAGCACCTTGAGGTCTGAGCCTGGTTAAGTAGCCCAGTCTGTGTGAAACTGTAGAACACTTGTTGTTTTCTTCTCTGTAAAACCATTGACATTTGTAGCATGGAAAGTCACTGAATGACTGTGGTGATACTTCCTGCAAATAATATACTTCTTTATCCAGGCCCCAAATTTGTCCACTATTTTGTTTAACAGTTTCCTGAAATAAGTTGAATAAAAAAAAAAATCACTGGAACTAAAATATTCCCTCTAAAATCAGAATTTGACTTAATATGATTTCTTTCAAACTATATGAAATTAAGTAGCATTTCTATTGCAATTTACTTATTACCTTAAAGTTTTGCAATTGAGCAATGATTAACTGATCACAAATGATGTGAAATTACTTTCATTCTGGTTTTCCAAAGCCATAGTAGAAGAAATACTATATTTTGCTCATGTAGTTTTTTTGTTTTAAATACATATAAGAAATTATAATAACTAAGATCTAAACTTATTTAGTTGACAAGACATGGCACACAGTTCTAAATATTGTCATATCATTCTTCTTTCTGAGATGCACTATGTTTAGAACAATTTATTCTTTTCTAAAGTAATACTTAAATAATCAAATCATTTGAGTTTTCTTTCAGACTTGTAGCAGAAGCATTGTTTAATACAGGAATGGAAAAACAGCCTGCTGTAATGGTCAAATTAATGCCTCATCCTAACCTCATCCAGTTTTCAAGGAGTTTATTGTTCATCCTTATTTCCTCTTATTAAGAGTAATAGACTTAACAATGACTGTCTGTGAAAGACAGTCTTCAGTTTTACAACCTTGCTCAAGCTACTTACCATTGTAATCTGTTAGTAACTCTTTTTAAGAAGATTTCAGAAAACAAGTTTTCTGATATTCCTCTTCTTGAAATTGCTTTTCTTCGGGGTCTTCCTCTCGTGTAATATAAAGTATGAATGAAATAAAACGAACAAGATAAATCTTTGAGAAAGAGTGGATAACATGAAAAAATGGTATCATAATTAATGACAGAAAATGTCCCTCAAAAAAAGAATTCCAGTGAAAAGACTAGATGAGAGATCTTTTTAATTGCTAACATGAAAAAAAAGTGCAGGAGGTAGTGGTTCCACGCAGGGGCACAAATACTTGCCCAGCACTCACTGTTAACCTCTCAGCTGTATATTTCTCTGCAATACTTTGATTCCTAGGCAAACTTCAAAACTGTTGCATTCAATTATCCTTTCAAGCTTGCTACATTCATTCCTCCTTTGATCATAGCAGATGAGTTCCTTTCCAGGAATTTGCTCAGCAGAGGAGATCCACTTCCCAAGGACATTGTGTCTCTCTGGAAACAATCTGCATCTAGTGACTGCTCAACCGGGCATGTAAAGGCTCCTTGCCCTCAAATGGCCTTTTCTAAAGGGACCAAGTTCCAGAGCTCCTGAGGATCAATTGAGGCCTTTTTGACTCATCCCAACTCAATCTTGACTCTGCCTGTTCTATTAACTGTAGTTCCTGCTGTGGTCTGAATGTTTGTGTCCTCCCCAAATGCATGTTGAAATCCTAACTCCTTTGGGAGTTGGTTAGTTCATGAAGGCTCCACCCTCATGAATGAGATTAGTTGCCTCATGAAAGAAACCAGAGAAAGCTCTCGTGCTGCCTTCTACCAGGTGAGAACACAGCAAAAACATGCTGCCTCTGAACCAGAAAGTGGGCTCTCACCTGACACCCAATCTGTCAGCGTCTTCATCTTGGACTTCCCAGCCTCCAGAACTGTGAGAAATGAACTTTCATTTGTAAGTCACCCAGTTAATGATCTTATTGTTATGGCAGCCAGAACAGACTCAGACACTTCCTTTTCGTTACTGGTCTTGAAGGTATCCCCCCAATAAACTTCTTAAACCTATGGTCAAAGTCTATTCCCCAGGAAACCCATCCTGGGACACAGTTCTAGATTTTTATTTTCCTAGCTTCGATTTCAGCAGAAAAAATAGCTTCCCTTTCATATTACGTCAAATAAAACCCTGGAAATGATGCTCATTATCCTGACTGTGATGCTGATCATTCCGGACGGACAGCAGAATAACAGACAGTTAAAACCAACCAAACCTTGTGTTCTCCTCTAGAGCTGCTGGGGATGAAAGATAATAGGACAACCCCACCCAAAGGCATAAACTGGGAGCAAAGAAGGATGGTTCCTGTGTGTTTGTGTGTGTATATGTATGTATGTGTGTGTGTGTGTGTGTGTGTGTGTGTGTATATATATATATATATTCCAACTTAAATGTTTTATCATTTTACTCTTATATTAATATAAGACAAAAATAAAGATAATGATAGTTAACATTTATTTTCTTAATCAAGCTCTAGTAACTGCACTACATTACACAAACACATGGACTTGTTTATCTTTAATTTTATTCACACATTTTATATTAACAACTAGAGGCCTGGTGCACAAAAATTTGTGTACTCTGGGGGAAGAGGGGGTCCCTCAGCCCGGCCTGTGCCCTCTAGCAGTCTGGGACCCCTTGGGAGATAACGACCTGCTGGCTTAGGCCTGCTCCCGGGTGGCAGAGGGCAGGCCCAATCCCTAGGTGCAGCCCCTGGTTGGGCTCAGAGCAGGGCCGATTGGGGGGTTGGGGCACCACCCCTGTCACACTCAAGGCAGGGTCGATGGGGAGGTTGTGGCGCGACCCCGTCACACACAGAGCAGGGCCCGGGGGGGGGGGGGTTGGGTGCTGCACCCTGTCACACACAGAGCAGGGCTGATCAGGGTGTTTGGGCGCTGCCCCCTGTCATGCTGATCCCGGTGCCGGGAGGCCTCCCGGCTCCGCTGATCCCGGTGCTGGGAGGCATATTACCCTTTTACTATATAGAATAGAGGCCTGGTGCATGGGTGGGGCCGGCTGGTTTGCCCTGAAGGGTGTCCTGGATCAGGGTGGGGGTCCCCACTGGGGTGCCTGGCCAGCCTGGGTGAGGGGATGATGGCTGTTTGCAGCTGGTCACACACCCTTCAGGGTGGGGGTCCCCACTGGGGTGCCTGGCCAGTCTGGGTGAGGGGCTGAGGGCTGTTTTCAGGCTGGGGGTAACTGAACTCCCAAACACTCCTTTTTTCCTTTTTTTTTTTTTATTCTGGGCCAGCTTTACCTTGAGGCTTGGCTCCAGCACTTAGGCCTCAGCTGCTGAAAGTAGGTTTCTGGCCTTTGCATACAATGTTGCGAATCTGCTGGCTGAAGTCCAGAGGTATTTGTTACAATGTTTGAAACTGCAGGCTCAGAGGCCTGCATGCAGCTGCAGGCGGGGAACGTTGGTTTCCTCCATCACTGAGGCAAACAAGCCTCATGTTAGTTTCAAGCTGCCTGGCTGCCGTCCGCCATCTTGGCTGACAGTTAATTTGCATATCTCTCTGATTAGCCAATGAAAAGGGTAGCGGTCGTACACCAATTACCATGTTTCTCTTTTATTAGTGTAGATGATTCTATGAGCCAGGGAATAAAACTCCCAATTTACTGACAAGAAAATTGAGGGAGGCTCAGTGTGGTTATATATATTGCCGGGACTACATAATTAGTATTTATTATCCTTTGCTACTCTTTTATGGTCTCCATCACAGTTCCAAAACTAAACTAAATTTCTTCATAAATATACATGAGTGTTTGTGGTAGATTGTATTACTTTTTGCTGAATATTCAAGTTCCCTTCACTGAATACTTCTTCCAGGGGAAGCATTATATAGCTGCTTCCTTTTGAAGTCAGGAGTGTATAAGAAATTTGGCCAATGAAATTTAAGTGTCACTTCCGGGAATGAGCTTTTCGATCTAAATATATTTGCCACCATGCTAACAGTGCCCCAAATGGAGACTGTTCCAACAGCCTGTACTCCAAAATGAAGATAAAGTGCAGCAGAGCCAGAAATAGATATTTGGTATTACCAAGAAGCATACTTTTATTCATAGAGTTTTGAATCAAAAACAGTTACAGTAATAAGCATTGCCATTTTTCTGAACATTGAGACTCCTCTGAATAACTTACTTGTGAACTTCTGACAAGTAGAAATTGGTCAGATATTGGGAAACATGACCAGAAACAGTTAAATGTCACAATTTTTCAAAAGGTAAATTCATATATCTATATGGTAATAAATTTGACATTGATAAAAATGTATAACGCAAAGAAATAGACTGAACATTATGAACCAGAATAGATTCTCTGAGGTTACATGATTCTACCTTTTAAATGATTAAGGTTACACAGTGTACATAGTGCATTTGAAATTTGCACCAATAATACACAAACACATGGGCTTCCTTTTTCTTTTCTTCTTTTAAATATTTTTTTTTTAATTTTTTTAGAGGGAGAGAGAGATATTGATGTGAGAGACAAACATCAGTAGGCTGCCTCCTGTATGCAACCCTTACTGGGGATAGAACCTGCAACCTGGGTATGTGCCCTGACTGGAAATAAATCCGATGACCTTTCAGTTCTTGTGATGATGCTCAACCAACTGAACCAAACCTGCCAGGGATTTACTTCCTTTCTCTAAGTGCAAAGAGTTCCAGTATCTGTTTTCATCCTATAAAACAGGTATTACTCCTGTTAGAAATGGGTAAATTAAAGCTCAGAAACTTCAAATAATTTTCCCAATTTCACACAGTGAACAAATTTGATTTGAAGCTAAGATAGACAGGATGGAAAAATAAATGCTTGGCTCATACAGAGTACTTAAGTAAATTCATAGATGACAGAAAACTTTACCCTCAAATTATTGATTACTCTGAGCCTGGACTTGCTCAGTCTGAGAACATAGTCTCTTTAACAAAGGAAAGTATTACCCCAAATTCCCTTTCAATCTGTCTTCTCTGTGGTGTGCTTTGCAGTTTAGAAATAGAAATGTGTATTCTATGCATGTATTACTATATTTTTACTTTGTAGAAAATATAGTTTATTCTCCACCCCCTAAATGCATAGGATATCTTTTTAAAAAAACTATAAATGCCAGAATTAAATCAATTGGTCATTCTTGTACTAATTAATCAAGGCACATAGAACATTTGTTGTCACCAACAAAGATTGGGATTTCTGGTTATCTCTAAAACTTACTTTTTATTATGTGACAGAAAATGACATATTTTTAAAATAAGCTTCCTTCACAGATTCCCCATACCTGTCGGAATCTGTTATTCTGCTGATATTTCAGAAGTGGAAGCTGTCTGAGTTCTCTTTCTTCACTTCCATGTGTTCCATCAGATAAAATGTCCTATACCCTGCAAATACTGCTTTCACAGTGTCTTCCATCTGATCGCTCTTCTCTTTGTTTATTGCAGAATTCCTATTTATCCTAGTATAAGCAAATTGAGTAAAGCAAACAACCCAGACAACTCCAATGTCTGTAGTTCAACAAAATGAAATGTTGTGTCTTGGTCACGTCACAGTCTGATGAAGACTGCATGTCTCCTCTGGCAAGTTCCCTTTTAGGAGTGTATATGAGAAATGAGGCTTACATTATTTCATACCTCCTTTATCTACAGCCCTTCAAATGCTGCTACATTGGTTGGACAGAGAAAAGGTGAATGACCAAGTAAATCATTTTATATCTGAGGCTAATCACATCTTCCCTTATCCAAAATATTATAGACCACCCAGAATTTGTCACAAAGTCCAAGAATAAGTAATATTTGGCCTGAAAAATTATATTGATTTTTTCCAGTTGACACAGAAAGAGAAAATGAGTTTGCTGGGCCTATTACATTACTTCAGCCACTATACCTCTGGAAATATTTACTATCTCCTGAGTTTACTATGTTGCTATTGTCAATTTTATTTTTTAATTTATCTTATAATTTTGCAGAGACATTTCATAATAATTTATTTTGTCACTCAAACAGTTTTTTAGGTTTAGTCATTCAGTATCCATTTATAGGGTAAAAGCAACAAAACATATTATATTGGCTTTAGCTATTACATCTAATTAACAATTGAATCTACAGTAATACATATACAAATGAATTAACTACCATTATAACTCTAATTATTATGATATATAATAAGTAGTAGTTGAAAAAGGAGAGCAAATTACACATATATAAAATTAAAACAGTTGGCAAAATACGAATAATTGATTTAGGAATAAAGGTGTCTATGTGTAAGTTAGCATTCAGAGATAGATCAATATTAAGAACTAGGGGCCCGGTGCACGAAATTCGTGCACTGGGTGTGTGTGTGGTGGGGGGGGAGTGTCCCTCAGCCCAGCCTGCCCCCTCTCACATACTGGGAGCCCTCAGGCGTTGACCCCCATCACCCTCCAATCGCAGGATCGGCCCCTTGCCCAGGCCTGACGCCTCTGACAGACGTGTCAGGCTTGGACAGGGGACCCCCATCTCCCCCTGATCACTGGCTCTGGCCCCTGCCCAGGCCTGAGGCCTCTGGCCCAGGAATCATGCCTGGGCAGGGGACCCCCATCTCCCTCTGATCGCTTGCTCCACCCCCCACCCAAGCCTGACGCCTCTGACCCAGGCTTCAGGCCTGGGCAAGGGGACCATCATATCCCCCCAATCCCTGGCTCAGCCCCCCGCCCAGGCCTGATGCCTCGGCCAGAGGAGTTGACCCTCATCACCCTCCGATCACCAATCACCGGATCGGCCCCTTGACCAGGCCTGAGGCCTCTGGCAGAGGTGTCAGGCCTGGGCAGGGGACCCCCAGCTCCCCGTGGTTGCAGGCTCCGCCCCTGCCCAGGCCTAACACCTCTGGCCTAGGCGTCTGGCCCGGGCAGCGGGGACCTGCAGCTGCAGCGGCCCCGCGATCATGGGCTCCGCTTTAGGCCCAGGCAAGGGACCCCTAGCTCCCGGGACTGCCAGCTTCGACCATGCCCAGCTCCCATCTCTGGCTCCACCCCTACTTCCTGCTATCACTGGCCAGGGCGGCAAAGGCACCTGATTCTCCGATCATGGCTGGGGGGCAGGGCAAAGGCGGCCCCAGGGCCGCCTTTGCCCTGCCCCCCAGCTCTTAGCTCCCCCCTGGGTTTCCAATCACTGTCAGTGGCAGGGGGCTTCTTCCT
Organism: Myotis daubentonii; assembly: GCF_963259705.1. Lineage (NCBI taxonomy): Eukaryota > Metazoa > Chordata > Mammalia > Chiroptera > Vespertilionidae > Myotis > Myotis daubentonii. The sequence continues at coordinate 87,706,505 of NC_081842.1, forward strand.
GCTTTCCCTTTCGCCTCCCTGCATTGTGCCTACATATGCAAATTAACCGCCATCTTGTTGGCAGTTAACTGCCAATCATAGTTGGCAGCTAATTTGCATATAGCCCTGATTAGCCAATGAAAAGGGTATCGTCGTACGCCAATTACCATTTTTCTCTTTTATTAGATAGATATCCAAAAGATCGTAAATGCTCATTTTGAACTTTCTGGTGGCAGCCACAACTTTCCAACCACAAAAAGAGGGGGTTTGGTATCTGGGGCCACTCTGACCAAAGAACTTTTGGGTGACAATTCTGTGTGGATTTCTCCCATTTTTGCCTGGTGTGGGCATTTAGAGCAAAGGCGTGGTTGAATAATAACCATGCTTTGGAAGCTAGTGTCTCCCTAGAGACAGAGATCCCAGGATATCCTAGAAAGTAATGTACCTTCTTCACCCTGGAAACTTTGTTATGTTCAAAGGAAAGGGGTAACCTATTTCTTTGGAGAGGACAATGGGCGGATGTACGGACAAATATAAGAGCTCCCCATCACCTAATGTGAGCTTTCCCTCCTGTGGTGGGACCTCGAATTGCCCTGGGGGAATGTGTGTAGGAGGAGCAGATGCACCTGCTCAGGCTGCTGCTTGTTGCTGTAATAAATTGTGTCTCTAACCAGGATTCTGTATTCTTCTGTCAGTATGTGTCCATGAATCTGAAGCAGGCTTACCTACTCGTATTAGTTTGCAAACAGGGTCAAGCCTTAGGCCTTTAACAGTTCCTAACTCAACAAAAACAAAGGAAGAGACCAAGGCCTTGGGGTATCGATGTTGATATATAAACCTAGATCAATACAGTAAACTATGGATGTATTAATAAATAGCACATTAAACTTAAATTATTGAATCTATACACTACTTTTATAATTTTTATACTCTTTTGTATTTGCTTGGTTTTTATTCATGATTCTGTCTTCCTTAATTAATGATGGGTCTCATTTATTTAACAAAATTTATAAAATGTTCACTTTAAAGACCCATGCACTGTGTTTTAGAAAATTTGGAAACAAAAGAAACTACTAAGTATTAGTAAGTATGATGTGCATGGCAATATACTCCTTGTTCTATTTAAAAATCATTTGATACTTAAGACTCCCATAGTAGAATTATTATTATTTTCATTTTAAGGAAGAAAAAACAGATCATCATAAGAATTAAGCAAGTTGCCCATGAATAATGCCTTCATTTGAACCCCAAACTGCTTAGATTTAAAGCATTGTACTTTTTGTTATTTTAATTCTGTCTCGTGCTCTTAAAATTTAAGAGAAGGTAATGAGATATTTCTACAAATATCTATGATTATTTAAACTCACAAAAGGTTATTTTGGGAGATTTCAAAGTCTCAGAATTTGCATCTCTTCTCACTGCTAACACTCTCCACAAGCATCTCATCAACACATACAGCTTCATTTCTCATCCATCAGCCAACGCCTTCCTAATGTGCACATCAGTCCAGAACTATCTTCTAAACCTACCTATTTGATCTGTTTAAAATCCTATGAATAGCCTCTAGGGTAAACATCAAAACCCTAAAATGGGCCTGTAATATACTAAAAGAGCTTGTACTTGCCTACCTCGTCTGAGCTTCTCTAACAATTATGCCATCTTGCTTTGCAAAAATCCTGTAAGTTTTTAAACTGTGTTGTGTTGCTTTCTAACACAGGTTACTATTCCAGGAAATCAATTTGCTGTTGTATATCCCTCCATCTTCACTCCCCTGACACACACAAAATACACATACACACATATACATAAATATACACACACCTTTAGATGGTTAAATCTTATTTTCAGACCTCAGTTCCAACATCACATTTTCATACTAACTAGTTTATAATGGAGTATAATTGTTCCATGATTAGCATAACGAAATGGCTCATGGGGGTTGAGACTCTTTTTTTTGTTCATTATTGTGTGCCTCATTTATCACAAGCTTGATATATGCAATAATGAATGAATGAATGATTAAAATTAGGAGAGAATGATACAAAATGTAAAATTTCAAAAAGTTACTCTCTCCTGATTTGATGGTTATAAAAACTTTTACAGAAAAGGTGACAACTGAAATCCTCTTTAAACAACGTTGATAATTTTGAATGACAGAAGTAAAGGAAGTACATTTCATTTTGATCAAAGTCTGGCTTAGCAAAATCTAAACGTACTGCAATAAAGTAGTGAGAAATACGTGTAGGAGTTATTACCAGATACAAACCATATCTTCCACTCCCTTTAGAGAAATACATACTGAAAAGCTAACCTCAGGAAGAAAAGAAAGCATAACATTTTGCTAACAATTGAGTTAAACATGACTCATTAAGGTGAATGAATCTGCTAGTAATTTAGAGGTAGTTCCTTATTAAATTGATATTCAATTGTTAAACAACCATGAACTAGAAAACATAGAATTTATGAGTTGAAATAGATTCAGAGATCGTCTAGCAATACTCTTTAATTGGACAGACAGGATGAGGTCTATCTTGATAAAGAACAGGTACTAATTTTCAAAATGAATGGGTGATACAAATAAGAACTAGAATTTAGGCTTTCTCATTACCAATTAAGTGCCACTGGGGAAAAAAGTATTATGCAAGAAAAACAGTTGCTGATGGTCAGTTATTGTGATAATTAGCAATACTTATCAATTAAAAGACTGCCTACTGCTTCTACACACAATTCATGAATAAATAAGAGTTATAGTAAAGAGATTTGTTGAAAAGTTGATGTAGAAAATATATCTAATATAATGAAATGTTATATAGCTTGATTGGGGTAGTGGTTATGTGGGTTTATATATTTACAAAAACTTGTGGAACTGAAGTAATAAGATCTATGCTTTTTAAGATTTAGAAATTATACTTCAATAAAAAGTACCCAAAGGACATATAATGCAATTCAATGATTCTACTTAAATAAAGGCTAAATGAAAAGTGAACTGATAGCCAAATATTCAGATAATTATTATAAAAAGATAGATACATAGACAGATAGAGAATATACACATATGTATATACTCATAACAATTATTTCCATACTTCTAGGTTAACATTGAAACCTGATTATAAGCAATGGCCCATTTTGATAGGTACATAAAAAGGGGTGAGAAATCTAAGATTTATTTTGTATTACTGTTTGGACCTACTTTTTTTCTTTGACATTTTTCCTCTTATGTGATAAAAAGCCAAATAAGACAGAATGTTCCATTGTACTCATATGCTTGATAATATTGTTTATTGCTTATTCAATTGAATATGGTATCAAGCTCTAGCTGGTTTGGCTCAGTGGATAGAGTGTTGGCCTGTGGACTAAAAGGTTCCAGGTTTGATTCTGGTCAAGGGCATGCACCTCAGTTGCAGAATCAATCCCTGGCCCTGGTCAGGGAGTTTGCAGGAGGCAACCAATGGATGTGTGACTCTCACATCTGTGTTTATCTTTTTCTGTGTCTCTCCCCCGCCCTTCCACTCTCTTTGAAAATTAATGGAAAAAATATCCTCAAGTGAGGATTACCAACAACAGCAGCAACAGTAAAAATGAAGAAAAGAAAATGATAGTAAAAACACTTGTGTAAGTTTCTAAAACACTGAAAATCTCCTAGGTCAAATGTGGTGGTGTGCACATTCCTCTTCTCACTCATCAGCGGTCTTCCCCATCCCCAAGTTCACAACCCAAATAGAGGAGCTATCACAGGAGTGGAGAAAATCATCTCTTCACCATGTGTGAGAGTGATGAACCCATTCATTTGATTTTATTATATGTGTGCCACCTCTTGCGCTGACCTTCGGATCTATCCCCAGTTACACCAGTTGTTGGGCACACCGGTGCATCATCTCAGCTGGCAAATCTCTACATTCCAGGCCTGAGGTTTTTCCTTTCATAGCTTCCTCCCTCCAGAGGCAAACAAAATTAGGTTAAAAGTGAGAGACTATTTAATTAGCATCTTTCTAAAAAGAAGGCTTTTTTTGTGTGTGCTGGATTTTAATTCTTTAATGAGTACACTAGTTTGTCTTTTTCCCACTGCCTCTGTTTTATTTCCAGGACTATTTTTATAAAATTCATGCTTTTTTTACACACATGATAACCAGAGATAAGTATCTTCTGGCTTTTTTTTTTTTTTTTTTTTTTTTTAGCTCATTCTGACATTTACAAATATGTTCTGTCAGTCCAGCGCGGCTCTTTATTTTATTAGGCTCAGTATTAGAACTAGTATTTATCAGTGACTAAATCACAGAGCTTCGGTATGTGCATTTAACCACAAAGATGGGTACGGTGCCCTGAGGCAGGAGGATCACAAGACACCTTCAGCTCAGTACAATGATATGTCACTGTTGCCTGAAAGGAAGATCATTTCCTTTTCATATGTGAGACGAAAGAAAACTTGCCTTTCTTATTTTGTTTAAATGAAATGGTGGGCTTGTCTGTGGAGTTTCCTCCTTGGATATGTAAAACAATTTCCCAAAAGTAGCCGTTAGGGAGCACATTTATGTAAATAAAATAACTATTTGACAGAGTGGTCTGTTCATTTTAGTTCTGTTTGATTTGGGTCACCACTCTATTCATCTAATCAATTATAGTGATTTTAGTTATTCAGATCAATAACTGCATTTTAGAATCATCCATAGACATACTACTGCTTTCCAAATTGCAGAAAAAAAATGCACATTGTTTGCTTCTCCCAGGTAAATGTGATCAATATTTTCTGACTCTAGCTTTAGATTATTCATGTAAAAGTGAAGAAAATTCTGACCTTCACTAAGGATATTGTTTCTTGACACCACTAAAGTGATTTCTAAACCACGTTTACTTCTCATTTGGGTCTTATATATACAGTATCTACTTATTAGGTACTCTTAGGAGGAAAGTACCTAAAATGTATAAGTAATCACATGTTTCACAACTAGTGTCTGTACTACTTGCAGTGACAGCACTGGACAATTAGTTTGGACTTAAATGTGCAATATTTTCATTAATATCCACCTTAATGGCTAATTTGGAAAATAGACTGTATTAACCTACTGCTCAGTGATAATTGATGAATATATTCCTAGAGTATGAAATTATCCCATTATACAGATTTCTATTTTCCTATTTCCATCTGAGCCAATGAAAGGTGAAATGTTAGGTAGGGTGAACTAATTCTCCAGGAAACATTTAAAAAGATGTTTCTCTTCACTTAGTCAAGGGTCCTGCATATAATGTAATAATAGACTACTGAGGACTTTATTATTATAATACTCATGTTGAATGGTTATGTTTTTTTAAAATGTTTCTGGGAAAGACGGGTTTATGAAAGGAGCAAATTGTTTCTTTTCTATAAACCTTCAGTGATTCCCATCATGATAAAATATATTTGTCAATTCTTTGCCTTTTCTAGTTAACATTTTATGTTTCTATTGTATTATAATATTTGAAGTTAAAACAGCACTCAATACGCATTGAAATAAGAAGACATCTCCCACTGATAAATGTCTGCAATGGTCATTTACTTTTGTTTTTTAAAACAAGCTCGCTCACAAACATAAAATGGACCACAGACCCCAGGGATATAAGCAATAAAACAATTAACTTTCTCATTAACAAGTTTCACAAGGCATGTAAATTAAAAAACAACAGTAATAACAAATCCTGATTTTTGAAATGTTGAATCAAACTGTGTTGTCTGTCATTTCAAGTTATAACCTGTCTTGAATTCCCAGAATCTCAGACATGCCTGCAAACTGAAAATAAAAATGGCCATGAGAAAGCAAATTAGATTTCAGATGTCTAAGCAATTAGTACAAAACCTAAAATACAGGAATAATAGCTTATAGTATTTAGAAATGTTTCTTGACCAAATTGTATTATCTTTATTATACTATTCTTTTTAAATTTCATATTACAATGAAATTTAAGAAGAGGAATATAGAAATAACCTGATATCTCTAACCCTTATCTTAAAATGCATCTTAGTGTAGCTGTCAGATTTAAAAGATGAGTGTGAAGTTGAAAGGAGACAAGTCTGAACAGTTGACTGCTAGTGGATGGGCAGAATGAGGGTAGAGGAGGCTGGAAGCAAAAACTGAAGTCCAAGATAAATTTTATTAGCAATTGATGACATGATTGCAGGAAAAGTCTAGAGGGAGTAGCTAGGCAGCAAAGAAATGCAAGACAGTACATATGGTTAAAAGATAAAAAACAGGTAAACAGAGCTATCTAGAAAAAAATCAAGTTTTTTTTATTAAATAATGTAACTTGAAATTAAGAGAATAACTAAAATTTAAACTATAATATTTAGTCATTATTTTATGTGACATTGTTTAGGAATAACAATGAATAAATTAGAATTTTTACCCTTAAAAATATCTTATAATCTATCAGATAACTAATATCTGTGTGCTCCCCTAAAATTCAGCTAAATAATTTAGTTCTACTGCTTCTTGTGATGGTCAGTTATTAATTATTTCCAACAAATTATTAATTTTAATGGGTTAAATCTGAAAAGAAAGAAGAAAGAAACATCAATTGAGTTATTAGCTGTTAAAGTGTGTATGCATTTTAGGGAATATATATATAAATATATATATATAAATATATATATATAAATATATATATAAATATATATATATATTTATATATATATATATATTTATATATATATATACTGAGTGGCCAGATTATTATGACCACCTGATGTTTGTAGGCAAATTAGCTATAATTTCACGCTGAATTTACTAGAGGGTCAGACCATAATAAATAGAGAAGCAGGTTGTTTACCACAACAGCAGAAGTGATTTTTATCTGAAGATATGAGTAAACAATGTGATTTAACAGCCTTTGAGTGGCCATATTATTATGACCACCTGATGTTTGTAGACAAATTAGCCGTACACTGCATCGTATGGGATATGGAAGCCGAGGCCTGTTCAAACACCTTTGCTGTCTGCAGTTACCAAGAGAAAATATCTCCAATTCGCACAGGAACACAAGGATTGGACAGTTGCACATTGGAAAAAAGTCATGTGGTCTGATGAATCACGTTTCCAGCTGCATCATGCAGATGACAGAGTGAGAATTTGGTGGAAACAGCATGAAAGCAGGCACCCCACATGCATGAGTACAACCCTTCAAGCTGGTGGGGGCAGTGTTATGGTTTGGGGCATGTCTTCCTGGCATGATTTGGGCCCTTTAATTCTGTGGAACAACGTCTGAATAGCACAACATACCTAAGTATCATTGCTGATCAAGTTCATCCTATCATGTTGATGGCATGTCCCAATGGAGATGGCTTCTTCCAACAAGACAATGCGCCATGCCACGGTGCTCGTATTGTGCAGGAGTGGTTTCAAGAACATGAGGGAGACTTTACCTTGCTTAGGTGGCCCCCACAATCACCAGATCTCAGTCCAATTGAGCATTTGTGGGACAAAGTTAAAAGAGCCATCAGGCAGCTGGTTCCACAGCCATCAAATCTCACAGAACTGGACAGTGCTATTCATTAGGCATGGTGTCAGATTCCTCGCATCACCTTTTGAAGGCAAAAGGTGGCCCAACAAAGTACTAATGGGCTGGTCATAATAATCTGGCCACTCAATATATATATTCAATAAAACCAAGAGCTGGTTCTTTGAAAGGATAAACAAGATTGATGGTCCTCTAGCCAGGGTTACCAGGACACAAAAAGGGATTACCCAAATAAACAAAATCAGGAATGAAAGAGGTGAAGCAACAACTGACCCCACAGAAATACAAAGGATTGTAATAAAATACTATGAACAATTTTATTCCAACAAATGGGTCAACCTGGATGAAATGGACATATTCCTATAAAAATACAACCTTCCAAAACTCAATCAAGAAGAATCAGAAAACCTGAATAGACCAATAACTGCTGATGAAATTGAAGCAGTAATTTAAAAAAATTCCCAACAAACAAAAGCCTAGTCCAGATGGATTCACAGGGGAGTTTTACCAAATATTTAATGAAGAACTAACACCTCTACTCCTCCATCTATTCCAAAAATTTCAAGAGGAAGGAACACTTCCAAACTCTTCCTAGGAGGCCAGCATTACCCTAATTCTAAAACCAGATATAGATACTACAAAGAAAGAGAACTACAGGCCAATATCCCTGATGAACATAGATGCTAAAATCCTCAACAAGCCCTAACTGGTTTGGCTCAGTGGATAGAGCGTCGGCCTGCAGACTCAAGGGTCCCAGGTTTGATTCCGGTCAAGGGCATGTACCTTGGTTGCAGGCACATCCCCAGTAGGGAGTGTGCAGGAGGCAGCTGATCGATGTTTCTCTCTCATCGATGTTTCTAACTCTATCCTTCTCCCCTCCTCTCTGTAAAAAATCAATAAAATATATTTTTTAAAAAATAAAAAAATAAATAAAATCCTCAACAAAATTTTAGCAAAACAGATTCAGCCATATATTAGAAGGGTCATTCATCACGACCAAGTGGGATTTTTTTCTGGGATGCAAGACTGGTACAATATCTGCAAATCAATGTGATACATCACATAAACATATTTCAAGACAAAAAATCCCATGATCATATCAATTGGTGCAGAAAAAGCATTCAACACAATCCAACACACATTTTTGATAAAAACTCTCAGCAAAGTGAGAATAGAGGGAACATACCTCAACATAATGAAGTCAATATATGACAAACCTACAGCCAATATCATATTTAATGGGCAATAACTAAAACCATTTTCCCTAAGAACACTCCTTTTCAAACATAGTACTGGAAGTCCTGGCCATAGCAATGAGACAACAAGAAGAAATAAAAGGCATCCAAATTGGAAAGGAGGAAGCAAAACCCTCATTATTCCCAGGTGACATGATACTGTATATAGAAAATCCTAAAGTCTACATCAAAAAACTATTAGACTTAATAAATGAATTCAGAAATGTAGCAGGATACAAAATTAACACCCTAAAATCCATAGTATTTTATACACCAATAATGACTTCTCAGAAAGAGAAATTAAAAAACAATGCTATTTACCATAGCAACAAAAAAAAATTAAGATACTAAAGAATAAATTTGACCAAGGAGGTGAAACTACAGGACATTGAAAAAAAGAGATAGAGAAAGATATAAAAAATGGAAGAATATACCATGTTCATGGATTTGTAAAATCAACATCATTAAAATGTCCTTACTACCCAAAGCAATCTATAGATTCAATGAAATCTGTATTAAAATACCAACAGCATATTTCATAAACCTAGAACAAACATTCCTAAAATTTATATGGAACTAAAAAAAAAACCAAAACCAAAAACGAATAACTGTAACAATCTTGAGAAGGTAGAACAAAGTTTGAGGAATCACTAAACCAGATATCAAGTTATACTACAAAGCCACTGTAATCAAAAAAGCCTAGTACTAGCACAAGAACAGGTATATATTAGATTAATGGAACAGAACAGAGAACCCAGAAATTGATCCAAGCCACTATGCTCAATTAATATTTGACAAAGGAGGCAAGAGCATACAATGGAATAAAGACAGTCTCTTCAATATATGGTGTTGGGAAAATTGGACAAGTACATGCAAAAAATTGAAACTTGACCACCAACTACACCATACACAAGAATAAACTCAAATGGATAAAATATTTAAATGTAAGACATGAAACTATAAAAGTCTTAGAAGAAACCATAGGCACTAAAACCTCAGACATCTCTAGTAGCAATATGTTAACCAATACATCTCCTAGACCTCTTCATTATAAAAGAAACCATCATCAAAATAACAAGAGTCTACTACATGGGAGAACATATTTGCCCACCATACATCTGATAAGGGGTTAATCTCTAAAATATGTAGGTAACTCATACAACTTAACAAAAGAAAGACAAACAATCCAACAAAAAAAATGGGCAACGGACCTAAATAGACACTTCTCCAAAGTGGACATACAAAAAGCCAAGAGTCATATGAAAAAATGATCAAAATCACTAATCATCTGAGAAATGCAAATCAAAATTACAATGAGGTATCACCTCATACCTGTCATAATGGCTACCATCAACAAATCAACCAATGACAAGTATTGGCAAAGTTGTGGAGAAAAGGGAACCCAGTACACTGTTAGTGAGAATGCAGGCTGGTGCAGCCACTGTGGACAACAGTATGGAGTTTCCTCAAAAAATTAAAAACGCAACACCCATTGGACCTGGTCATCCCATTTCTAGGAATATATTCCAAGAAACCAGAAACACCAATCAGAAAGGATATATGCACCCCTATGTTCATAGCAGCACAATTTATAAAAGTTAAGACTTGGAAACAGCCTAAATGCCCATCAGCAGATGAGTAGATAAAAAACTTTGATACATTTACACAATGGAATGCTACTGGCAATAAAAAAGAAAGAATTCTTAACATTTGCAACAGCATGGATGGACGTGGAGGGTATTATGCTGAGTCAGAGAAAGATAAGTATCACATACTCTCCCTTATAAACAGAATGTAATGAAACAAATAAACTGGTGATCAAAAATCGACCCAGAGCCATAGAAGCATGAATAGACTGTTGAACCTCAGAGGGAAGGGAGGGGAGAGTGGGAAGAGATCAGCCAATGAACTTGTATGCATACTAATATATGCATAGATGATAGGGTGATTAAAACCTGGGTTTGGGGACAGGGGTGGGCTGGGAAAGGTCAAAGGGGGGAAAAGGGAGACATGTAATATTTTTAACAATAAAGTTTAAAAATAAAGTCAAGAACTTGTTTCTTTGTTTTACTTTTTTGGGGGGAGGGTTTTTTTGTTTGTTTTTTCTTTTTTTAATTTGAGTTTGCCATTTCATTATTATTTTATTGATTTCAGAGAGGAGGGAAAGTGAGTGAGAGAGAGGAACATCAGTGATGAGAGCAAATCATTGATTGGCTTCCTCCCACAACCCGGGCATGTGTCCTGACCAGGAGTCAAAAGTGTGACCCCCTGGCTCATAACTCTAAGCTCAACCCCTGAGTCACACTGGCCAGGTTATTTGTTCTTTTAAATTTGTTACTTTTTCTTTGTGGCTCTTCTGTTCAATCTCTGTTGCTTGTGTCAATATTCCTGGACTGACATAACAGTTTCCTGAAATAAGAAGGCAGGATGGGGGCAAAATAGAATTCTAGTAATGAAAAACACATTTATTAATATCAAAATATCACTCTAATGTACTTGTCTCATTAAAGATAAAAATGTCCCCTACTTGTATTTTTTATGATTTTATTCTTATTCTTGGTATGAAAATGGGGAATAAAGTAAAAGCGCTTTTATTTTAGTATCTTTAGCCACAAGTCTCATTGGCTTGGAAGCATGGAGATGTCTCTGCCAATTGAAAATATTTCTCATCACATTGACAGTACCTTCCAGCTACTGCCTTTGTTCCTTTGTTTCTCAGCCAGACTTCTCCTAGGAATCTTCAACACTTCGAGTTCATGTTTTCAGTGACATTATATTTGAAACAAAATATTTACCCTAAGAACAATGTTAGAAAACTAAAACGGTTTACCACTGCAAAATTAAAAATTCCAAAATGATCTATTTAAGCTTATATAATCTAGTTACTGCTATCTTAGTTATATTTCATATAACATTTCCTGCTGGTTTTGCACATCTAATTTCCTCTGCCCCCAATTCTCTTCCTCTCCCTGCTTCTCTAATTTAAATACTATCTGAAGTGACACTCACTCATGGAAGCTTTTTCTAATTTAGGAGGCCACATCCCTCTCTTTAATAGTGCTATCATGGTGTCAATCTGACATGCATTTGTAATTACTTGATTAAGTTCTAACACCTTTATAGACCAAGAAACACATCTTTTAGGTTCCCTATTTTATTCTGGGAATTGCTGTAGTTATTGGTTCATAATGGTCACTCAATAAATGTGTTGAAAGAATGAATCTTGCTTTTAAAAAGTCCTTTGTGGAGTATTCCCCTGACATAGTAAAGACACTGTTCAATAGATCACAGACATTGTTTTCCTTTTATATTGCAGACTGAATTTTTATTTCAACAAGATACTATTTTAAAATTGCTATTTCAAAATAACTACTATTGTATTTTAATATTCTTATAAATATCAGTTTTGTTTCATTTAGCCCAAATTGACACACCACAATGCAAAACATTATCAAAGCCCTCTGTGGTAAATAACTTCTAACATTAATTTTATATTAAAATGAAGAGATATATTATACAATTGTCTAAAAATTTATGATAAAATAAGTCTTCTATGATTATCTCATCAATTATCTAAACTATCTTTTTTTAATATTTGATTATTTCACAGATTTTATTAATAGTAATTAGAGGCCCAGTGCACAAAAATTTGTGCACTCAGAAGGGTCCCTCAGCCTGTCCTGTGCCCTCTCGCAGACTGGGACCCCTCGGGGGATGACCATCTGCTGGCTTAGGCCTGCTTCCCGGGGGATTGGGCCTAAGCTGGCAGTCAGACATCCCTCTGGCAGCCTTGGAGCTCTCGGGGGATGTCCACTTGCCTGCAGGGAGCAGGCCTAAGCTGCAGTCGGACATCCTTAGCACTGCTGAGGAGGCAGGGGAGGCTCCCACCACCACCACTGTACTGGAAGCCGTCAGCCTGGCTTGTGGCTGAGCAGAGCTCCCCCTGTGGGAGCACCCTGGCCACCAGAGGGCAGCTCTTGCATTGAGCGTCTGCCCCCTGGTGGTCAGTGTGTGTCAGTGACCAGTGATTCCCAGTTGCTCTGCTGTTAGGATCAATTTACATATTACCCTTTTATTATATAGGATAAAGGCCTGGTGCATGGGTGGGGGCTGGCTGGTTTGCCCTGAAGGGTGTCCCAGATCAGGGTAGGGGTCCCGCTGGGGTGCCTAGCCAGGCTGGGAGAGGGCCTGAGGGCTGTTTTCATACTGGCCACACCCCATTAAGGGTGGGGGTCCCCGCTGGGGTGCCTGGTCAGCCTGGGTGAGGGGCTGAGGGCCGTTTTCAGGCTGTCCACACCCCCTTCAGGGAGGGGGGGTTCTGCTGGGGTGTCTGGCCAGGCTGGGTGAGTGGCTGATGGTTGTTTGCAGGCTGGCCACAGCCCCTTCGGGGCGGGGGGGGATCCTTGCTGGGGTGCCTGGCCAGTCTCAGTGAGGGGCTTATGGCTGTTTTTAGACTGGCCAAGACCCCAAGGGGACCCTTACCCCATGAGGGTGTGGCCAGCCTGGGTAAGGGGCTGATGGCCATTTTCAGGCTGGCCACAGCCCCTTCAGGGTGGGGGTCCCCACTGGGGTGCCTGGCCAGTCTGGGTGAGGGGCTGTTGGCTATTTTCAGGCTGGCCAAGCCCCCCAAGGGGACCCTTACCCCATGAAGGTGTGGCCATCCTGGGTGAGGGGCTGATGGCTGTTTGCAGGCTGGGCACTGCCCCCAGTCACCCCAGTTCCCAGTGGAGGCTGGCTGGAAGCAGGTATCTGGGATTTATTTATCTTCTATAATTGAAACTTTGTTGCCTTTTACAGAGGCCACAGCCTGCCAGGGCAGGCGGGAAACTTGGCTTCCTCCATCGCCAGGGCAAGCAAACCTCCTGCTTGCTCCATCTTTGTGGCTGCCGGCCGCCATATTGGTTGGGTTAATTTGCATATAGTCACTCTGATTGGCTAGTGGCCGTGGTTTGGGCATAGCAAAGGTATGGTCAATTAGCATCTTTCTCTTTTATTAGTGTAGACTAGAGGCCTAGTGCACAAAAATTTGTGCACTCGGGTGGGAAGAGGGGTCCCTCCACCCGGACTGTGCCCTCTCGCAGTCTGGGACCCCTCAGGAGATGACCACCTGCTGGCTTAGGCCTGCTCCCCAGGGGTTTGGGCCTTAGATGGCAATCAGACATCCCTCTGGCAGTCCGGCAGCCCTCAGGAGATGTCCACTTGCCAGCGGGGAGCAGACCTAAACTGCAGTGGGACATCCTTAGCGCTGCTGAGGAGGCAGGAGAGGCTCACACCACCACCACTGTACTGGCAGCCTTTAGCCTGGCTTGTGGCTGAGCAGAGTTCCTCCCATGTGAGAGCACCCTGACCACCAGAGGGCAGCTCCTGCATTGAGCTTCAGCCCCCCGGTGGTCAGTGTGTGTCATACTGACCAGTCATTCCCAGTCCTTCTGCTGTTAGGGTCAGTTTGCATATTACCCTTTTACTATATAGGATAGAGGCCTGGTGCACGGGTGGGGACCAGCTGGTTTGCCCTGAAGGGTGTCCCGGATCAGGGTGGGGGTCCCGCTGGGGTGCCTGGCCAGTCTGGGTGAGGGGCTGAGGGCAGTTTTCAGGCTGGTGGGCAACTGAAGCTCCCAGCCTCTCCTTTTTTTTTATTCTGGTTTTTATTTACCTTCTATGGCTGTCACTGGAGCTGAGAGCCGGCTCCAGCTCTGAGGCTGCAGCTGGCTGAAAGCAGGTATCTGCATTTGTTTAGCTTCTATAATTGAAACACTGTTACCATCACTGCCGCTCTAAGCTCTGAGGCCGAAGCTGGCTGAAAGCAGGTTTCTGGAGCTTGCTTAGCTTCTATAATTGCAACATTATTTCTTAGACTGCAGCTCAGAGGCTGGCAGCAGCAGGCGGGGAACGTTGGCTTCCTTGTTCACTGGAGCAAGCAAGCCTCCTGTTCGCTTCAGCTGCCTGGCTGCCGGCCGCCATCTTGGTTGGCAGTTAGTTTGCATATCGCCCTGATTAGCAAATGGGAAGGGTAGCAAAGTTACGGTTAATTACCATGTTTGTCTGTTATTAGATAGGATGATTGAGTAAACCTACATGTACATATAGTATATACATTGAGTAACTCATGGAGCATAATAAAAGACAGCTTCAGTGTGTTTTCTCCCACTCAGAACCTCTAAGTGGAGAAAATTCATGCCTTTTCCAATCACTTTTAAGTAAGAGAAAATTTTATTGCAACTTTATTGCCGAATTCATTCTAAATTCAGTGGTCAAATGCGTGCAGTCTCAGGTAATGAAAGAAACTCTGAACTTGAATCAAAGGCAAATATTCTCTCCAGCATTTTCAGATCCTGTCCCATGTAGATGGGGCCACCTGACTTCAGGGATGGAAAGTGGTTGGTTTTTTTTCTTTTCTGAATCTCTTCCTTCTCTGAATGAATTCTGTGGAATGTTTTTCATTTGTTGGCTTGTTTGTTTTATTTTATTTCTCCTCTGGGGTTTGAGAATAAAAAGAAAGAAGAGGTAAAGCAAACAAGTTACTTTTGGCTTGTTTGGCATTTTAATAAGCTAGTCTGGTGCTCTCAAGACCTGGCAGATGTTTAAAGGCTGCCCTTTGGTAAGTATTTTTCTGTATTTTCCAGAGGCCACCACATTGGAGTTTCTACTGTCTTTTGTATGATGTACCTTGCAGTTAGTTGTTTCTTATTTCTTATGGACTCCTATGAACATGGTCCAGCTCCCCAAAGGTTAGGTCTCACTGCCTGCTGAGGGGGACTGCTGGGTAGGATCCAATGTGACTCTCAACAGCTCTTTTTTTTTCCACTGGCCAAATGTATGGATTACAGCAAAACCTACAGCATTTCATACTTGAAAAAATTAATATGCTAAGCTTATTCTAAGAAAGTAACACCCCGCATTTTCTATCTGACCAAAATAGCCACCGAATCCCACACCCTCCAGATCTTTTGGGCCACAGGCATTCACATTATTCCACTAATGACAAGGAAATAATTTTAAGCCCTCCCTGTGGTGCCATTGTTGCCCCTCTTGTAGTGGAAGTAAAAGGTAGGTGCTACTCTTCAACCTTTCCTAAGGGTTCAAGATATGAAATGCAGGAGAAATAAAAGAAATCCTTTTATCTATCTTTCTATCTCCAAGAAATTGCCTCTTTTATGGCCCCAATATGTGTGAATGTCTGAAATGTCTAACTGACTTTTAGAATTTAACATTTGTACATGGCGGTCTATGTCATAATTCACTTTGAAATTAAATATCTGTTATAGTCTTGCTTTCACCAGAAATAATCCAAAAAGAGTAACTAAACAGCTTTTTGGCACAAAAATATTTTCAGAATCAAGTGTTCTCAGTTATTGGCCAAAAACTATGATAATTTTAATGCTTTTGGTATACACCTGTCAAGTATTTCAAAATGTAATAACTGTCAAGTTATGCTCCACCACCCTTCTAAATGTAGCTCTAAAACATTAAATTGACTTTAAAAATCCCTGTCAATTAAATACTTTGTTTTAATTTCATTTATTGATTACTACTGATTGTGAATGTTTTAAACAATTGCTTTTGGCCAATGATCTTTTGTTAGTTAATTGTTATTACTTTTCTATTATAATAATACTAGAGGCCCAATGCATGAAATTCATGCAAGAGTAGGCCTTCCTTCCCTCAGCTGCTGGCACCAGCTTCTCTCTGGCACCTGGGACCCGGGCTTCCTTTGTAGCCCCAGCTTCATCTGAAAGGTGGTCCAGAAGGTCGTCCAGAAGGATGTCTGGAAGGCAGTCTGGTCTAATTAAGATATTACCCTTTTATTATTATAGATCATTTCCCTATTAACTTATAGGCCTTCTAAAAATCTTAAGACTATTCCTTTCAGACTCATTACATATATTGTAAATATTTTTAGTCAGTCCTATATTCCACCTATTTATATTATCTCCTCCCTCCCAAGAGTGTCCTATGTCTCCAATCTCTTTACAGAAAACTTCATAACATTCAACATTGACATATCAAGTTCTGAAAGTGTAATCTCATTTCTCAAAGAGTCAACTCTACATTGCCAAATAAAGTAAAATTCAACTTGTTATTGAGAGCCCTCAAAATGACACCAACCATTAACAGCAATGGCAATAGTAATTATAATTTTAATTTAGTGCATGCTAATTATTGTATTCTTTTTCTCATTTGAGCCCCAGAACAACCATGTAAAATTTTATTATTCCTATTTCACAAATAAGGAAGAAATCAAGTTTTAGGAATTAGATAATGTTCCCAGGGTATAGTTTGATGAATAACAGTCCCTCAAAGATGCCCATAATCTAATCCCCAGAAAATGTAAACATGTTACCTTTAATGGCAAAGGAGACTCTACAGGTGTGATTAAGGATTAGGAGATGGGGAGATAATTCTGAGTTATCCAAGTAACTAATGTAATCACAATTATATATATATTGGCCACAGAGAGGAAGGAAGAGGGAGAGAAAGAGAAGAAACCTCAATGATGAAAGAGAACCATTGATCAGCTGCTTCCTGCACTGCCCCCCACCACCCCCACCACCCCCCCCCACCACCACCACCACACTACACACACACTAGGATACAGCCTGAAAACCGGGCATGTTCCTCAACCAGGAATCAAGCTGTGGCCTTCAGGTTCATAGGTCAATGCTTAACCACTAAGCCATGCTGGCTGGACCACAGTGGTACTTTTTTTTAATTTTATTAAATATATTTTATTGATTTTTTACAGAGAGGAAGGGAGAGGGATAGAGAGTTAGAAACATCGATGAGAGAGAAACATGGATCAGCTGCCTCCTGCACACCCGCCACTGGGGATGTGCCCGCAACCAAGGTACATGCCCTTGACCGGAATCGAACCCGGGACCCTTCAGTCCGCAGGCTGATGCTCTATCCAGTGAGCCAAACCAGTTTCGGCCACAGTGGTACTTTTAAGAGAGAGACCGAAGGGTCAGAGTAAGAGAATATGTGACAAAAGAGGCTATCAGAGAGGGAGAGATTTGACAATGTTGCGGTGCTGACTTTGAAAATAGATGAAGGGACCACAAGCCAAGGAACATAAGGGCCTCTACAAGTTCAAATGGTAAAGGGATAGATTTGCCCTGGTATCTATAGAAGGAATACAACTCTGTTGATCCATTTTGGACTTCTGACCTCTAGACTGTCAGATAGATTTGTGTTGATTTAATCCACTGAGTGTTTGTAACACTGGGTTACAGGACTGGTAAGTGCAAAACAGTGACTTTAATTGTCCTCTGTTTGATTTCCAAATTTCTGATCTACCTTCTCATATGGCCAGCCTATCTTTCCACCTAGAATTAAATTAATGACAATGACATGCAAGTTTTAATTTCAAATATCCTATACTTCTTTTAAACCATGTGTCAAATAATTTACCCTAATATTTTCCTATAAAAAATGTCTCTTAGAATCCAGCCAAAATGTTGCTTTCTAAAATGCTAACTTCAATTCTCTGAGTATATTCTCAATTTGCTATCATTTTAGCTGGAATCCTGCTCCCAACCCTCAAACACACATTCACAGACATGCACCATTTCATCAGCACCCTGAAATGATACTTCCCCCATAAAGTTAGTCTTGATTTTTTGTATCTATTGACTCCCAGTTACACTGTACCTCTTTCACGATCTTTTATCATACTGTACCATGTGTTACCCTTATTTATATCTGATTTCTTTCTAGACTACAATGAGAGTTGCCTGAAGCTGTTGATGATATTTGCCCTTTTTTAATAACCATGATTTCCTAGCCTATGATAGGGCTCCAGGTAGGTGATCAGTAAAAGCATGTTGAATTGAACCATGACTGCTTAGAACTGTGTCTTTATAAGCCAGCTCTCACCCATTTAATAACTTCTAGTTCTGCCACAAGGCTTTAATAAATACAGTGTAAGCCCCAAAAATGCACTTTTGGGTCAAATATATTGAGTTCAATCCTCTTCTCCACAAATATTGCTGAAATGAGCCTGGATTTCATCCCAGTTTCTGTCAAAGAACTTTATAGGCAACTCCTGGCTTTGGCTGAGGCCTTTATCCCGGGGACTCAAAGGCCATTACAGCTGCAAATGCTTCAAATCATAACAGAAAAGCAGGTTATATTACTAAATTATGTGAACTTTTTCAAATTCAACACATCAATCATTCTCCTTAAAACTGTAAATTCTCTGTACAGTACAACATATTTTTGAAGTAAAGAGAAATGATTTTATATCTTGCTGGTTAGCATTAGAAAACTTAGGAGTATTTTTAAAATTTCTATCTATTATTCTTATAGTATTAGGGTTCAGTGAAAATGGCTCATTAGCAGATATATTTTTCTTAGTTGTTATAGGTGACCCTTTGCATCTTCTCAAGGTAAACACCTACAGTAGGCTATTTTAAACATTTATTTGAACTCTTCTCACAGGGAATATCATAAAACTCTGTATCAATCTTACTACCTGTTTTATTTGTTTCATGCTTTAACTTCTAGTTTTCTGATTCTGTTTAAGTGGTTGTGGAAAGAGTCTTATATTTGAATGTTCCTTATGGGATGTTTGAAAGTTTGCATCTAGATGCAATAGATAATTTTTTTTTATATGTACCAGTCTGATCAATGTCTATGTCAACTGAAGAACTCCAAAAGTGTAACTGAATCAACACAAAAATGCTATAATTGTGGAAGGGTATGTCATACAAAATTTTATCTTTTAGTGCCTCAGGCAATTTTTAAATACCTAACATTAGTCACTTTTTTTTTTAATGCTTCAAATATCCTATATCAATTCTTGCTATTCCTGGCTGCTGCTCATTCTTAACATCTGCTTTGAGCGTCTGTGGTAGATCATTCATAAAATAGATGATTAAGAAATCAGAACTTCTAAGCTCATCTTTCTCTAAAAGTTCACTTTAAAAAGAGTTTTGCTCCTTCACAACTATGAAGTTCCCAGGTGAAAGCAATTGGCGCTGTCTTGAACATGATGGCATTCAGCAATTTGGGACTATTCCTGAATTGAGTCTTTTTCAACATGTAGATGAATGTACCTATTGGGGAGAAGAGGAGGTCAAACATACTTTCGGCCTTTGGGAATTTTGTTGTTGATATTGTTGTTGGACAATTTATTTCTAAGTGGCTGTGTTCACATATTCAAAATATACTGCTGTTACTGTGTGTAGAATCATCATGGTGCAGTGGAAAAAGTGAGGATGTTGGAGTCAGACAAACGGCTTAAGTTCTTGTCTATGTTTTCAATGAAGTTGCATCAGCTTCCTTATCTGTTAAAATAAGAAAAACTTATCTACTCTGGTATCGTTGTGAGATTCACATGTGATATTTTACCTGCGGTTCCCGATATGTAATGAGCATTTCAAAAATAAAGTTATTATTATCTGCTGACATTTAAAGAGAAAATTTAGTATGACTGTTTTCCATTATCATTTGGGAATTACACACAAGTGCAGGCTCCCCATATCACCCTTGACTGGAAAAAAGAAGTCTAAGTTTTAATTAAGAGCAAGGTTTAAATATTGTCACATTTGCTTTTACTGATTTTTAAATTGCAGTGTTTGATGTATTACAAGGTTGTGGCAAGAAATTGTAGATGCAGAATGACAGTGGAAACATCAAGGTAATAATAATAAAATGCATGATATGGTAGCTGAAAACATTAAGGAAGAGAGAAAATTTAGAGGGGAGTGTATCCACAATCTTTATTTACCCTCCCCCAAATAAACCTTCAAGAAAGTCTGCATTTTTCAATTGAATTTGTATGTGTACTTATGTCTGTACACCCATGTGTAACTGTGTCCATTTTCTTAACTCCAATAAAATACAAAGGTAATATCTAGTGTTCAAAGATACCCAATTCCATTTAGGATGTTGGGCCCACCAAAAGTTATTTTATTATGTATTCATACTTAACTAATAATTTTCAATGCATTGTTAAAAAGCATAGAGAGAGATAACAAGGAAGAGAGACAGGCAAATAATTCAATGATCCACTTCTTATGAAGTTTAACTAAATCAACTTATGCTAATTAAAGTCCTGAAGAAAAACTATTTATTGACTTTAAAATGTCACTTCATCTCTTCCCACCCATCCACCCCTGCCTTCCCTCTGAGATTCAACTGTCCTTTCCATGCTTCTATGTCTCTAGTTGGACACAGACAATAGTGTGGTGAAGGCCTGGGGTAGGGGGGTGGGGCCACTATAGGAGGGGTCAAGGGGGGAAAAAAAAAGAAGAGACATATGCAATTCTTTCAACAATAAATATTAAAAAGAGAAGAATCGTTAGAACAAAAAATAAATAAAATTAAAAAACTAAATGTCACCTCATGTAGAAAGCCTTCAATGGACAAAGCCAGGCAGAATGGATGCTGTCTCTCATTTGCATTTGAACCCTCAGGACATCCACCAGCAGCATGTAGTAGAGTCACATACGTGCCTCCTCTTCCATCCTTTTATATTGTGAATGCCCTCAATATAGAGGCTGTGTCTTACTCGTTTTTATATACTTAGCTCAATGAATATTTGTTGAATTGTTTTTTAAAAAGTTTAGTTTATGAAATGAAATACCAAAATTTCACATAAAATATAATCTTTTAACATTTTTTCTACTTACCAGAATTATTATATTTGCAAATTGTGGCATTTTTTTTTACTATAAAAATATATGCTGAGCATGCAATCCAGGATCTGTGTGGTCCTGAGGGATATTTCATTCAGGCTGTGGTGGAGCTTGGAAAACTATCTTTGCTTTTTTATAGAGTACAACTTTTTAATGGCTCAAGTGCTGATGTCTCTCAGATAATGTCTTGTTCTCATTTCAGTAATACTTGAAAAATTATTGATTGTTTTTACTTTATTTATTTCCCCAAAATTCCATACAGAAAGCCGTGCTCCTGAGAAGGTATGCTTCTTTAAATAAATTAAAATAAATAAGATTTCAAACCTCTTGATTTACAACAAAATTACAAACCATCTCTTTGGGCAGGTTACTTTTATAAATCACTAATCTCTTCACTGGGAATTTATTATTCTACTAAGAGAGTGATATTTTACGACCTGGTCCTCAGATTCCTGGAGCACAAGAATGGAGCCCGCCAATGCTTTTTGAACCATGAAGACAGCAATAGATACAACATTCGGTTTCGGGACTTCTGCTGCCTTCTAGATTCGAAAAAGAAACTGTTAAGAAATCTCATTCTCCTCTTTCTGTCTCTTTTTTTCTTAAAAATCGGGCAATGAAACAATCATTTTTCATGCATTAAAAAAACTAAATTAAATTAGTTTACTACTTATTTTGGTTTCATGTAAGTTTAACATGAAGGTTAAGGGGAAATAAAATTTGGGATACCTACTGAGTTAATTTCCATATTCCTGTTAGATCTTGGTTTTATGCCTTCCAGCACTTTCAAAACATCTGTAACTAGTGAGTTGGGACAAAATAGTGAAGTGCAGCATCCAAATGGAACTATGGAGGTTTGGATTTCCTAATGGAAAAGTGGAAAATATTTTTTCATACTTAGTAAACTCTCTTTCAATTGGCAAAATATTATATGTTAGGCTATAAATGAAAGAAATTAAATACTACATCAGCAAATACGACAGGGGAAAAAAACATACAGACATAAACATATTCTTAAAAGGAAGCTTTTGGGTGGCCCGAGCAAAAAGCCTCAATTAAAACCAAATGTTTACTGTGTATCTTAGCTATAAAACTTACCTGTCACAATTAACCTCATATTTAGCCATTTAAAAAAAAGAGAAGGTCTGACAAGAAAGTAACTTCAACTTCAGACCATGTAATAGTAGACTATTAGGCTGCTCATCTCTCTACCATCTTAGTGATTCTGTAATATCACTGAACAGCAGCAATATGAATGTTGTTAGCTTACTACAGCCACCATTTATTGCATCTCTATGGTATGCCATTGTGTGAGAAGCACAAGAGGAACAAGGATGCTTAAATCCCAGCCCTTTCATTTGAGAGACTCACAATCTAGCAGGGTAGGAGGGGGTGGGGCTGCAATTTACTTTTTAAATTAATGAGATTGATTGCAGTTTTTAATATGAGCATTTTCTTTCTTAAACTTATTGGGTTTTAATAAAATGTGGAAGAGGTTGTTTAATGAATAAATTATTTGAAAATGAAATTACCCTCAGAGCTGGCCTTAGATTGTGCTTACATGCATGAGAGGACAGAGTGGATTTGTCACCTGAGCAAAAGCCCATGTCCCTCTCTTCCAGGAGAACACTGCTAGCAGAATACACTGCATACATGGGGTGTGGTAGGTGTAATTGTTTTTTCAGATCCCAAGCTCTGTCTTTAATTCAGACTAAAACCACACTGTCCCTAAATTAAAGCTGCAAATCAAACTGCCTGAGCTAAGGCCTGCATCTAATGTTAGTCCCTTGATATTTTGTATGCAAACTCTTTATCACTAAGAGAGGCATTATATTCCCTTTAAAAAAGAACTCTTAACAGCAGTTACATTCCAATTGATTTGGTGAGATGAATGTCATTTACACTTCAGTTTGCACCTTTTTGGAAATGCTCAGAAGGGAATAAATCTACACTTTCCAGAATGATGGTGCATAAGGAAGTCTGAGGCTGCTAAGAAGAGGTGTTAGACACGTATGGGAATGTATTAGTTACAATCACACCTATATCTCAATGATTTCCAAAGTGATAGAGTTAAACTATAAAGGATTGCTGAGAGACTTGGCAAAGATTAATTATACTTGACTTTTCTCTTGTTAATTATAATGGTTAAAAATTCATAACTTTTGTGGAGAGGGGGTGCATTTGGTTGTAAAGGTTGGTGGGAACAATATAAGAGATCTCCTGCAATTAAGTACAGAGATATCATGGAATCTTTGCACAAGGGAACATATGGCTTATAGTGTCTTGGCATAAACTATGAACACTAGTTTATAAGTGGGTTATCTGGGTTTATCAAGAACTTGATAAGATTATTTGACCTTTGTAGCAATCACATGAATGTGTCGCTTGTTTTCTTATAGTGATTTGTAGTCTAGTTTTAAAAAATATATATATGTGAAAAGGAGAACATAGTGAACTTGAAACATGTCCTACCAGAACCACACATTTAGGGGGACGAAACATATGAGGTTGTAATTAAACTAGTTACTAATTAATTAACAGGAAAGGAGCAAAGGGAAGGCCAGATGATATGGGCATGCCATATTTATGCCAGGTCACTCTCCAGGTCTGTTCCCCGAAGATCCTGGGTGAAAGGACTGGACAAAAAAGGAATAGATGTGTGCGCAGTAAGGTCTGAATGATCTAGGATAGGTGATTACCTGTTGTTCAGGTAATGACTTGGGAGCACGTCATTGGCCAGAATTCTGGCTTAAAATCTGAGATATAAAACTCCTAAGTAAAGGGAGATCCTTCTCTTGGCCCCCTTGACTCTACTCATAGGGGTTGTGCTTTCATGCTCTGCACTTGCTCACATGGTCCAGACCCATGTGGACCCCACACACAATGGGCTGATGGACTAAAATTAGCCTGATGCTCTGCTGGACTCACCTGCACCCTGGAACAGAAACTTTGGACACTGGTTTTGCTTCTAATTCTGCTGAAGTCCTAGCTGCACCTTTTTCAGAACTGGTTTAAGGGAAATGGGACTTTGGAAACCTAGGGATATAACTTCACACAAATAAAACTTTTTACCACATCTCATTCTCCTATGGGGCCTCTGGAAATGCTTATTCTGTTGGAGCCCCAAGAACCCCACTCCTGCTACCAACAGAGAAATTACAACTACGCAATTCTCTGATAACAGTTGAATGGGTGAAACTCAGATTAGGCATGGGTGGAAGGAGACTGAAAAAAAAAAAAGGAACACTAGCTGATCACTGATTCCTTCAGCAAAGAAAGAAAGGCAAGCACTGGAACAGCCTGGCCATGGCCCAGGAAAGCAAAGTATGTATTGAAAAATCCTGGATTTAGAGGCATATCAATTTGGATTCAAATTCTAGCCCTTCCATTTATTATTTGTGCAACCTTAAAGCATCATCAGATTCATCATTTCCAAATAAAAATAATACATGCTCAAATAGGTTGTCATAAAGAACTAAAATAATGAAATTTAGATAGAGGAGGAACCAACATAAGGGAGTCACCCAAGATAGGCTGTTGCTACAGAAAAAAAGAGATAGTCTTATTATGGAATGCATGATAAAAAATGCAGTGTCTTAGGATGGAGTGGAATGTTGTCAATGTTACAGAAACTGAAAAGTATCTGTAGGATTTAGCATAAGGTGAGTTAAAAAAATTACAATATAAATGTTTTCATGTAAATAAGGGCTAAAAGAGGAGGAACAATAAATCATGACAGAGAAATGGGGATGAAAGGGAGAAATGTTCAACAGAGTAGAGGAATGGCAAAGGGTTTAGATGAAGGCATAGTAATTATGATCAGTACAAACATTATATGGTCCTAACATTTATTTAAATGTATCATTCTGAAAGTTTCATTAAAACATATTATTTTTCATGAGACATATACCACTTTAAATAATATAAAAACACAATATCAATAATTATCATATGAAATACTTATGGATTTCTCTTGAATAAATGTTAGACATGTGGAACCCACATTGTCACAATACACTTGGGCAATGATAAGGTTAGCACCATATATTAATTATTTTTGACATAAAACCTAAAATTACTTTTTAACATGAAGGCAAGCAAATTTTTCGTGAATAAATGGAGTTAGTAATAGGCAGTAAGACAACTCATTTGAGATCATTTAATCTATTTTTATTTGTGAATAATATCAATAAACTAAGAACTTAATGTAACACTAAATAAAATAACTATAATTAATACAGCATTTAGATGGAAGATGATCAGGCAATTAATTTTTCTGGTTTCTATAAGAAAAAATCTATAAAATGGATATTTTCAAAGGATCAGCTTGAAATAAGATTGTTTATGATAGCAAACAGCACACCAAAGAAAATTACAATAAAATTCAGAATTCTTGTGGCAGGAAGTGATTTTGAATACAGTCTTGCTTGAAGACTACATAAGATTATCCTGAACAGAAAATGGGAAATATCTGTCTCAAGCTCTTTCTTATGAAGCCATCATGACATTCCACCTGTGTAACTTCCTTTGAATTCAGGACGGGTTCCAAATTGGAAAACTGTGGCTTGGTAGAAAGGAAGTAACTTAGTTTTACATGAATAAACTCCAAATACTATTCTAAAGACATATTCAAAAAGAAAGTTCCAAAGCACCTACTCTATGCCTTGGGGAGAAGAGAATAGACTGCCAAGTCTTAAAATTCATTTCTCAGGGGGCTCTAGCTTTGCAGCACACTTGAAGTTTAACAAATGAGACATCTTCATTTAGTGAAGAAAAAAATGAAGAAACTCACAAAAATTTCGGATAGTTCTTACAAAATTATATGTTTATGATCTAATTTTAAATGGATTAGAAGCATGCAGATTAAATTTCTCTAGAAAGAAGCTACTTAAGAATCCAGGGGTAAGTTGCTGGGCCAAGGAGAGTTTGGCACTGGACAGCCTGGAGTCTTTGAAAATAACCCTCAAATATTTGATGGACCTAAATGGCAGCCAAGTTCCCAGAAAATATTAAGCGGATGGTGGTTACTCATATGTAAGCTAAATCTCCTGGAGGGTTTACAGTCACCAGGACATTAACAACGGGATATGTAAAGGAAGTAAATGATCAGAAGAAAGACAAGTAAGACTAAATGTATTTTCTTTACAGCCAATTCCTAATTGATTGTGTCCTCCATATAAAAGAGTGTGTGTGTGTGTGTGTGTGTGTGTGTGTGTGTGTGTGTGGTTTTTAAGTCCAGCATGATGAATGCTTAGTTCCCCATTCATAATGTAGAACCCTATATGCATATTTTGACAATCATTATTCTTTTTTTGCAACATAACTTTATAGGAATAAAATTAATTTATAGTTCTCCAAAAGCTCATAAAATTTTTAATTAATTTGTTTGTTGTTTGTATTGTTAAACATGCAAAATAAGGCAAAAATCACATGCAGAAAGTATGGGTAACCAGGTAAGAGGTGAAATACAAAACTCTTTAATTTCCTACATAATCTATCATCTCCACCTCTCTCCACTTACAGTTCTTAATCTGTCAACTAGCTCCAGAGTCTCTAATATATTCCTATGAATTATACCATTTTTAAGATTAATTTTTTACCCTAGCCAGTTTGGCTCAGTAGGTGGAGTGTCGGGGTTCAATTTCAATCAAGGGCACATACCTAGGTTGCAGACTCAATCCCTGGCCCCTGTCAGGGGCACATTCAGGAGGCAACCAATCAATGTTTGTCTTTCTCTCACATTAATTAATGTTTCTCTCTTTGTCTCTTCCCCTCCCTTTCACTCTCTAAGAAAAAAAAATTAATCAAAAAATATCCTCTGGTGAGGATTAACAAAATCAAAAAGAGAGAGAGTAATTTTTCTAAAAATTAGTTTATGCATTGCTCAGTTGAACATATTGCTCATTTCCCAGGCAGCTTTTCACACCTGTGCTCCAGTTACTGCCTCTGCAAATTGTAGCCCATAGTTAAAACATGAGACCCTTCCTTTTGTGTTTGTAATATGCTCATTCATGATGCGACATGTATCCACCTCCTTTTTAAAGCACTGCTTGACCTCCCCAAACATAATGAGGAACATCATCTCTTGGTTTCCAGCCTGTGCCCCCACCATTCCCTTGATATATGAGGAAAAGTCGTCGAATAATCCCTGTATCCCAGGATGGAAGGAGTGGCTAATAATAGAACAAAAATTTTTCTTTCTTTTCTTTAAGATAGAGTTGCTTTTTATAAGCAGATACCAAAGCAAAGTTTTTATTGCCCAAATCCTTTTGCATCTACATAGCATTTTTGTCAAGTAGAGGTGGCAGGTGGCATTTGTCATTTCTAGGACAAAGCAATCAATAAGCAATGTCACCTTATCTGTCTTTTTCTACTCCATCCTATGATGAGAAACATAGTAAATTGAGGCCCCAGGGAACAGTGGATCCACAAGATGGAAGGGACCTGGGTCGCTGAACCACCACCGAGAGAAAAGCTGTGTGCCACTCAGGAGCCTCCACATTGAACTGTAGCACGAGCTAGACTTAAACATGTAGTTTTGTACTTTATTTGTTATAGTAGCTAGAATTACCCTACTTAGCACCCACAGGAATAGCAAGTAACTCAATAATTGCTGATAGAACAAATGAATAATTGAATAAATAGGTTAGTGAGTAAAGGTATCTAGCTTAAGAGTTTATTTAACTTTATGTTTTTATCTTAGTTAAAAATACAAATGAAACTAAAGAAGAAGGCAGATCTATTATCAAATTCTGTCTATTAAAATGTTAATTATGCTCTTAAGGATTGTCAGTTACCCAGTTTCTTCATATTCCAGTTTCTAACATGTTAGTGGACTGCTATGACCACCACTACTACTAGCAGAAAATATTGATTGAGCATTTTCAATGTACCAGGCGCTGTTGTAAGCATTTTATATTTATCCACTCATTTACTCTCACAATAATCCTATGAAGAATAAAGCAGATAATAAAACTGAGGCACTGAAAGGTTAAGTAACTCCAGTAATCAGGCTCCGGATATTATATTGCTTAATGTCTTATTTAAATTAAATTTGCACTGCAATGTAATAAGAGTTGGGCCTCAAGAAGGGCATGACACTGAAAGGCTAGCAACAAGGAAGACATTGTGTATGGCACAGCCCTGTTGAGAAAGTAAACTGAACTAGACAGTTAAAAATACTTTTCCTAAGCAATATCCTAGATATTAACAGTGAACAATAGAGTACTCTAAAATATGTTACCTCATTTTTCAAGCAGTGTGTATCTATTACTCCAACTGGTGGTCCCAATGGATTCCTTATAAAGGGTTTTATGAGAAGGTACCTGGAAATGGAAGCACAGGGCGGCTTCATGAAGAGGCTCCTTTTAAATATTAGTAATTGAGACAATACATGTTTTTTTTAAAGGTAGGAACAAAACTGTTTCTGCTTCCTTGGTATTCAATACTTTTATCCCTTTATTTCAAATTAAGCGAGAAGCATTAGTTAGGAGGCTTAGTTCTCAAGAGTTCTAACCATATACAAATGCGACTCAGGTGGTTTCCTCTCCAGGGGCCCGAATCAAGTAAAAGAGAGAGGAGCCAGGCCAGCAGGTCTTGTGGTTTCCATTGTTTCGTTTGGCTAAGGCTGCAGCCTTTGGCTTGTTTCATACACTTACGGAGAGGCAAACCTCAAAGGTTTGGCTAGAACTTTACAAGTTATTTGTGAAATTCCCAAAGACAGAAAAATAAGCCGTTGAGCTTTGGGTGAAAAATGTAGCACTGTGTTTTTAATGGAAATTCTCATAACAACTGTCCTCCTTCAGGTATATAGTTTCCACCCTCAGGATTTGTTGCTTTAAAGTGTGCATTTTTATATATGTTCTTATAGTTTTTTCCTCTGGAGGAGGCTCTCAACAAGAGTAGAATAAAAATTAAAATATGAAAGCAGGTATAGAACAGTAGCAAGAGTCATTGAAATAGTATGCAGGTCAAGAGATCAGGGGATTTAGTCTTAGATTGTCACCAAGAACAGATTTAATCTTTCATAGGCCACACAATCTTAGTTCTATGTCTATAGCTTTATTATGCCATGTAAGATGATCCGAGTTAATTATACTCTTTTATTTATGGTACATTCTCTTCAAATTCCATCTTTTCATTGTTTTATAGTTTCCTCTTTTACTCTCTCTAGCTTTTAATCTCTCACACAGAAACTCACTATAATTTGTATGGGTGATGTTTGGGGGTAGCTTTTGTATAAGTCAAGAAAATAAAGCCCTCTGGTGTTTCAAACTGAGAGAATTTCATACAAGGAAATTGCTTTAAGGCTGATAAGCTGAACAACAGATGCTAAAGCCGAGTTAGGCAAGAACAGGAAGCCCTCACGGTATTCAGTAAATTCCTTGCAGCAACACACCAAATATGGCATATATTGTCTCCGAAATGAACAATGATCTTTAGTTCACAGGGAAAATCTCAAGATGGCCCAGCATAGGAGACCCATGGAGACATCCCATAAATGGGAGGGATCTTAGTGTTCATGATCTTTATCTCCCAATTTCTGACACCATGCATCTCATTAAGGGATCAAGCTTGCTCCTTGCTGTTCTCCAGAAAAAAAGTGAACATCATCAATATAATTGACCTGTGTGATGTTATGTGGAATGTGCTGATAATTATTCTGTAAATACTCTATTGTGGCAGAGAGCGGGAACATGGTCTGAGTTCATTTTCTTTCCATAAACTCTTGATCACAATTAGAGACAGATGCAATCTTGTAGCCATCACTGCTACCAGGATGTTTGTGAGCAGCCCTTACTTGATCCTCCAAATACTGGCTTGTGACCAGTGTTTTACCTCAAGCAATTGTACTCTTAATGCCTCTGCCTGTCACAGAGTACTATTATTTCAATTTTCAGTTGCAAGGAGGTTATCACTGTGTTAAGGAAGAAGCAGATGAGTATTACAGTCTCAGTATTCCATTTTAGGGTCTGTTTCCTGGAATTACTCCCAATATTAGTTATTATATTAGTCATTCTCCAATAAGAAAACCACTCTAGAATTTCAAGTAAGAAATTCCACATACAGAATTAAACAGATGGTAGAAAAGTTGAGAAGACAAACAGACGGTGAAGCAAATCAGAGATTGGCAAAAGAAGACCAATAGCAAAGGAGACAGCAAGAGATCACTATAGACCCCCTTGGGTCTGAAATAAGGCCTTGAAAGGGATGGTGTTCATCAGATTTTAGATATCAGGGAAATCTGGCAGGTACCAGACCATGTCAGCAACTGCTCTGTAGGAGTTAGGGCCACAGAGATAGGCCCTGTCTAGTGAAGAGCGAGAACCATGGAAAAGATATTGCTACTACTGAAAATTGACCACACCAAACAGAGAAGGAGGGGAGAGAGAGAGAGAGAGAGAGAGAGAGAGAGAGAGAGAGAGAGAGAAAGAGAGATTTCATTCCCTTAATCACTTCTCCTGATGTTTATGTTAATGATCATCCTTGGTGTTATGTGTTCACTGCTAGTACATAGTGTAGTATGGTTCCACAACAATTTACATATTAATTTTTCTAATGATGACTACCCAAGTTGTCTTCAGATCCCTAATAATATAATCAATGCTTCAAAGAATATCCTGAGGTTCCCTCATGAACTTTGTTACATTTATCTTATGAAGAGTGGAATATTGAGTGTTGGGCTATATGAATATAAATCTCATTAGGTATTGAATATTTCTTCAGAATGACCACTCTGGTTTATATTGCACTGAAATGGAATATTTTTGCCACATTGTCACCAATAATTAATCCTGATGAACCTGAAGATTTTTGTAAATCTAAGCTGTATATCACATACTCATCCATGTTTTAATTGCATCATTTATTTGTAAGAATTTCTTCAAATATCTGTTAACCATTCAATTTCCCTTCCGTGTGTTGCTTCATAATAAGTTGAACTATTTTTCTAATGTGTATCCTGTTTTTTGGTTTTGTTACTGCTTATTTTGCAAATTCCTTTAGTATTCTATATATTCATACCTAGTTGGTTCAATTCCTGCAAAAATATTCTATTGTAGTATTTATTTAGAGTGATTATTGGGTATGATATTTTTTAAAATTATGTTTTGATATTAAAAATCTACACTTTTTGGTTTATGTTCTGGGTCTTGATAAATAAAACATTCCCTAATACAAATGTACAGAAATATTCCCCTATGTACTCTTCTTTTACCTTTATAACTTTATAGTTACTTAGTCCCATAGTTTACCTTTGTTTGCAGAAAAAGTAAATTTTTTGTTCCAATTAGTGTATCAGGATTGCTTTATACCATATACAAAACACTCCATCTATTCCAAAATGAGTGGTATTTGTGACCCTTCTATCTTGTTCCTTGTGTATATCTGTCAGTAACTAGGATAGTTTTACATTGTTTTAAAATGACAGTTGTATAGTTTATTTAATAAACATCATATAAGATAAATAATGATTTTTGTGGCCTTTTACTTTCTCTTAATTTTGGAAATTGATTCAGCTATTTATGATTTTTTTTCCTATACACCTTTTGTAAATGATTATTTTGATTAGTATTACAGTCAGAAATTATAGCTCTACATATGTTGATTTTTGAAAAATCTATTCGGGTTTTTGGTCAGTTTTGTTAATATTCTGTGCAGCGTCTACCCCATTCCCAAGTGGAGAAAGCTAAGATCCATTCCGTCTGCAGAGGTGCAGCGGGGGTCTTCACTGGCTGGTGCCTGTCCTCCCTATGATCTTGTTCAGCCTCAGCAACTAAGTCAGCCAATGCTGGAAGCATGAGGCTGGAAGGCCAAGTGCCATCCTCTGAAACCAGAGGGAAGGGGGATGCCCTGGTATCAATGAGTCCACATAACGTGCTGTTCACAGCTGGTCTTGAGCATCATGAAGCGTTGGTTGTGTGCAAGAACGGCACTCTTTGCTTGATATGTAATGGTTCATTAAGCCTCACGCATCATATGCAAAATACCCCATCTATCCCCAAAACAGTGAAACTTGTTAAAGGTTACTGAGACACTGGGAAGGAAAGTAAATTGGATTTTTTTTAAAGTCTGGCATCTGGAATATTATGTGAAAGCTCCTGATTTTTAAACAGTGTCAACCAATTCAAATGTTTTAACACACAACCACCATCAACAACAAAAATTAATATCTTTGTCTTACAGACGTAAGTGAATGTCAGACTGAAGCAGATTTAGAATCTGGTGCTTTTTCAAAGGAATGTTTACTTATAGGTATTATTCTGTGGAATAATGTGCTAGAGTACAAAATAATATGTTTATAACAACAATATCCTGTGTAAGCAATGCAGTAGCACCTTTGATGTTACACAGTTGTAGAAACTGGTTAAAAACCAAACCCTATATTCAGTAGATTTGGAAACAGGCATACAGGCTTAAGGGGTAAAAGGAAGGCAAATAAATAAATAGATAAATAAATAAATAAATAAATAATAAATGTTAGGGTAATTTATTTTATCTTTGCCATTCTTAAACACTTGCTTAACTTCAAATTTTAAAAGTGCTGCAAGTTAATGCTCAATGTCAAACAGAAACAAAATAAATAAAACACATCCTTATAGTAGAATAATAACTAGAAGGGATTCAGTGGAGAAGCTGGAAGATGTCAGGTATATGACCAAAACTGGAATGGTAATAAAAAGCATTACATGAAATCGTAAAATGAGAGCACCTCATTCCTTCGGAGGAGACTATCAAACAGGTCCCATAATAGCTGATCTGTCAATCTAGTGATCTGACTGATGCAGTTCCCTGCCCTTGTTTCAATGACCCTCAGAATGAAAAGCGACAGTGCTATGTGGATGTCCCCGTGTGTGTGCATTTATATATAAGATTGCCAACACTTGTACTATTTTTCTTAGGATAGTCTGTTTTTTAGACTTCATCATTCTTATATTTTGTTGTCTAAAAAATAAAAATCCTTGTTTTTCTCAAATAAATTATGATTGTGAATATTTTTAGTTTCAGTTTCTTTTTTCTGTTCTTAACAAAAAAAATACTTTCCTTTTTTTGGAAAAATAAAAATTTGTTGGTTTAATAATTCTTTAGAATTTTTTGGTTCAGAAAATACAAAATTCTGAAAACTGCTGCTGCTGAGTTATTTCTAATAACTCTGTGTCTATCAAATCACACCTTCTCCTGCACTTAATCTTCAGTAACCTGCACTAACAACCTGAGGCTGGTTGGGAGGGAGGGGTCGGTATGGGCACACCTAGGGTGACTGATCTAATTTGATCAACCCCAATGATCACTTTACTTAATACCCATTTATCTATTAGGAAAGGCAAACTTTTGACCTGTATCTGAGCTGCTTTTCTTTTCTGTAGCTTCTGGATTACTAAATTTGTTCTTATTAAATTATTTTCTAAATTTATATTTAGTTCATATTCTGTCAAAAGAAAAGGAAATGTATAATGATGAAATTGTTTAATTCTTGGATGGAATTTTGAGAAAAATCTATGAATTTTACACATTTCCTGACTGAAGCAAATGGTTCTGACAAACCTATCACCTAATCTCTTTTGAGGCAATAAGTTTCTCACTGATCTGCTCTGGAAGACTGAGTGATAAGTAATCAGCTACCATAAAAATGAATCCACAGCACTGTGTTTTGGAAACTCACAGTAAAAAATAGCAAACAAGAAGATAATTATCAATTACTATTGATTTCTATCTTTGAAAAGAATTTACAAGACAGTAGATAAAATGATAAATTCATTAAGTATATTTATATATACATATATATATATTAGCAGTCACATGAATAACAAAAGTAGTAACAATATTTCTTATATTGATAGCCAGAGAAAACTAAAATGCATTTAAAACATTTTTTTTCAAAAAAAACTAACTGACATTATTTCATGTATTTTATATAAATTTTATCACTTACAAATTAATGCTTTTTTTCTCTTCACCTAGTGTTGACTATCTTAATGAAATAAAAATATTTCATTATTTATTATCTTATGTACTTGTTTTGGTTTTATTTAATATTCAGTTGAACCATTCTAAATACATCATAATAAAAAAGCTATGTTAAATTCAATAAAAAATAATATTTTGAAAGGTACCTAGTATGCAAATGAAATGTATTTTATTGGGACATATTCATTCATGTTATATTTTTGCATATTTATTTCTTCTCTTTCATCATTCAAAATTGATTACATACATCATGAAAATTGCACCGATCTGATAAATTTGGATCAATGAGCATTCAAAAATGTGACCTTTGA
Source organism: Myotis daubentonii (assembly GCF_963259705.1). Classification (NCBI taxonomy): domain Eukaryota; kingdom Metazoa; phylum Chordata; class Mammalia; order Chiroptera; family Vespertilionidae; genus Myotis; species Myotis daubentonii. The sequence goes on from NC_081842.1 coordinate 87,741,122, forward strand.
ATAAAATAAGAGAAGAAAAAAAAACAATTTTTTTTGCTTCATTATTATATGCCACGTGTTCTGCTAGAGGATATATATGTACATACATTTAAATCATCGTAACAATCTTATAAACAATCATTATCTTCATTCAAAGAAAGAAAACTTACATTAAGAGATTTTTTTAAATGCCTCGGTAAACATTTTTATTACTGTAGATGGGAATTCCAAACCCAGCTCTCCTTTCTGTCTCCTGCTTCTGTCTATGATTAACTTGTATCAGACAGACTTTCTGCCAAGACAATACTAAAGGTGGCCAAATTTAAGACAAAGAAGCCAGCGAACAGCAGTTGAAGGTATCTTTGCGCATACAGGAAGCCAGGATTCCAGGGGCCGCAATCCTGAAAAGACAGGAAATACAATGAGGAAAGCCTTCCATTACCACTATTTTTTTTTCTTTCACTTTTGACATTTGCAAATTTCCAAGACAGAATAAAGATGCGGAAGAAAAAACAGCATCATGTATTTTGAGGCCAACTCACTGAGATAAGAAGGGAAAAATAATAGAGTCATGGTTACCATGGTAGTGGGAATTTGAGAATCAAATTGGGAGAAAAGGGAGTCATGGAGAAATGAAGTGACATTTGGTACACCTTTCGCCTCAAGTTTGCGCCAATTAATAATTTTTTCAGGAAGGTGTAATTAGTTAAGAAACTAAGAGGAAAATTATTGGTAAAGGTTTAAAAACACTACGACAGCATTAACAATCTGATAGGGCTAGGCTGTACATTAAAAACAGGAATCCTGGGAATCATTTCAAGACGGTGGTGTGTCCTGGCTGGGAAGATCAGTTGGATAGATAGAGCATCATCCCAATATGCCAAGGTTGCATGTTTGATCCCCAGTCAGGGCACATATAAGAATCAACAAATGAATGCATAAATAAGTGAAACAACAAGTCAATGCATCCCCCACCCTGTCTCCCTTCCTCACTCTCTAAAAATCAATAAATAAAATATATTTTTTAAAAGATGGTGATGTAAGAAGATCACAAACTCACCTTCTTCCAAAACAAATCAACAACTACATGTGAAATAATTCCTTATGAGTGGGACCTAAAAACTAGATGAAAGGAGCCTCCACAACAACAGACAAAAGAATAGTGCTGACATGGGTAAAAGAGGCAGAGATATGATTTCTCTGAGAAAAAGAAACACACACACACACACACACACCAAGTGCAGAGATTCATAATTGGAAATGATCTCAAAAGGTACGGAGCATTCCCTGAAGAGTGAGACACTTAAATTCTACACCAGGCACCCTAAGGTCACATTTGTTGCACAGAAAAGAGGAGCCCCCAAACACCTGGCTTTGAAATCCAATGGGGATAGTGTACAGGAAAATTATAAAGCTGTAGAGAACTGAAAACCTACTCTGAAGGGACTTGCATGAAGTCTGCCTCGACCTGGAAATCATCACAAAGCACCAGATTGAAAAGCACATAAGCCATGGGTAAGGAGACCCACTTACTAACCTTAAAGCATCTGCTGGAGAGGTAGAAACCAGCTGGGACTCTCCACAAGGACTGTGATGCAGGCAGGAGACATTTTTGTAATCTCAATCTATCTTGCTAATACTGCTGCTAGCAGGTGGCACTTTGGAATTTCTACTCTAACCTGCTGGGGCCAGTGGGCATGCCCTGCTAAAAACCCCACCCACCAGGATGCGGCAGCAGTTGCCTGTATGTCCCACCACTAAGCTGCATGCCAGCCCTTCCCACCAACACATTTGAGCCATGGTCCCCTACCGTAACAGGAGGGCACATGCAACCCTCATAGAACCAGTTGAACACTTGGCTCTTGAAGACTTGAACTTCTGGGCCTTACAGGACATGTTCTACATAGGCCACTCCTTCAAGTCTGGGAGAGGTAGCTGATTATGTAATATGTAGAAACAAATACAGAGAGTTAGACAAAATGAAGAAATAGAAAAATATGGTCCAAATGAAAAAACAAGATAAAACCTCAGAAAAATAACTAAACAAAATGAAGATACACAATTTTTCTGATAAAGACTTACAAGTAATGTTCATAAAATGATCACTGAACTTGGAAGAAGAATGAATGAACACAATGAGAACTTCAATAATAATTAGAAGAAAGTGTTAAACAAAAATTATAATTTAAATGAAAAAAAATATACTAGAAGGATTCAATAGCAGGTGAGATGAAGTAGAAGAACAACTCAGTGAGCTGTCATACAAAGCAATGGAATTCACAGACAGAGCAGCAAAATAAAAAATAAAATTTAATGTGAAGATGCCTTAAGGGATTGGGGAGACAACATCAAGTGAAATAATATTTTTATTATAGAAGTCTCAGAGGAAGAGAGAGAAAAAACTTTAGAAAAAAATATTTGAAAATATAATAGCTTAAAACTTTCCTAATCTGGGGAAAGAAACAGATACCCAGGTCCAGAAAGCCCATAGAGTTCCAAATAAGTGGAACTCAAAGACACACACACAAAGACACATTGGAACTAAAACAGTAAAGTTAAGGGTAAAGAGATAATCCTAATAGTAGCATGAAAAAAAAACTTGTTCAATACAAGGGAAACCCAATAAAACTATGAGCAGATTTCTTCCATAGAAACATTATAGGCCAGAAGAGAATGATACGCCAACTTCATAGTGCTGAGAAAATGCTTCCAACCAAGATTCTCAATCCAGCAAGGTTATAATTCATAATTATAATAAATATTTTTCACATAAGCAAAAGTTGAAACAGTTCATCACCATTAAAAAAAAAAAAGTAGTTCATCACCACTACAGTGGTTCCACAAGAAATATTCAAGAGACTTCTTTAAGCTGAAAATGAATGGCACTAAGAATAAAAAAAAAACTATGAAAGTAAATTTCTCACTGGAAAAGGTAAATATGTAATAAAGTTAGTGGATCAATTACTTATAAAGCAAACATTAAGGTTAAAAGACAAAATAGTAAAATTACAATAATTAGTTAAGGTTTGCATGAAATAAGATATAAAATGTAGGGAGGGTGAGTGAAAATGTAAAGTTTTAGAATGTTCAAATTAAAGTTGCTATAACTTAAAATAGACCACTATTTACACAAGATGTTATATGTGACTACCACAGTAACCACGAAGAAAAAAATTACAGTAACAATTTCAACAATAAAGATTTCCAAAAATTAAAAAAAAATAAAAAATAAAACAAATAAACAAATAAAAACTTATAGTAAACATAAAATAAAATGAGAAAAGAATCTAAACATAACACTAAAAATCCCCATCAAACCACACCACAAGGGAAAGAAACAGAAAGGAACTACAAAAACAGCAGAAAACAAATAATAAAATAGCAATATGTGTATATATTTACCAATAATTACTTAAAATATAAATTGATTATTTTTTTGTCAATCAAAAACATGAAATGGCCCTGACTGTTGCTAAGTGGTTAGGGCATTGGCCTAGAGACCCAAGGGTACAGGATTAGATTCCCAGTCAAGAGCACAAACTTTAGTTGCCAGGTTCAGTCCCTGGCCCCAGTGTGCAAGGCCAACCAATCTATGTGTATCTCTCAGGTTGATGTTCTCCCTCTCTCTCTCCCACTCTCCTCCTCCCTCTCTTCCACTCTCTCTAAAAATCAACAGAAACAGATCCAGAGACAAAAAAGCATCGATCAGACCATCACACCTCAGAGGGAAGGAAGGGGAGGGCGAGGGTAAGGGGAGAGATAAACCAAAGAACTTGTATGCATGCATATAAGCCTAACCAATGGACACAGACAATGGGGACAGGGGGAGGGCATGAGTGGGGGGTGAAGAATGGGTGATAAGGACACATATGTCATACCTTAATCAGTAAAGAAAAAAAATTAATTCAATGGAAAATATATCCTCTGGGGAGGATTTAAAAAAAATCATAAAATGGCTGAATGGATTTTTAAAAAAAGGAAATACATCTACATGCTGCCTACAAGATACTCACTTCAAATATAAGAACACACATGGATTGAAAGTGAAGGGATGAAAAAAGATATTTCATGAAAATGAAATTGGAAAGAAATCTGTAGTACTTATATCAGACAAAATAAACCTTAAAATAAAAACTGCAATAAAAACATGGAAGGGTATTAATAATAACAAAGGGCTCAATTCAGCAAAATGATATAACATTCATAAATGCATCAACATAGAAGCACCAAAATATATAAAACAAATATTTACAGAACTAAAAGGAAAGAATGAAATCAATGCAATAATAGTAGGGAACTAACATCCCACTTCATTAATAACTAGATCATCCAGACAGAAAATCAATAAGGTAACATCAGCCTTAAAGAAAACATTAGATCAGAAGAACTTCATAGATATAATAGAATATTTCATCCTAAACCAGCAGACTATACATTCTTCTCAATAGTACATGGTACATCCTCCAAGATAGATTCCATTAGGCAACAAATAAAGTCTCAGGAAATTTTAAAATATTAAAATCATATAAAGCATCTTTTTTAACCACAATTGAAAATAGAAATCCTATCTAATAAAGAGGGAATATGAAAATTGACCATCACACATCACAAAAATGGCAGCACCCCTAGCCACAAGATGGCAGTGTCCAGTGGGGGGTGGGGGGGCGGCAGGTACATGGTGCAGCCAGACCCACCCTCAGCCCTCCAACCTCTCAGGCAAGCCTTGGATGGCAGCTGCCCAGCCTCCCAGGGCCGTCAAAGGCCCAGGTAATCACGGCCGGCCGAGGCTTGCGCTGCCTGCAGTGGCAGCAGCAGAGGTGTAATGGGGGTGTCACCTTCTCCTGATCGCCGGGTCACCTCCCACCCCTGAGGGCTCCTGGACTGTGAGAGGGGTCATGCCGGGCTGAGGGATCCCCCTTCTGGTGCATGTGCACTGGGCCTCTAGTTAATAATAATAAGAAAACTTGAAAATTCACCCAAAAAATGGAGATTAAACAGCATGCTACTGAACAATCAGTGGGTCACTGAAAAAATTAAAAAATAATTAGATCAAAATAAAAACAGAAACACAGCATACCATAATCTATGGAATATATTAAAAATGGTACTAAGAGGGAAGTTCATAACAACATAGACCTACTTCAAGAAACAAGAAAAATCCTAAATATATAATCTTACTTAACACCTAAAGGAACTAGAAAAAGAAAAAATAAATAATAATGCCACAATTAGTAAATGAATAAAATAATAAAGATCTGAGCAGAAATAAATAAAATAGAGACCAAAAAGGCAATAAAAATAATGAATAGCTGAAACCGGTTTGGCTCAGTGGATAGAGTGTCAGCCTGCGGACTGAAAGGTCCCAGGTTCGATTCCGGTCAAGGGCATGTACCTGGGTTGTGGGCACATCCCCAGTAGGAGATGTGCAGGAGGCGGCTGATCGATGTTTCTCTCTCATCGATGTTTCTAGCTCTCTATCTCTCTCCCTTCCTCTCTGTAAAAAATCAATAAAATATATTTTTAAAAAAATGAATAAAACTAAGAGCTGGTTCTTTGAAAAGATAAAGAAAACTGACAAACTTGAATTAGAATAACCAAGAAAAAATGAAAGAGGGAACAAACAAACAAACAAACAAAAAAAGGACACAAATAAAGTTAAAAATGGAATTGGAGAAGTTACACTAACCAATTGGATAATCTAGAAGAAACTGATAAATTTCTATATACAGACAGTGGTTGCCACCAAGTTAAATTTTTCCAGGTCTCACAAAAGACAGAAATAAGATACTAAAACCATGAGAAAAATAATACACAATAGAAAAAAAACACCAGTAATAAAGATTTTTAAGTTATCAGAAACAAATTTTAGTAAAATTTTAATTAAAATGTTTAAAATTGTGAAAAAAGAAATAAAATTATGAAAACCTTTACCATAGATATGACATCTAATGATAAAGCAGATGAATATTTTTGCAACAAAAGGTACAATTTCTGATATTAATAACCATCGTTATGTTTAATAGCAGAAGAGGAGAATAGTGACTCGGAAATTTCTGTGTAAGAAAGAATATCATCTATTTCTCTTTTTAAGTTCATTACACTTGATATTATTTCTCTTGTGAAACAACTTGTTGAGTTTCTTATAACTAACTTCTCACGTCATCTCAACGTAACTATCACTTTTAAGAGAGGCTTTCTTCAAAGGCCCCATTTAATAGAGGAGTCTCACTCTACCTATCTATCCATCACCCTTTCATCTGCATGCCCCTCAAAACACTTGTCAGTACAAAAGACTATCTACACTAATAAAAGACAAAGATGCTAATTGACTTTACCTTCCCTACACCCCAAGCCACGCCCACCAGACAATCAGAACAACTATATGCAAATTAACCCAACCAAGATGGCGGCTGGCAGCCACAAGCTGGAGCAAGCAGGAGGCTTGGGTGCCCAGGCGATGGAGGAAGCCAAACATCCCCCTGCCCTGATCAGGCTGTAGCCTCTGCTGAAGGCAACAAAGTTTCAATTATAGAAGATAAATAAATCCCAGATACCTGCTTCCAGCCAGCTTCCCCTGGGAGCATGGGTGGCTGGGGGCTGTGGCCAGCCTGCAAAAAGTCATCAGCCCCTCATCCAGGATGGCCACACCCTCATGGTGTGAGGGTCCCTGCTGTGTGGCTTGGCCAGCCTGCAAACAACCATCAGCCCCTCACCCAGACTGTCCAGGCACCCCAGCAGGACCCCCCACCCTGAAGGGGGTATGCCCTGCCTGAAAAAAGCCCTCAACCCCTCACCCAGGCTGGCCAGGCACCCCAGGGGGAACCCCTACCCTGAAGGGGCTGTGGCAAGCCTGAAAACAGCCATCAGCCCCTCACCCAGGCTGGCCAGGCACTCCTATATAATAAAAGGGTAATATGCAAATTGACCCTAACAGCAGAATGACTGGGAATGACTGGTCAACTCTGACACACACTGACCACCAGGGGGCAGATGCTCAATCCAGATGTTCAGTGCACTCCCACAGTGGGAGCTCTGCTCAGCCACAAGCCAGGCTGATGGCTGCCAGCACAGCAGTGGTGGTGGGAGCCTCTCCCACCTCCTCAGCAGCGCTAAGGATGCCCAACAGCACTTAGGCCTGCTCCCCGCTGGCAAGTGGACATCCCTCGAGGGCTCCTGGCTGCCAGAGGGATGTCTGACTGCCAGCTTAGACCCAATCCCCCCGGGGAGCAGGCCTAAGCCAGAAGGTGGTCATCCCCCAAGGGGTCCCAGTCTGTGAGAGGGCACAGGCCAGGCTGAGGGATCCCCCCAAGTGCACAATTTTTTGTGTACCAGGCCTCTAGTAGCTAATAAAATGATAGGTATAAAGACCTTTATGTGTGTAAGCTTAGGCAAGTTACTTACCCTCTATGAGTCCAATTTTTTCTTCAGATAATATAAATATGAATGCACACGTTAAATATTGTTAAAAGGTAACTGGGATAATATATGTAAGGCACCTAGTTAAGTGTGAAGGTAGAATTTTCATTTTATCAAAGAATAAAACAACATATTGAAGAGTGTAATCCATTTGGAAAATTAACTAAAAACTCATAGACTAGTTAAAATGGACATAGCTGCATCAAAGTGGAAACCATGATGGATATCTGATGTCGGAAGCCTGGGTTCTAGTTCTCAATCAACAGGTAACCTGAGCATTGGGCTATCAATTTTCAGAAATCTAAATTGGGAGCTGTGTATATACCCCATTATCCTGGTCCTAAGAAGTAAGAGGAAAAAAGTTTAGGGTAACCTGGTATTATTATTAAATCTGCCCACAATATAAAATTTTAATTCACTGATTATTCCCTGACATTCCAGATTTCTCATTGTCCAAAATTAATCATCATTTTTTATTCTGAAGTTTGAGAACGTATATTTTTATTTTAATAGCATCTTGATCAAATGGAGAAAGATATAGAAATGACGTTCCTATCTGGGAGTTTGCCAAAATCACATTGATTTTATAATTAAATGTAATTTTCTACATGAAGCATTTAATTTCCCAGTGTTCAGGTATTGAAAGTGATATTGTCAAGCTAAAAATAAAATAAATCATCATTTGCTTCCTTAAATAAAATACTACCGAGGTTGGCTTGAGATCGAAGAAGAGATCACTTATGGAGAAAACAACATTTTTCATTGTGTCTTATGCAGATATAGACAAAGCTCATTTTGGATTTATTAAATCAGGGGTCACCATGCTTTTGTTAAAGAAATATTTTAGGCTGGTGAATTATAAGTCTCTGTTAGAATGATTCAACACTGCAAATATAGTTTAAAAGCACTCTTGGACAATATGTAAACAAATGGGAATGGCTATGATACAATAAAACTTTATTTATGAAAATAGGCAGTCAACCCATGGGCTGTAATTTGCAGGCCCCTTCTTAAGTGATTAAGAAATTGCTATAATGAATCATGAATGTATAGACAAAAAAAAGTACTTTTCCTTTTTAAGAAAAATAATTTAATATAAATCAATGACTTAGAAGTTTATCAGATAATCAATACTAACAAGGAAAAAGAAAGGTTGATTCTTACTTGTAATAGTGACTTACTATCTATCCATAGACGATTAGATAGATGGATGGATGGATAGATAGATGATAGATAGATGATAGATAGATAGATAGATAGATAGATAGATAGATAGATAGATAGATAGATAGATAGACAAACATATAATGCATTCTTCTTTTTTCCTGGACACATACCTTACAGTGAAATATAGCCTATATTTTGGCCAACTGAAATGGGCAAAAGCTTTTACATTTGTATCATTTCTAGTCTTGGATCATGAAAATCTCCCATGTGTCATCTCTGCCTACTTCCCCATCTGTCAGCCAGATGTGAAGGGCCCAGCAAAAGACTGAAACACCAGGACATGATGGAGAAGACTGAGTCACTAAGTGACGAAGGGAAACAAACCTGCTAGCCCCTTCCTGCCATCAACTGAACTCTATACATGAAAATTAACTTCCATTTTACCAATTCACTGAAATATCGAAACTGACATTTTACCAACTATTGTTAACTATCATACAAAATAAATTAGTACCAGAAAACCTGTATGTGTAGAATTAATGTAGTGGATTGGAGGCAGGTGGTGAGAGCACAGATATAGTAAGCTTTGTGACTGGAGACCCCAGTACTGTCATATTAAAGACTTAAAAATGGAGGCCTGAGATACTTTAAAAGTAAGACCATGTGAAACCAGACCTGTGATTTTAGAGGAAATTACTAGAAAGTGTGTTGGTTACTCTTAGCTCCCTCTAACAAAGTATTTCCAGAGAGGTGACCTCAGGCAAAGATTAGCTGGCTTTCATGGTGAGATTAAGGACTTTATAGTTTGAAAGAGATGATTGGTGAAGGTCAAATAATAGGTAAAACTGAAAAAATAATTTAATTTCCAAAGGCCCAGTAACATTTCTCAGTTGATCCAAGTACTGAGTCTTGTGACTAAAATCAGATGATCAGACTAAGGGTGTTACCTTCCCACCCACGACTGCTTCTTTCTAATAGCCTTCACATTATCTGCTATTAAAAAGAAGGTATAAATGGAATAGCAGGAGAGGATGAGTAGGGGAAAAGAGAAATGGAGATGAGAACAAAAGAAATGCTTGAAAATGTTTGAAAATCATGTCTAGAAAAAAACTTGGATGTGGTTACTGGCACATGCAACTGAATGGCAGGAAATCACTTCAAATTCTCTTAGTTTTGAGGGGGTTTTATTTCCAAAGAAATCACAAACCTGGACTAAAACATTTTTAGTGTCTAAGCCTTAAAACCACCTTTGGACCCAAAGGCAGGAAGGAGACTGAAAAGCTCTAAACCCCCAAAGGTGACAGTGAAGGATGAAAGAGAACACAGAGGCAGAGCTTGACGCCCTGAAAAACACCTCCCAGAAAGCAGAACCTAAGTTTGGACATGTCTCCCATTCCTCTCTTTTCCAAATGGGAAACTACCACATATCTATGAACTGGAATAGACATTCTTCAAATAGATCCAATTCACATAACAAAAAAATGAGTTTTATCATTATTACGCATAACAATGATATAACTCACAAAATTGCATATCTGTGTTTGTGGGCATGCACAGCTATGTATATACATGAATATATACATACATATACAGTTATTTACATATACATATAGCTTTTTGTTTTTGAAACCAGGCTTGGATTATACCTTATGTAGTCCATGATTCTAATCTCATTAAGTGTAGATAACACACTGGTTGTTGTCCTTGCCTTTGGCGCATCCCAGATGAAACGCCTGAGTCCATGCACCTTCTCTAACAGTCCTCTCCAAAGAACCTTGTGCAAGTCTTCTTCTGTCAGGCTTCGGTAAGGTGAGCAAGCCCTCCACATGTATCCATCTCAATCAGGAAAGCAGTACTGGTTCTGCTTTGTCATTCCTAGCACAAAACTACCTTCTCACTGGCTGCTGAGTTATTTTAATTATAGACTAAAACACTAAAAATGTTTTCTTCATAAAAATAGAGTATATCAATTTAATATGATTGTAAGTAGAAGCTCAACAGTACTTTCACTATTCTCTTTCATCATGTATAACAGGAAAGAATGTCCTTCCCTAGTGTATAAGAGAATTATTCTCATCTCACTTACTGTCTTTTAATGCAAAAGAGCACTTTTCCCAGATATGAAAAACATTTTCAATCCCATTATAGTGACTGAACATCTTGGATAATTAAAAGTTAATGACCTGAAAAAATATCAGAAACTTAAGTGTATTATTTTATTCCTGTTTGATTGTTTAATCTTAATGGCTTCTAAATTTAACCATAATTTATTATAAAAAATGATTTGCACTTTGAAATTCTCATGTCTGAATTCCAGAATACTGGAAAGCCAGGTTGCCACATCACATAGAGGTGTGGATACAAAAAATACTTGCAAAAAGCTGATCTAGTCTACAGAATTTTAGTATAAAATATGTTTATTATCTTTCATTATATTTGCAATTATAAGGGCAAATAAAGTTTCTCTAAATCTAACCATAAGAAAGAAAAGCACAATTGATTCTGAGGTTTTTTATCCCAGTGTGTTTTATTTAGATATTTTCACAAACAAATAGTCCAACCCAAATGATTAAGTAGAATTGGACCAAGCTCTAAGATTTAATTCACAAAAGCATATACTTAATATTTACCAGTTGCATTGAGTCAGAATACTTCCAGGATTTGAATCACAGCGTGTCCAACACTGTCTCCTGGAGCCTTGGGCGGAAAACACTCTGGAACTGGCCCAGAATTCACTTTCTCTCCTCTTTATTCGTTGCTTTGGCTGTGGTTTGATGTGCCTGAAAGGCAAAAGACAGCTAAGTGGCAGTGAAAATAAGATAGATTCATTGTCTGGTTTCATTTTTTATGTGTCTTTAAAAAGTCACCACTTTTAAAAAAGCAAATGAGTAAAGAAATAGAAATATCACATGGGCTTAAAGTTCATCTCATACAACAGAGAAAAACCAGTAAAATAAAGATTTATGAATAGAGTGTGATGAGAAATGTAAAGGCAAGAGTAAATGCATTCTTACCTTAGATGCCACACAACGGTGCACCGAGGCCTTTGACAGGTGATAAAGACACAATTTGGCACAATCAGCAGTTATTTCTGGCACCTACAATGGAGGCAGTGGAGCAGAAAAATCTGTCCAAGAATTAATCTGCAGCTGCACCACACAGTACTTCATTATCTTCTGGCTGTGATATGAAGCACAGTCAGGTAGGTGGACATTCCTTAAAAATAATTTTTTAATCATTTTTCCTTAAAAATTATTTTTTCTTAAAAATCATCAAAAACATTTTTAAAAATTGAGCAAAGAACATATAGTAATAAATAGATGCTGTATGTAAAACAATTAGATTTTTCAAGTATATTTTTTCATCTTTAATAGCCTCAAGAACAAAATTGAATTTACTAACAAAGTATCTTCAAAAAACTTTATTGCATGCACCCCAAAATAATTTTATAGTTTTCAGCAGCTCAGATTTTGTTTTAACAGGATTCACTGCCATTAAGAAACGATGTGCACACAATTCAGTTGTTGGGTGAAGTTTCTTTTTGAAACACAGGGATGGATATCAAGTCATGTGTATCTGTCACTATACAAGTCACTCCTGTCATGACTAATTAGATATTGCCTCCATTTTTCGTTTCCACAATAGTAAATGCATGTACATGATAGCCTGCTTATAGTGCCACCCTGCACACATTAAAATCTGCCATCATTTCAGGTGGAATAATCAAAATACGCCCTACTGGCAATAGCCTTTGGCATACTTTTAACCAAATAGTTGGATGTTTCAGCTTAATATCTAGTCACACTTTTAAAGAAAATGGGAAGAATAAAAATTACTTTCAGTACAAATTTATAAAATCATGAATATACAGTAAATTGATCTTTTTTAAGTAAGTGAAAAGGACACAGCATTGGTGTGATTTTTGTACTGTAATTTCATCATGCTTCACTAAAAGTAATTTCCTTTTGCAGAAAACTAATCAAGTGTTACATCCTTTCTTTTTCTTTCTTTTTCTCCCAGTGAATCATGATTGTTTTAGGTGATCTTATAATACCCATTTCTCAGGATAAAATCCAATAACTAATTCATACAGAGTTGTCAACTCATGCATTTAAATGCACCGATAAATCATGGGAGTTCTGGTGCACTTGATTTTTCTGAAAATCATGTAAAACGTTCAAATTGCTTACCAACTGATATTCAAGAGATTAAATGTTTAAACATATTTCTTCTTCATCTATGCTCTTTCAAGTTAGCACATTCCTATTACATTTCCAAATTCGTTTTTCTTTGTTTTTCTCAAGAATCCATCATTTAAAATTTGTTATAAGTATAAAGAAACCAACAACTCAAAAAATACCTTATACAATGTTATCTAATTTCTTGGACTTGTACTTTAATGGTTGTGTGAGGACTATAAACTGAGCCAAAAATGCAGAATAAAATCTCAGATTTCCTCATATGTGAGTCTTACCCAAATCAATTGAAACTGCTCAAGGGTAATCAAGTGTACAACTGGAGTTAATAATTTCATTTAGCTGTAATATCATTTTTAATGCTGGCTTCTTGCCTTGTGCATTATGTATTTTTGCTATGCTTAGCTTGCTTAAAATCATAAATTTGAGTCATTTGTAACTGAATATAATAACTATAAAATATTTACTCTTTGCTCTCATCTTGACCCCAGTCTCTGACTTTTTATATTCAGGCTTCATTTGCCTTTGCAAGTAACTAGGTCCATGTTTTAAATAAAACTCACAACCACCCTAATGTGGTTCATCTCTAAACCAACCTTTTCTCCACCATATCCTTTAGAAAGCACCTTCCTCAATAGCCAGTTGATGAGCATTGTTGAAGCAAATGTCAGCCAATTGGGCCGTTCAGAAATTCATGCTGGATAGCCAATACAACCAGGGTTCAAAGTTGACTTTTCTGCTCTCTTCACTGTTGTAGCCCCAAAGCCTGGAAGAGACAATCCTACTTGGTACAGGCTCAGTAAATATTTGATAGATGAGTACATTGCAATTGTTCACTGTCAAGAATACTCATTTTGTGTTCTCATTTCTTCCACCCTTTTTTAAAAATTATAAACATTTTGTGATGAGAGAAGTTAGGATTACTCTTCATCCAATTTCTCAGTAACTTTTTCCAACACAGCCTTATACTTGTTTATATCTTTACTTTTCCTCTGGTCTCTTAAAACAAATCCAAAGTCTAAGACTGTTTTGCTATTCTATTCTATGTTGTCTTCACATTCATTCCCCCCCCCCTCACTGTTAATTTCATAGAATTAGATGGCCATAGAATTAAAACGTAATTTACAGATCCACTTCATCTCTCTATTTAATCAATGATGTAACCAGGACAGGAAGGATCCAGTGGCATTTTGAAGATCACAGGCAAAACAGTTGCAAAACCAAGATTATAAGGAGTGTTCCAGGCACATGCCCTGTGTGCTTTTTACTATGCCACTAACAGTTGCCCCTTTTTACTCCCCAAAATTTTCTCTTTTTTTTGAAGGAACATCTTATAAAGTTTACAATGGGCCAGAGAAGGCTCTCTCAAGAATGTATCATTTAGGCACAGCCTCAAAGAATAAAGAAGCCTTTACCTAGTGGTGAAGGCACCAAACAACTTAATATGAAAGCAAGCCAGGAAACTACTAGGAACTGGATAGAGGAGATGGTGGGAATTGAAACAGCCATAGTTTTAAGTCCTTTTATGCCATGCTAAACAATAAGCAATTCTGTTGAAGACATTAGAAAGCCATTCAAGTATTCATAGTAAGGCAGTAACAAGACCATATTACTGTTTAGACAGATACCTAAGTAAAAGAACTAGAGTAGAAAAAAGAGCTACTTATATGTGCGTACAAGTAGTTGTCACTACTTTAACCAGTTATCACAAGTTTAATCATCTTCAACTAAGTTTTAAAAACTTAAGAAATTATTTTCTCTGTCGAAAACATTTGAACATTTAAATTCATTTTTAAATGATATACTTTAATTATCTGGAAATAATCAGGTTTCATTCAGATATAATAATATGTAAATTTATTTTTTAACAGTTCAAGTAAACAGACCCTTTGCTTCTTCAGTGTTATAGAGTAAAAGTTTGCTAATATTTCTCTCTTTCTATTAGATCAGCTATTCTCAACCTGTTGGTTGCGACCCCTTTGGTGGTCAAACGACCCTTTCACAGGGGTCACCTAAGACCATCCTGCATATGAGATATTTACATTATGATTCATAACAGTAGCAACATTACAGTTATGAAGTAGCAACGAAAATAAATTTATGGTTGGGTCACAACATGAGGAACTGTATTTAAAGGGCCAGAAAGTTGAGAATCACTGTATTAGATGACTTTGCAGCTAAAAAGCTTTTGTATTAATTCATCTTTAAGGTGCTCCTCTGACAACAAATCCTAAATTATCCTCTTACTCCATCCTAATACTGAGTCTTTGACAAGAAATAATGTGAAGTTATTTAATTTTTATAATGGGTGATCTCAGCTGAATTCTACTCCCCCAAAATTAAAAAAATACCCTTATCTCAGATGTAATTTAATGTTACATGAGAAACCAGAGCTTCTCTAAACTTGCCCTTGTATTAGCTTTTAGTTCTTAAATTGACAAGTGTTCTTATTCCAAATATGGCTGCACATATTATTTATAAACTAGAGGCCCATCTATGCACTGGTGGGGTCCCTCAGCCTGCCTATGGGGATCGGGCTGAAACTGGCTCTCTGACATCCCCTGAGGAGCCCCGGATTGTGAGAGGGTGGTTCTTCAGTGACACACCCTGGAATTGAACTCCCTCCTCTCTGGTTCTGGTGCATCACCCAAGAATCACAGCTGCCAAGTCACTGCAGCTCAGCAGCTCCTGCATTGACAATCTGCCCCTGGTGGTCAGTGCACATCATAGCTACTGGTTGGACGGTTGAACGGTCGACTGTCACTTAGGTTTTTATATATATACTAGAGGCCCGGTGCACAAAAATTTGTGCACTCGGGAGGGAGGGGGGTCCCTCAGCCCGGCCTGTGCCCTCTCGCAGTCTGGGACCCCTCGGGAGATAACGACCTGCTGGCTTAGGCCTGCTCCTGGGTGACAGAGGGCAGACCCAATCCCTAGGCACAGCCCCTGGTCGGGCTCAGAGCAGGGCTGATTGGGGAGTTGGGGCACCGTCCCCTGTCATGCACAGAGCAGGGCAGATCGGGAGGTTGCGATGCCACCCTCAGTCATGCTAAGGGTAGGGCCAATTGGGGGATTGGGGCACCGCCCACTGTCACACTCCACCCAGTGCCAATCAGGGGGTTGGGGCACTGCCCCCTGTCACACAGAGAGCAGGGCCCATCAGGGGGGTTGGGGCTCCGTACCCTGTCATACACAGAGCAGGGCCGATCAGGGGGTTGGGGAGCTCCCCCCTATCAGGTACAGAGCAGGGCTGATCAGGGGGTTGGGGCACCCCACCCTGTCATGAACAGAGCAGGGCGGCTAGGGAGGTTGTGGCCTCGCCCCCTGTCACACACAGAGCCGCAGGGCAATCAGGGGGTTTGGGTGCTGCCCCCTGTCATACTGATCCCAGTGCCAGGAGGCGTCTCAGCTCCGCTGATCCCGGTGCTGGGAGGCCTCGTGGCTCCGCTGATCCCGGTGCTGGGAGGCATATTACCCTTTTACTATATAGGACAGAGGCCTGGTGCACAGGTGGGGCCAGCTGGTTTGCCCTGAAGGGTGTCCTGGATCAGGGTGGGGGTCCCCACTGGGGTGCCTGGCCAGCCTGGGTGAGGTGATGATGGCTGTTTGCAGGGCGTCACACACCCATCAGGGTGGGGGTCCCCACTGGGGTGCCTGGCCAGTCTGGGTGAGGGGTTGAGAGCTGTTTTCAGGCTGGTGGGTGACTGAAGCTCCCAACTGCTCCTTTTTTTCTTTTTCTTTTTTTATTCTGGGCCAGCTTTAGCTCTGGCTCCAGCTCTGAGGCCTCTGCTGCTGAAAGCAGGTATCTGGTTTGTTTGGGTTCTATAATCGACACAGTATCAACTCCAGCTCTGAGATCCCAGCCGGCTGAAAGCAGGTTTCTGGGGTTTTATTTAGCTTCTATATTTGTAACAATGTTTAAAACTGCAGGCTCAGAGGCTGGCAAGGCAGGCGGGGAAGGTTGGAGTCCTCCATCACTGAAGCAAGCAAGGCTCATGTTAGCTTCAAGCTGCCTGGCTGTCAACCACCATCTTGGCTGGCAGTTAATTTGCATATCTCGCTGATTAGCCAATGGGAAGGGTAGCGGACATACGCTAATTAACATGTTTCTCTTTTATTAGATAGGATACATATATATATATATATATATATATATACATATATATATATATATATAGAGAGAGAGAGAGAGAGAGAGAGAGAGAGAGAGGTTTTAAACATGCAAATTTCTGGGTCCCAGGAAAGACTCAGTGAACCAGAATCTCCACCGGTGGATTGGGGAACTGCAGGAGGCTACAGTGGAAGTTGGGTATGAGCACTCCTCAGTGGGCATGGCAGTGGCCATCTCCACCCAGGGCTAGCAGCACCATGACGTGTTAAACAGATGACCCTCACCCATTACCAAACTAGGTACCAAGGGGTCCTGGGTCAGAGGTTGCATTCCCTTGAGGATTGTCCAATCTCTGTGGATTGAATTGGCCTTCCGGGGGAGAGGAAACTGGATCCCTAGTTGTGTGAACACACACAGGTGGGGTGAAGAGTGGGAGCCCAGGGACATGTATGTGCGTCTGCACTCACCAGGAGAGTATTCAGTTCAGAGAGAAAAGACATTAAGTAACAAATAAAAAAATTTTAAAAACCACTATGATAAGATGAGGGAGAGAGAGAGAGACTATGGAAATTAAAAAAAAAGCTTTATACATTAGTATTATTAATAACACTTCCCCCCCCCTTGTTTTTGAACAAGATTTTTGCTTTTTCATTTTTTCAGTGTAACATACAATTTGCATAGCTAATCATGCCCTGAGATATGACTACAGATTTGGGGTTGGATGAAGGAGGGAGAGTTTTTTAATAGCTATCCTAGTATTAAGGAGAAATTAACATTCTCCAGTAAATTCTCCCAAGTCAACTACCCATTAGAGAAAGGGAGACCTATATTGTTTTCTTTAGTGGCAATTCCTATAAGTAAATTATAGTTCTATGATATGGCTTGTTTGAAAAAAATGCTTCCTTTTTGTTTGTTTTATTACTCCTCTCCTGAGGATATATTTCCATTGATTTTTAGAGAGAGTGTAAGGGAGAGGGAGAGACTGAGAGAGAAACATCAATGCACATCAGTTGGTTACTAGGGCCAGGGATCAAGCTTGCAACACAGGTACATGCCCTTGACTGAAATCGAACCCAGGACCCTTCAGTCCTTGGCCTAATGCTCTATCCATAGAGCCAAATTGGCTAGGATTGAAAAAAATTATTCTTAACCAATACATAGCAACAAATTGTTCAAAGTTCTAAAACTTGTAAGTTATCTTTTCACAATGGGTTTCCATGAAAAGATATTGCCTTAAGTGTACACACTCACAAAATAATTCTCTAGTTTTTCTTTATTTGGAGTAATGTCTTCAACATGCTAATTCACTTTGTTATTCTCCAAAAGGCAGACATTCTCAACAGATCCTCATTTTGAAGATCTACCTTATATACCCCACATATTGCCTTTTTGAAATCAAGATCTATTTTTAAATTACCATGCACGTTCACTGTAATATATCTATACCTTAAAACAACAAAAAAATATATGTTCTTAAGTCTGTGATAATTATCTCCATTTATTGTTAGAGTATACTTTCCTAAACAGTAAAATTCACCCTTTTTACCATGCAATTTTACAAGTTTTGACCAATACATACAGTTGTGAACCAATAATACAATCAAGATATAGAACAAATTAACCCATTCCTTTGGAGTCGACAACTTTTCCAGCCCCAGCTCCTGGCAACCACTAATCTATTCTCTTTCCTTACTGTTTTGCCTTTTTCAGTCATAATATAAAAGGAATCATACACTATCATAATGCTCTTTTAAGTCTAGCTTCTTGCGTTAGACATAAGCATTTGAGATTCTTCCACATTGTTGTATATGATAATAGACACTGGAGTAAATAGCTCTTTGCCTGGAAATGAGCGTGCACATTCTTCTGCCAGGCCTTTTCTATTGGGTGTATGTCAATCTAGTCAGGAATCCAACTGAGTTTGGATTGTATTATTATTGTTTGCCCTTAGGGTACTACAGGTTTCAAATTTCTCTAGTGTAACTTGTGTTTTGGATGGGAACTGTGGTACCAGAGAATTTTTGTCAATGTCTGCTCCACATTCAGTGTCAGATCCTTATTTGGCACGGTGCCTCCTCTCTCTGTCCCTCTCCCCAAACTAGACTGATGTTACTTATTATTCAGTGTTTATTGGCCTCACGGTGCGGTGCAGTGGGGAGAGGAAATTCTCTGTTGCTCTGACTTGGCCTCAGTCAAGCAGGCACTGTATCTGGGATTCAGGGTGAAGAATTATCAGTGATTTTTTTCCCACTTCCAATATTTTGCCCACAGAGAGGATATATTTGCACACAGAGAGGATGTGTTTCTGTCCCCTCCCCACAGCTGCAGTGATCTTTTACCAGTGCCAGGAGATGACAGTGTGTGTTGCCTTTCCCCAGCACGGTAGGGCTTTGTTCCTGAGAGGAGAAAACTAGATAGATTCCAGTGAGGCTTTGTATATTACCAGCAACAGCTTCTATTCCTATCCCTCAGGCCTGTACCGTGGAGTTTGCTTTCTCAGGTCTCTTGTATTGCCCAGCTGTCTCTTATAAGCACCCGGTGGGGTCCATGGAGAAGAGCCCTGAGTGACAGTGAATTCACCTTGTGAATTATCTGGTTTAACTCCAAGACTTCCAAATTCTCATGCTAATCCTCAGTCAGACTTCAGCAATTCATTACAAATTTTAGCTAAACTCTTCTTACCAGCTTGCATGGTACCTGGAAGAGTCTGTCCCAGGTAAGCAAGTGCTGTGCTCCTTTACTCCTTGGAGGGACTATATTTTCATGGATCTGGGGTTACAGTATTCAGTTGCCCTAAATCCTCAGCTCTCTGTTGTTGTAAGGATGAGAGAGTAATGTTCTTTTTAGCTTTCTAACTATTCTGAAGAGACCAAAAGTTTGGATTGACTTTTATAATGACATACAGCAGTGTTTTGTATTTTTTTAATATTTCCACCATTGAAATAATTTTGAGAAACTAGTCTGCTAATAAATATATTTTAGAATTTGTTTTGCCATTTATAGTATTTTTCTATTCGAGAAAACTTATTTTAGTGGCAACTTATCCTAATGCTTCATATAAGGGAAGGAGGGAACAAGTGGTAAGAGAGAGTAATCTAAGAAAAATATGGCATTTGGCAAGGAGATAGCATCCTGCTTGCTCTTAACTCCTGAAAGCTGCGGCCTGGCCAGTGCACTGAAGCCTGCAGTAGGGCAGGTTCAATATGAGGAATGAAAGGTGGCTCTAGATAACTTTTGGCACAGCAAGAACTTTCCTGTGTTGTAATAGGTTAACTTCCAGTTAGAGATTTCTCAGTCTTGATGGATTCTTCATAAGCATAGCACTGAGCCCTAAGAATTATTGGTACATCACCAGGATGAACACAGGAGGCATGAGTGATTCTGCTCTTGACCTTGAATTTGTCCTCTGCACAGATTGTTTTAGGTTTGATGGTAAACTAAGGTGAAGGCTACCTTAACACAATCAAGTCATCATTTACACTTGATCTCAACAGTGAACCAACCCAGCTCACATGCATAATATATTTTGAAATATTTTGTACCTACATTTTAGTAGACTTTTGGGATGATATTAATGTGTACATTCAATATATATATATATATATATATATATATATATATATATATATATATATATATATATATATATCTCCTATATAATAAAGTATATAATAAAGAGCTAATACGCAAATGGTCATCATGCCCTCACATTGTCACACCATCATGCCACAACTGCTCAGATACTTAACACTGGGGAGAGAGGAATGGGAACCAACCAGGCACAAATGAGCTTGGGAGAGAGGAATGGGGACCAGCCAGGCTGTGGCCCAGGAGAGGGACAAGCCACCCACCCTCGGAACCCTGTTGCTGTGGCTGGCCTGGGCGAAGTCAGCCTGGGTCCCAAGTGCCGGTAACTAGTTGGCGGAGGGAATCCTGGGTCCCAGGCACAGAGCTAGGCAGAGGCAGTCAGGGACGATCAGGCCAGCAGGGGAGCAGTTAGGGGCGATCAGGCAGGCAGGCAGAGGTGGTTAGAGGCAATCATGCAGGCAGAGGTGGTTAGGGGTGATCAGGCAGGCAGGCAGAGGGGTTAGGGGCAATCAGGCAGGCAAGCAGGTGAGTGGTTAGGAGCCAGCGGTCCAGGATTGCAAGAGGCAGTCAGACATCCCCCGAGGGGTCCCAGATTAGAGACGGTGCAGGCCGGGCTCAGGGACTGCCCCCAGCCCACCACCACGAATGAATTTTCTGAACCAGGCCTCTAAAAATAAAAAAAAATTAATATATATATATATATATATATATATATATATATATATATATATAGAGAGAGAGAGAGAGAGAGAGAGAGAGAATATTGAGAGCTGCTTAATAAAATATTTTAAAATTTTAAATATATTTCCTCTAATTTTTATGCAATGGTTAGCCTGATGCTTAAATATTTGACTACAATAGAAATTTGACTCCCATTTTCTTTCTTTCTCAATACCTTAGCATAAAGAAAATGATTTCAAACTCTGTTTTCTATTATACCTGACAGAAACTAAAAAGAAAAAAGCCTGTAAAAATAGAAAAATATAGTAAATATGTATTATTTAAAAATAAATATTAAATATAGACATATTTATGTTTTATATAATTAAACTAGAGGCCCGGTGCATGAAAATTCATGCACTGGAGGGGGGTCTCTCAGCCTGGCTTGCCCCCTCTCACAGTCCGGGAGCCCTCAGGGGCAGGAGGTGACCCAGTGATCAGGGGAAGGCAACATCCCCATTACACTTCTGCTGCTGCCACTGCCAGCAGTGCAAGCCTTGGCCGGCCCTGGTTACCTGAGCCTCGGGAGGGCCTGGGTAGCTGGGCAGCTGCCATCTAAGGCTTGCCTGCACCTCAGGCCTGCCCTGGGCGCTGGGCAGCCAACATCCGAGGCTTGCCTATGCCTGAGGCTGGCCCTAGGCAGCTGGGCAGCAGCTATCCAACGCTTGCCTGTGCCTCGGGCCGGCCCTGGGTGGCTCGGGGACTGAGGGCAGATTCAGCCGCACCGTGCGCATTGCCACCCCCATCCCCTCAGCTGGGCTGAAAGGACTGTGGGATTCCAGCAGGGCTGAGGGGACTGGGAGCCGACATCTTTGTGATGGCCTGACAATCAATTTACATATTCCATCTTTTTAGATAGGATGTTAATTTCTTAAATCTATTCATATGTAATTAAAATGTTTTATATATTTAATACAATAAATACAGGGTATCCTAAAAATGTATACTTAAAAGCAGTTATTAAATTACATTTCATTTTCAAAATATAATAGAATCACTTGTAAAGTGTATATATATTTTTGAGACACCCTGTATATATAATGTAAATATATAAAGTTATACCTGTATAAAAAAGAAAAAAATAGAGAAAAATATATTGACATACTCTTTGTATAATTCCTGTATCATTTGTTTCTTATATAGAGGAAGCTACTTGCACTGAACACACTCTTGATTATTCCAGTTCATGGCAGGCAAAGTGACCCAAATCATAGTCCAGCCAAAGGTTCACAGGAGGAGTCTTCAGAGGCGTGGCATGTTTTTGGTGCAGTTTTGCTTGTTGTCATTATTCAGAGCAACATTTAGGTACTTTCAAGATTACTTTACATACTGCACTCTTAAAATATTTATCATTTTTAGTGGTTTTCAAATATCATTTCTATTTGCACCTTTATCTTTTTTTTTTTTGAGACTTTAGGTTTTTAAGAAATTATTACTCTGCATTCTATATGGGCTTGTACTTTCAAAGCACATATGTCAACACTAAATGCCATGGTGGAATTCTGGGCCTTAATGGTAAAATTGAGTTACATGCATAACTGCAAGTTTCAGATAAATAGAAGCATATAAGTAGAAGCATGTTTACCCTTACAACTCTGTTTAAGCATCCAATAGCACACAGTAGTTTGTTTTGGCTTTCCAAATTAAGAGAGTAACTTCTGAATATAGAGATCTTGAGGCATTTGTTTCTCACTATAATAAAACCACAAATGGTTTTCCCTGCCTAGTATTCAAATAAATTGTTCCCATTGATTATGCCATCAGCACAAGACTAAGGAATGATCGTTCATTCACAGAATAACTCAAGTAAATATAAATTACAGTAAGTACTAGGAAAAAAGTTGCGAAAGATGCCAGTGGAAACAGAGTACTGTCTACAGGTCTTTCTTGACTTATAATCGAGTTACATCCTGATAAACCCATCATAAATTGAAAATATTGTCAGTCAAAAATGCATTTAATTTTACGCTTAGAGTAACAGCTGTTTTCCCTTGTGTTCCGTGCTGACTGTGGGATCTGTGGCTCACTGCTGCTGCCCAGCACCACAAGAGTTCCTACCATAACATCACTAGCCTGGGAAAAAAGCAAAATTCAAAATGTGAAGTAATATTTATGCCAAATGTATATCACTTTCACAATGTCATAAAGTCAAAAACTAAGTCAAACCATCATAAGTTGGGTATCATCTGTATTATGTATAATTTTTCATATGCAGCTATTAATATGTGCTAGGAATATTGTGTGCTTTTATCCTCATAAAATTGCTTTGAGTGACTATTGCTTCCATTTTATGACTGAGCCATGTGAAGCTTGGAGAGAGAAAACTGTTTGCTTAAGTAAGCACACTATTAATTGACATGACTGAAAGCTTATTCAGCTTCTCTAAGTCTGAGCCACAATTCTATTTGAAGTAATTTAAGAAAAGCTAGCACACAAGAAAAAAAATGTGTCTTTAAGTCAAATTAGGCATGAGGTGTTGTTTATCTAGCTTTATTTTCACATAACCAAAATATCTGTTGTGATATCTGCTCATAGAGAAAGGATTCTTTATTTATGAGTACAACAGAAACTTTGTAAAACCTGCCAGGACCAAAGTTCTGTAATGAGAATTACAAATAACATAGTTATTTGTATAAAATAAATTATAGAAGACTAGAGGCCCGGTGCAGAAAATTCATTCATGGGGGTGGTGTCCCTCAGCCCGGCCTGCACCCTCTCTAATCTGGGACCCCTTGGGGAATGTCTCACATCCCTCTCACAATCCAGGACCACTGTCTCCTAACCACTCGCCTGCCTGCCTGCCTGCCTGATTTCCCCTAACAGCTTCTGCCTGCCAGCCTTATCAAACCCTAACCATTCCCCGGACGGCATGATGACCCCCAACTGCCCTCCCCTGCAGGCACAATTGCCCCCAACTGCCCTCACCTGCCAGCCCGATCACCCCCAACTGCCCTCTGCTGCCAGCCCAATCACCCTCAACTACCCTCCCCTGCCATGACCCACCTCCTCCGCCAGGACCCGCCTCCTCCATGTGGAGTAGCGGAGACGCTGGGACTGGCCTCCTCCATGCCACGTGGAGCCACAGGGCCCCCAGGCCTCACCTTACGGAGCTGCTGCTGGGCCCCACCTCCATTGTGCATGCGGCCATCACGTGGTGGCCATCTTGTGATGATGTCGTGCGCGAGGGCAAGACGCCACCTAGACTTTTATTGGTATAGATATGTAATAAATTTTGTCGTTTCTCTTTGGATCCTCATCACAGGTCTTGATGTCAATCCTTACTCAATCTAATCAAAAAGTCATTTATTTCCAGTTGTGTCCTCCTCTTACTAATCTGTGCAAGGTTCTCCAAGTTTTACTTCAAGGCCTATAGAATTTACCCCAGTAGCTCTTAATTTTTTGCTTGTTAATCCTGACTTTGATCTTCTGATCCTATAAGTAGAACATATCAGTATGCTTTATTTCTGGGGTAATAGTTCTGCCCTTTTTGACTCCTGAATCTGAATCCAAAGACCATGTATGGGCTGCTACATTCACTTTGAAAGTGAATTTCCAACTGCTGAGCTCCGTGTCACACCTTAAGTAAGCCTATGTACACCCTGGAAATAGTTGCTAAGGAGGTTACTACTCATTACCTAGAATATATAGATTGTAAATTTTCTGTAGCTTTGTCTTCTTATAAGACCCTAGTCAAAGGAACTATCTCAATCCCAATATTTTCATATTGAACAATTATTTTTTGTAATCTTAATAAGGTTAAATGACCAGAGGCTCCAATTACATAAATGTATAATATTTCTATTATAAACTCACATACCTTGCAAGATTATAAGATTGTGTTTTTTCATGGGTACTCTGGCAGATATGAGTTTTTTGTTTTTCATATATTCTAAATTTTTCCTAATGTTGAAAAGTTAACTATAGAATATTTGGGTCTAAAATTTGGGCTTTTATTTCATCACTAAAATGAGAAGTGCATTTTTTGGAGATCTATAAATGAAGCAACTATATTTAACAACAATGAAAAAGTCTGACATTATTGTTCACTGAAGTTGTCTTAAGAAAGAACTCCCTGATGGTAAAGATGATAATGCTACTAACAGAGATCATGGAGTCTCTGAAATCTGTCTTGAAGTGCCCTTTGCTTGTAAGTGAGTAGATGGCATCTATATATATAAAAGCCTAAGTGACCAAACAACTGGTCAACTGGTCACTATGATGCACACTGACCACCAGGGGGCATTCGCTCAATGCAGGAGCTGCCCCTTAGTGGTCAGTGTGCTCCCACAGTGGGAGCACAGCTCAGCCAGAAGCCAGGCTCACAATGAGCTGCTGTGGCACTAGCCTCTCCCACCTCCGTGGCAGTGCTACCCAGTGGCAGCAGCAGCAGGCACAGCGAGATGAGCAGAGAAGCAAGGCACCCAGCCCGGGCTTGGGCTCATCCCGGGGCCGCCTGCCGCTTCTCACACCACTACATCCCCTGAGGGGTCCCGGATTGAGAGAGGATGCAGGCCAGGCTGAGGGACCCCACTGGTGCATGAATCTGTGCGCCAGGCCTCTAGTGATTATATAATTGCTTTAGGTCCTTACAAGCATACACTTTATGATTGGGTTTGCATCACAGCCTCTATAATGTTAAAGGCTTTTTTAATGTTCTACTAAATCTGCTTTTTCCAATTTGCCTTCATTTTTATATTAAGTTTACAGAAATATCAATGTCTAATATTTAATAATACCCTGAGATACATGAGTAATGTATTATGTCAAATGAATACAAAAAAGACTAACACTATTTATTCCTCCCCATAGTTCATTTTAATTAAAAATGTATTCCTAAATACTTCCCTGATTAGGGACTAATGCTCTATTAATTTGAAACACATCTACTGAGACAGAGTAAATTCAGAGCAAGGAACTGACATTACATGAAACATAACTCATCACCCTGAAGAATACATTATGCCACTGTTTGCAATGTGTGCAGGTTTTACATTATGCATTAAAATACCCAAGGCAAGCATACTGACAGGTTCTGGGGAAAGACTACAGCACAGGAAATTCATGAGGTATACTGTGCAGGTATTTATGCTAATAGTAGAAAAACATTTACAGTTTGCAATACCAAGAGAAAAATAAGTATGATGGATGAATAGATATCCCACAGAAATGTTTTCTGATGTGTAGTAATTGATTAATTAGTAACTGAAAGCTCACATCAATTTATTAGTAGAACTCTTAAGATTTATTGAACACAATTGTGTGTTAAATACTTAAAACATTGGAAAAGGAACCAAAAACTAGAAAACCCAATGCCATTTAACAGGGTGTTTATAATCAAACCAAAGAGGCAAACAACAGGATTTAACAACCATAAATTATTTACAAGTAACCATTTTCAAAACAGGAAATAAAATGTATTTACTAAAAATTCAGAGTAAAGAGATAGGTTATAAGCTAGAATAGGAAATTCAAAGAGAGTTTTCTATTAAGTGAGAAGAGGAGCAGAGCTATTCTACTAATAGCATAATGTCCAAATCAGATTAAAAATTCAACAGATTTGTGATTGAAAATACATGTCACAGAAAATATGCTTTGAAAAGTGAAAAAAAAAGTGAATATCAGTGGAAATAAGCTATATGATGTGGGGAATGAATAACCAAGTGATCAGAGTGACAATTGTTGATGTTTGGACTTTAATATCAAGATAAATATCATAATAATGATAGCTACACTACTATCATATTAAGGAATTACATAAGAGTAAAGTATGGCTGAAATGAACACAGCCAGTGAATAATTTTGGAATCACTAGACAAGAAATATTTGAGGAGCAACCTGAAATATGAAAATATGCAGCAAAAACATGTCATTACATTCAGGGCTACACTATGCTATGCCAAGATATTGTAACTTCATTGAAAACTACTACTGATCAGAAAAACAAAGATCATTGTCAGTATAGGATGGAGAAGTATGTTATTTTCTGACTTTGAACTGGAGATTTAAGTATTTTATATTTATTATGCAAGTAGCCTCAGTCTTAATTACATTTATTTTTGGTTTGGTTTGGTTTTGACTGTAAATTAAAGAGTATGAACATATGTTAATATGATGATCAAAACAATTTACTTTTTATTATTTTAATAAAACCAAAAATTCTAATTCCTTTTTTCTCTAATTATTTTACTTTTGTGTATGCATACACAAAATTCATAAGGTACGTATAGGTACCTATAATTCAAGTTTGAAAGTTTTAAGTAATCTGCAAAAAAAAAATTAAAAATCCAAAGTGTAAAAATCAGACACAGACTTCATGTGTTTCTAAATCCAAACCATGGCCTAGAATATTTATAAAACTTAATTTTTTAAAAAAAGTGTATACACACACACACACACACACACACACACACACTAGAGGCCCGGTGCACAAAAATTTGGCACTCGAGGGGGTCCCACAACCCAGCCTATGCCCTCTTGAAGCCTGGGACCCCTCAGAGGATGTCCACCTACTGGCTTAGGCTCACTCCCTGGGGAATCAGGTCCAAGCTGGCAGTCAGACATCCCTCTGGCAACCCGGCAGCCCTCAGGGGTTGTCCACTTACCAGCAGGGAGCAGACCTAAGCTGCAGTAGGACATCCTTAGTGCTGCTGAGGAGTCAGGAGAGGCTCCGCCACCACCGCTGTGCTGGTAGCCATTAGCCTGGCTTGTGGTTGAGCAGAGCTTCCCCTGTGGGAGCGCACTGACCACCAGGGGGCAGCTCCTGCATTGAGCATCTGCCTCCTGGTGGGCAGTGTATTTTATAGTTGACCAGTCATTCCAGGTCATTCTGCTGTTAGGATTAATTTGCATATTACCCTTTTATTACATAGGATAGAGGCCTGGTGCATGCGTGGGGTCCAGCTGATTTGCCCTGAAGGGTGTTCTGGATCAGGGTGGGGGGTCCCACTGGAGTGCCTGGTCAGCCTGGGTGAGGGGCTGAGGGCCGTTTTCAGGCTGGTCATACCCCTTCAAGGAGGGGAGTCCTGCTGGGGTGCCTGTGTGAGTGGCTGATAGCTGTTTTCAGGCTGGCCAAGCTCCCCCGGTGGAGACCCTCACCCATGAGGGTGTGGCCAGCCTGGGTACGGGGCTGATGGCTGTCTGCACTCTGGCCATCGCCCCTTCAGGGTGGGGGTCCCCGCTGAGTGCCTGGCCAGTCTGGGTTAGAGGCTGATGGCTGTTTGCAGGGTGGCCAAGTCCCCCAGTGGGTATGGCCAGCCTGGGTGAGGGGCTTATGACTGTTTTCAGGCTGGCCACGGCCCTCAGCCACCCAAGCTCCCAGTGAAGACTGGCTGGAAGCAGGTATCTGGGGTTTATTTATCTTCTATAATTGAAACTTTTGTTGCCTTCAGCGGAGGCCAGAGACGGCCAGGTCAGGCGGGAAGCTTGGCTTCCTCTGTTCCTGGGGCAACCAAGCCTCCTGCTTGCTTCATCTCTGTGGCTGCCTGTCGCCATCTTGGTTGAGTTAATTTGCATATAGTTGCTCTGATTGGCTGGTGGGTGTGGCTTGGAGCGTAGTAAAGGTACAGTCAATTTGTATGTTTCTCTTTTATTAAATTGGATTATTTTAATGGGGGAAGGAAAGAAAACAAGAAAGGAAAGGGAAAAAGGAAAGAGGGAGTAATGAAGGGCAGAAGGGAAGGAAGGAAGGAGGGAAGAAGATAAAAAGGAAGGAAGGAAAATAGGAAACAAATAACTAAATTAGTTATAGTCCTTCATTGTTGGCTGGAACCATATTAATTGGTATATTTGGTAAACACTTTATCAACAAATTGTGCTATAGAATATATCAAATGTGTCTCATTGCTACGCTATCTTGACTATTGCAGCTTTATAGTAATTCTTGAAAATAGGTATTGCTATTCCTCCACTGTTTAAATTTTTATTATTCTAATTGTTTTGCTATTTCAGAAAATTTTAGAATCACTTTGTCAAATTATAAACTCTACAAATTATGCATATATATATATATATATATATATGTTATATACATTATATATGTTTTTGTATCTACAAATGGGGCACATATTAGTTTAGATTTATATACTTTAGAATTTCTTGGTGCCATTTCCAATTGTACCTAACAGTTTTGAATTTTGAATTATTCATTCCTAAAAAAATCTAAAATTAATTTTTATTGATCTTTTAGTAGAAGTATTGAGATTTTCTTTGTAGATAATTTTGTCATCTGTGAAAGGGCATTTTTATTTCTTTTTCCCCAATCTGAATCTTTTTTCTTTCTTTTTCTTAACATACTATGGAACCTAGGAAATAGATGTTATGATGTTGAATAAGAAGTATAAGAACAGTCTGTTTTCTTTCCAATCTCTGGTAGAAGCATTCAGTGTACCACAATTATTCAAGGTGGGGCAAAAGTAGGTTTACAGTTATGAGTACATGAAACAGTATATTCTTGCATTACTATATATTAATTTTTGTATTATTTTCCATACAACAACTGTTAACCTACTTTTGCCTCATTCTGTATATGAAGTTAGTTGTACTTTTTCGGTTTTGGTTATTTGATTTTCTTTTGGATGATGCCTTTTAGCAGGTTGAAATAACTTTTTTCCCTATTTTGCTAAGAATTTCTATAATGAATGAATGTTGAATTTTGCCAATTTTCTTTGTATCTACTGATATGATCTCCTATTTTTTCTCATCCAGTTTGTTGAAATGGTGAAACATCACTTGATTGTATTTCTATGTTTGATTTTTCAATATGGAATCAAATTTGCATTCCTGAAATTATCACCATTTAATTCAGATATAGTATCCTTTTCATGTATTACTGCTTTAAGTTTGCTAATATGTTGCTGATATTATTTCCATCTATGTTCACAAAATATATTATTTTGTAGATTAATTTTCTTGTTATACCTTTACATGGTTTTTGTAACACTGGCCACAAAAAAGTTGGGAATTGCTTCAACTTATGATATTTCCTAGAAGACTGCATAGAACTAATAGAATTTTGTGTTCCTTAAACATTGTCAAGAATTAATCATTGAGTCTATCTGGGCCTGATTTGTGTGTGTGTGTGTGTGTGTGTGTGTGTGTGTGTGTGTGTTTCTTTTTGAATAAAGTATTTTAAACAACAAATTTAGCTATATTATAAATATAGCTACTTATTTCTTCAGGATGAATTTTCATAATTTATTTCTTTCAAGAAATTTATCAATTATATCTAAGATGTCAAATTTATTGACATGAAAGACATGTTTATGAAGAATTCATGTTTTAATGAAAGAATAGTGATGCATATTCTTTCATTCTGTAATTTGGAAATGGGTGTCTTCTGTCTTCTTTATAAGTATGACTGGCTGAGCTTTATATATTTGTTTGATATTTTTTAAAAATCAACTTTGCCTTGGCCCATGTCTCTAGGGTTATAGCATTGACCTACTTGCTGAGGGGTTGTCCCAGGTTTGATTCCAAGTCAAAGGCATGTACCTGAGTTGCAGGATTTCTACTTCAACCAAGAGTAGCGCTTCCACATGGCCCTCCTTCCCTGCCCATCTCTGTCCCCAGTCCTGTGGGTCTCTCCCTCCCCCTCCTTCATCTAACTTGGTGGGCCCTGCTCCGCCCCCTCCTCCTACAACCTCCTGTCTTCAGCCTCCCCCTTTTCCCTCCAGGGGTAGAGCTCCCCAAAGGCTGTGAGGGGTGGGGCAGGGCTGTGTGGGGGCAGTGGGAGGGGGCAAGCCCAGGCAAGGCCTTGGAGGAGAGCTGGGGTGACTAGTCATGGGGAGGAAGAGGGAGAGTTGTGGAGCCTGTCCCATGGGAGAGGCACTGGGCTCCTCCACTGCTCCCACCCAGCAACTTTTCTAGGGCCCTGTATAGCTGTCACCCTCTGCCCCTCACTGCCTCCTGCTTCCTTTCAAGTTTTGGACTGGGGTTTTCTAATTCAGCCCTGCCCCCCTATTTGCTGCATCCCCAAGAGCCTGAGGCCACCCCTTGGCCTCGAGCAGGCACGCCTAGCCTGTACCTCCCCGCCTCTTGTAATGGTGCTACCCACTCTCCTGGAGTAGTTAGTGAAACTTAACAAATAAAAGGAAGCAGCTCCGAAGATTATAAATTGTGCACTGATGACGCCACAGGCTGTGGAGGACTGCGTAGAGAAATCTCAATAGTAAATGGGGTCTTTGTAATGGTACCAGATTTATTATCAAAAGATTACAACCTAGCATTATCAAAGCAGAAGTAGTAACAGGATCTGCAGAGGGAGAGGTTGTTCTGATCCCAAGAATTGATTTGTCCCCGTCTGACACTGGCCTCCCATTTAAATTAATTCGACGACAGTTTCCCGTGATGCCAGCATTTGCGAGATTATTAATAAATCACAAGGACAAACTCTAGGCAGAGTAGGAATATTCCTACATGAACCCATTTTCACACATGGTCAGTTATATGTTGCTTTCTCTCAAGTTTGAAGAGCATGTGATGTTACAGTTAAAGTTCTAAGTACTTCATCACAAGGGAAATTAGTCAAGCACTCTGAAAGTGTTTTCACTCTTAATGTGGTGTACAGGGAGATATTATAATAAATTTAATCGCATTATCCGTCATTGGTTGCATCACTGTTGTTTTTATGTCATGTTTTTGTTGTTTTTATATCATGTTTTTGTTGTTTTCATGTCATGTTTTTGTTTGTTTTTATATCATGCCTCTGTTGTTGTTATATCCTTTTGTTACTGGTTATTTATTAATAAATTTATATATTATTTTCATATACGTTTTACTAATTTCCTTTCATTTCTCACACTTCTATTATAGAGAAAGGGCAAATAGCAATATTAAAATATTTCCACTAATTAATTTCCTTTTAATGTGCATGAATTTCAAGCACTGGGCTACTAGTATATGGAGTATATATAAGCCTAATATGGTAAGTGTCCAACAGAGTGGTTGACCGACCGGTCTCATGATGTGCAGTGACCACTGCTGGGGTACAGCCTATAGGAACTGGGCAAGAGACAGGCCGGACATGCTCTGGATCCCTCCTGCAGTCCCTCCCTGGCCACCAACCCGGTCGGCCCCGATTGCTGGTCAGGTGGAGGGACCCTCCCCGTGCATGAATTTTGTGCACCAGGCATCTAGTCAATTATAAGATGAAAAATTCTTCTTACAACAGTGTACTTCTGCTTTCTTATTTTATCCTATTTTACTTTTAGAGTCTATAAACCACATTGTTATCATTTTTGCTTTAGATACCAATTATATTTATAGTGATTTAAAAGTCCCTGTGTCTATTGCTCTCTAGGTTTCCATACTCTGGTAATCATTTCCATTCAAACTTGAACACATCACTAAAAATTTACTTATCTACACTAATAAAAGACAAAGATGCTAATTGACCTTACCTTCGCTATGCCCTAAGCCACGCCCACCAGCCAATAAGGGCGACTATATGCAAATTAACCCAACCAAGATGGTGGCCAGCAGCCACGGAGCTGGAGCAAGCAGGAGGCTTGGTTGCCCAGGCGATGGAGGAAGCCAAGCTTCCCGCCAGCCCTGAGCCGGCTGTGGCTTCCACTCAGGGCAACAAAGTTTCAATTATATTAGACAAATAAATCCCAGAAACCTGCTTCCAGCCAGCCTCCACTGGAGCTTGGGTGGGTGGGGGTTGTGGCCAGCCTGCAAATAGCCATCAACCCCTCACCCAGGCTGGCCACATCCTTATGGGGTGAGGGTCCCCGCTGCGGGGCTTAGACAGCCTGGAAACGGCCCTCAGCCCCTCACCCAGACTGGCCAGGCACTCCAGCGGGGACCTCCACCCTGAAGGGGCTGTGGCCAGTGTGCAAACAGCCATCAGCCGCTCACTCAGGCTGGCCAGGCACTCCAGCGGGACCCCCACCCTGATTCGGGACACCCTTCAGGGCAAACCAGCCGGCCCCCACCCATGCACTAGGTCTTTATCCAATATAAAAATAGGGTAATATGCAAATTGACGCTAACAGCAGAGCAACTGGGAATAACTGGTCACTATAACACACACTGACCACGAGGGGGCAGATGCTCAATGCAGGAGCTGCCCCCTGGTGGTCAGTGCGCTCCCACAGGGGGAGCTCTGCTCTGTCACAAGCCAGGCTGACAGCTGTCAGTACAGCGATGGTGGCAGGAGCCGCTCCCGCCTCCTCAGCAACGCTAAAGATTTCCGACTACAGCTATGCCTGCTCCCCGCTGGCAAGTGGACATCCCCCAAGGGCTCCCGGGCTGCCAGAGGGATGTCTGACTGCCAGATTAGGCCCAATCCCCTGGGGAGCGGGCCTAAGCCAACAGGTTGTCATCCCCAGAGGGGTCCCAGAATGAGAGAGGGCACAGGAGGGCTGAGGGTCCCTCCCTAGTAAACAAATTTTTGTGCACTGGGCCTCTAGTATTCTTATATTCCTGTATGACACCTAATGTCTCTTCCTAAACTCTACCCAAGATGACCTAAAGCTCACTCTACATCTCCTCTTGGAAAAATGTGTCTTTCCTTCAATTTCAAACTACTTGTTTACTCTGAATCTTGTCTCATTTTGTACTTCTATTTATGTAGCTATAGTAGCAATCAGAAGGAGAAAAAAAAGTCTCATTTTAGAAGTATTCACCTAATAATTGTCTGATATTAATAAGGTTAATCATTGAAAAAAATAATCTTAAAATATTTATATTTTTCAGATAACTCTAAATATTACTAAATGTGTATAGGTATTAAGCAACAACAGATGCTAACATCTTAAAAAGTGAGACAACCAGATATCATATGCCTCTTGATGGAAGAACACAATACCATCTAGATTTGTCAAAATGATCGGATACAAGTGACCTTAATTCTGGACCCATCTTTTTCCAATTTGCAGGAAATATGGAGGAGAGAAAAAAGCATGCAATCATCAAAATCCAGACTTTGGAAAACTCTACAAGTCAAATAGCCTGGGTTCTTCAGCAAGTTATTTATAAAGAATTAGAGGGGAATTTATAAAATAGTGGAGACATAATAAAAGTAAATAGTAAAAAAAAGGTGGACTAAAGGATGGTGTCTAGGAATGCATATTTGGGTCATTCAACTATTAAGAAACATAAAAAGTGATTAATATGAATTTCAGAAGATTGACTAATTTATGAGGAAGGGGACAGCTGTGATTAGGAAGGTGCAATTGGAAGATGCTTCCGAATCTGTGCCCAGCAACCCCACATTCCAGACACACCACTACTAATATTTGGGGCAGGGGGTCTCAGAGAAGAAGTTTCAGTAGATTACAAATAATTCAAGTCTATAGAAGTTTTATCATGTGGTAGTTTAGTTTGAACTGTGGAACCAGACTGCTGCTTGAGTTCCAATCCCATGTATATTCTGGCATCAGAACTTTTGACAAATTTCTTCATCTGTAAAATAGAAATAGCTTCACTCGGAGGTTTGTAATGAGTATTAAAAGAAATACTTTGGAAAAATAGTTTTACGTTTTTTAAATGAGATAGAGAATATTTGTGGTATTATTCAGGAGTGAACCTGCACATTTTTTTTAATTGTAATTCCAGCAAGGGTCTCTAGTTCATCTAGGAAAAACTTCAAAAGTGAGATAGCCTTATGAGTTGAAATTTGAAAGGTAAAATGTAAAACTTCAACTGAAGTGCAAATACTCAGATTGAACTAAATTCAAATAGCATCAATGTATCTTCCAGATGAAATGGCAAATATTTTCCAAACACTATTGCATTCTTTAGGCTCCACCAGTTTTATTACTAATTTTTGCTCAATATCTTTAGTGTGAGACCCCTTTACCTCTCACTTTCTCTGCATGACACTTACTTAAAAAGTTGTTGAGAAACCTTTTAGGAAAGGCAAGCTTTGTGTTGACTGGTATGGTTAGTTGGAATTTCATGGAACATTTGAAGGCCATGTTGAATAAACAAAGAGCCAAACTTGATTAAACTGATTTTCTTATAGATGTAATTAAACATTACATAGTTCTTTTCAGATTAAATTTGGAGTTCATTTTTATATAAAGCTTGTACAAACAATTGACACATTTGGATATAGTTTCATTTAATGGTTCATTCTTTTACAGTAGTAGTTTCAAAATAGCTTTCATATTTATGATAATTATTCTTTGATACATTCAAATATTTAAAGTTAATATGTTTTACCTTACTTTATTTAGAAATATTAATTACATCCTGGCCTCCTGAAAGATAAGGACTTAGCAATTATTTTCACATTTTTCAAATTACTTTCTGAAGGTAAATACTCATAGATAGGGAACAGAATGACAGCTGTCTGAGGGGAGGGGGTTTTCAGGGTTGAATGAAAAAGGTGAAGGGATTAAGAAAGAAAAAACCTCATAGACACAGACAACAGCATGATGCTTACCAGAGAGGAAGGGGGTGGGGTAAGGTAGAAGAGGATAAAGGAGGATAAAGGGAGGATAAATGGTGACAGAAGGAGACTTGACTTGGGGTGGTGAACACACAATACAATAAACAGATGACGTTTTATAGAATTGAACACCTGAAACCTATATAATTTTATTAACTAACGTCACCCCAATAAATTCAATAAAGAAAAAAAGCTTTGGGAATTTTTGTTTTTTGGCATAATTCCTTTGCTCTGTCACAAATAGTTAAAATATGCATCATCGTAAAAACTATTGATTCAAAATGTTATCCTGTCTAAAATATATTTTATTATGAAACTCATACAATGTTTTAAAGTTTATACACTATAGAAATTTATAGTATTCATAGGTATAGGTTCCAGTAAATCCAACCCCCAGAAATAATCACTGTCGACATATGGCTCAAAAGTATCTTTTGTGTACAAATCACTTGTGTGTGTACATATAGCTTACGTGTGATCATACTATTCCTAATTCATCTACCTTTGTAGACCAAGGAAACATTGCTTCATGTAGAAGTTTATACATATGTAAAATAAAGTTTACATTATATATATATATATATATATATATATATATATATATATATATATCAACACTAATAAAAGAGAAAAATGGTAATTGGCGTACGAGCTACCCTTTTCATTGGCTAATCAGGGCTATATGCAAATTAACTGCCAACTAAGATTGGCAGTTAACTGCCGACAAGATGGCGGCTAATTTGCATATGTAGGCACAATGCAGGGAGGCGAAAGGGAAAGCAGGAAGAAGCCCCCTGCCACTGACAGTGATTGGAAACCCAGGGGGGAGCTAAGAGTTGGGGGGCAGGGCAAAAGCGGCCCTGGGGCTGCCTTTGCCCTGCCCCCCAGCCATGATCAGAGAATCAGGCGCCTTTTCCGCCCTGGCCAGTGATAGCAGGAAGTAGGGGTGGAGCCAGCGATGGGAGCTGGGCACGGTCGAAGCTGGCAGTCCCAGGAGCTAGGGGTCCCTTGCCTGGGCCTAAAGCGAAGCCCACGATCGTGGGGCTGCTGCAGCTGCAGGTCCCCGCTGCCCGGGCCGGATGCCTAGGCCAGAGGCGTCAGGCCTGGGCAAGGGGCCGATCCTGCGATTGGAGGGTGATGGGGGTCAACGCCTGAGGGCTCCCAGTATGTGAGAGCGGGCAGGCTGGGCTGAGGGACACTCCCCCCCACACACACCCAGTGCACGAATTTCGTGCACCGGGCCCCTAGTATATATATATATATATATATATATATATATATATATATATATATATATCCTATCTAATAAAGAGGGAATATGCAAATTGACCATCACAACATCACAAAGATGGCGGCACCCAGTCCCCTCAGCCCCACGAGTCCCCCAGACCTTTCAGCCCTTCTAGGGGGAGGAGGAGTTGTTGGCAGGCGCACAGTGCAGCCGGACCCGTCCTCAGCCTCCCAGCCGCCCAGGGCCACCCAAGGCTCAGGTAACCAGGGCCAGCTGAGGCTTGCACTGCTGGCAGTGGCAGCAGCAGAGGTGTGATGGGGTGTCACATTCCCCTGACTTCCAGGTCACCTCCCACCCTTGAGGCCTCCCAGGCTGTGAGAGGGGGCAGGCCGGGCTGAGGGACCCTCCTCAAGTGCATAAATTTTTATGCATTAGGCCTCTAGTCTCTCTCTCTCTCTCTCTCTCTCTCTCTATATATATATATATATATATATATAGTTAATGCAGCTTTTAGCACTTGATAAAGAAGTTTCAAACAAAAAGTTAAGGAAACATTTTGAGAGAGACCAATACAGAAAGCACTTATTCACACTGGCCCATAGCATATTTAAAAACCATTCATTGGAATGTCTACTGCTTCACATTTTTAAAAGGTTAGTAATTAGAGCTATTAACAAGATCCAGTCCCTAGTGACACTGTACAGAAGAGCAAGGCCAGCCACCTCAGAACACTCTAATCCATAGTGATGGTTGAAAGAGAAAAAAATATTTGAGCCTGTGTTTTCCAATCTTTTTCATAGTAGCATGGCATATGTCTCAACTGCATTGAGACATTTTTATGCCATTTCTTTATAGACAGGGAGTTATGAGAAAAGAGATATTAGAATATATTTATTCACTCTAATTAGTCATTTATTCAGTAAATCTTTATTAGACTACTATGTGCTGAGCACTATGCTGGGCACGAGGGACACAACACTGAGCACAGACACCAAGTTCTGCTCTCAGATGAGCATCTGTTGAGAGAAACAGACACTCATCAAAAATTACAAATGAAAGTCTAAAAATTACTGGCGTGTTACTTGTTTCAATGTTAGGTACCTAGTGATACAAAGAAAATAAAAGATTAGTTTCAATCACAAATATTTATTACCTAATAGTTGCATAAAAGAAAAAGTAATAATGCAAAGATACCCCAGATAATAATGCCCTTGATTACCCCAGAGTCTGTGAGGGAAAATAAGGAGTAAACATGTAATCGCTAAGCAAGGCAGTATGTTGGTACCACGTAAGCAGTGAGAGATGAATGAGTGTATCATAGGCATGACTAAACCTGCCAAATGGTTTTCTAATGTAATGACAGATGTAATGCAAAACAATACACTGCTTCACAGTGTGTGCGCTTCCTAATAGAAAACATCTACATCTGAGTCATGAAAAAAATGCATTGAAGTTGTATCAAGCTAAACATATTCATTTTTTTCACATAAACATTGATTACAAGTCTTCCTGACTAGTGGTTTCAATCATGATTTGAAATGATTTGATTTAAATTATATCTTTCTTATAGAAGATTTGTCCAAACACATAGAGCAAATCTTCCCCTAAAGTCTTACAGGCTTTAAATCAATCAGTAAGTGGAATTTTAACAGAGGTAACCACAAAACTTACATTTCCAAGTTCTAACTTATTATTGTGAAAAATTGCTGCATACTCAGGATGAGTTCAATCAAAGCTTGTCTGAGTTCACTCTCAGGTTTGTTGATCTTTGGGAGGAAAATCTTACTACAGAGATAGAATGCACTGGAAAACAAAGACAGACTTGTCCAACCCTCATGAGGGATGATGGCACAGAGAGCTGACCTGACTTTAGATCCAATGGTTTGAGTTTGAACTTTAGGATGTTGTAAATGTGCATTCGTAGCATTTAAAAACTCTTGTCCTTGCATACTTCACAGAGCTAGAATAAATACTTCAAAAATTTATATGGAACCATAAAAGACACCAAATAGCTGCAACAATCTTGAGAAAGCAGAATGAAGTAGGTGGGATCACAATGCCAGATATCAAATTATAATATGAAGCCATTATAACCAAAACATCCTGGTACTGGCATAGGAACAGGCATATAGACCAATGGAACAGAACAGAGACCCCAGAAATTGACCCACACCATTACAGTCAGTTAATATTTGACAAAGGAAGCAAGAACATACAATGAAGTAAAGACAGTCTCTTCACAAATGGTGTTAGGAAAACTGGACAGACACAGGCAAAAAGATAAAATTAAACCACCAAATTACACCATACACAAGAATAAACTCAAGATGGATAAAAGACTTAAATGTAAGGCATGAAACTATACAAATCTTAGAGAAAAACATAGGCAGTAAAATCTCAGACATCTCACATAGCAATATTTTTATGAATACAACTCCTAGGGCAAAGGAAACTAAGAAGAAAATAAACAAATGGGACTATATTAAAATAAAAAGCTTCTGCACAGCAAAAATAATCACCATCAAAATGAAAAGGGAACCCACTGTAGGAAGAACATATTTGCCAATGATACACCTGATAAGGGGCTAATCTCCAAAATATATAAAGTATTCATACAACTCAACAAAAGGAAGACAAATAGTCCAATTAAACAATCCAATTAAACAATCCATTTACAGGATAACTGAATAGACATTTCTCCAAAGAGGACATACAAATGGCCAAGAGACCTATGAAAAAATGTTCAGTCACTAAACATCAGAAAAATGCAAATTAAAACCACAATAAAATATCACCTTACACCTGTCAGAATCAACAAACAACAAATTCTGGCAAAGGTGTAGACGAAAAAAAACAAAACACTAGTTTACTACTGTTGGGAATACAGGGTGGGGCAGCCACTATAGAAAACAGTACAGAGTTTCCTCAAAAAATTAAAAATGGAACTTCCCTTTGACCTAGCGATCCCACTCCTGGGAATAATATATCCTAAAAAAACCAAAACACCAATCAGAAAGAATATATGAATCCCTATGTTCATAGTAGTGTTATTTATAATAGCTAAGATTTGGAAACAGCCCAAGTTCCCATCAGTACACGAATGGATAACAAACCTGTGAGACACTTACATTATGGAATATTATGCAGCTGTAAAAAGGGGGGGATCTTTTACCCTTTGGGACAGCATGGATAGACCTGAAAAATATTATGCTAAGTGAAATAAGCCAATTTGAGAAAGACAAATATAACACAATCTCACTTATTTGTGGAATCTAATGAGCAGAATGAATTGACCAACAATATAAGACCCAAAGCATGGAGGCATGGAACAGAGGGATATACCTCAATGTGGAGTTGTGAGGATGAGAAGAGATGAACCAGAGAATTTATATACTTATAGGTATAGCCCATGGGCACAAGCAATAAGGTAGTGAAAACCTAGGGAGGGGATGGCTAGAGGCTGGGAGGATGGGGGCAAGGTGGGAGGGGGAGAGGGAGGGAAGACATCTGTAATACTATCAACAATAAAAAGTATATTAAAAATAAATAGATAAAGTCATGTGCATTGCATGTTAGATGAGCCAGGGGAATTATTACATTAGCAAATAATCATTTCATGTGTATGCAGCTGTTACTTTGTGCTGAGAGAACCCTCTCAAGCTTAGGGGTATGATTAAATAGTAACTTCTATGATTTTATTTGTGGGAAGAAGAAAAAGGTGCAAAAACAGCATAATTTTTTAGCTTTTACTCTTGTGGTTTAAATTAAAATTTCAAAATGATACACATATTAAACACACACACACACACACACACACACACACACACACACACACACACACAAAACAAAAACACAAAAGCACACCCAAACAACTCTTGTCCTAACCTCCAGAGAGCTGAAATCTAACAAAATTCTGGAAAATAAATAAAAGAGATAACAATAGAGATAGATAGAAATGGCAGAGAGAGAGACAGAGACTAGAGAGAGAGAGGGAGAGAGAGAGAGAGAGAGAGAGAGAGAGAGAGAGAGAGAGAGAGAGAGAGAGAGAGAGGGAACTTAGTGATTTCAAGAGTGGTTTTGCAAATATTTAGTGTTGAAAAATTGCTTAAATTAAGATTTCTCAATTTTCAGGCATATGATATTAAACCACAATGTTGTAGACTGAAATCTTTATCCCCCCAAATTCATATGTTGAATCCTAATCCCCATTATAACAGTGTCTTTTGGAGGTGAATAGGTCATAAAGGTGGAGCCCTCATGAATAAGATGTCTGAGTGCTCCCTCACCCCTTCCACCTGTGAGGATCCAT
Source organism: Myotis daubentonii (assembly GCF_963259705.1). Classification (NCBI taxonomy): domain Eukaryota; kingdom Metazoa; phylum Chordata; class Mammalia; order Chiroptera; family Vespertilionidae; genus Myotis; species Myotis daubentonii. The sequence goes on from NC_081842.1 coordinate 87,782,234, forward strand.
CGAGAAGCGAGAAGCAGGCCCTCACCAGACACCACATCTGAAGGCACCTTGACCTTGACTTCCCAGCCCCCAAGCTGTGAGAAACAAATACTGTTTGAGCCACCCAATCTAGTGTATTTTTGTTACAGCAGCCCTAACAGACTAAGATGCATGAGAAGAGATAAAAAGACTGTTCTATCCCAGTCAGCTTCTGAACTTCAAAGTAGTCTTTGTGACACACCTATTTAGCAGATTTGCATTCATATACACAAAGTACAATTGAAGAATGCACATTTTCCAAGCACCCAGGTATACTTACCAGAAAGTTACACCAAGTTTAATTTTAAAAAGAAAATATTGCATAGCATATATGCCAAGAGCATGCATAAATTATAGATACTATTAAATCTTAGACAGCTTTATGTTGGATTTTATTCTCTTTTCTGTCCACACAGGTTTTGGTGTATATATCTAGCAGTCTGTATTTCCTACACACACTGATTGTTGAAATGACCAAGAATTTCTTACCAGGTCTGACTTTGTCAATTTACCAGACTGACTACCACCAGAGCTAATCTCCTCTAGCCTTTCACACAAATTACAAATGCTAGCTTTCATACCAAGAAGGAGAGAAACTTAATGTTGCTGGTATTTGCTATATTCTCTTTCTTCTTGCCTCCCCACTTTTTTCAGTTTTGGAGAGTAACTGCCCTAAGGGCCCCATATAAACACTAGACCACTCCGTGTAGCAAGTCCCTTTATCACATATGTCTAGCTATACTAGTATATTACTGGCTCACTGAATTCTATCATTATATTAGTTCATGGGGTCAAACTTAATTCCTTATTCATTTACTTATCTTTGGAAAAGTTACATCTCTATGATTAAAAAGAAAAAAAATGGGTTATCTGATTTCTGATTCGGAGCAGGTAGACAGTTCTACTGAAATAAAACAAAACACCGCCACAGATACATCTCTGTGTGTTGTGGTTTACTCCCCAAACACATAGGAACCAAGGCTATTCCTACTCAATTAAAATTTAGTGCTTAAATATGCCATGATTTGTTCTTTAACCTTGATGGATTAACTTGAAGGATGTCAAAAATAGCTGCCAAGTTTAGGGAGGAAAACAAGGTAAGATTTATCCATACCAATAGATCTCTCACTATGTCTGGGTTTTATCACTTGCATTGCCAAACAACTGTATATTCCAAAATGATCTCAGTGAATAGAGGAATGAAAAGACACACTCTATCTCTTTTCCAACACTGGTATATACTTGAGCTTTAAAATTATGACAGGACATGAATAATGACAAGTATAACTACAATGTCAGAAACCTGTATTATATAGCCCAGGTGAATTATCATAGTAGTATGGAATTTTAGTGCTTCAAAGAACTTTAGAGACAATATAATTGCTCACCTTTCAACATTTTTTCCAAGTTTATTTTAGCCCACCAATCAATTGAAATATATTTCTTGCATAGACAATGTTAAGTGCAAAACATTTCTTACATGTCATTTCTCTAAGGTGAACAATTGCTGGTTATTTCCTCAGAAGGATGTCTGAAAGGCCTCAAGTAGACTGTGTATTCTATAGATATAAATGCAAAATCCCTCAGATTGGATACTGCTTCTAGAATACCCTATGTTCCTGGTAGAGTACACGACTTACAGGAAACAATAGCTCTCTGTCACTTAAGGTAATTTCAAAATTCATATTAGTGATAACTATAATTATATATTCTATAAACATTCTAACTATACTAGAGATTTAAGAAAATAAGCATTGGTGTAGGTTTAAATATGAAGTTAAATATCAACTATTCATCAACCAAACAAGTTGGGTTCCAGCACATTTTTCTGGTTGGATTATTCAGTTGCTCCTCTTTAGACTTTTCTTGATTCAGTAGACTTCCACTCCATTAATCCACCATACATTTATCTCTTTGCTCTCTTCCATTTTATCAATAAGAATGCATGTTGGAAGGAACAATGATAATGTGATGAATAGACTTTTTCAACATAATTAACTAGTGATGACAAATCAACAATTTAAATATTTCCCAGTTCCACATAATTTTAATGAAAATGATGTTGTGAGGTGTTTTATGTCAACTTCATAAGCAATTTTCATCAAAGGTTGCTGTGCCAAAAGATGTTGCCTAAGTGAATTAGCAGCTATAAGTCTAGCTACCCTCACTGAAAGGTGTCATAGGCACAGCTATATTTTATAAAGAGTGCAGTTTCACAAACACCAACCCTGGCAAAATGATACATGTGTGTATTGTTCACTTTCCCTCTCAATGACGAGTGAAAATGTAAATTCAAAATATTTCCAAAAATCTAAAAAATATTTTATATTTAAAAGGCATTACATTGATGCTACATTTTCCAAAAAATAAAAATTAATACCAATCTAAACAGTCTCTATATTTTTTAGCCAAGTACATTTTCGTTTTTAAAATTGACAAATTATGGTGTAATTATAAATTTAATATTTAAAAATTTTTGCTGTTTCAAGAAATACTATTGTATGGTACATAAAATTTAAATTTGACAAGTCAAATTTGAGAAATAACAAATTAAAACAAGAAAATAAGCTTCTATATTCACTTCCAAATGTAAAAATTTCTATGATTTGGTATCAAATGACTCTTTTTAAAATGAGATTACTCTACTGTGAAATAACTAGCATTCTCTTTGTTCTGGTGAAAAAAATAAATAAAGTACATAGTATGAATACTGTTTCCAGACCAGCTCTACTACTATGTTATCTCGCTGTTCTATTAAAAGTACATTAGAAAAAGCAAAAATTACAGTAAAAACTGAGTGAACTGTGTCAAGTGTGACTAATTTGGAACAGATAGAGAGTTCTAGTGGATTGCTATATGTGTCAAGCGCAGTATCAGAGGAACTGAGGTTTATTAAGTTATCAGGTGTAGTGAGCACCCCATTTATTCCATTTTACTTCCAGATCCTGTTTCCCAAGTCTGGCTCCCAGCTCTAGTCATTTTTTCTCCCTGTATACTGAAAAAAATGCATGTCTTACTTTAACCAGGCTGTGTTCACAGTTTCTTTTTAGCAACCTGTCTTTCCTTAATATGCCTCTTTATGCAAGAACCTTATTGAGCCTGTGGTTTATGTTATCCCACTTCCTGTGTGCCTCAGGCCTGCAGAAATCAAAAGTTTCAACTAATTAATTGGAAAAGGGATATAACCAATTTCCACACTAGCCTAAACAGATATTATATGTTTGCCTACCTAGGATTCTTGGCATACTTATACTTACTTTTAATACTCAAACACACACATTTATAAATAAATGAAATATACACATTACAAATCTGAAAATATTGATTTTATAAATATACTAGAGGCCCAGTGCACCAAATGTGTGCACTCGGGGTGGGGTCCCTCAGCCCAGAATGTGAGAGGGCACAGGCCAGGCTGAGGGACCCCACCAGTGCACGAGCCTGGAGAGGCACAGGAGGTTGGCCAGCTTGGGAGGGACTGCGGGAGGGCTCCAGGGCGTGTCCGGCCCATCTCGCTCAGTCCCAATTGGCTGGACCCAAACAGCAAGCTCACCTACCAGTTGGAGTGTCTGCCCCCTGGTGGTCAGTGCATGTCATAGCGAGCAGTTAAATGGCCTTAGCATCTCATTAGCATATTGCACTTTGATTGGTTGAACAGATGACCAGATGACCGGACACTTAGCATATTAGGCTTTTATTATATAGGATGTAAAGTTTATGAAATAACTTCAGGGAAATTTCATTTTACCAAATTATGTATTCTAAAGATTAAGAAACAGTAACTATTAAGCTTCAGTTACTTATGTAGTATTCTTTCCTGCTGCTAATTGAATTTTCTAGAAGAAAACAACTACCTAGATACATCAGATATTCACTGTTGTTTTAAGAGCTAATATTTATAGCATGTTTCCACCTATCTATTTTATGGAATAATTTATAGCTGAAACTGCACTTGAAGAATGTTTTAGTATTTTGTTCCATATACTCTTTGAAGAAGTCAATGAAAATTAAGCTCACAGATTCCTCCTTCACTGCTAACAGAAATATTGAAAGTTTCAAGTGCACTTATATTTCACTCACTGAACAAAACTTTAAAAAAAAACTTTCATGGATATCAAACATGTCTTTGTCTCTGGATATATTTATTTGTGTAAAAAGCAAAACTTTTGGCAATCTGGACATATTTAGGATTTTTTCTTTTTTTTAAGTTGAAAAACACATGATAAACATTTGTCATAAATCCTAAGCTTACCTTTGGTTCTTGGTTTTGATCCAGCAAGTGTTCTCCATCACAGACTCTTCATCTGGCATATTTAACTGATGACTCTGCAGATAAAGCTGGAAGAAGATGATTAAATCATCCCCTTCATGTTCTAGTCTCAGGTCAGTTTGCTCATTTTTACATTTACTTCAAATATTTTCTTGTCTTTATAAAAGCTTCTAAGTTTGCCTTTCTTTTAATCTGGGAAACGGTCCTTTTACAAATAGTTATTTCATTATTTTAAATTTTCAGTGTTCTCTTTAATCTCTTTATGAGCTTTTGCTTTCTTTTTTTTTTTTTTTTAAAGTAATGGAAGCTCCGATTGGCATCTATTTAAGAACCTAACTATTAAATGCTTATTATATGCTAAGGAAATAAGCACAAAAATATGATTCATGCAAAATTAGTAATGAAATGCATATAATAATACCATTGAAGGAAGACCACTCAGGAGGGGGAAAAAAATAGTTTGGAATTTCACAGGCTTGGTTAGAAATCAAAACTCAGTCAGCATTAAGATGTATGATTTTGATCAAGGTCCTTATTCTATCTGAATCACTTCAGTATAATCTTTAAAGAGAAAAAAGAGTAAGGATCCTTACTCTTGGTCCAGTGTCTATAATTCTCAGGTGCATATTCAGAAGATATTGAATAAAGAGAAAACTAGTTTAGAAGTCTGCATTCTAAAGGAAATTGTGAAAGGAATGGGAAATTCCTGCAATGTGATGAATGTAACAAAAAAGGACAATGTGCAATTCCACTTTCAGCCCCAAAGGAGTAGCCCCGTGTCTCCAAGGTTATACCTGCTAGAACAACCACAACCTCTGTCCATAACACAACAGAAGATAAGACTCTGCTCTGAAAGGTGGAAACAAGAATGTGAACCGGCTGGTGTGGCTCAGTTGGTTGGGCATTGTTCTGTACATGTTGGGGTTGCAGGCTAGATCCCCAGTAGGGGGTGAGCAGGAGGCAGCTGGTTGATGTTTCTCTCTCCCTCTCCTTCTCTTTCTAAAAATCAATAAACTATTTTAAAATAATTATTTAAAAAAAAAAGAAATGTAAACTGTCTAGGGACGTTGGGGCTTGGGGAAAAACACAGTGGTTGGTCCTCTGGGCTTCCTTATTGCTTTCCACGTATCCTGGGCTGCAGAAGATTCCAACCCAGAGCTGCCAACACTCAAAGGCAAAAACAAACAAACAAACAAAGGAATATCCAAGCAATGCCTGTTCCTTGAAACTGACAGAACAGAAAACTGTTTATGGAAATACCTACCCTACTACAGTCACATGCCCAAGGAACCCTTCCCTGGCACAGTTGCAGTGAGACTGAGCAGGAAGCTGAGCTTCCACCCACTTCTCCACCAAGTCAGGGGCAGCACCCTGATTCCCAAGGGCCAGTGGTATTAGCTGGCACAGAGAGCTAATCTTCCATCCCCTGACTCATGGGAGGAGGTACTGCTCCACTTCTGCTAACTGGTGTTGGCAAGCCAGGTAGGACCTTCCTTTCCCCACCCACTCACTCCCCCTCCCCCTGTGAAACTAAAATGATAGCCCAGAGGGTGGATATTTTGTTATACACTGCTTTTCCACTGTCTGTCACCAGCTTTTTTAATGGTCTTATTTTTATATATTTTAATCCATTTCCTCTGGTTTCACCACTTGAGATGAAACACTGAGAAATTACTAGGTACTGAAATTTAGTCTGCCTTATGAAGATATCTTTATATTTTTAAAATAATATTATGATAAAACATTTTGGGTTTTTTTAAAGCCCTCTGATATTTGTACAAAGTGTGTTTCTTCGATATATTCTGAAATCTTACTGAAGATAGAAAAAGATCCTGCTCAGCTTGTAGTTTTTCATGTAAATAAATTACTGTGGAAAACTAAACATGTAAATTATTTATAATGTGATTAGTTGTTTTCAAGCTGCTAAGTTTGCAGGTACCTAAAATTGGATATCCTTGGCTTCCCTCAGTTGACTTTACTGTGTCTCATATCAAGACACATAGCTTTTTATCTCACCCCTATTTCACAGGGTCAAGAATTGATATTAACCCTTTTCCAAATGAACAACTCCAACTAAAAAATCACAGAGCAAAACTGTGCCCACAGGAAATAAAGAAAAGGAGAAGGGTAAAAGGACAGCAGGGAGGCTTTTTTTGAAAAATATCCAAGTAAAAAAAAATGACATTTTTAGATTCCTCAGTATCTTAAAAGAGATAAAAAGAAAAGAAAGAGACCAAAAAAAAAAAAAAAAAAAAAAAAAAAAGAACAAGTGAGAGGCTCTTGCTAGGAACTGACACACCTACACCAAAATGAAAATGCAACAGAGAAAACGAAAAGCTGCTCAATGACCTTTCCTTTAATGAACTGAAGATAAGGTTTGCTTGTTCTTTCTAATAACATGGCTGGTAAAATAAGAATTCTTAGACTTCACACTCCTTAGTTTTTCTTATTGTACAGAGAATTACATATCTCCCTTTAGTATTTCTTAGAATATAAGAAATCACTAAGGCACTCATAGCTTTGCTTCTTAAATTCCATTTACTTATAAATCTTATGACATACAAGCTGTTTTCATATTAAAGTGAACATATATATATATATATATATTCCCTGGGAAAAATACATGGTTCAGTGTCAGAGGCCCCAGAGCTGCTAGGATAGTACAGATGTGGCAAAAAAAAAAAAAAAGAAGAAGAAGATTCAGAAAGGGTTGAAGAGAGAATGCATTTCTTAATTATACTTAATGCAAGGTTTCACCAATGCTCCAGGGAAAAGAGCATAAATATAATGCAATAATAATAACAGAGGTAATAACTATCTTATAATAACACAGCTGCTAACAAATATTAAGCACTCACTTCCTGTTAAGCAATGTGTCCTAAGCAATTTAGTTTAGTATTTCATTTAATTCTTTCAATAATTCTAGTTCTAGGGTTTCACATAATAAAATTAAAACATGGAAAGTCTAAAAAATATATCTCAGATCACACAATTATCAGGTGGGAGCAATAACTCAATCTAGTCTTTTAATCCATGTTATCTTTTTCTTTTCTTTTTCACCACTATAGTATTATGTACATACTTAGATCTAAATATCCTGTTTAGTTATTTATTTTTTCAGTTCAGCACATGCTATATAATAATACATAGTATGGGTACATTTTTTATTTGCTTGAAATATTGATATATAAATCACAAGTAAAATAATCCTTCAGTTTATGCGGTGAATATTTATCTAGAGTTGGATACATAAAGTCAACCACAGTCAAGGCATTCCAGTTCTCAGAACACCAGGTTGGTTAAAGGGTCTTGTACAGACTGCTGAGTGAGGTAACCTTCTTCAGGACAATGGTACATGCACAGATAAGCTCTCCTTGAACAATGTAATGGACCCAGTGAAAATGGCTGAATCATATACTGAATTTTTAGGGTATGTTCATTTTCATATAGTCAATCTCTAACCATTTGCAACAGGATTATCAGTAGTAGTATTGTAAACTCATTGATATTGTCCTCGGAGGAATACATGTTTCAACATATCATTTAAAACAGAAAACCAATAATACCTTGAAGAGACACTCTGATATTTATTCCTCGTAGTGTTTTATTAATGTTTCATTCATCTTAGGCAAAATAAAAGTGATTGCTTATTATACAAACTTATTGTGTGCTGCTTCTCATGCTCCTTGAAAGCTTATCCATGCTGTGCAAAAGAATAAAGAATACTGTTTATCAAAAAGGTCACATTAAAATAATCACTGATTTTTTTAGAAGACAAAAATTAATTATTTGAAATATTCAGATTGTAGTTCCCTCATATTTATTTTCCTCCACTTCAAAAGAAAAAATTAAAAGATAGTCTGGGGCTTACTGTTCAAAAACTCAGGGATTCTGTAGGCTCTCATATTTCATCTATGTTATTATATTGATCTTTTCAAGCATACATTTACATTATGACATGTTTTTCATTAATAACCATTCAACCAAATAGATTAAAATTATCAATACCCTCACATTCCACATATTTTCTACATTTAAAATTCCAAATAACAGTAACTTAAATTTGTATGACATTTTGCATTTCATACTGGATTTTTACAACCTATTCACAACACTTCTGGACTAATCAAGGTGTGATTTTCAGCCTTCCACCGGCATGCCCTCATTGACATCACAAACTGGCCTCCCTTTATTCTTGCTCCAGTTAAATTGGTATACAGAATATTCTTTTTATGAGGCTACAAACTTGCTTTTGCATATGTCATTTTCTGTACTTCCTTACCCTTACATAACCAAATATCTCCTGTCACTTCAGACACAGTTCAAATACCTCCTCCTTGATATGAATTTGCCGATACCTCCCACCTGATATATTTTCCTCTTCTGGATTTGTAGAGCACATTATTATCTTTTCTTGTGTGTTTTCTTCTCTCTTCTTTATAATTAATTACACATATGTGCTATCACTCTCTGTACATGGTAGGCTCATTGATGCAGCATTCTGTTCCTTTCTCCCTTAGCAGCATCTAGCATGGCATTATACACATGTAGGAATTCCATACATTTTGTGTAAAAAAAAGAATCAACTTTCACACGAAAATAAATGGACAACTTAAGTGACCCATGTCATAATTCAATGTTGGAATTCTGACTCTTAATTCATTTTCCAAAGAAGATGATGTTGGATGATCCCTAAAAGCCACTAGAAGTATTAATAAATTTGAAAATCAAAATATTCCACCCCCAAGTATAGTTCATTCACTGTTTCTGGAATTTGTCTGGATTTCATAATTTATAACTGTGAATTCATATTTTGATTTTCCTCCTTAGTCATGTTCTCCTCGTCTGTCATATACTTTGTTAGATTTCTATAGGGAAAGATATTTTTCAACATTATTTCACCTTAAATTCTGCATGTTAGTGCAAAAATCTTTTTGAATGATAAATTAAAAACAAGCAAACAAAAATAAAAACTATTTCTGAAAATTGTGTAATTGCTTATATATACTTTTAATAGAAAATAAATAGCCAATGTAATATCCTTAATATTAAATTTCAACTTATTACATATGAGTGTATTTCTTATAAATTTGTACAGAAATTTGAAAATCTTTAGACTGCAACAAAACTGTAAATAAATTATAATTAGAAGAAAAAATATTTTCAACTAATACATCCACTGGGCCTTTAAGCTTGGATTGCAAGTCTGTGTTTTCTGTTTTATATAGTTATTAGGAACATGCATTAGCTTTTCTCTTTTACCAGTCTGGCTTTTTACTATGTACCACTGGCACTTTTAAACCATTCTTTTTATAGAACTCATGCAATTGCTACACTTCATAGGCAACAACTGTAATTCCAAAATCTGTCAAAATCTGTCACAGATCCGCTTCATTATTTAGTTAAACTTGAAAAAAAAAGATACTTTATCTCTATCCAAAGGCATTTTTGTAGAAGAAATTACATACACACACACCAACACAAAAGAAACTGAAGGAGAAAAGAAAATTGACATTTTGATTTGTGGACTCTCCAGTAGGTCTATCATTCATCCAGAAAAATATCGCTATTGTCACTCTTCTCAGGCAGGGAGACTAATTGGCACAGCTGTGGCAGAGCCCAGTCTTTCTGCAGGGAAAGCCGCCCTGTGAAGAAACAGAACACGCTAAAGGACTTCCAGGTGTCACAATCGGAGTCTAAAAGATGAGGCTGCTTAGAAAGAGCTAAAGATGTAGAGATGTGTCTTTCTAAACACTGAGTTACTAATATGCTATTTTATGTGGGTGACAGTTTATTCGTTGAACAAATATTTTCAATGTGTGCTCTGTACAAAGCAGTGTGCTAGCCACTTCCTGTAAAATTGACATGATAGAAAAGATGGCAAAGAATCAATGTGGAAGTAAACTCACTCCATGAGATTAAGCAGTGCCTTGTTTTTGTTCTTTTTCAGAATGTGACTCCCATCCAAGTCATTCTAGAGACCATAAAGGTGATAATGATAGCTAACACCAAGGCTGAGAGAGGTTAAATTGTTTGTCTGAGGTCACATCTGGGTTTCCTGAATCCCGGTTTAGTGAAACATTGATTTTATCTTACTCTTCTGTGAACCAGTCACATAAGAGCTCATGAGCACAGCATTCAAGTACATTACGTGATGATTCAATAAGAATTATTATTTACTAGAGGCCAGGGTCCTCAGCCTGGCCTGCGCCCTCTTGCAACCTGGGACCCCTCGGGGGATGTGGAACTGCCGAGGGATATAGTAGTACACGCAGCGGCAGGCGGCCGGGGAGGAGCCCGAGCCTGGCCCAGGCGTCTCTCAGCAGCTCTTGCTGATCCCCGCCCTGCTGTGCCTGCTGCAGCCACTGCTCAGTAGTGGAGAGACAGAGACGGGAGAGGCTCACCAATAATGAGCCGGGCATCTGGCGCCCCTTGGTCAGCTGAGCAGCGCTCCCACTGTGGGAGTGCACTGACCACGGGGGGCAGCTCCTGCATTGAACGTCTGTCCCCTGAAGGTCATTGTGTGTCATAGCAACCGGTCAAACGGTCGACTCCCTTAAGATTTTACATATATAGATGCTTGGGGGCTAATAGAATCCTGCTCACCAGCCTGGAGACCAGTGAGGGAAGGAAGAATAAGGTCAGTCCTTTGCAAAGAATACCTAGAAAGTTTCCTAGAAGCTAGTAAAAACCTCAAACCCCAGACCCCACACCTCCCACCTCATAAGACTACTTTACCCATCATTTTTCTTGGTGTTTGAGGGGGAAACCCAGGATGTACAGTGAGAAGGCTCTTCATTTGGGAGACTTAGATAGGCTTCAGTTTTCTCAGCATCCTTGGGCTATCTTTATCAAAGCATTTATTCCATTGGATTTTCTTTCCCATCAGAGTATTTTTGAGAAAAAAGATTTATGTTTTATTTTTCTGTGAAAGCCTAGACTGGGACATATCAAACATTACATAATAAGTAACTGTTAAATCAAATAATACAGGGATAAAACATTCGACTTATCTATCTCACAGAATTACTATAAATATTAAATGTAAACTGTAAAAGCATTGTAAAACTTTAAAATTTATGTAATGAAAATAAGCATAACATTTGTACTTATAATATCATTATTTGAAGTGTTATTTAATTTTTCTAGTTTGCTCCATTCTTATTTAAAACTAGGGGCCCGGTGCACGAAATTCGTGCACTGGGTGTGTGTGTGTGTGTGTGTGTGTGTGTGTGTGTGTGTGTGTGTCTCTGTGTGTGGGGAGTGTCCCTCAGCCCAGCCTGCCCCCTCTCACATACTGGGAGCCCTCAGGCGTTGACCCCCATCACCCTCCAATCGCAGGATCGGCCCCTTGCCCAGGCCTGATGCCTCTGCCAGAGGTGTCAGGCTTGGACAGGGGACCCCCATCTCCCCCTGATCACTGGCTCTGGCCCCCGCCCAAGCCTGAGGCCTCTGGCCCAGGAATCATGCCTGGGCAGGGGACCCCCATCTCCCTCTGATCGCTTGCTCCACCCCCCGCCCAAGCCTGACGCCTCTGACCCAGGCTTCAGGTCTGGGCAAGGGGACCATCATATCCCTCCAATCCCCGGCTCCGCCTCCCACCCAGGTCTGATGCCTCGGCCAGAGGCGTTGACCCTCATCACCCTCCAATCACCAATCACCGGATCGGCCCCTTGACCAGGCCTGAGGCCTCTGGCTGAGGCGTCCGGCCTGGGCAGCGGGGACCCGCAGCTGCAGCGGCCCCGCGATCGTGGGCTCCGCTTTAGGCCCAGGCAAGGGGCCCCTAGCTCCTGGGACTGCCAGCTTCGACCGTGCCCAGCTCCCATCGCTGGCTCCACCCCTACTTCCTGCTATCACTGGCCAGGGTGGAAAAGGCACCTGATTCTCTGATCATGGCTGGGGGGCAGGGCAAAGGCGGCCCTGGGTTTCCGATCACTGTCAGTGGCAGGGGGCTTCTTCCTGCTTTCCCTTTCGCCTCCCTGCATTGTGCCTACATATGCAAATTAACCGCCATCTTGTTGGCAGTTAACTGCCAATCATAGTTGGCAGTTAATTTGCATATAACCCTGATTAGCCAATGAAAAGGGTATCGTCGTACGCCAATTACCATTTTTCTCTTTTATTAGATAGGATACCGATAAGGGGGGTATTATAGTTATTGCCTTTTTATAGATGTAAGAACTGAGCCATAGTAAGATGAACAAAAATGCTCAAGGTAACTTAACTAGTTCTTATGGGAACCAGGATGTGAACGCATACAGTCCAATACCAGAATCTGTGCTTTTAACCAGGACCTATTATTATAGTCAGGTAGATTGATATATTGCTTATCAATATGCTTCTATGTTTCTCTATTGAAATATCAAATGACTAAAAAGTGTGAGTTACTGCTAGAGTATAGTTGATAATGACATTGCTAAGATATGGAAAGACCATTGAGACATGAGTCAGACAGACTTGGTAAAGCCTCATTCTGCTCTTTTTGTACATAATCTTAAACTTTTCACTGACTGTATCAGAGACTTAGTTTTCTCATCTGTGAAATAGATGTAATATTTACCTATAGAATTATTCTAAGTGTTCTATTAGATGGCACGTAGTAGGACTTCAGTAATATTTAGTTACTATTATTTTTATTATCATTATAATTGGCTTTTTTTCTTTATTTCTTTCTTTAATTATTTTAACAATTATGTATTAAGCAATTACTATGTGCTAGGTACTGCTCGAAGTGCTGGGGATGTGTAAGGAAATAAAATAAAAGAATATAGATGTGTACATAAAGCTTACATGCTAGTAGAAAGAAGGTAATATATAGATTAAAAATGTAAAAGAAATTATGTACTACTCCCTCTGTCCCATAATAATAGTAGCAGTTGAGGAATGTAATTTGTCCCATAATAATAGTAGCAAAAGAAAATAAATATATATGGCAACATTTCTTATCAAAAAATAGATTAAATTAAACAACAAATTAAAAATAGTGCTCCTCATTTTTATTTTGAGTGTTCAGATAGTTTCTGGATTTTTCAATAATTTCGTTACTGCATTTTAAACTTGGAGGTAGGATCCCTTGGCTGCGAAGCTTTGCTTTCCCCATGTGCGTGAGCTTAAAATTATTGGAGCCATCGTTCTTCATTGCTTCCAGCATAACTTGTTGAAGTGACAGAAACGTATTATCCAGGACTTTGGGAGAAATAATATTAAAGGCTAATATGGTGCCTCGTCTGCTAAGAGGAATGTGTCTAAGTTTTTCAAGTTTTTCTCCATAATCTTTGCATTTACGTCCACAGTTTTGTTTTTTCAAAGAATCAACATTAGCATAAGATTCTCCTTGACAATTATTTTTGGAAGCACGTTTCCAAATTCTTGATATGGTCATTCTGTTGCACTTACATTGTTTTGCAGCTAACATAATTGCACCTTTCTGCAACTTTTCCTTTTTCTTTTGATGCATCAAGAACTGGACAATCGCAACTCGATCTTTGCTTGAAAACTCTCTTTTTTTCATCTTACTTTTACAATGAGTTGATATTCAACTGAAATAAAACAATTGATTTCGATCAGCGGATGAAATTATCCAAATAGTTATAATTCATAATAATTAGATCAACCTAAAAATTGAAAGATGTGTCAAAACAAACGACAGATGTCATGAAACGTTGATTTTGATTGAAGGCTTCACAATTTTGCACTACAACATAACTTACAATTTGCATTCGCCAATAATTCCCGTTTAAATATTCACTTGCTACTATTATTATGGGACAGAGGGAGTAGAAGATAAGGGCTGTGGAGAAAAAAAAGGAAATAGGCAAGTTATATAGGGTGTCCCGGAGAGAGATGGGGCTTTATAATTTTAACAAAGTGGTAAGAAAAGACTGCACCAAACAGGGGCCATTTCAAAGAACAACTGGAAGAGATAAGAGAGGGAAAGCTTGTGAATACCCTGAGGAACAGCGTGGAAGCAGACGACGGCTAGTCTAAGAGGCCTGGGATGGGATTGTGCCTGGCTTCTTTGAGGAACAGCCACTGCGACGGAAGAGGCGTAGGAAGTGTGTGTGGGGAAGTATGGTCCAGATTAGAGAACTATGGGTAGAGTGTTAAGTCATTAAAGCAAGGGCACCTTCTTAACTCCACAGTGAGCATTTTAAGTTTTATTCTGAGTGAGTCAGGGCACCATTGAAATATTTGAGAAGAGCAGAAGCATGAGCTAACAGCTCTAGGTGGTACAGTAGGTAGAGATGGAAGAAAGAAATGATTTTGAAATAATCCTAGTGAGAGATAATGATGCCTCAGGCCAGAGTGTGTGGCAAAGGTGGAGTTGAGGACAACCATTTGGTCCTGCTGACATTAGCCCCATTTACTGGCCCAAAAACAATGAGAAAAGTTGGAGGCAGATTCTGAGCCAGGCAAGACTCATCTTGAATCACCTAAGATGCTAGCCTTTGCATAATCTACTGGCAAGAAGGAGTGGTTATTCTTCAACTCAGAAGAATGGATCACTTTTGGTGCTCAGAAGGGTCAGAGAAATTTCCTCAAGCACATCAAATTAGATGTTTCCAAGCTGAGTCTCGATGCCATATTCTTTCTCTCTCAATGGTCTGAGTTTAGCATGTGAGGCTTGCCAGGATGATAAATTCAGCCAATTTCAGAATTTTCATATTCTCAAAATTTAGTCCTGGACATCATTTTCAGCACAACCTTCTCTCTGGCTGAAAGAGATGAAGGCCCTTACATCAAGGCCTCTGGTTTTCACACTTCCCTGAGTTGATAGGTAGGCTGATTTGGTTTTATTAGTCTCTTCCTTCAGTGCATCCAAGGCAAGTAAAAGCAACCAGTCACCTCTGCTCTTGTAGACGTAGCTTATTTAGGAGCAATGGCAATTATAAAGTCTGGCGCAATGGCAGGAGAGAGACTCTAGTAGTAGGCAAGTGACAAGTGAAGTGGAGAGAGAATAGTTATCACTACAGGTAACTAGAGTTTAATCCCATGGGGGAGCTCTGGAAGGTAATGTAGAACTCATCCCTGAGGCTTAACACAGCAGAAGAACAACAAACTGAGGTATTTACATATACGCTCCCAATAGTCACTGTTCTGCTCCTAGAAAACATTAATTCTCTAGCCCTCATTTCCTGATGTGCCTGTGGTAGAGTGAAATCCAGCCACTAGAGAAAGGCCTCAGGCATGAGTTACAGATGCCAGCAGCTTAAGTCAGTCTGATGTGCACTAGAATTGAAAGTCCCAAGGTGTATGGTCAGGGGACTGAGAGTGCTGGCCATATCATTCTACTATCAGAGAACATCTGGGAAGTTTCTAGGTTGGGCTTTTATAATTAGTGCTGCTAGAAACATTCTTGTACACGCCTTTTGGCGAACACATGTATGTGTTTATATTGGGAATATACTCAGAACAGGAATTACTGGTTCATGGAATACACATATGTTGAGCATATTAGATATTGTCAAACATTTCTATAAAAGTGTTACATCAATTCACACTCTCAAGACAGTTTAGGAGAATTACAGTTATTCCAAATTGTTGGTAATAATTGATGTTTTCTGTCTTTTATCATTTTAGTTAATCTGTGGTGTGTGTTATTGCACACGTGTGGTTCAGATTTACTCTTCCCTGATTATTAATGAAATTGTATATCTTTTCATTTGAAAATTGAACATCCTTTATTGTAAAAAACCTGTTCGAATATGCATCTTTTTGTGTTTAATTAAATAATATCATGCTATAAATTTGATTTTTTATTCAGTTTTTGATGCTTTTGAGATCTATCAATATTTATGTATAGACTTGGCTTACTAGTTTTATCTATTTAATATCACACAGAATGTATCCATTCCCCTAGAGGAGGACACCAATTTACCTTCCTTTATTTTTTTTCCCATGAAAATGTTGTGAAAACCACCCTCAGTCATGTTTTTTGTTTTGTTTTGTTTGTTTGTTTTACTAGAACGAGGGTTCCTTTGGGTTGTACACCAAGAATATGAACATTTGTATTGTGGTCCATATGACAACTAAAGTTTAAAACATATTGCAAGATTGAAAGTAACAATTTACATTCTCCATGAAGTTCCTAGGTAGTTCCTGAATGTTCATCTTTTTTCATATCCTGGCCAGGTTCTAGATATTTTTTTAATTTTCTCATTGTTGTTTTGCTTCCCCCCCCCCCATTACTGGTAAACTTGATTATCTCTCCCTATACTTATTAATAGGTAAGCCTTATAGCAGGAATAATGTACATATAATGTAAGTATGAAGCAGGTTTATTTTGGAGATTTGTAGGTAGAAGTTGATCATATGCAGTCCCCTGAATCCTCACTATCTCCTCACTACTCTAGTACATATGGGCCTAATGTACCTGGACACATGGTAGTTTGTGCTCTAAGAAAGCTACTTTACTAACCTTCTGTTTTACATGTTTATTGGGAAATTAGGATGAGACAGGGAACACCTGATTAGTTGTGTAATACTGGGAATCAGAAGCTCTTAACTTTCCCACCCTGGGGGTGTCCTGGTTGATGAGAGGATCATCCTGCCTTCCTGAGTTGTCTGCAGGATTTGCTTCCCAAGGCCAGTATTGGATGGAGATCCTGCAGACTCTCCAACTGAGCCAGTTCATTACTAGGCAACCTGAATGGGGAGCTGTCTGGGTCATCCATCCATCCATCCATCCATTCATCCATTCATCTATCTATCCGTCCATCATCCATTGTCCAACATGGCTCTGCATCTTCTCTGCCAGTCTTTATAATTACCATTGCTCCAAAATAAGCTACTTCCGCAAGAGCAGTGGCAATTATAGGGACACCCCTAATGAGGAAAATTAATTAAAAGTGAATCTTTCCCTCATGGAACCTTCTAGCTTCTCTTGAAAATGATGAAGATAGGAGAAACCAAGATGGCGGTGTAGGTTAACGCAGGAGGTCGCTGCCTCGAACAACCACTTCAGAGATATAACTAAAGGACAGAATGGACATCATCCAAAACCACAGGAAGGCTGGCTGAGTGGAAATTCTACAACTAGGAGAAAAGAGAATATCATACCCAGACTCAGAGGAGGCGCAGTGCTGAAGTGAAATACTCAGGTGCGGAGTGCGCGCGAGGAGCGGGCTGGCGGCGGAGGGCGCGGTTGTTGTTTTCAATCGGGAGGGAGTTTCAGACTCTGAGCTCCAGATCCAGGCGAGTCTCTGGGGAGCAAGACTCAAACGGGAGAAGCGGGACTGTCTGGCTTCGGTCGGAACTCAAAGGCAGCTTTCTCTCCGAGGTTTGCAGCCATTGCTGGGACTCTGAGAGGCAGAGCCCCTGGGGAAGGAACTTAGAGCAGCCATAACTGCTCGCTCCGGCCGCCCTCTAGATCCCCTGGGACCCGCCCCGCCCAAGCCCTGCGCAGAACCATTTGCCGGATAGCCTCAGGCAAAGGCTAGATTAGCACCGCCTTAGAGATCCAGCACAGAAGCCCTCCCACTGCAGACACAGCTGACTCTCATAGCCAGTTAGCCTGGAGGTCAACTCACCCCCGGTATTGCCAACATCAATCAAGGCTTAAAGGCAACAAGACTGCACACAAAGACCACTAGGGGGTGTACCAAGAAAGCACAAAAAATGCGGAGACAAAGAAACAGGACAAAACTGTCAATGGAGGATATTGAGTTCAGAACCACACTTTTAAGGTCTCTTAAGAACTGTCTAGAAGCTGCCGATAAACTTAGTAAGGCCCTCGAAAAGACTGGTGAGACCGCCGATAAATGTTGTGAGATCCTCAAGAAATCTAATGAGACCCTCGATGTTATATTGGGGAACCAACTAGAAATTAAGCATACACGGACTGAAATAACGAATATTACACAGACTCCCGACAGCAGACCAGAGGAGCGCAAGAATCAAGTCAATGATTTGAAATGTGAGGAAGCAAAAAACACCCAATGGGAAAAGCAAAATGAAAAAAGAATCCAAAAATGCGAGGATAGTGTAAGGAGCCTCTGGGACAGCTTCAAGCATACCAACATCAGAATTATAGGGGTGCCAGAAGATGAGAGAGACCAAGATATTGAAAACCTATTTGAAGAAATAATGACAGAAAACTTCCCCCATCTGGTGAAAGAAATGGACTTACAGGTCCAAGAAGCGCGGAGAACCCCAAACAAAAGGAATCCAAAGAGGACCACACCAAGACACATCATAATTAAAATGCCAAGAGCAAAAGACAAAGAGAGAATCTTAAAAGCAGCAAGAGAAAGAAACCCAGTTACCTACAAGGGAATACCCATACGACTGTCAGCTGATTTCTCAACAGAAACTTTGCAGGCCAGAAGGGAATGGCAAGAAATATTCAAAGTGATGAATACCAAGAACCTACAACCACGATTACTTTATCCAGCAAAGCTATCATTCAGAATTGAAGGTCAGATAAAGAGCTTCACAGATAAGGAAAAGCTAAAGGAGTTCATCACCACCAAACCAGGATTATATGAAATGCTGAAAGGTATCCTTTAAGAAGAGGAAGAGGAAGAAAAAGGTAAAGATACAAATTATGAACAACAAATATGCATCTATCAACAAGTGAATCTAAGAATCAAGTGAATAAATAATCTGATGAACAGAATGAACTGGTGATTATAATAGAATCAGGGACATAGAAAGGGAATGGACTGACTATTCTTGGGGGGGGGAAAGGGGTGTGGGAGATTCGGGAAGAGACTGGACAAAAATCGTGCACCTATGGATGAGGACAGTGGGTGGGGAGTGAGGGCGGAGGGTGGGGCGGGAACTGGGAGGAGGGGAGTTATGGGGGGGAAAAAAGAGGAACAAATGTAATAATCTGAACAATAAAGATTTAATTAAAAAAAATGAAATAAAATAAAATTTAAAAAAAGAAAGAAGAAAATGATGAAGATATTACATAAGCATGGAGACAGCAAGCTTAGTAAAATTTTCATTGGAAGGATTTGTGGAGACCTTCTAACCACATGGCTACTAAGTCCACAGTGAGAAATCAAGAAAAAACAAAACAAAATAAAACAAAAAAACACAAAAAAACCCTCCTGGGATCAAATGGAAGGATGGCTCAGTGTCCTTTTTTTTTTTTTTTTTCCATTTCATTAGATAAAAACTCATACATCTATTCATTGCTTAGGAATGTTGCTGACAGTGCAAGAAACCTGGTAGATAATGTGATCTGTCCCTCCTCAGCCCTGGTTCTTGGGACATCATGAAGGATTGTATGGTTTTCTCCAGAGCACAAATAATCTAATATCTAAATAGAAGGCAAAAGAGAGTCTGCCTATTTAATAAAAAACACGTACTAGGGGACACAAAGTGTTTTCCTAAAAGATTATTTTAAGGTGAAATCATGTATCCAACTGGCATTGGTCATCTCCTGCTGTGCGCATATAGTTTTTCAGAAAAGTTTGGTTGCATTAAGGAGGTGGAGAAAGTTGCAAGCAGGATTTTTAATTAAGCCTTACTATGCAGAGTAGCTGCAGAGTGTCCTAAGAGCCAAGATGCTCTATGCTAAAACGAATGAGAAAAGGTTGATATAATTTGTGTGGTTGGAAGAAAGCATCTATGTAGAAGACTAAGGGAAATAGTTGTAAAGAGGCTGTGACCATCAGTCATCAGGAAGGAGTGATTATCTAGGAATCACTAGGAATTTTCTAGGAAAGGGAATGGGACCTATCACGGTCCCCTTTCCCCCACATTCTTGGTCATATAGCAGGAATCATTTGCAATATCACTATGACCACAGAGAGATAAAGGTGACTGTTGGGGCCAGTCATATTTGTAATAGGAAAAGAGAAAGATAATTTATCTACCCTCTGGCCACCCCTCTCCAGCATCCCAAGGTCAGATGTGTTCATGTATATTTTGTTGCTTTAGAAAAAAAGCTGGAGTCCTTGTCTTTACTCTCCAGCCATAAACTGTACAAAAATTTGTCACCATTCTAGCTCCAATAATGACCTCTAAGAAAATAAGGACAATTGAAATGGAAAGGGAATCTGGAGCAAAAGTATAAAAACCATAGCAATGTCTTTCACTTTAAGAGAGATGAAATCATAAAACCCCCAGGAAATGTCATGGTGGTACCCTGGGAGCAAGAGTACCCAAAACTCATTTATATTATGTCCATCAAGTCAGCCTCACTCTACTCAATGCAAGTCCTCATCTGCTCATAGGAACAGTGAGCTTAGGGCAGTGAGAAACATAAAAAGTATTCCACTAATAAATGTTATTATGCTGGGAAATATCAGTGCCTGGAAAATACTGTCAACCAGACACCTGCTAATATGTGTTCTATCAGGGAGAATACAGACACTCCATGTTCCACGTGTGTCTATGGCAATTGGCTCCAATTGTTGTCCTCTTAATAAAGTCAGGTACATCTTCCAACTTGAAGTTGATGCAGATGCACATGGTGCTTGCCTGGTCTGTTTTAAGGTATGCCTCTTGTTGCTGCCAAATGGAAACAGGAGAACCAGTGTGGATTTAGCAGGCCTTGCTTTTCAGTTGGAGGAATGACATTGTCTCCTTTGATGAGAGCAACACCCTGAACTCAGTAGTCAGGTAACTTGTGGAGTTTGAGTACCAGAGGCTTTATTGCTGGGAGAATTTCCAGAACTTTCTGTAAAGCTAGCTCATTGCTAGGCCACTTAGAAGAACCATGAAGATTCCAGTTAGTAAATGGGTTTGTCTTCCCTTAATTATTATGGTGCCCTCTTTTCTGTATTTTTTTTATTCATATATTTTGCTCATTTACCTCTTGGTTTTTCTATTGATGTTTTCCTATTGAATTCTGGAGACTGATGGATTGAGTTCAAATCCCAGCTCCACCAGTTAATAAATTGTAGGACTTTGGGCAAGATACTTAAGTTCTCAGCTTTTACATTTAAATGAAACTATATTTCACAGCTAATCAGTTGTTATAATTAAATAAAGTAATAGTTTTAGTACATTCAAAAATTATGAAACAAAGTAAAGCATATTTGTTGAATAAATGAAAGAATTAACCTTTCTTATCTATTTCTTGCTGACTCTTAGAAATGTATTCTAAATCCCAGATGTTAATCCTTTATAGATAATAGATGTACATACATCTTCCATTCTCTCATTTACTTGTTAATCTACTTAATTATAATTAAACTAGAGGCCTGGTGCACAAAATTCGTGCATGGGAGGGGGGTGTCCCTCAGCCCAGCCTGCACCCTCTCCAATCTGGGACCCCTCAGGGGATGTCTGACTGCCAGTTTAGGCCCGATCCCACCTGCAGAGATTGGGCCAAAACCGGCAGTCGGACATCCCTCTCACAATCCGGGACTGCTGGCTCCTAATCTCACACCTGCCTGCCAGCCTGATTGCCCCCTAACCACTCCCCTGCCAGACCAATTGACACCTAACTGCTCCCCTGCCAACCCGATCACCCCCAACTGCCTTTCCCTGCTGGCCCAATTGCCCCCAACTGCCCTGCTCTGCTGGCCTTTTCACCCCCAAATGCCTTCCCCTGCCAGCCTGATGGCACCCAACTGCCTTTCCCTGCCGGCCCAATCACCCGCAACTGCCCTCCCCTGCCAGCCTGATCTCCCACAACTGCCCTGCCCTGCTGGCCTTTTCACCCCCCAACTGCCCTCCCCTGCCAGCCATCTTGTGGTGGCCATCTTGTGATGACGTGAGGGTGTTGCAAGGGGGCACAAGGACCACCTAGGCTTTTATTAGTATAAATCTTGCATGGTATCTAATCAAATCTCTTAAATTTTTATGGTTTTAGGTTCCAGCTTAAGACATTTTCAGTATCCAAATTCCAAAAGATATTCTTATAAAATCTTATCTATTTACCTTATAATGTTATTTTTAGCATTTAGCATTTAACTCAATTATTGTCGTATATACCATGTGCTGAAGTTACAAGTGTATTTTTCAACAAAATTGGCTAAAAATGTATCATTTGTCCACAGATTTATCTTACTACTAGTATCACATGCCAAGGTCACATTTACTATAGGATCTATTTCTGAACTACTCTGTTATATTGGTCAATTTATCTTTATCTATACCAATATCATGACGTTAATTATTATAGTACTAGAGACCTGGTGCACGAAATTCGTGCACGGGGGGAGGGTCCCTCAGCCCGGCCTGCACCCTCTCCAATCCAGGACCCCTAGGGCGATGTCCAACTTCCAGTTTAGGCCCGATCCCATGACATCCCTCTTGCAGTCCCTGACCGCTGGCTCCTAACCGCACACCTGCCTGACTGCCTGATCTCCCCTAACTGGTCTCCCCTGCTGGCCTGATCACCCCTAACCACCTCGGCCTCTGCCCTCGCCATCATGGCTTTGTCTTGTCTAATTAGCATATTACCCTTTTATTAGTATAAATTGTAATATACATTAACATATTGGGGAGGAAAGTAAGTCTTACCACTTTGCCTTAATTTTTTTCAAAAATTGCTTAGCTATGTGAGAATCATTTCTTTTTAAACTATAGGCTGAATATATCAAGAAATTCCCAAAACCCTGCTGACATTTTATACTAAATTTGTTTTTCATTTATATCTAAATATTCATAAAATTAACATTGTTATAATGTTAAGCCTTTCATTTGTAAATGTAGTTTTAATTTTTAGAACATTATGATTTGCAAACTTACTTTTCATTTAGGCTTACCTTCAAATGTGCTTTGTTAATACAGAAGTTATTAATTAATTTATATTTTCACATTATTAAATCTGTATCCCCCATTCAAGTATACTAGCAAAAGAAAGGATGTTGTTAATGGGTCAATGTCATTGCAAGATTTCAGTAACATGCAAAATATTTTTTCCTGTTTTTCTGCACATGAGTAGTCAAGGTATCAATTATCACCACACACACTAACTTACAACTCTTTGCAACTCTGACATAGATTCAACTGAGAAGTTTAATGATCCAAGATTCTCCTGGGACTCTATTTCCAGGTATAATAATATATTACCCATGTAATAACTTAAAAGTTTTAATGGAAAAATCCTATTTGACCTCTTGGGAAAAAGTAGTTGCATCAATTACACACTATTTTGAACTAATAGATATTGGATTTATATGGCCTTGCTATAAATACTCATTTAGTGATCTAATAAAAAATTTTCAAAGGTGCCTCATTAAATGAGCAGTGGCATAGTCTGTGCAATGTTTTGTTAGAATAAAAGTCATTATTAAAGGTTGCATTGATTGGGTTTGGAGAAAAGCTGATTTTGGGATATGCTCAAAGAAATGACATTTAAAATTTAGGCTTGCAAAGTATTTTGTGATGCTTCTGTCATTTTTAAGAAACCTAAGCTTCCTTTCAAAGTTTGGTGTCTCAGAATGAAAGATTGACTTACAACACTGGAAAATCTCTATGTGGAAGTTACATGATTATAGTACAGTTATAATTTTTGAGTTGCCACTAAAGGTTTTTCACATAGTGAAAAGTCAACCAAATTATTTCAAAGTTGGAAAACATGGATTTGAACATTGACACAGTGTTATTAAATTTTTCTGTATAATTACTCAGCTGATGATTTGCTTTATTCTGATTAAAGCCTTTTTCTAACAATTACTACATGCAAAATGCCTTACAAAAAAATGGGGTGAGGAGTCAGGGAACAAATACTTTTCAGTGATAACACTAGAACTAAATCTTGAAAGCGGAATGAGAGTTCAGAAAGCAGAAAATAATGGGAAGATGTTTCATTCTATTCATTTTGTTTTTAAAATTACTGTTACGTCTTAAAGAAAAATAATATGCTTATGGTAGAAAGCCTAAGACATATTTGGGAAGATAATAAATAAAACAAATGTATACATTTCATTTTATGTTCTAGTCATACAGTTATATATCTACTGTGTAAAGATGCAATTTGATGTAATGACATTGACTAGGCTTTCTGCTATTTGCCACACATTGATCAGTGCATAAAATATCAAGTGATCATACATAGTCTAAAGAATGTGGACAGTATTTTTACCTCTATCTAATTGTAGAAAGTCTTTCTCTCATAGGGAGAACAAAAAGGCCTTTCAGGGCCTTTCGCGTGTCTCATTTTTGACAAGGGTATTTTTCTCACTACTGTGCCCCTTTCAAAAATTTTACAATATTGATTACAGAGCTCTTCTGTGATCCTCAGGATTTCTTTATTCCATTGAAAAACCATCTTTTAGTTTGTATAGTTATTACAGCACTGCAGGAGTCTTCATGGATGCAATTATCCATGCATTGTTATAGAGCGAATGCCGCAAGGGAGGGAATAACTACATAAAACAACTGAACCAGATGGATACTTGAAAATAAAACACTAAAGATCTATGCAGGTTTTTTGTACATAACAATTGTTCAATAGAAAAACACACACATTATAAATAAACCTTTGCTATGTTTATAGCCTAAGGTGGCTTTATTGGTGGTAGCGTTGTTTTTAATTCTCATTTGCATTTCTTTAGTTACTTTCAAAGGAAAGAGCCAACAAATATTTCCCTGTTGCCCTAGTGGTTGAGGGGAAAAATAGTTTATCATTTCCTAGGGCAATGCCAGATGACAGGATGAAGCCAATCCCCAGGAGTCTATGGGAAAATTACCAGTTATGGAAACATAGTAAATACCACATTTGCGACACTGTGATCTCTGAGGTCTAAAATTAGAACTTAAGTTGGGCATGACCTTACAAGATATTTTTTTCTTTGAAATATTGGGGAGAAAAAGTGAATCAGACTCCAGGTGGGAAGAGCAAGAGCAAATCTTCAAAAGATTTGCTCAAAACCAAAAAACAGTTGAGCTACAGCACCCCAATGGGCCAAGCAATATTCAGATCGTATCAAGATTGCATCAGTAGCAAAGATATCTTCCACTCCTATACCCTCCCCCAACATTCAATGTCTCAATACACGACCTCATTGATCATAAATGGAAATGAGTTGTTTGTTTTGTACAATGTTGACTTTATGTATGCTGCTTCTAGTAGCGGCATCATAGTGTTGTGACATTGTGCTATTGTTATTTGAAAAGGCTGATATAATTGCAAATGTTGAGGTTTATGGGCTCTGAACTCAGCTTGCCCATAGTCATTTTTGTACTGTTTCTATGACTTGGTAACTATTTAACCTCACTGTGTATCACTTTCCTTCAATATAAAGTGGAGGTAGAAATAGCACCTTCCTCAGAGTAAAATTACATTTCAACTACCTGCCTGACATTTACATAATTCACCATATTTTATATGTCTTTCAGAAGTTAGTACTAAGATAAATTTTGTTTACCCAGAAGTCATTGTCCCCATTTACAAAAAATGAAGGGATAAGTTCAGTGTCTGGCCCATAGAAAGAATGCAGCAATATTAATGCTTATAAATATTAATATTATTATGATGAATAAACCAAGGGACTTTGTGAATTATACATATTAAGGGATAAAGTTATTGTAGAGAAAGATTTTTAGCAATAGAAATCATCACTTGGCCTTAAATATAATTTCTCTTCTCTCTTTTTCATCTTCAAAGATAAAATAATTTGATCTTTTAATTTGATCTATTAGTTGATGTACTTAATAGCAGCTTTTTATTTTATTTTTTAAACATATTTTATATTTAATATATTTTATCAGAGAGGAAGGGAGAAAGAGAGAGAGCTAGAAACATCAATGATGAGAGAGAATCATTGATTGGATGCCTCCTGCATGCACCATACTGGGGATCAAGCCCACATCCTGGCATTGATTAACCAGAATTGAACCCAAGACCCTTCAGTCTGCATGCCAATGCTCTATCCACTGAGCCAAACAGGCTAGGGCTTAATAGCAGCTTTTTCAAATATATATTTTTTATTTTTTTTTTTTACAGAGAGGAAGGGAGAGGGATAGTGAGTTAGAAACATCAATGAGAGAGAAACACCGATCAGCTGTCTCCTGCACACTCCCCACTGGGTATGTGGCCACAACCAAGGTACTTGCCCTTGACTGGAATTGAACCTGGGACCCCTCAGTCTGCAGGCCGACGCTCCATCCACTGAGCCAAACCAGTTAGGGCAATAGCAGCTTTTTAAAAAAGCTTTCAAATTTTACTAATTTTGAGAGTGAAGCTGTTTCAGTTTCTTTTGAGCTTCCTGATACTTCTGGATTATTTCTGGTGACCATTACTTACATTCAGAGAGATCCATAGACTAGGAGTAACTTCACATCAGACATCAGATTCAATACAAACACAGATACAGATTGCTTGATGAAAAAATGCTCCTTTTTGATTACTGACTAAATGGATGATGAATTAAGAATATAGTGTTCATGTATTATAGAGTATAATAAGCATGATGTTTGTTCATTCTTCTAGGAATTTTGTTTTATTCATTCATAATTTGACACTTGAAGGCTGAAAATGATCATCAGTCTTTTTTATATAGCTTAAACATTTCTAATAAGTTGTAATTTAAGTATACATTCAAACCTGAATAAACATCATGATATTGAAACTGTTTTCGCTGAAACCGGTTTGGCTCAGTGGATACAGCGTCGGCCTGCGGACTGAAAGGTCCCAGGTTCGATTCCGGTCAAGGGCATGTACCTGGGTTGCAGGCACATCCCCGGTGGGGGATGTGCAGGAGGCGGCTGGTCGATGTTTCTCTCTCATCGATGTTTCCGACTCTCTATCTCTCTCCCTTCCTCTCTGTAAAAAATCAATAAAATATATTTAAAAAAAAAAAAAAGAAACTGTTTTCAACGACCTACCTGACATTTACATAATTCATCCTATTTTATATGTCTTTCAGAAGTTAGTGCTAAATTTTGTTTATCCAGAAGTCATTGTCCCCATTTACAAAAAATAACAAATACCTAACATAACACAGCTGCTTTTCTCTCAAATGGTAGGGAGCTGAGACAAAGTTTTATATTTAATCATAACTATTTAAGAACTGGAGGCCCGGTGCAAGAAATTTGTGCACTGGAGGAGAGTGATCCCTCAGCAGTCCGGGCAGGGAGCAGACCTAAGCCGTCAGTCGGACATCCTTAGCACTGCCACAGAGGCGGGAGAGGCTCCCGCCACTGTCACTGTGCCAGGAGCCGGTTCCATCCTTGCTGTTTCAAAGGACCTGGCATATATGGTATACTGTTCTTAAAATGTTTGCTCACCTTCTTGGCACTATGTGTTTTAACCAAGGCCTCCTCTCCGAGAAAGGTTGTTTCCCCAGGTAGGGATTTTCCCCTGAAGTTAGGGAGGGAATAAAACCCCTCAACTAAGTGCCAGGCGGGTAATTAATCACTTTAACTATGAACAATCATGCTTAAGCTACATAATCTTTACTCCCTGGAATGGAGATAAGAAACGCCCTAACCTTTGTAATGGAGATTGATAAGATTGAATCAACTGGTATAAATACAGATGTAACAAGACAGAAAAAAACAGAATCAAGAAGACAGAACCTACACAGAACATTCTCTAGAGACAAGAACTTCGCTGGAGAGAACATGGCAAAAGATCCTGGACAGAAACTGGCCTCAGAACCTAGAGACAGAACCTAGCGAGAGAACATGGCAAAAGATCCTGGACTGAACCTGACTACAGAAACTGGCATCTGGCGCCCGAACAGGGACCCCTAGGTAAGCGCCCTGCACTCGGGATGGATAGGACTCCACCATAGGAAGAGGGTGGATAGTCTTCGCCGACTCCGTCCACACCTTTGGTAACCCCTGGAATAGGATTCCCCTAGGTAAGCCCCCCCCCCCATTGAGAACCCCACACTCGGGACGGATAGGACTCCACCAGGGTACGGCAGACCCCCCTATAGAGGATAAGTAGGGTAAGAAGGTGGATAGTGCAGAACTTAGATTGAGAAGATGTGCCCTACTGAGTCCAAAGAAAGAAGACTCTGTATTGATTCTTAGATTGAGAAGATGTGCCATACTGAGTCCAAAGAAAGAAGACTCTGTATTGATCTTTAGATTAAGAAGATGTGCCATACTGAGTCTAAAGAAATAAGACTCTGTATTGATCTTTTAACACATATCCTTGCTAGCAGAGGAATTAAAGTTACTCCCAGTCAGACAGAACGTTTTATACAAAAAGTATGTCCATGCTTTTCTGAGGAAGGAAAGGTAAATGTAAAGGCATGGGAGGAGGTAGGCCCAAGGAGACTTATCCTTAACCCCACTGCAGCCTTTCCACCCCAGGAAAGTGCAGGATTGGCAAGCTCTCCCTGGGGTGATAGATCAGGACTCAGGTAATAGCAGAAAGCGCCAATCCTACTCTTAAAATGGATACAAGAGAGCATTTCAGGTTTTTCTTTTTAATGCCTGCTTTTAAAAAATAAAAAAAGGGGGAATTTGCCGGGAGCCGGTCCATTCTTGCTGTTTCAAAGGACCTGGCATATATGGCATACTGTTCTTAAAATGTTTGCTCACCTTCTTGGCACTATGTGTTTTAACCAAGGCCTCCTCTTTGAGAAAGGTTGTTTCCCCAGGTAGGGATTTCCCCCTGAAGTTAGGGAGGGAATAAAACCCCTCAACTAAGTGCCAGGGGGGTAATTAATCACTTTAACTGAGACAGAACCTAGCGAGAGAACATGGCAAAAGATCCTGGACTGAACCTGACTACAGAAATTGGCAAGAGAACCTGACCAGAACCTGGTGACCGAACCTGGCTGGAGATCTCAGACAGAACCTGGCTGGAGAACCTAGCGAGGGAACATGGCTACAGAACCTGGCTGGAGATCCTAAGCAGAACCTCTCTGGAGATCCAGACCAGAACTTGGCTGGAGATCCTGGCTAGGCTTCTGATCAACTGAACACTGTCTCTGTGTCCTTCCTTCTTCACTGACTCCGTCTACGCCTTTGGGAACCCCTGGACCTGCTGGGGTTGGACCCCGGCATCACTGCACTCGCCAGCTGTGAGCCTAGCTCAGGGTTTCTGGCTGAGCGGCACTGCCCCTGTGGGAGCACACTGACCACCAGGGGGCAGCTCCTGCATTGAGCATCTGTCCCCCGGTGGTCAGTGTGCATCTTAACAACCAGTAATTCCACTGTTTGGTCAATTTGCATATTACCCTTTTATTATATAGGACTAGACGCCTGGTGCACGAAAAATTCATGAACGTTGGCGGGGGGCAGGGGGGTTGCAGAAGTCCCCCTCAGCCCAGCTTGTACCCTCTCCAAACCAGGAACCCTCAGAGGATGTCCAACTGCCGGTTTAGGCTGGCAGACAAACATCCCTCTCACAATCTGGGAACACTGGCTCCTAACTGCTCACCTGCCTCCTGATCACCCCTAACTGCACCCCCTGCTGGCCTGGTCACCCCCAACTGCCCCCCTCTGCCAGCCTGGTTGCCCCTAACTGCCCCTCCTGCCAGCCTGGTCATCCCTCACTGCCCCGCCCCCCCACAGGCCAGGTCGTCCCACTCAGCCTGCTGCTCACTCATTTGGTTGTCCCTCACTAACACCCCTGCTGGCCTGTTGCACGACGCAGCCTACTGTTCAGTCATCCATCCAGTTGTTTCAGTCGTGACAGCCCCTGGCTTTTTATATATTAGAATTAGAATTTTGTTTTGCTTCCCTCCCTCCAGCCCTTATTTTCTTCCACTATTCATTTTTTAGTATTCTCAAACTGTTTTTTAGAATATGTTATTGTCTACAGGAAAGATGGTAACTAAGTGTTCTTTAGAGGAGGAAAGGATGTTAATTGAGGAAACACTGACTAGAGAAAGCTCACATTGTTCCCCTGCAGAGCATGTCCCAACTCCAATGGGCAAAGGTATATTTTCAATTTTTTTAAAATATATTTTATTGATTTTTTACAGAGAGGAAAGGAGAAGGATAGAGAGTTAGAAACATCGATGAGAGAGAAACATCGATCAGCTGCCTCCTGCACACACCCCACTGGGTATGTGCCCGCAACTACGGTACATGCTCTTGACTGGAATTGAACCCAGGACCCCTCAGTCCATAGGCCAATGCTCTATCCACTGAGCCAAACTGGTCAGGGCTATATTTTCAATTTTTAAGAGAAATACTTTTCTTTTGGAATAATTTGCAAACTTATATAATTGGAGAACCACTTTTCAAGAATATGAAGAATAAGATTTAGTACACCATGTTTAGTATTATCTAGAAAGTAGGTAGATTAGATAACCTTTTTTTATTTACACAAAAATATACACAAATACATGCATGCAAAATACGAGACACATAAACCTTTTTTATTTAATCTTTATTGTTGAAAGTATTACAGATGTCCCCTTTGTTTATATGCTTGTTTGTTTTTCCCATTGACCTCCTCTCCCTGGCACCCACCCCTCCCAGGCTTTCATTGTCTGCATCATGGGCTATGCATATCCTATCTAATAATAGACAAACATGGTAATTAACCGTACCTCCGCTACCTTTCCCATTGGCTTAATCAGGGTGATATGCAAATTAACTGCCAACCAATATGGTGGCCGGCAGCCAGGCAGCTGAAGCAAACATGAGGCTTGATTGCCCCGGTGATGGAGGAAGCCAAGGTTCCCCACCTGCCGCAGCCCAGCTCTGAGCTGCACTCTAAGCAACAATGTTGTAATTATAGAAGATAAACAAACCCCAGATACCTGCTTTCAGCCAGCCAGCCTCGGAGCTGGAGCCACAACAAAGTTTCAATTACAGAAGGTAAATAAATCCCAGAAAAAAAAAGAAAAAAGAAAAAAAGGAGAGACTGGGAGCTTCAGTTGCAGGCTTGGCCCACCTGAAAACGGCCTTCAGCCCCTCATCAGGACTGGCCAGGCACCCCAGTGGGGACCCCCACCCTGAAGGGAGTGCGGGCAGCCTGAAAACAGCCATCAGCCCCTCATCCAGGCTGGCCAGGCACCCCAGTGGAACCCACACCCTGATCTGGGACACCATTCTGGGCAAACCAGCCGGCCCCCACCCGTGCACTAGGCCTCTATCCTATATAGTAAAAGGGTAATATGCAAACTAACCCTAACAGCAGAAAGACTGGGAATGACTGGTCACTATGACACACACTGACCACCAGGGGGCTGACGCTCAATGAAGGAGCTGCCCCCTGGTGGTCAGTGAGCTCCCACATGAGGAGCTCTGCTCAGCCATAAGCCAGGCTGATGGCTGCCAGTACAGCAGTGGTGGTGGGAGCCTCTCCTGCCTCCTCAGCAGCGCTAAGGATGTCTGACTGCAGCTTAGGTCTGCTCCCCGCTGGCAAGTGGACATCCCCCAAGGGCTCCCAGGCTGCCAGAGGGATGTCTGATTGCCATGTTAGGCCCAATCCCCCGGGGAGTGGGCCTCAGCCAGCAGATGGTCATCCCCCAAGGGGTCCCAGACTGTGAGAGGGCACAGGCCAGGCTGAGGGAACTCCCCCTGTGCCAGGAGCCGGTTCCATCCTTGCTGTTTCAAGGAACCTGGCGTATATAGCATACTGTTCTTAATATGTTTGCTCACCTTCTTGGCACTATGTGTTTTAACCAAGGTCACCTCTCCGAGAAAGGTTGTTTCCCCAGGTAGGGATTTTCCCCTGAAATTAGGGAGGGAATAAAATCCCTTAACTAAGTGCCAGGCGGGTAATTAATCACTTTAACTATGAACAATCATGCTTAAGCTACATAATCTTTACTCCCTGGAATGGAGATAAGAAACGCCCTAACCTTTGGAATAGAGATTGATAGGATTGGAATCAACTGGTATAAATACAGATGTAGCAAGACAACAGAAAACAGAACCTAGAGAAGAACCTAGAGACAGAACATGGCGAAAGATCCTGGACAGAAACTGGCAACAGAACCTAGAGACAGAACCTAGCGAGAGAACCTGGCAGAAGAACGTAGAGACAGAACCTGGATAGAACATGGCAAGAGAACCTGACTAGAACCTGGTGACCGAACCTGGCTGGAGAACCTCGACAGAACCTAGTGAGAGAACATGGCTACAGAACCTGGCTGGAGAACCTAGAGAGAACCTGGCTGAAGAACCCAGCTACAGAACCTGGCAACCGAACCTGGCTGGAGAACCTACAGAACCTGGCAATAGAATCAGGCAAGAGAACCCAACCATGCTGATCAACTGAACGCTGCCTCTGTGTCATTCCTTCTTCACCTACTCCATCCACACCTTTGGGGACCCCTGGACCTGCTGGGGTTGGACCCCAGAAATAAAACCCTAATATGCAAATAGACCAAACAGCAGAACAACTAGTTGCTATGATATGCGCTGATCACCAGGGGGCACATGTGGAACATGGTGGGCATTGGCTGCAGCGGGATGTGGAGCAGGTGAATGGGGGGGTGCCAGACCAAGTCGAGGCACCAGTTGCTGTCATTGGGGCAAGCCTCTGGTGGTTACTGAAAATTCTTTGCTCCCGTGTGCCCCCATCGCACCTGGCGCTTGCACCTGCTGCCAGCACCAGCTCTAGCCCCGCTTACACTAACTGCCTGTGCTGAATTCACCACTTGTACCTGCTGGCACTGGCCCTGTTCACACCCTATGGCTCAGCGCCATCAGTGGGTGCGAGCAGCAGCTGCTGGCCCCAGTAGCCCCTGAAGGCTTCTCCACCTCCCCCGTTTCCTGAGGGGTGATCACTGGGGACCACAGCCACCTCTTGCACTTGCTGCTGGCAAGTTCCCCACTTGCACCCATTGCTGTCGCTGGCCCCAATTGCACTGTACTGTCAGCGAGTGCAAGCGGGACTGGCGCCATCAGTGCATGGGTGCAGCGGCAGTGGAAGTGGGGCTGCTGGGGCCATGGCGGGAAGGGCCATGTGGGGGCATGGAGGATGGGCCGCCCTGTGCCTACCTCAGCCTCGTGACCCACAGTTCCTTTCAAAGTGCACAAGTTCATGCACTGGGCCCCTAGTATGCATATATGTTGCCCTGTTAAACACTCCCCACCCACCCACCCACCTCCGTCTTCCCTCTGAAATTCATCATTCATTTCCATGTTTCTATGTCTCTGGATCTACGTTGTTCATCAGATTCCATATATGAGTGAGATCATGTGATACTTATCTTTCTCTGCCTGGCTTAGCATAATACTCTCCAGGTCCATCCAGAATGTCTCGAAGGGTAAGAGATCCTTCTTTTTTACTGCTGTATGGTATTCCATGGTGTAAATGTACCAGAGCTTGTGTATCCACTCTTCTACTGGAAACTTAAGCAGTTTCCAGATCTTAGCTATTGTAAATAATGCTGCTATGAACATAGGGGTTCATATATTCTTTCTGTTTGGTGTTTCAGGTTTCTTAGGATATATTCCTAGAAGTGAGATCACTGGGTCAAATGGAAGTTCCATATTTAATTTTTTGAGGAAACTCCATACCGTTTTCCACAGAGGCTGCACCAGTCTGCATTTCCACCAGCAGTGCATGAGGGTTCCCTTTTCTCCACATCGTTGCCAGCACTTGTCATTTATCGATGTGTTGATGACAGCCATTCTGAGAGGTATGAGGTGATATCTCTTTGTCCTTTTAATTTGCATCTTTCGGATAATTAATGACTTTGAACATTTTTCCATATGCCTCTTGGCTTTCTGTATGTCTGCTTTGAAGAAGTGTCTATTTAGGTCCTTTGCCCTGTATTCCCATTTGTTTATTTTCTCCTTAGTTTCCTTTGCCCTAGGAGATGTGTTAGTAAACATATTGCTATGAGAGATGTCTGAGATTTTGCTGCCTATAAATTCTTCTAAGATTTTAATGTTTCATTACTTGCATTTAAGTCTTTTATCCATTTTGAATTTATTCTGTGTATGGTGTAAGTTGGTGTCTAGTTTCACTTTTTTGCATGTTCCTGTCCAATTTTCCCAACACAATATATTGAAGAGACTGTCTTACTCCATTGTATGCTCTTGCCTCCTTTGTCAAATACTAATTGAGCAAAATGGCTTGGGTTGATTACTGGGTTCTCTGTTTTGTTCTACTGTTCTATATGCCTGACACATAAGTGTTATGTTAAGGCTTTTGATCATTTATATACAGCTACTGATATTAGTTAATAATCATTCATACTGCTGCTATGCATTTTTTTTAAATTTTAATTAATTTAAAATTTTTTAAATCTTTATTATTGAGTATACTGTATTACAGATGTTCCTTTTTAACCCCCCTTACTCCCCCCTCCACCCAGCTCCTGCCCTGACCCATCCCATGCCTTCACCACCCTATTGCCTATGTTCATAGGTAAGATCTTTGGTTAATCTCTTCCTGCCACATCCCCTTCCCCGCAAGATCCATTAGTCTGTTCCATGTTTCCATGCCTCTAATTCTATTTTTTCCAGTGTATTTTTTTCATTAGGTTTATTATTCATTTATTGTTAGATTCAATTGTTGGTAGATATATATTTATTGCCATTTTATTGTTCATATTTTTTATCTTTTTCTTTTTTTCTTCTTCCGCTTCTTAAAGAATACCCTTTAATATTTCATGTAATACTGGTTTGATGGTGATGAACTCCTTTAGATTTTTCTTGTCTGTGAAGCTCTTTATCTGACCTTCAATTCTAAATAATAGTTTTGCTGGGTAGAATAATCTTGTTTGTAGGTCCTTGCTATTTATCACTTTGTTTTTTGTTTTGTGTTTTTTTGCTGTTCATTACTGAATATTTCTTGCCAATCCCTTCTGGCCTACAAGATTTCTGTTGAGAAATCAGCTGATAGGCGTAGGGGTGCTCTCTTTAAGGTAACTAACTGCTTTTCTCTTGCTGTGTTTAAGGTTCTCTCTTTGACTTTATCCTTTGGCATTTTAATTATGAAGTGTCTTGGTGTGGAACTCTTTGGTTCCTCTTGTTTGGGACTCTCAACACTTCCTAGACTTGTAAGTCTATTTCTTTCACCAGGTAGGGGAAGTTTTCTGTCATTATTTCTTCAAATAGGTTTGCAATACCTTGCTCTCTCTCTTCTCCTTCTGGTAGCTCCATAATGCGAACGTTGGTACGCTTGAAGTTGTCCCAGAGGCTTCTTACACAATCTTTGTTGAGCTATCATTGTTGCTATATGCACACCTGGTTAGCTGATTCTAACTGTCACATTGTATGCAAGGTTAAGCAACCACCACCTTTTACTAATCTATTAGCCACCTAGGCTGCCTCTAGTGATGTGGGTTCATAAGCATAGTGTAAATAGCCTTGTGCATATCCCCTTGTGGACCTGCATATGAGCTTCTCAGGGATATATCCACAGGTACAACATTGCTGTCTTGCAGTAATGTATACACATATAACTAATTTTGCTAAACACTACCAAATTGCTCTCCAGAAAGCTACAATAGTTTATACTGCAGTAGCAATTCTCTAAGATTCTTAGTAATACTTTTTAGAAAGTTTTTGTTTATCTCATAAGTAGAAGATATGGCTTATTGTTTTAATCTGATTTTTCATGATTATCAGTAAATATGAACATCTTTTTATTCATTAGTTAGTTATTCAGATTTCTCCTGTATAAGTGACTATCTAAAGCCTTTATAATATTTCAAAACTGGGTTTATAATTGGTTACTAATTGCTAAGCAGCAATTTCTTATGCAGTCTATATATTATTCCCTTACAAGTCTTAGATATCATAGATATATTTTCAATCTGCCACTTAGTTTTTGATGATGTCTTTCAATTAACTTAAAAAAGCCCTAAATTTTTATTTTGCCAAAGCCAGCACTTTTTAAAGTTGTATATTCTATATTTAAGCTTTTGTATATAAACCTTTTCTTCACTGTCATAAGGAAGTGACAAAAATACTCTTCTACATGTCTTTTGTTGTATTATTCAATATAAAGTATTTCATGCTTTTATTTTTAATCATTTTTTATTCAGGTCACATAGAAAGGTTTATTTTTTTCATAGAGTAAGTTGGCTTTCTCCACTTCATATACTGAGTAATTTATTTTTATTCATGGATTTATGGGGTACCTCTAGTATATACCAACTTGACTGACATACATTTGTCTCTTTCTGAGTTAAGTATTCTCTTCTGTAGCTTATTTGTTTATTGTTCCTTCATTAACACTCCACTTTTAGTTGTTCTGGCTTTTGTATTCTTTCTATTAGTAAAATTTGTTGGACAAATACTGGGGAACATAATGTAGGTATTATTTATTAGATACTAAAATGTAAGAAAAAAAGTTTAGTCAATGTATGGTGTGTTTCACTAATGACCATTGATTTAACAATCCTAAAAGTTGAGCAATATATAAAAGAATAAAACACTTCATGACCAAGTGGTGTTTATTTTAGAAATGCAGGTTGCTTTCACATAAAATATTACTACTGTAATTCACTAGATGAATAGTTTAAGTAGAAACATAAAGCATAATCTCCAGAGTGGAAGATACTATACATAAGCTATCCATCCCTCCAACCCTCACCACTCCCACACACTGTCACTGGTTACTCTGTTCAGTCTACTTTGTTGTTTCTGCATTCTTTCTTTGCAACCATTCCAGGTTCAATTCCTAGGATGCTTTTCTAACTATCGTCGATCTTATATAATAAAGAGGTAATATGCAAATTGACCATCACACCCTCACAAGATGACTGCCTATGACAAGGCCTGCAGGAGGGTTAGTGAGGGACGACCAAACGACTGAACAGCAGGCTGCATGGGGAAACCAGGCTGGCGGGCGATCTGTGAGGGGTAACTAGGCTGGCAGGGGGAAAAGTTAGTGGTGACCAGGCTGGCATAGAGGGGAAGTTGAGTATGACCATGCTGGCAAGGGGGTGCAGTTAGGAGTGACCAGGCTGGCAGGGGTGGAGTTGGGGGCGACCAGACCAGTGAGGGTTGGGGACAGTTAGGAGCGACCAGGCTGGCAGGCAGGTGAGCGATTAGGAGCCAGCAGTCCAGGATTGTGAGAGGGATGTCCGACTACCGGTTTAGGCCAGACCCCTGGAATAGGGGACAACCCCCCCCCATGCATGAATTTCATGCACCAGGCCTCTAGTCTTAAAAATGACATTGATTATCATTGTCTCAAATGTCAGTTTTAAGCCCAAGACACCCACATGCATATCCCAATCTAGGCCATTACACTAAATTCTATACTCATTAATCCAATTGTTGATATAACATTTCCATCAGGATATAAAGTAGTTATTTCAAA
Source organism: Myotis daubentonii (assembly GCF_963259705.1). Classification (NCBI taxonomy): domain Eukaryota; kingdom Metazoa; phylum Chordata; class Mammalia; order Chiroptera; family Vespertilionidae; genus Myotis; species Myotis daubentonii. Next base: position 87,819,583 of record NC_081842.1, read on the forward strand.
TTTAACTTAAACCAAATCTGATACTCAATCCACCAAAATCTGCACTTCTATAACCTCAGTAGCATCATCTTCCATCCATTTTTTATTTCTTCAAAAGAATGCACATAATTGAAATCACTAGATCTTATGGATATTGTATGTCTATTTTTATAAGAAATTGCCAAAGTATTTTTTAGAATTACTTTACTATTTTACATTCCCACCAATAAATATAAATGATCCAGTTCTTTACATTCACATCAATATTTAGTGTTGTCACTTTTCTGATAAGTATGCAGTAATATCACATTATGGTTTTAAATTAAATTTTCATGATGGCTAATGATGTTGAGTTTTTCATGTGTCTATTTACCATCTTACTTCATCTTTAATGAATACCTATTCATGTATTTTGGTTATTTTTGAATTAGATTGTTTGGGTTCATCGCCCACCTCCTTTTTTTAAAAAAAAAAGTTTCTTTATTGTATAGTCAGAGATTATATTGATCACTCTGTTGTAAGCAACTCTTTATATGTAGTGCCTGGCATATACAACATGCACACAATAACAGTTATTAAATTTATTATTTCACTTATTAAAACTCAAACCTGTGCTACCTCCTTACAATTTTTTTTATTAACTTTTTAACTATCTTGTTTCTATTACTTCCTTTGCTTTTTCCACCTTCTTAGTGGTAATGTGTTAGAACTTTGTTATGAAAAAGAAAAGATATAAAAGTATATTTGTACAGGTGCATGTGAGTATGTAGATACAATTTTCAAAGTTATTCCTTATTATTTCCTTACTAGAGGCCCGGTGCACAAAAATTTGTGTACTCAGGGGGGAGGGGGGGTCCCTCAGCCCGGCCTGTGCCCTCTCGCAGTCTGGGACCCCTCGGAAGATAACAACCTGCTGGCTTAGGCCTGCTCCAAGGTGGCAGAGGGCAGGCCCAATCCCTAGGTGCAGCCCCTGGTTGGGCTCAGAGCAGGGCCGATTGGGGAGTTGGGGCGCCGCCCCCTGTCATGCACAGAGCAGGGCGGATCGGGAGGTTGTGATGCCATCCTCAGGCATGCTTAGGGAAGGGCTGATTGGGGGGTTGGGGCACCCCCACCCGTCACACTCAAGGCAGGGTCGATGGGGAGGTTGTGGCGCCACCCCCTGTCATGCACAGAGCAGGGCAGATCAGGGAGTTGGGTCGCTGCCCCCTGTCACTCACAGAGCAGGGCCCATCAGGGGGTTGGGGAGCTCCCCCCTGTCACGCACAGAACAGGGCAGATCAGGGGGTTGGGGCGCTGCCCTCTATCACCCATAGAGCAGGGCCAATCAGGGGGTTGGTGGGTCGCCACTCTCACACACAGAGCAGGGCCAATCAGGGGGTTGGGGCACCGCACCCTGTCACACACAGAGCCGCAGGGCGATCAGGGAGTTGGGGAGTTCCCCCCCTATCAGGCACAGAGCAGGGCTGATCAGGGGGTTGGGGTGCCTTCCCCTGTCATGAAGAGAGCAGGGCGGATAGGGAGGTTGTGGCCCCGCCCCCTGTCACACACAGAGCCACAGGGCAATCAGGGGGTTTGGGAGTTGCCCCCTGTCACACTGATCCCAGTGCTGGGAGGCCTCTCAGCTCTGCTGATCCCAGTGCTGGGAGGCCTTGTGGCTCCGCTGATCCCGGTGCCGGGAGGCATATTACCCTTTTACTATATAGGATAGAGGCCTGGTGCATGGGTGGGGGCCGGCTAGTTTGCCCTGAAGGGTGTCCTGGATCAGGGTGGTGGTCCCCACTGGGGTGCCTGGCCAGCCCGGGTGAGGGGATGATGGCTGTTTGCAGCTGGTCACACACCCTTCAGGGTGGGGGTCCCCACTGGGGTGCCTGGCCAGTCTGGGTGAGGGGCTGAGGGCTGTTTTCAGGCTGGCGGGTGACTACAGCTCCCAACTGCCCCCTTTTTTCTTTCTTTTTTTATTCTGGGCCAGCTTTAGCTCTGGCTCCAGCTCTGAGGCCTCTGCTGCTGAAAGCAGGTATCTGGTTTGTTTGGGTTCTATAATCGAAACTCTGTATCAACTCCAGCTCTGAGATCCCAGTGGGCTGAAAGCAGGTTTCTGGGGTTTTGTTTAGCTTCTATATTTGTAACTATGTTTCAAACTGCAAGCTCAGAGGCTGGCAAGGCAGGCGGGGAGCCTTGATTTCCTCTGTCACTGAAGCAAGCAAGCCTCATGCTAGCTTCAAGCTGCCTGGCTGCCAGCCACCATCTTGGCTGGCAGTTAATTTGCATATCTCGCTGATTAGCCAATGGGAAGGGTAGCAGACGTATGCTAATTACCATGTTTCTCTTTTATTAGATAGGATGTTTTAGCACTGTGTTTTTCAAACTTATATACTTCTTGTAATAATGATGTCCAAATGATATGGTAAAACTTCTGCAACCTTGAAGATTGAGAATTATACTCACTTTACCTTCACATTTAAATTAAGAATATAAATACTGGGGTATGAAGCTATTCCCCCTGTGCACACACACTCACACACACACACACAGTCTTTAAAATATTACTCCATTATCTTCCTTCCTGAAGTTTTAACATTGAGAAGTCTGTTGGCTCTGTTTCTGATGTTAATTTTCCAAAATATAGTACATCACCATCAGAGAATGTAGCCTGTAAAATTATGGGTATTTTCTAATTTATTGATTTTTCCTTTGGCCAAAGTTGCTGTACAAAATTTCATGTCTCATGTGTTTTTCAAAATAGCTATTGGTTATAAAATTCACACTATCAATTGTAATATTTAAATATATGTTTATCTGTTTTTGTTATAGATTTCATTTTTTATCATTCAATTTATTTTTTAATTATAGTTGACATACATATAATATTAACCTCAGGTGTAAAACCTAGTGTTTAGATAATATATAACTTACTAAGTAATAATCCTGATAAATCTCTTACCCATCTGACACCATACATAGTTATTATAATATTATTGACCATATTGCCTGTCTACTGGGTGTACTGACTCTCAGGCCAAGGTCAGCCAGCTCCTGTGTTCTTGGGGCCACCCAGCATGAGCTACATAGTGATATGCAGGTGGCGGCTACTTCTCCTGGGCTTAGAGGTGCCCAGGGAAGGCTAACCTGCAAAATAAGGCAGGCTGCCCCTAGTGTGGGGACTGGCGCCACTTAGCAAAAGGTATGGGGTATGCTAAGGCCAGATGCTATTTGTTTGAGAGATTTTAGAAAAGTCCTAAGCATAAGTCAAAAGAGGCCTTTTTTGTGGCAAAACCACTGGAAGCAGTTTGGGTGGGCTCGCTAGTTGGGTGGGATGAAGTCTCAAGGAATCACCAGGACCTGGCTAACTGTGTGAGCCAGGTTGATGAAGACTGAGATATGGCGTCCACATGCTGGCTCTGTGAGAGGGGTGAGGGGGTCTCAGAAAAGGAACAAAGGCCTCTGCCAGTACTTCTGTCTGAAAGAAAGCTGCCCTTCCGGCTCTTGCCCTGATGCTAGATGATTCAGTTCCTCCTGCATGTATCTAGTGCCTTTGGAGCTGTTTGTGTTTTTGTTTACTCAGAGGGAGGGAGGGAGTCCGAGTAAGCCCACGTGTAGACCAATGTCTCACTCGGCCACAATTCCTGTTGGTTTTTACAGCCAGAAGTCATGGAGACTTTTCTTCCTGGCACTGGAACCCTGGGCTGTGGGTTTGGTGTGAGGCCAGAATCCCTTGGTCCTCAGAGGGGACCTCTGCAAAGGAGACATCCCTCCTGACTTTCGTCTGTCACACATGAGTGTGGGGTCAGCTTGTTCCGTGTTTCTGCCCCTCCTAAGTTTAGTTATAATTTTGATGTGGTTCTGGGAGGATGCTAGTACTGCATTTATCCATGCTCCCATCTTGATGGAATGCTCTATAGATTTTTTTTAAGAGTGCCCAGTCTTTTATTATAACACTAGAGGCCCTGTGCACAAATTTGTGCACCAGTGGGGTCCCTCGGTCTGGCCTGTGGGATCTCTGACATCCCCCAAGGTGTCCCAAATTGTGAGAGGGCAAAGGCCAGGCTGAGGGACCCCACTGGTGCATGGTCAGGGCTGGGGAGGGATGTGGGAGGTTGGCCAGCTGGGGAGGGGCCACAGGAGGGCTCCAGGACATGTCTGGCCCCTCTCGCTCAGTCCCGATGGGCTGGACCCCAGCAGCAAGCTAATCTACTGGGAGGAGTGTCTGCACATCATAGCAAGCAGTTGAGCGACCTTAGCATATTATTAGTATATTATGCTTTGATTGGTTGAATGAATAACCAGACGACCGGGCTACCAGACACTTAGCATATTAGGCTTTTATTTTATAGGATATCCTATTACTCCTTGAAATTCTATCAGTGATTTTCTGTGTAAATTTAAATTTACTATGGTATATCTATATAGATTCATGAAAGATAGGTATTCTTGTAGACTATTATTCTTACCAAAATGATTATACCGTGCTGTCCTATTAAGGCCTTCTGGGATAAACTCCCTAATGTCTGATAACAAAATTGCTATACCCATGTACTTTTGATTAGAATAGCACCCCCTCCCCATATCATTTTAACTCTTTATTTTCAACCTTATTTTATCATTTTGTTTCCCGTAAGGCTATTGGTATATAACAAAATATTTTGTCCAATCACAAAATATATATATATATTTTTTTTAAAATATATTTTATTGATTTTTTACAGAGAGGAAGGGAGAGAGATAAAGAGTTAGAAACATCGATGAGAGAGAAACATCGACCAGCTGCCTCCTGCACACCTCCCACTGGGGATGTGCCCGCAACCCAGGTACATGCCCTTGACCGGAATCGAACCTGGGACCTTTCAGTCCACAGGCCAACGCTCTATCCACTGAGCCAAACCGGTTTCAGCCACAAAATATATTTTTAAGTAGAGAAATTTATACCATAGCATTAACTGAGAATTTTGTTCTGTTTGCATTTGCTTCTACCTTTGCTTCATGAATGATCTTCTTTAATCTTTGCATACATATATTTATTTCAAAGCCTTGTTATTTTTGTTTTATAGTAGCCAAAACCTTGATGTTTACTATTCCGATTCTTATATTTTTATACCTTTTATTTATTGTGCTGGTTTTCTTCAGATGTTTATTTTTGTTTACCATACATTCCTCCTACATTTTTGGAAGTAAAGTGACCTAAGAGAAGTTTGTCACTATATCATATTCTAAATATTGGAGTTCATCCCTAGTATAGGTCACCACCATGAAGGGCTGAAAGACACTCTCTTGTCTTCTCCATTGCAAGACCCATTCAAAGCCTCAGCCTGAAAGCAATGCCTAGTGTTGGGCACAAATGGATTTAACAGAAATAAGTAAAGGAAAAAGACCTCCTAGGTTGACTATTTCAAATTTAGTTCCTCCCAAAATCCTTTTGTAGTATTGCCTCTGATAGGTAAGCTCCCACCTTTCATAAAAAAATTTATTATGTTTTTTAGATTTTTTTCTCTAATTTAATCACATTTGTGTTGTTGTTTTTAAAACACTGCTAAAAATCCCTGATTCATCAGTTGATCTCTTTTTAATTTTCCAATATTTTAAGCATTCGACAATATTTTTCTATCATAAAACAAATAGAAAATACCTTTGGAAGATGAGAGGGGTTGGCACCTATCTATTGTCCTTTGTTTGATCGATTCTTAGCTGCTGAATTTAGTAAAAACAGATTATTTGCATGTGTGAGTTCAATGCCTCTACTTAGGAAGCTGGAAAATTGCAGAGGCAAGAAGCCAAAGATATTGCCTGTGTCTGTGTGCCCCACAAGAGCTGACTGTGCGTGGTTCTCACTCTTCTAATGTGTGGACTAGAAAGCCTGTTTAATTACACTTTGTGTCTGTAAATCTGTCCGGCAATGCTGAGCCTTCTACTGCTCTTCCTGAGGCTGTACATCTCCACACAGAAATATGTCAATTTTTGGTTACATTGAAAATTGTTGAATATTAGATTCAGAAGGAAATGTTAGTGATAATATAGTCTAGTCTTTACTTTTCTAATGAGGAAAATGACTTTCAGCTGCAATAAATGGTTTATTGATGTTCAAATGGATAAGGCAGAGGCAAGGCTTCTTATCCTTATCAGTGATTCTCAACCTTGGCTGCACATTAGAATCACCTGGGAATCTTTTTTTAAAATCCCGATTTCTGGGCCTCATCCTCTGGAAATTCTGTTTCTTTGTTACTAATGTTGTGGCCCCACCCCATAACAAAGAAACAGAATTTCCGGAGGATGAGGCCCAGAAATTAGGATTTTAAAAAGATTCCCAGGTGATTCTAATGTGCAGCCAAAGTTGAGAACCACTGCTTTAGATGGTTTCTTTTTCTATTATATCAGGCATGTTCCTAGGGTTTGGCACTTCTTATTTTCATAAATAAAGGATTCCAAGATATATAGTTGAGTGATGATATAATTCATGGATTTATAAGCATTTCTGCTTATTACACAAATATAATTCTTAGATTAGACTTCTTTTTCCCTCCGGCTCTCCCTTCCTTCCTTCTTTCTTTTCTTCCCTCCCTTTCTTATCTTTTTTCTCTATAAAATTTTATATCAGTTGCTCAGTTTTGTTTGCATTTATTTATATGTGTACTTATTTATTTACCAAATAAATCTCTTGATAGAAATTTAGCAAGGAAATATATAGAGAGGGATACAAAGATGAATATGACATAGTCATTTCCTAGGTATGGTCATTGTTTATTTAGACATATATCCTATATATAAAATATAAGCAAATACAACATAAAGTTCATCATTTTATCATGTAAGAATACAACAGTACTCTCTTCGCTGAAGAGGCTTCTCTCTTTACACTGGAACTCTGTTCATAAACAGTGAAGGAAATAGCAAGATTTATTTTTACCCAATATAAGAGCCCTACTTTGGATAAAAATACATTTCTATCAATTTTAAATCAATTTTAAATACCTTTTGCCCTATTGCTTATATTTTCAATTAAGGAAAATAAGAATATACTCAAATTAATTTTGTACAAATCATGGAATATTTGAAAATAGAGACATCTGTTCAATGTTTACAATAATTTGAAATGTGAAAAAGGAAGTTGGCTAAATCTCTTTTGCTGGAAAAGAAAAAGTAAACTAGATAAAGCAGGTAAGAGTAAGTGAAAACATTAATAACACAATGAATGGCAGTAATATAAAAATCATTCTGAACCAAAGCAAAATTAGGTAGTTTTTAAAAATTCCATCAATATTTAAAGTCCTAGTTTTTTCAACTCTCATATGAGATTTCAATGACACCAATACTTTTAAAAGTTACTGACAAAAAAAAAACTGTAATAAAAATGTGTATGTGAAAATTTTGTCAGAAAATTCCTCTTTCATTTATTTTGCTCCAGTCCCTTCTATTCCCTGAGTCTCATCCTTTCCTATCCAATGCTTTGGATCTTTACTTAAAGCACTGGTGATGTTCGAACAATAAAGTGAGGTCTTGGGAATGATATGCATGAAAATTATTCCTAATGAAACCATGGAATAGAATAGGACACACAGGTATAAATGAATGCAATGAATGTACTCAGAGCTACAGTTCTGCCTATCCTAAGAGGACATGGTATTGCTTTACTATTATCTGGAAAAGGTTTAATTATACTCATATTATATCCATCTGCCTTAAAACCCTTATCATGCCGGAACATGCTGAGAAATCTACTTTGTAAACACTCTCCCTGCAGAATCCCTTGTGTAAATCTGCAACTTTCAATGGCTTTATGGAACCCAACAGTGCCTCTAGAGGTTTTCTTTGATTTTCCTCTGCTCTGCCCACAGTGAGTAAACAGAAAGGCCATTAACTCTCACTTATCTGGAAACCCATTTTACACTTTATGATTTTATTGCAGAAAAGGAAGTTTTTAATCCCTACTGCCCCTGTGTCTGCCTCTGGGCTATTGCCTCTCACTTAGATATGTTAACATTGGTACAATCTAAACATTTTTTAAAAGGGAATACCAGTTGTGTTTCAAATCATTTTAAGAAATCCAAACCAAAATATTGCCAAATGAAACCGCATGGTTTTAGATCATATGTTCTTTCAGAGAGTGTGGTTTGAAGACTAGAATTCATTTGAAGTAAAATGGTACAGAGCTTTGTTTAACAAGGAAGATGATGAACATTGATGCCATTAACACAACATTACTAATTTTTTCACCTTCAACTGTGCATTAATAATGGAACAAATGTGCACTCCACATTACAAAATCTTTTTGAAAATACACTTTCTAAACCCATAATTAATACATTTTAATTTTTAAAAAGCTTTCTCCCAGTATCAAAAGGGATTTCTTTCTGCATCACATGCCTTTTTATATATAAAATGTTTATAGGAATTAAAATAAAGAAACATTAAACATTTCAAGCATATCTATTAATTATTAGACAGATATATGTATAAACCTATAGCAGCTTTTAATTTTCCCAAAAAGAGAAATGTTTGCAATCAATTCTCTTTTATATACTCAACAAACTTGTTCTTTTATCTTTTTAATTAATTTATATATTATATATAGTATATATATTTATTAGATTTAAAATAAGGCTATCAAGTTTTAAGATGTTAAGAAATGTGTTTTTTTTAAATATTAGCTTTTCCTTATTTTTATTTACCCTTTATACTATTCTGATTTCTTGATTCTTATGAGGCCACACAGGTGATTAAAAGTTTTATTTTATGTCTAAAAGTTTGATGGATATCCTCTGTTTGTACCTTAAAATCCATTCCCAATCATTCTCTACCCTGCTCTTCATCCAAGGAGACTATGTTAGAACACATCAATAGGCTCCCTGGTTCCTATTGATTCTGACAATGGGAAATTCTACAGGTGATCAAACGGTTCAAGAAGGGTGAGGACATGGAGTTTACTCCCCTAGTTCTTTCCCTGCAGGGTGACCCTGTACTAGAGCTGTCACTAAACTAAAGGTCAACCTTCCTCTCAAGGAAGGCCTTTTTACCCTATTCTCTCATTTTTAGGCTCCTGTAACTGGCAACCTCCCTGGCTTAGCAGTGGGAACAGACCTGCTGCTAGTAACCCACTGGGTATGACATTGCTCTTTGCTGTTTCTCTGCACCTTGTCCACATCTTTGTAAATAATTTTTCATAAGTCCTCCTTAAAAATAGTATACAATTTTTTGTGTCATCTATTTTATGCTCTATAACTTATACAAATTAAGTTTTTATCTTGGCTCACTTGATTATAAATTCTCCACCCCCACTCCTGGCCCCAACTCTTCCTAATACATTTAGATTACTCATGTGTGTTTCTTTTTTTTGTTTTGAGATATGCTTCGGTGACTGCCAATAGGCATAGCTTTTATTTTTTTCCACCAATTTCCTATTTTTCTATCAAAAAATTGTATGCATCACTAAAATAAATTGAACTTCAAGTGTTGTTTTTAAATGTATTCAGAAAAGATCTATGAACAAAACCTTCACAAAGTGAACAATTTGCAGTTGAAAAGCAAATCCAATTACCAGTAGCCAAGTTCCTGGGCTTCTTGGTGGTGCTATTTGTAGCTGATTAAATTTCTTCTAATTATATGTGTAGGCACACAACATGAAAATTAAATGAAATATATTACCTCTTTGGGAAATAACACTGTATTCCTGAAATAGCATCATGAATGTGGCGTTCTGCTTCAGATAAATGAAAACACAGTTAGTATTTTGTGTGTAGACCAAATATATTCTTATTGGGTTTATACAAAACAGTAAGTAGAAAATGAATTGTAATATAGATGGATGATTCCATTTAGTTATTTTAAAAAGCTAGAGTAAAATTTTTAATTTATTAATGTCATTCACCTCTCTTTTCTTCAGCTTAGCTAAAAAAATAAAGGTCATTTTTAAAAATGAATATTTTCATATGGTAAAAACATTAAATACTTTGAAGGTGTTTCTAAAACAAACAAATAAAAAAACTCTTGGTTAGGCATTTATTAGGTAACTAGAGGCCTGGAGCATGAATTTGTGCACTGGTGAGGTCCAGCTGCCCACCTCAATTGGGGCCAATCGGGCTGGGCCGGCTAGAGGGAGGGGCCGCAGGTAGTTGAACTCCTGGTGGAACTCCCAGTTGAGGGGACAATTTGCATATTAGCCTTTTATTATATAAGAATTATCTAGTCAAAGGCAAATTAAAAACATGTAGTTAAACTCTTTGTAATTTTTTAATAGACTTTATTTTTTAGAGTAGTTTGAAGTTACAGTAATACTGAGCAGATGATACAGAAAGTCCCTATATACCTCTTGACCTCACACATGCAGAGCCTTCTCCATGATCAACATCCCCATCAGAGTGGCACCTTTGTTATAATCGACGATCCTGCATTGACACACCATAATCATTCAAAATCCACAGTTTACATTGGGGTTCACTCTTAGTATTGTACATTCTATGGGTATAGACCGGGGTGGGCAACCCCTGGCACGCGTGCCAAACATGGCACACCAGTAACTTTCGCTGGCACTCGAAACCCTCTCTTATAATCTTCCATTTACAATTTTTTTCTTAATATCGACTTTTTTATTTTTCAGATAAATTCAGTGTAGGTGCATCTTAGTGTGGGGAGCCACTAGAGGGTTGAGCCTCTGACTGACCTGTTGGCAAACTCACAAACAAGTCCCAGCTTAGAGGGCACAGTCCTCTTAGCATAATTTGGCTTGACCTTATAATGCTCCCTAGATCTTATCTGGGAAGCTAATGGGCTGAGGGAGGTGCAGGAAATGGCCAAAACAAGTGAAACTCACAAGAACAGTGTAACTATGGTAACCACTACCTTGTTTACCTCTGGCTATAAAATAAAGGCTCAGCTTGCCTCTGGATCTCTCTCTGTGGCCTCAGCCAGGCACAGGAAGATCCACGGAAAATACACTGTCTGTGTAAATCATTCTTCACCGACTCCGTCCACACCTTTGGGAACACCTGGACCGCTGGGACTGGATCTTAGATCAATAAATAATTTTGCATAACAAGTTATCTTAAAGACCATGGACATGGATTGACGAGAGAGGGGAAGAGCAATTTCTATGCCTCTGCCTTAACTCTCTCTGCCTTCCTAGATCTGACCAGTGTTTTGGTTTCATCCACATCCGCTTGTGAATCTTTGTTCTCAGTGATGAATTTTGTTAAGTCTCATAATAGGAGTAGCCTGACGGATGAAAGTAGTAGCTCATGCATATCTCTGAAGGTCACAAAATATAAACCTGATTTAAAATCTCTGTCATCAGTAATGTAGCAGCAAAAGTCCCACTGATAATATCAAACGGAGTCATAAAGTTTTCTATCAGATTATCAGTGTACATGTATACATTAAAAAATAAATGTATTTTTCATCATCATATACTGTTTTTGTCGCTCGATAAATTTTATTATTTCTTCAAGGTTCTTCACATACGTACACCTTAAGAGATATCAAGTAGCCCTGACCAGTTTGGCTTAGTGGATGGAGCATTGGCCTGTGGACTGAAAGGTCCCAGGTTCGATTCCAGTCAAGGGCATGTACCTTGGTTGCGGACACATCCCCAGTGAGGGGTGTGCAGGAGGCAGCTGATCGATGTTTCTCTCTCATCAATGTTTCTAACTCTCTATCCCCCTCCCTTCCTCTCTGTAAAAAATCAATAAAATATGTATTTTTTTAAAAAAAAGAGATATCAAGTAGGCGTTACATGTTCTCAAAAAATTAGAGTTGGCACACAGAAGAATTTTGAGTCAGAGATTTTGCTGGTTTTGGCATGCACTCACAAAAAGGTTGCCCACCCCTGGTATAGGCTAATATATAGTGGTTATATCCATCATTATAGTATCATACAGAATAGTTTAACTGCCCTAAAGCAGTAACCTATACTCAACCTCTATGATCCCTCTATTTATCCCTCAGCCCCAACCTTTGGCAACCACTGTTCTTTTTGCTGTCTCTGTAGTTTTGCCTTTTCCAGAATACCATATAATTGGAATTATACAGCATGCAGCCTTTACAGATTGGCTTCTTTCACTTTGTATTCCATATTTATTCTTTTGTATCTTTTCATGGTTTATTTCTATTTAGTGTTAAATGTTCCATTTCCTCGATATACTATAGTTTATCCATTCACCAACTGAAGATACCAGTATCTTGGTTGCTTCCAAGTTTGACAATTATAAATAGAGCTGCTATAAACATGGGTGTGCAAGGTTTTTGTGTATAGTTTTCAATTATTTTAGGTAAATACCAAGGAGCACAATTGCTGGATCATATGGTAAGAGAATGTTTTATTTTGTAAGAAACTCCCAACCTGAATTCCAAAGCAGCTATATGATTTTGCGTTCTCACCAGCAATATATGAGAGTTCCTGTTGCTCACATCTTTGCCAACATTTGATATTATCAATGTTTGGAATTTTGGCTACTTCATAGATGTGTAGTGGTAGTTATTGTTGTTTTTATGTGAAGTTTTGACATCAAAGATGTACACCTTGTCTGGCTCTGTCAGAAGTATGGGTGGTTAGATAGCTACACATTTCAACCCACCATCTTCTCGTACTACTAAACACAGACAAATGAGAAAGAAGGAAAAGATAATTATAAGTAAAAGAAATTGTCTAATGTCTGAAAGAAACTTTCATTCCTTAGAATGTACCAAAGATAACTATAATAATCATTCCATAATAATTAGAAGTAGTATTTAGTGCTTTAGTTTTTTTATTTAAACTTTTCAACAGTCCCTCAAAAGGAGAGATTCTTATTATTTCACTATCAATCAAGGCACAGTCAGAAAACCAAAAAATTATTAGCTTTTTTAGGAAAAATTGAATATAAAGAATTATTAATTTAAAAAAACATGGTTAATTGCAACAAAAATAAAACTATAAAAAAAAATACAGGAGTAGCTAATGCAGGGAGAGAGCAGCTACTACTTTTGAAGGAGCAAATGTAAAAAAGTGCTCTCCAAGGCTAAGACTCAGACCTCCATGAAGCGGAATGGCTGCAGCCCCTTGGGTAGCAGGGACTTCCCTGCAGTGTGGCCATCAGAGCTGGTCTGCGTCAGAGCTGGTGACCCGGAAGCTGGCTACTAGGCTCCGAGGAAGCCGGAGCTGGTAAACAGAAACCCTGTGGTGCAGGCAAAGTCACAGGAAAGTGAGCGAGCCACGGGGTGTCTCTGGTAGCACAGGTATCTGTAACACAAGATCAAGGTGTGGGCCCTCGGGGCCAGAAAGAGGAGCTCCCCTTCTCAAGGTGTCCCTCCAGTGCCTTCTCTTGGCAGAGCCCAGCATTGCTCTATGCAAGAGGTGTGTTCACAGGCCCCAGCTGCAGAACCAGAAAGCTGAGCAAAGAAGGGGAGGTTTAGAGCTAAGAGAAAATAAATTGGTAACTGGCATATACATCCTCTTTATGTGTAAGGAAACTGAGTGCTGGTGAACCCCTGTGACTAGTGGATGCAAAGGCAAGAGTCAAGCTCCTTCTAAATAAAACAGTTCTCTTAATCATGAATTACTTACTGTGTTGCTTTAATAACAAGCTGCCCTTGCCCCATGTAAAATCATGAATATTACAAGTTTTATAAATGTGAGACAACCTTTCTTTAATTCTAACTGTAATCCTACTTTTTAAAATTATCCATATTTAAAATAATATTTGCTCAATGAAGTAATTTTAAATATACAGGAAAATCTAAATTAAAAATAACAGACCCCTTCCACTTTTATATGCAAGATGGAAAATGTCCATGACTGGCTTAAAATGCAGTCAGTGTAGATGATGGTACATCGAAGAGAGGGAATGTGATGGTTCATTTTGTGTATCACCCAAACTGGACTAAGGGATGCCCAGGCAGCTGGGTAAAACATACATTATTTATGGAAGTGCCTGTGAGGGTGTTTACAGAAGAGATTGGCATTTGAATTAGAGCAAAAATGAGAGAGAGAGAGAGAGAGAGAGAGAGAGAGAGAGAGAGAGAGAGAGAGAGATCTTTTATTGTCTTCTATTGCTTCTGTTGCTCTGGAGAACACCGACTAGTGACTAGTACAGGGAGAGATGTCAATCATGCCCTGCTGATGTTTATATCTGGATCAAACCCTCCACATTTTAGATTCATAAGTTTCCTTTTGGGATTTAGCCAACTTGGAATACATTGTCTCTCTCTTGCTCTCAAAAAAATCCTAAAGAAATAAAAATATACATCTATAGTATATTTTTCTTATCTGTCTACATACATATATACTAAATATACTGGTATATTCCTATACTTTCATTTTGTTTGGAAAAAATAGATCAAATTCTTCACATAATCTGCATTTTACTTTTTCTCAATATTTCTTGGAAAGGCTTTCATAGTTTTTTAAATGGCTATATCATATTCTCTAGTATTTATGTACCAAAACAGAGTCAAGCATATTCTTTTGAATGGTCTGAGTTTTGTATTTTGTTTTTGTATTTGAAACAAAACTGCAACAAACATTATTGTTTCTTTTTGTTTTTCAACATTAGTATTGCTGGGCAATGTCTAATTGGGCTTTGCCCAACCTCCTATGAACTGGCAAATAGTCTGAAAGTGTAGCTGTGTACACAAAAGAAGTATGGTGACAATTCTGTTTTTAGGTAATTGTCATTGAACCTTTTGATAACTATATCTTAGTTTATTTCTGAGAAACCATTTGTTGCTGAGTTCATGTGATTCTGCTGATAGAGTTGATTTCACTCAGATTCAAAGGTTCCATATACTCAGAAATGTCAGATCAGATATCATTATTGCTCTAGTCTCAAAGGGTAGTTAAAATACAGATGTGGAAATTCATCTTATGAGACTTTTACAGAGAGTTCTGGGACCAGATGCTGACACTATTTTTTTTAGTTCCTTATTGTTTAAAGTATTACATATAGTATTACATAGGTCTCCTTTTTTCCCCATTGGCCACCCCCAACCCCTAGCACATGCCCCCACACCCCTACTATCTGTGTCCATTGGTTATATTTCTTATACATTATGAAGTTTCCAGAATGTAGATTCCAGAGATGCTACATCATTCTGGGAATTTAATCAATATCGAAGATGGAGATAAAAGTAAGAGAGACATACAGAGAAAGAGAAATTGATCACTATTGGTATTGTTTCGATTCCATATCAAGTTGAATCTGAAACCTGAGTCTTTTCATCTCAGGAGTCAAAAACGGTAAGAGTTTTCCCAATTTCAAATATTTTTTTTTACTTGATACCAAAGGAATTCTTTGTGATAAAAAGAGCATCACTATTGGTAAAATTAAAAAGTAACCAGTTAACTCCCTTCAAAGTTCATTATTTTATAGATCTATAAATTAGTAGAAGTACTCATTTCTTCACATATTTGCCAACAAAAATGCTATTAATCGCTTCAACTTTTGTCAATATGCTGGGCAGAAAATGGTATCTCAGTGTTGTTCAATTTATATTTTCTTTGTTATTAATGAAATTGAGTATTTTTTGTGTACACCAATCCTCATGATTTTATATTCTTTGAATTGTCTGTTATATATTTCTATATCTCCCTCTTATTGTTTCTAAATCACCCTGTGTTATACTGGGAACTTAAATGTAGTTAAATCTATCCAGCCAACCAGCCAGATACCTTTTTCAAGACTTTTTTTCTTAGGAATACCCTCACATTCAAAGACACATCTCTACTCTCATGACCCTGCTTCTTTCTCCTGGGGAATGTGTAAAATGTTTGCTGTGCAGTGTCTAATTGGACTTTGCCCAATATCCTATGAACTTAACCTACAAATGAGAGAAATGTGCATTTCTTTGTACATTTTAATGGCCTGGGGCTCTTAAATACTGTTCTAAATGACTGAGGAATAACAAATGACCAAAAAGTATGTTTTGTAGAAAAGTATGAAATTGTATACGTAGCTAAAACAATATCTCTTACATCATTTTCCAACAAGTGGTTTGGAAGCTTTCAAAGATCTTTGAGTGTACCAAGAGAAAACTTATTCTGATAAAATGTTTTAATTTGTGACTTGAAAATAGTAAACACAATAATTTTGGTTATTTTCTAAGAAATAGAGCAGTCTGAGTCTCATTATAAATTTTTATCAATAATATAATATAAAATGAATGCATATATTAAACATTTATAACATTTATAACTAGAAGCACAGTGCACAAAAATTTGTCCACTCGGGAGGGTCCCTCACCCCGGCCTGTGCCCTCTTGCAGTCTGGGACACCTTCGGGGATGACCACCTGCTGGCTTAGACCCTCTCCCCAGGGGATTGGGCCTAAGCTGGCAGTCAGACATCCCTCTGGCAGCCTGGGAGCCCTCAGGGGATTTCCACTTGCCAGCGGGGAGCAGGCCTAAGCTGCTGTCAGACATCCTTAGCGCTGCTGAGGAAGCGGGAGAGGCTCCCACCACCACCACTGTACTGGCAGCCATCAGCCTGGCTTGTGTCTGAGCAGAGCTCCCCCTATGGGAACACACTGACCACCAGGGGGCAGCTCCTGCATTGAGCGTCTGCCCCCTGGTGGTCAGTGTGTGTCATAGTGACCAGTCATTCCCAGTCTTTCTGCTGTTAGGGTCAATTTGCATATTACCCTTTTACTATATAGGATAGAGGCCTGGTGCACGGGTGGGGGCCAGCTGGTTTGCCCTGAAGGGTGTCCTGGATCAGGGTGGGGGTCCCCACTGGGGTGCCTGGCCAGCCTGGGTGAGTGGCTGATGGCTGTTTTCATGCTGGCCACAGACCCTTCTGAGTGGGGGTCCCTGCTGGGGTGCCTAGCCAGCCTTTGTGAAGGGCTGATGGCTCTTTTCAGACTGGCCACAGCCCCTTCAGGGTGGGGGTCCCCCCTGGAGTGCCTGGCCAGCCTGGGTGAGGGTCTGAGGGCTGTTTTCAGACTGGCCACGGCCCCCAGCTGCCCAAGCTTCCAGTGGAGGCTGACTGGAAGCAGGTATCTGGGATTTATTTATATTCTATAATTGAAATTTTGTTGCCTTGAGTGGAGGCCACAGCCAGCCAGGGCTGGCGGGAAGCTTGGCTTCCTCCATCGCCGGTGCAAACAAGCCTCCTGCTTGCTCCAGTTCCGTGGCTGCTGGCCATCATCTTGGTTGGGTTAATTTGCATAAAGTCACTCTGATTGGCTGGTGGGTGTGGCTTGGGGCATAGCGGAGGTGCAGTCAATTTGCATGTTTCTCTTTTATTAGATTAGATTCCATATCACATCCCATATTATAATGTAGTGCTGCAGCAGCATCAGCACAGCTCCGATCAGCATTCTCTAGAATCAACCAGCCAGCTGAACATCACCAATTGCCATTTTATTTTACCATTTCACATTTTTAACATTTTTATATTAAATGTAGTCACATGTTATTAATTCCATATTTCCAAAATATGAGTCACTTCTATACTGCTTTCATGGCAGTTGCCTGAAGCTGTGAAAGTAGCCAAGATGAACATAAGGATGCTGAGCTGGAAGCAATCAGGAGTGGGTAGAGGCACTGAGGCTGTATCAGGGTCAGCTGAGGACCATGAAGGAGAGGGGACAAGCCAAGAGCACATGTGCCCACCACACATGGCTGCACAGCTTGTCTTCCTAAGACTGTACTGTTGACACTTATTCTTATTTAAAACAAATTAAAAATAAACTTGAAGTGCACCCAATACCATGTCTTCTAAATATACCAAATTTGTCTCATCAACCATTTTTTATGGCCCACAAGAAAAGAATAGTTTTTATATTTGCAAATGGTTACATTATAAAAGGCTACATAAGTGCCAGTATTCTGTCCTCTATTTTAACTGTTGCTCCCCCAAATATTTATTTTGGGGGAGTTTTATGAAAAGGTTTGCCAAACACTGAAGTGGAGCATAAATGCCCTGAAATATTTTTTAATTTTACTCAGTATCCAATTAAAATAGTTATTTCATGCTATTGTGTTGTATTCAGGTTTTTAAGATAATCCAGGAAGAACTCAGCACTATAAAAATCAATTATTTTGTTAAAAGGTTATGTGATTTTTAAATATGGGAGAATAATTAAATGGGCATGAATAATAATATTAGAAATATTTACACAAATGGGCCCTTTCTTACCTATGTTCTCTGAAGTGCCAGAGCTCTCAGCACTTCTCAAGTTTTCTGTTCAACAACAGTATATTAAAAAAAACAAAAACTAAAAAAATGCTTTTATTGATTTCTTTACTTGGAGTGAGGAGTTGGGAAGGGCAATTCATTTCAATAACTATATCAAGCTGCAAAAGAGAAGGTCAAGTTTAAGGAATATAACAAATGCCTATGAAAGCAAGTTATAAGTCAGTTAATAAATTAAAGGTGGCAGATGACATCTATGGTGCCTGTCCTCTGGTCACTCTTGGAAGAATAAGTTCCTACCATGGTTGTCAAAGATTATGCATCACTCGAAGCAGTTCATGCTAATCAGTCTATGACTGACATTCTCCTTGGATCTCTTTAAGTCCTTCATGTGGGCTAAGTCACCACGAAGAAATATAAGTGGAAATAAATTAAATTGATTCAGCAAATTGCTTTGCTAAGACCACATCAGCAAAGTGTCCTTTAAAAAAGTAAATAAAAAGGAAAACATTTTGAGCATATTTGAATTAATTCATAAAAGTAGAACCAGCATTAGAAAGTAAACAAAAATACAGTGAAATTTCTCCTAAACCATGTTTTATTGTTAGTAATTTGGATCACAGCTTCACAATTGTCATCTCAACAAAATACAGATGATTTGAATTTTATGGTAAATAGTTCAGAAATACAAAATAATGATGTAATAATAATAAAGTGAACACCCATGCTCTTGTAAACCAGCTTAACAAAAATCATTACAAAAAAATTGTATTGATCTTCATTAATACCCTTAAATACTGAAAATGCATTTTTGGTCCATTCCCAAACATGTCTTCATATTAAATTTATTTATGTTCCAAATAATATGTATTATGGTAATATAAAATATGGTATTGTTTAGCCTAATTTAAATTTTAAATATATAAATGATAATATATTGTGTGTTTTCTTCTGCAACTTTGTATTTCATTCAATATTATATTTTGGAGATATTGATAGGTTTCTTCTTTTAATTCCCAGTTTATATATTTTTGTCAATTGTGCTTCTGGATTAATTACCTTTTTCTCACTAATATTCTCATTTATCTGTTCTTGATAACAAATTTTTACTGGTATGACTTACCATATCTACAATATCCTCTCAGGCTTTGCTTGTTATTTCCACATTAAAGCATATTTTTTGAGAGACCGAAAGTTGTAATTATAATGTACTCAAATTTATTATCATTTTTCTTTTCTTCCATTATTTTGGATTTGTTTAAGAAATCTTTTCCTTTCATGAGTACAAAAATATTCTTCAATATATTCTCATAAAAGTTTTAAAATTATGCTTTTCACATTTACATCTCCAGTCTACATAAATAGGGTTATATATTGTGTGAACTATAAATTTAATTTTATCATTTTTATACAGATACTCATATTGCTTACGGATGCATAAAATATTACTTTTCAAAATATTTTATCTAGAATATTTAATTGCTTTTAGTAATGACAATCCATGTAAACAGAACACCTGACTGCCAGAAATGATAGCTACCTAAAAATAATAGTACGATGTTACACTTTCAACTATCTATTCTGTGTAAACTGCCTTTCTTTTTCTAGTGTCATAAAAAGTTTTTTTTAATTGCCAATATTTTGTAATTGCCATGCGCTATTAGATATGAAAATGTCCATGAAATTTATATCTCTATGGGGGTTACAGTCATGGTTGTTGTTCTAGTTTATTAATTAGAACTTATAAAATTAAGAAGGTTTTGCACTAAAGTAATATTTTGGAGGTCTGAAACATGAGTAGAAATGTGTGGGCCCAGAGTGAGCATTGCAGACAGACGGACAACAGCAGAGAAATCATGAAGGCATGCAACTCCAGGGAGCTCTCAGTGAAGGGAAAGGAGGCAGAAAGTGAAACTGGGCCAGATCATCAAGGATCCTGTTGAGAAATATTGACATTATGTTATTAACAACGAGGAGAACTATAGACAAGTTTTAGAAGGAGACTTACACATTAAAATTTGTGTATTTTAAACAATTGTGTGTGTGTGTGTGTGTGTGTGTGTGTGTGTGTGTGTGTGTGTGAAGAATGAAGGAATTTGAGCTCTGAGGCAGGAAAAGCATTTAACTATGCAGCAATTTTGGGTCAGGATATCAAGGCCAGTACTAATGTAGTGCCATATTCAAGAACTATTTAGAGGAGAGAGCACCTCTAATTAGTGAAAATTGAATGTGGTGACAAAAGAAGAAAAAACATTTAAATAAATTACCCTGGTTCATTTTTTGAGTAGAGGATTGATAGTTGGTGGTTGTTGATAGAGTGGCGTACACTAGGCCTTATAGGAAGAGCAAAAGCTAAGATCTGATAAATCCAGTTCAGTAAATTCTTACTGAGTACCTGCTATTTTTTGATTCCTAAGAATTGATATTATTCATCTCAGAAAATAAATAGCTAAAACATAGATAAGCAATACTGCTCATGTGCAAGAAACAATACTTTCCTAAGGCTGTGGATGGCTCTTCTCATTTTCTCATTTATCACTGAAGATCAGAAAAGTGAAAATGTATTTTCATTACAGCTTTATATACAGCTAGAGGCCCAGTGCACGAAATTTGTGCACTCAGGGGGAGGGGGGGCAGGTCCCTGAGCCCAGCCTGCGCCCTCTCACAGTCCAGGAGTCCTTTGGGGATGTCTGACTGCCAAGCTTAGGCCCACTCTCCGAGAGGCTCCCACTGCCGTTGCTGCACTCGCCAGCCATGAGCCCAGCTTCTGGCTGAGCAGTGCTCCCCCAGTGGGAGTGCACTGACCACCATGGGGCAGCTCCTCCGTTGAGCAACTGCACCCTGGTGGTCAGGGCACATCATAGCGATCAGTCGTTCTGCCGTTCGGTCGATTTGCAATATTAGCCTTTTATTATATACTGGATGCTCAGTGTATGAAATTCATGCACTGGGGGGGGAGGGAGTTCCTCAGCCCAGCCTGCACCATCTCCAAACTGGGACATCCCTCTCACAATCCAGGACTGCTGGCTCCCAGCTGCTCGCCTGCCTGCCTATCTGATTGCACCTAATCGCTTCTGCCTGCCAGCCTGATCACACCCTAACCATTCCCCTGCTAGCCTGATCTAAGCCTAAGTGTCCCCCTGCTGGCCCAATCACCCCCAACTGCCCTCCCCTGCCAGCCATCTTGTGGCGGCCATCTTTGATCACATGGGGTGGCTATTTTGTGTTTTGGAGTGATGGTCAATTTGCATACTGGTTGTGAGTAATTAGCATATCAGGGATAATTAGCATATCCCTCTCTTATTATATAGGAGGATATTAAATTTTGATATAGTGCTTTGGATATCTTGAATTACTTTTGTTTAAAGGGTTAATGAATCACATAATACAGTATCAATTACATAAATCCAATATAAACTGAGTGATGTAAATAAATTAAATTTGGAGGAAATTCACAAAGGCCAATCACTTCTGAATGATTTAATTTCAGTGATATTTCATTTTCCACTGTATTTTACTCATCTTTTCCAAATGTCCTATTATAAATACATGCAAATTTTATATTCTGATAAAAGTTAATAAATTACTTTAAATTAAAAACTGAACATCATGAGGGTCTCTCCTAAAATTTCATTCCAGGCCTTTTGTTTGTTTTTTGTTTTTTTAATATATTTTTAACTAGCGGCTCAGTGCATGAAATTCATGCATGGAGGGTAGGGGTTCCTCAGCCCAGCCTGCAGCAATGCAAGCGTTCCATGCCTGGCCTGGCCAGAGGCCCTTCATGGTGAGGCGTGAAATG
Source organism: Myotis daubentonii (assembly GCF_963259705.1). Taxonomy (NCBI): domain Eukaryota; kingdom Metazoa; phylum Chordata; class Mammalia; order Chiroptera; family Vespertilionidae; genus Myotis; species Myotis daubentonii. The sequence continues at coordinate 87,841,449 of NC_081842.1, forward strand.
CTTGTCTCGTCACCGGGGCAATGATGCTAGTGACACCCCACCCCCACCCCCCTGCTGCTCCATACCCTCTGCCCAGAGGCCTTCTGTGGCCGGGATGGAACACTTGCCTCAGCGCTACGGTGATGAAGCAAGCATTCTGCCAGGCCGCTCACACTGCCTGCTCTCAGTGGCTGTCCCCCCGGGACTGGGGACTCTGGCAGGGCTGAGAGGACTGGGCATAGCCATCTTGTGGCTATGGGCACTGCCATCTTTGTGATGGAGTGATGGTTAATTTGAATATTACCTTTTTATTAAATAGGATAATTTCAGAAAGAAAGGGAGAGGGAGAGAGAAATAAAAACATCAATGATGAGAGGGAATCATTGATCAGCTACCTCCTGCATGCCCCATACTGGAATAGAGCCTGAAATCTGTGCCCTGACCAGCAATCAAACCCTGACCTCCTGGTTCATAGCTCAACACTCAACCACTGAGCAACACTGGCTTGGCCCTGGCCTTTGTTTTTGAGTTAGAATTTTTTTTTTTTTAATTCTCACCCAAGGATATATTTTCCATTGATATTTTTAGAAAGATGGAGGGGAAGGAGGAGATGGGGGGAGAGAAGAGAAACACTGATGTGAGAGAGACTCATTGATTGGTTGCCTCCAGCATGCACCCCTACTGGGGCCAGAGGGAGGTGGTGGTGATTGAGCCTGCAACTGAGGTACATGCCCTTGACTAGGAATCGAACCAGTGACTTTTCAGTCCACAGGCCAACACTTAACTGCTGAGTTAAACCAGCCCAATAGCAGAAATGGTTTTAATTGTGTGATACATGTCCAAATTTTCCATAAACATCCAGTTAATTTTTGTTAGGTTAATTCAAATCATAATACTCTTTAATTTGCTTGGTATATCTTGACATGGGCTTTTTATTAGAAATGTCCTGTTATTATTTTCAGGAGCCATTGTTTCAATAAATAACTACAGAATAGACATTCTTGGAGTCAACCAATGGCTTAAGATTCACCTCTCTCTTTAAAAAGATATACTGAATAGTTCTCTTTGAATTTTTTTTCACAAATTCTCATTCATAAAATGCTTGAGACATGAATATCTTGAAACAACCTGTTAATCTCCACTTATGAAAAGTGCCTAATATTATCCTGGGAGACCACCACCTGGCAACACCTGATCTCAAATTACTCCCACTGAGAAATAGATGATACCACATTGTTGTCCAGCAGTGTACATATCTTCTTTCTCCTACTAATCTCTGAAACTAACGGAGATGACTGGACTTTGCTCATGCTAACATTCCGTTAGCTATCCACTTCCCCCTTTAATTTGCTCTGCTTGATGGAGAAGTGGCTGCTTAAAAGCCACTCAATGTAGACTTTATAGTCGCAGGCACAGAGCCAAAAATAACTCTTGTTTCCCACCTACTGTGCAAGTAATATTAAAGGTGTAGTGTCTAGTGACTTTGTTGAAGGCAGCACTGCTGTAGCTGGGAGCTGCACACTCTCCTTAATCAAGAGCCCACTGTGAGCTGCTATATAAAGTCATTGAGCAGCCCCTGCCAACAATTAACACACGACATGCTGACCATTCTTGGCAAATCCGAAGTAGCAGCTTAGTGCCATAAAGGCAAGATTAATCTTGAAAAACAAAATGTGGCCATCTGTTGGCACTGCCCATTCTTCCCACAGGGCTTAGAGATGGCACTAACACCCACGGTGCCTGCTTGAATGGATAACATAGCATTTCCATTCTTAATTGTTAAAATAAGTTTTCTCTATCCTGAGGCTTTGTTCCTCTCCAGTTCTATAAGATGAAAAGTCAAGAATTAATGAGTTAAACTCTGAAAAAGTGATGGAGCACCTGAATTAATCTGAAAAGTAATCATATTATTTTAATTCTTAGAACATATATACTTATGTGAAGAGGGAGTTAAGTTTTTCTTAAGTTTCCTTTTCAAGGCCTGTGCCAAGTGATTAAGGAGGTGACTCAGCTGTGAATCCAGCAAGCAGAACTGATAAGCATGGTCAGATAGACCCACCAAAAGTCAAAACATCATTTCATCAACATTATCACATTGAAAGGCCAATAGCTGACATCTGCGGACCCCCAGGACTGCATGTAGCTTCATTACACTCCCAGCCTCACGCTTGCCCCTTCCCCTTTATAATCCTGTTCCCTGCACCTGGCTGTAAGGCAGTATTTGAAAGCTTGTAAGCACCCTGTCTTCTTGGTTGGCTAGCCTTCGCAATAAATACCTTATATGATTCAACCTTGCCTTCAATATTAGACAGCGACAGGCAGCCTGAGCCCAACTGGGAGTTTCCCGGTAACAAAAGGAAAGTCTTCTTCCTGCTTAATATTACCAATAAAATGTTTATTTGGCTCATAAGAAATCAATCCGTTGGGATTTATCTGGCAATGGCAGTGGAAGTCAAAGTGATACATCCCCAGTGCAGTATTTCTTAACCGCAGGCCTCATCTCAGGCCAAGCTTATCAGATTTAGCCAATAAAAATGTCAGATGCCCAGGGAAATTTGAATTTCAGAAAAAAACACAAGTTGTTTGGGAGGGGTAGAAAGAAGGACATAATTATACTAATTTCTTCTTACCTGAACTTCAAAGTAATTAAGAATCATGTCTTTTTTCTATGAGTCTTCTGAGGTGACCTCCTAAGGTCTGCTTAATGGTCCGTGGTACCCTGCCATCCTCCAGTCTCACTGTACTTAAAAACTATTCAGGAAAACTTTTCAAAATTATAAACACACACACCATTTAGTAAAATTCATAAATGGCCTTAATTTTACATATACAGCTTGATGATTTTTTTACATATGTGGCTACCATGCATATTAAGATCTAGAATAGTTCTATCATCCCATGAGATTTCCTAGTGCTCCTTTCTAGTCTATACCCACTGTCTTTCTCCACTGGGGAGACCTCTATTCTCATATCCCTAGAGATTATTTTTTCTTTCTTTTCATGAACTTCATACAGATGGAATTAGCCTCTGCGAACTCTTTTGTGTATGGTTTCTTTCCTCCAACAAAGCACTTACGAAATTCTGCTTATTGTTGTTGTGTGTAGCCATATTTTTTTTTCTTTTAAATAAATATACCACAATTTACTTGTTTGTTTACCTGTTGATGAATATTTGTATTGCTTCTCCTCTAGGACTATTGTGAATACAGTTGCTATAAAGACATGTATCTACATATATACATACATGCCCATACATATTTAAACATGTTTAATAAATAACAATTTTTAAAAGGGAATATATATATATATACATATATATATATGTATATATATATATAAAGGGAGAGGGAAAGAGAGATAGAAAGATCAATGATGAGAGAGAATCATTGATTGGCTGCTTCCTGCATACCCCCTGCTGAGGATCAAGCCCACAACCCCGGCATGTGCCCATGACCAGAATCAAACCGAGACCCTTCAGTACCCAGGTGGATGCTCTATCCACTGAGTCAAACCGGCTAAGGCAGATGGTAAAATCTTTATACCTGAGTAGCTTACATTTTAACTTTATAAGAAATTGTAAATTATTTTTCCCATTAGAAATATCAATCATCTTCTGAGGGAAGGAGAGAGTCATTTATCACTCTCTTTAGTATTTCCTCTATATCAGGATTTCATTTCAGGAAGTGAATTTTTAAAAGGAAATCTCAAATATTTCATTTTTATCATTCTAAAATTTTATTGATGACTGTAGAACTCAAAACAATAGAGGCTCAAATATTAAGCATTACTACCACCCTGCCCCCCAAACACCCAACATTTGAATATATTGCATTTGGGTTTGAGTAATTTGAGAAAAAAAACCAAGGTCATTGATCAAGGGTGGTCAAGAAGTTTGTCCTCATATTCTGCCCAGTAGCACTTTCAGGATCTAGGCTGGACCTCTCGCCTCACTGCTTCCACTCCATTGTCCCCCACTGCTGCTGTCAGTGGTACCTGCGCAATTTCCCCCGGTTATTTTCAGTCATCTGTGACAGAGAACATCCTCCTTCTCTCAACGTAAAGTTCAAAATTTCCTCACATGTGAACAATAAAATAATTTACTACTAAATAGAGAAAACTCTTTCACCTCAGTTTGACATGAATGAATTCTCATCTTTCGTATTTCTCTGTTTAAACTTTAGCATTTCCTACATATTTTGTTAAAATAATGATTTTAGAAATAAATTTTCTTTCATTCTCAAATAGATAATTATAACTGTAGTAACATCCATTATTGTGACTTTTATGCTGTGCCAGAAACTGATTCTAGCATATGGTGAATCATGCTATGAAGATTGCAAACCAGAAAGAGGTAGAGGTGTAGTCATGGATGTTATAATTATGAGGATTATTCAGACTTTTCTGATGAGGAAACCAAAGCAAGAGCCGTTAACTTGGCTAGGGTCATTCAACTAGTTAGTGGTAAGTTCAGGTTTATGAACCTACGCTGCTTAACCCCATATTTTCGAGCTTAAAGTGAACTAAGTTAGTCAGAGAAAGACAAATACTCCACCATATGATTTCACATATATATGGAATCTAAAATATACTATTAATAAACAAACAAAACAGAAACAGAATCATAGATACAGAGAACAGACTGCTGGTTGCCAGAGGGGAGGGAGGTTAGGGGATTGGATTAAAAAAGGTGAAGGGATTGAGAAATACAGATTAGTAGTTACTGAATAGTCATGGGAATGTAAAGTAGAGCATAGGAAATATAGCCAATAACGATGTAAGGTGGCAGTTGGGTACTGAAAATATCAGAGGGAACACTTTGTAAAGTATATTATTGTCCAACCACTATGCTGTGCATGTGAAACTCATACGAAATAATATTGAATGTAAACTATAATTGAAAAAACATTTAAGTGAACTTTGCTCTGGGTGATATCTAAAAATATAAAGAAAAAGACAGATTTTCAGCTCAAAGGCAATTCTGTAGGTATAACCCAGACATTACAGAAAGGATGTTTCCTTCAGCCATTGCAGGTGTAATGAGAGTGAATCCATTTCTCTTAAGTTTTACATCTCATTCCTAAGATATTAGCTAAATTGGCAATTATAATAATGTATATGAAACCATGAGTATCTTTTCCTACTGAATTTGACTGTAACGACCAATTATTTCTCACTAATCAGCCTAATATTCATTGTACCGACAGAGCTTTTCCCGTCCTTGAGTCTTAATGTACATTTTAATGTATTTTTTAAAAGATAATAGATTTTCCCAGAAAGTCTATGATTCATGCATTTTTTTCTAAGGGAGGAATTAAACCCAGAACAATGCACTGAAATGCCCAGATATACACAGTCAGCATGCCCTTCAATGTTCGCGAATTTTTCAGAGTACTTAAATAAATAATTCACACACACACACACACACACACACACACACACACACACATACTCTCAAGAGAAGATTAGGAAGATGTTCCTGCACTCATTTTACTATCTGTTTGAAGGCCTGTGCTAATAAAACACCACTTTACTATCCCTCCCCTAATTTATTTACATTTCCTGCCTCATCATCACTCTGTGTCCCAAATAGTGCAGCTGCACCTCCAGCGGAGACACACACCTGCCCCAGCACCTGGACCAATGAACTATGGCAGAATCCGAAGTGCATGTTCCACTGAGGGAACAAGGTCAGTGAGATCATAATTTAATTTTATTGTTTTCATTACTCATGAATGACAAGAAATATTCTGAGAATACAGAAAGATACTTTCACATTTTTCCACAATAAGAGCATTTTTACATTTACATTGTGTAAATATGTTCATGATATAATATGATGATATAATAATCATCAACCATTGCCATTTGGTTCTCCCTTTCATAGTTTTGGTTTTATTCCTGTGTGGGATGGACAGCAATGGTCCAAGGAAGGTGACCCCTCCCCATACTCCAGGGAATAAAGCATGATTGGTTTCTAAACCAGGAGTGTCAATCCTAATCCCTTTTGCCAATGATGGTTTGGGGGTCGATGAACACTGTTCTCCATGGTGACTTTTGAAAAAGATTCTCTTTCCTGATATATGCACCCCTATGTTCATAGCAGCACAATTCACCATAGCTAAGATCTGGAAACAGCCTAAGTGCCCATCAGTAGATGAATGGATTAGAAAACTGTGGTACATCTACATGATGGAATACTATGCTGCTCTAAAAAGGAAGGAACTCTTACCATTTGCAACGGCATGGATGGAACTGGAGAGCATTATGCTAAGTGAAATAAGCCAGTCAATGAAGGAAAAATACCACATGATCTCACTCATTCATGGATAATAGAGACCATTATAAACTTTTGAACAATAATAGATACAGAGGCAGAGCTGCCTCAAACAGATTGTCAAACTGCAGCGGGAAGGCCGGGGAGGGTTGGGGGACAGGAGGTAGGGGGGTAAGAGATCAACCAAAGGACTTGTATGCATGCATATAAGCATAACCAATGGACATAAGACACTGGGGGATAGGGGAGGCTAGGGGACTGTCTAGGGCAGGGGGGAAAAATGGACACATATGTAATATCCTTTGTATTACTTTAAGCAATAAATAAATAAATAAATAAATAAATAAATAAATAAAAGAAAAGAAAATGGAAAAGTGAAAAAAAAAGAAAAAGATTCTCTTTCCTGACAAAGACAAAAAAATATACAAGGATAAATATATTTTTCTTCACACTCCTAGAAATAGTGATTTGAGGACTTTTTTTGAAATGCAGAAATATTTATTTTGGCTTTCTTCATTGATGTTTGGAAATTCTGCTTTTGTTTATAAAACATAGAAATAGCCAACACTTAAAGCAAACATTCAAAATCCCAATGTGACAAATTATTGACTTTGTGTGCAATTAAGAATATTGCATCTGATATTTTGCAACCATGAAAAGCAGCCAAGAGATTTAAAGGAAGCCAATCAGAACCTTCATATTGCCCAGCTGCCAAATTTGGCCAGTCCTCCTCTAGTCATTGTCCATGATAGCAATACTCTCATTTTATGTAATCTGTTACTTGTAGCTGAATACTTTCAAACTGTTAATTATCACTTCCCACTAATGTTTTAGTATTATAAATATAACTTTTGAATTTTCAGTGATTTCAAGGTAATATGCTTATGTGAATTGAGGCAAACAGAAGGAGAAAAACTTACAAGGGGTAGTTTGTTCTCTCCACAACTATCAGGTTAGTGTTGATAATAGTGTTTATTAAAGGAGACTGTTGTAGCAGCAGGAATGGATTTAACTACAAAAACAAAAATATGATATATTCAGCATTCAAATCTTGGTTTTTAGATACCATTCTACAATAAAAGTTCCCAAGGCTCCCTGGAGAAATGGCTAATTCTAGGATGGAGGCAGGGAAAATACAAGATGAGCCTGTAGCCCAGTTGGCATGGCTCACTAGTTTAGAGTCAACCTATGAACAAGGAGGTCATGGTTTGATTCTCAATCAGGGCACATGCCCAGGTTACAGTGATCCCCAGTGTGGGGCATGCAGGAGGCAGCCAATCAATGATTCTCTCTCCTCATTAATGTCTCTCTCTCTGTCTCTCTCTCTCTGTCTCTCTCTCTCTCTTCCCCTCCCTTTGTCTCTGAAATATATATATATATATAATTTTTTTAAAAGATGAGCCTGTAGCATTTGGCAGTGCTAGAAACCAAAAAAGTGCTCAAAATTCAAAAGCATCGGGATTTGGCAAATCATTAAAGAGTCTCACATGGTGTTATTTAATGAGCAGTTTCCCCATAATGCCCCTCTCAGAATTTTCCAGAGAACTACCCTTTCCCGCCTGCCATGAGATTTTCACCATCACAATAATTCTTTTAGGTTTCATAGGAAAGGTGGTGTTGTGCACATGGGAAGAGAATGGGTCTATCCTATTAATAAAATGGTGTGAATTAATTTATCAGATTAACCAATTAATAGTGTAAAAGTATTGACTGCTGAAATGGGGACAACACTAGATGCTGAAGACAATGTCCATTTTACAGTTTTATAGCTTAAGGTTATTCAGAGTGAAAGAAACAAAGATGTCCACAGCAATATTTAAAATGCTTGCATCAAATGTACTATTTTATGCTTAAAGGGGTGGGTGGTAAGCTTATGTTTGGTATGAATAATAGTTTCATCACATTTTGAAGCAAGGGAATTATGAAAAAAGGATCTCCCCATGCACTTTGCTACAAAAACTCAAGTTGCAAAAAAGCATTATTACTGCCTGAGCAATCTCACCATAGTCTCACCTGGCTCTGAAGGTAGGAGCTACGGGTTTAATCTGCATCCCACTGTCCAAAGGGGGATTCTTGATCGGTCATAGTTAATAAAACAATGTTTTGTAAGCATACATGTTTTTCTAATTACTCCTATAATTTACGCTTAGGAATGGTTTGTATCATTTTACCAAACCATATCTTGAATGTAATCTGCTTTTTAAATACTTATATTTTTAGAAAATATTAATGTCTATCATTTAAGAATAAAGCTAAAGAAAATTCACAAATAAATTCATTTCATATGGGGAAGGAGGGAAAAAATGAGTCTGAAGGAGCCCCCAGTGGCCAAAGTGGGATCAATGTGAGCAACAAAACAAATAACTTGGAATTGGATTACAATAAGCATTAATCCATACTGCTATAAATGAATAATGGACTAAATACCTAGGGAGAAAAGAATTCCAAATAATATAAGTAGATACTTCCCCCTTCTGGAGGTGGAATCGAAACTCCACTCCTTTGAGTATGAGCTTGGCTTTGTGATTCACTTCAAAAAAATTCGGTACAGCCCTACCCAGTTTTCTCAGTGGTTAGAGCATTGGCCTGTGGACCAAAGGGTACAGGGTTCGATTCCTGGCAAGGGCACATGTCTGGGTTGCAGGCTCGATCCCCAGTGGTGGGTGTACAGGAAGCAGCCAATCAATGATTCTCTCACATCATTGATGTTTCTATCTCTCTCTCTCCCTCTCTCTCCCTTCCTCTCTAAAATTATATATATATATATATATATATATATATATATATATATATATATATATATATTTAAAATGCATTACAGAGAAGAAAACTGGAAAATTCTGCCTTAACTAAGTGAGCAGGTTAACATCAACAGTGCTAAGTCATGCTGATACATCTGCTGCCTAACACGATGGGGTGAAAAGGGTACTTAACCTCAGTGATATTCTTCCCCAAACCCATAACTCCCATCTATCCTAGATTAGATATTGGAACATTAAAAGGACATTAGTGGAATAACTGGTGAAACCCAAATAAAACCTGAAGTTTAGTCAATAATAATATACCAATGGTATTTTCTCAGTTCTGACAAATATTCACAATAATGAAAGATTAAAATACTAAGGGAAATTGAAAATGGGTGAGGGATACAAGAATTTTTTAAGCGTTATAATTTTTCTGTAAATCAGAAATTATTCCAAAATTTTTTATTTAAAAAAATCAGATCGTGCCAGTGGATAGAGCATCGGCCTGCGGACTGAAGGGTCCCAGGTTCGATTCCGGTCAAGGGCATGTACCTTGGTTGCGGGCACATCCCCAGTAGGAGGTGTTCAGGAGGCAGCTGGTCGATGTTTCTCTCTCATCGATGTTTCTAACTCTCTATCCCTCTCCCTCTCTCTCTGTAAAAAATCAATAAAATATATTTTTTAAAAAATCAGATCGTGAACTCTAACTGTAGGAGAGAAACTAGGGGACAGGATGCAGACAGATTTTGGTTAAAATAACTGGAGCATAATACTCTGACACTGTTGAAAGAGAGTGCGGTCTGGAGACTCAAATATCTGCTGCTCTTCCAAAGACGACTACCCAAAGCACTCAAGCCTTCAAAAGTGAGGATGGCACCCACAGAGCCAGACCATCTTTGGCCTTATCTGAAAATCTGATATTAGCTTCATTGCTTTGAATGATTCGGGATTTGTATTGGAAAAGTTTAACTTTAACTCCTAGAGTGCCGTGGAGCTCGATCGCGCTCCTCCTGTCTTTCGCCAAAAGTGCCGGGAGCGTTATGGAGCTCCTCCTGCAGTGTCACTGTTAGATGCTAGTAGTTCACTCTTTACTGACAGATGGCACCTAAGTGCAGATTACTTACGATGCCAAATGTTGGTAGTTCTAAAATTGACCACTGGCATTTATCTGCCTAATTTTTTACAGGTACTACGATTTTATGAAGTTTACTCAGATTTTGTAGCCCTAAAGCTTCGAAATGGCGTCCAGTTCTAAGTCTGCTTTTATTAGTGATGATGATATTGCTAAATATGTCAATTCTTGCTGTGAAGATGACGATTTTGTGGAAGATATTGGAGAAGGGTGTCCCTCTACTTTAACATTATATATTTTGTTCAAATTTTTTTCCACTAGTATTTTATAATACAACCAGCCAACAATATATGTCAAAGATGAAAACAAATGTAGTAAAGGTTTCCTTAAGCTTTTGAATATGTAACTTCATTTACTTGCGATTCATAATTATTTTCCTAAACTGCTATAAAATCAGCAAAAATGCCTTGGCAATTTTAGCATAGTTCCTAGGATATTGGTTGGCACTCAAAGGGTTAATAATAGTGCTCTTCTCAAGCAAAATGATTGCAAGAGAAATGTCAAAAAATAAAAATACTTGTAAAACGGAGAGAATCTTTATTCTCTAAAGTACTTAAATAGCATTTCTTCCATTTGCACATTCTAGACATGGAAGGTACATAGTAATAATTATTTATTACTGAAAGTGGTTGCTATGGTTACTCTGCAGCTGTGATATAACAAAGAAAATTATTAATATAGAATTATACACTTGAGACCTATATAGTTTTAACCAATGTCACCCAAATAATTTCAATAAAAAGGAAAAAAAATTATTAAGACGTTTTATAAAGAGGCAAATATAACTTTCATTTGCAAGAGTGTCATTAATCATTTTGGAGGGGGAGATAAGTCTATTTATATTTTAAATTCAAAAACATATATGAAGGGGCAAAGTTATACACCCTTGAAAAGTACAATCGTTTTTCTGAAATTAGAACACTTTCAGAATTATTATGGTAATCATCCTTTTGCATGCATTGGGTGAATATATTTGCATAAGACAGCTCTTAATAATGTAAGTACAAAAATAATAGGGCAGTGGATGTATTATAGGTGATGAACAAAAACAATTACCCAACAATTTCTCTTGAGGCTGTTGAACATATCAAAACCTGCTATATACTTGCTAGTGTATATTCTGACACTCGATTTCAGAACAAAAAAAAAATGATACTTTATCCACTATTCTCACTCCTTGGGACTCTTAGGTAAATTACCTTAGGGAGAACAGGTAACCAACATCTAAAAACTTTGAGGGCCATTATATCTTTGCTTGTGGTCTCTTCAAACTTCAATGAAAAGCCCTTTGACACGTGATGTGCTGGCGTATTAGTTGCAATAAGTTACTGTACACTGGATGCCAAATGTCAGGACCTTCATGTGCAAAATCTATTCTTCCTGCTTTAATGGGAACTGGACTCTCTTTGTTTCAGTTCCTCTTTGTCTCAAGTTCCTTGAGAAGGCTGATGTCATAATTTGACTCTAAAAAAATTTTAATGCAAATACAGCCACTTAATTAGCAACAAGGGTTACTAATACAACTTGGTCAGAGGTCAGTTTGGGGTCCCTCTCACCGGACAAGCAGATTTTAGGGACTGGCTTAATACTGATCTTCAGACTTGAATTTCCCACTAATAAAGGATAATATAATGTAGTGTAAGACTTTGTATTTGTTCAGATCTTTTAACTCCCGAGGAACTAATATGCAACAACTCAATAAATAACTCTACACTCTGTTTTCACAGCACAGATGAACTCTGATGGAGAAAAGAATCAATCATTTCCAGAATCAAAGACAGAAAGGGCAATTATCCAGAAAATCAAAAGTAGAAGGCTTAGTCCTACTTAGCTATTGATTAATTTACATTTGACTGTAGAATATACAAGGATTATATGTGACTAATTTATAATCTGAACCTTAGATGAAAATACTTTATTCTGTGAAAAATATGTGAATAAATAAAGATAATGAATCAGGCATGAAAAGAAGCCATATATTTGAAAGTTCTATCTTTGAAAAAAAATTTTTTTTAATCTGTAAATTATTTTTCAGAAGTGACAGCTATAACCTGATTTTGTATTACTTTCTAGAATTTTCTTTCAGAATTACCACAGGTCACCTTTTATTTTCCAATTCTGTTTGTGCTTCTATAACTAGACTGAAAATCCTAACAATCAGAATCAGGCTTTATACAGTCTTGTTTCCCCAGTGCTGAGTGAAATATCAGGTGTTTAGAGAACACTTGAGTTTATGACTTCTAAGATGAAGGAGCTAGGTTGAGCTTATATATGTTTCAGTAATTTGCAGAGTTAACTCTTTTAGCATGAGTGTGTTTTCTTGACTTAGAAATCTTCCAAGGAGGTGTTGATACACCTGATACTATGTGCTGGCCTTTAGAACTGCTTTCACCTTCTTTCTTAAGTGCTGTTATTTGAGGACTTGCATTTATATCCTGGAAAGTTTGGCCTCTGACTTCTTATTTCCTTGAATAAACATCATAATGGCAAGTTCCTTTTTTAAATATAAGCCTTCTCTTACAGAATTTTAATCCACTTAGTCCTTTTCCTGCAGTGTGTAATCAATACTCAGGGTTCATTCTGTCTTTTCCAAAGAGTCTTTATTGTAAAAGTTATTAGTGTTGTAGTTTCACTTCATGAGCTATGCTTCTAGGACAATAAGAGAAAATTTTATTTGGTTATTGCCCAGTTTTTTGGCATTTTCTTCTGGGCTTTGATTAATTTCAGTTGATGATTAATATTAATTCACTTGACTTTAAGTAATACAAAATGCACAAAAGTTAGAAATTAGAGAAAGGAGTCTAAATTTTTATTTTTGGAGGAGGAATTAAACTGCACAAATATACAATAAGTGGGAAAAATGTCAGTATAGTGTTTAGAAAAGTGTTTAAAATAAGTTTTATTATACAATTTATACCTATATAGTTGTGTACATATATTATTCCCATATGTAAGATATTTTCTTCACAACTAATTAGTCCTATTAAGGACTTTTCAACTCTATAATTTCACTGTCAAAACTTCACTTATAATGGGCAACACTTGAAAATCCTTATATGAATTGACTCAGCTGACTTCAAATGTATGGCATTATTTATTGGTGATAAAACTCCTTGAAAGTCCCACCTACAAAGTAAGATTTCCTTTTGTTGTCATCAATGGGTCCAGTCATTATTGATGTCAGCATCCAGCACAACAGGTAACTCCTTGTGGATTTCCCATTTTGGGGTGATGAGCTCTTATTGTTCATGTTTGTGCTTCAGCTACAATGCCCTCCAAATGCCACCTACCTTCTCCAGTTTGATCACTGAGGGGGAAAAAATGAATCAAAAGTATTGACTGCATATTGAATAGCCCATGGAAAATCAGAGTTGGTTTTTTTTTTATGTCTTCAATAAGAGAAACATATTTTATTTATTAACCTCTTATTATTTAAATAGGCAATTGATTTGTTTAATTAATATATTTTATTTTTCCCTTGGCATACTGGACAAACAGGTACTTTGAAAAATTTATGCACATAGTTCAGTATTTAGTTGAGTTGAGATTTTTATAGTGAAAGCTTTCTCTAGATGAGTACATCTATATAAAGAGTTTGATATAAGAAATAATAATGAGCAAAACAGGATTTCATTGAAATATATGGAATTTTGTTGTAGGAAATTTTCACTAACTCTACCTTATCTAATTGGGAAAAATCTGTGTGTGACTTTAAGACAAAATAGGTCAGAAAGAGAAAGAAAGAATTAGCCTTGACTCTAACTCATTTGTTGAGAAAAATAGGTCTTTGAACATAAAAGTATACTGAATAGCCTATTCAAAATGTTCAATAGAAACATATATTTAAATTTACAACTTGAAATAAAATTGCTTGAGGAAATCAGGAATTCCAGACAGTGTCCCTTCACACCACCCGAAGAAGCTTGGTCAGCAGCCTGATATTTAAAAATTAAATTCTGCACTGGAGCGAGGGGCTGTGCTCCCCAAATAACCAATAAAAGGCATTTGTAATTGCTGGGAAAATAAATTACTGAGTGGAGCATGTGACAAAGGCAATTAAAAACTTTTTTTTTTCTAGCCACAAAATGTCCTGCCCCAGGAAAATGTGGAACCTGCGTCCTTAACTTGCGGAGAATGCAGTAGAAAAGATTGTGCTAGAAAATGACTTTTTTCTCCCTCTGACATCAGCCTGAACAAATCTTTCATCCCTCCCTAGGGACATATTTAATGTGGTATTCTGTTGTGCTCTAAAGCTTGATTCAAATGTAGCTGCTAACCAGGCGTGTCTTTGCCTCGCGAAGCCCTCCTGGACTCCCTGCTCTTCTAATTGCCCAGTGCAAGTGCGGCATCAAGATTCTAGGGCAGCGGCTAATCGCTCCTAAGTGCTGAAGCAGGAGAGCTCTTACAGAATGAACAGCAATCAGATATGGTGAGCAGATGGCTGCTCCGCATTGTAAGGGCTTCTACCAAAGACAACCTTCGTTTAGCATGTGCCAAAAAGCCACGATGGCTCAGTTAACGCTGTGGGGATTTTTTATTAGTTAAATGGCTTTTGATATTTAACTGAAATTTTAGAGGGCTTACAAAAGCATAGTTTTTTGCCATTAGCAATCAGTCTTCTCAATAAAAGTTCTTCAATACCGACTGCTTCTCAAATTCCTTTTGCATTATCAGTAATTCACTATATACTTCGAGATTTAACTAATTATTAGGTGTAATGAGGGCTTGCAATCAGGGAGACCCTCACTCAATAAAGTTATTGTGTTTTTAAAGTATTTTATACCTTTAGAATTTAATATTCCTATAGAGTCAAAAAGCTACACAGGTATACTGTCCAAGGGGAGAGGAAATTTTTTCTTGTTTTATTTTTAATCAAGTAAGCTTTTTAAATTGCAGTGCTATTTATCTATATTGTAAGACTTTATGTTTTTTTCTATGACTTCCTATAACAATTTATATAGTTGAAGGTGAACTGCTAGTAGATTGATACCTGCGGCAAAGTGCACTATTATGTATTTTTTGATTGAGGGATAAAGGAAGCACTGACTTTGATTAGGAAGTAGTCAATTTTAGTCTGCTGGGTTAACATCAGAGTGGAGGCAAGAATTTTGATAAAAACTTTTCTTGGGTAAGTCATCCCTTGAGCCTAAGATTTATCAATATTTAATATTTCTTGTAAAAGCCTTTGGATTATTACATTCATGGTGCCATTTGTTTTGCTTTTACTATAATTCACAAGAAGAATCATCTGATTAAAAGTCTGACTGGACACAGGACTCTTAAAGGAAAATAGAGACCTCATGAAATGAATGTAGTCCTTTGTTGCTAGAACTTAAGAGTACTACCTTTACAACAGTTATAGGAATTAGATTGTTAAAAATATTTACATGTGGTATAATCAGTGTTTATTTGCATTGATATTTTATCTATGAAAAATAAATTTAATACTTTACGGTATAAAAATGTTGCATCTTAGGAAAATGCATGTTTATTTGGCCTTCTTATTATGAATCTGGAGTTTGAACATAAATCTTAAAGAATACAAAACTATTCTATTAAGATATACATTTGCATAACACCTTTCTTATAACCTCCCATTCACAGCCCTCATATAGGTCATGGTTTGCTAATTTCTCACCACATCCTAGGTTTTAATCACCTGATCCATCAACAGGACCTCTCAGACTTTCTTTATTCATCTTGTCAGTAAGTGACATTGTTGGTAATGAAAACAACAAATCTATTGATAGCACTCCTCAATGGAGTGGAAGGCATCTACATTAGCTCTGTCTTGGAAACCAGTCTATTCTATTACAATTGACCTTCTCTTGCTGATTACCACACAAATCATAGTCCTTTACCCCCCACCCCCATCTATTAGAGTATATTTCCTGCAGCCTTTCAATTGCCTGACTGCAGTTGGTAATTGGATTCATGTTTGAAGCACAGCACTATAAGAAAAAGCCTGGAATAATTCAAATGAAACACCCTGGCCTAAGGCTGAGACCATATGTTATACTCAGATTTGTATCAGTGAAGCTTATTGCTTTAGCAACAAGGAAACCCATTCACATGTCATAAAATTGTTCTATTTTAGTATTAATTTAGTAATTTAGTATTAGAGCTGTCAATGTATTCAAACGTCCACAATATTGTAATATTAAAGGGATGAGAAAAATTATTTGACTTTGTAAAATGTTTAAAAAAGAAAAAAAAGTCACTTGGTAGATTGTTCTGTCTCTCCTCCTGAATCTCATAGCCTGCCACAAGGAACCTTGAATTACATAATATAAAAATTAGGGACCACCAAAAAGCCAACGACTTGGCAGCGATCCATTTTCCAACGCTTACTACTCAATGCCTGCAAGAATTCCAATTTTTATCACTTTGCTCAAATTGATGAGTTATTTCTAGTCTATTATTAAGAGAGACAAATACTTCCCTAAAAAATTTACTGTTAGTGACTGAATAGAGTTAGAAACATATGAAAGTGACTAAACATTCCTGTATCATTGATAGGTTTGTAGGGTCCTGTAGGGTCATGGTTTGACCCCTGTCTAATGTTCCTTAATATGGATCTAAAAAAATATTTTATAAATTCTGAAAAACTAGAGAAAGTTTTATCTTCAGAAAGAGAAAACTGCTCTTCAAAGAAAAATAAGCTTTTTCAAATCACTAAATTATCATTTGACACAATTGGCCTCCATTATTAACATAAACCCTAGTGGTGTACATGAATTCATATTAAATTCTCCAATAATACATTGACCTAGTAGTGGATTATTCAAACATCCATCTCATAACATCTTGGGTGAAATAGAAATGAAAGATCTCATTTGTTCAATTTTATAGATAGACAAATTCAACAATGCAAGTAAAATCTTGAAATAATTCAACCAAAAGATTATAGAAACCTATCTCTTAAGACATAATTATAATGCTCTTGTGTCTTATCATAAGTACAACCCATGGCAACAATTATCAGTTACCTTGCAGATAGAGAGAGAAAAAATGACCTTTTCTTCTATTTTTACGTGACAGAAGTAATTTTTGTATTTATATTTGAATATGGGTATAACTGAATCTTAGAAAGTAAAAACATTTCAAATAAATAGTGACACAAGTGTGTACAACGTCACAAAATTTTTAGTGTATATGTCTAAGTGCTAGAAATATGTTTAATATTATAAATGTCCTAAAAAATTCAGCTACTGCCTGCTATCCACTTCATTCAGGTAATTAGAGAGCATCAATTTCAAAGTAGAAAAGAGTTCACTCCCTTTCTAAGTTAATTTGATTTCTGGCTCATAAAATAAATTTCCACTCAGGAGCTTATATGCATGACCCAGGGACACAGACAATAGTGCAGTGAGGCCTGGTGAAAGGGTGGCAGTAGGGTGGAGGGGGTCAATAGGGGAAAAAAGGGGAGACATCTGTAATACTTTGAGCAATAAAGATAAATTTAATAAAATAAAATGTCAGAACTTTAAAGACTTCTCTTTCTAAGTTAAAATAAGTCTACATTAATAAAATTAATATTAATAAAAGACTTATAACATAAATCTTGAACACAAAAATAATAAAACAAGTTTAAATTGATAAAATTAATGCTAATAAGAGACTGAATTACTACATGTTTATAAAAAAAAAAAACCTTCGAATAATTGTCAGGTAATTATAAAGCAAACCCTCAGAAGACAGAGAGGCTAATACATTATAGTGTATTTTCTAAAGTGACTGTCAAGAAGAGATGGTTATACTTACCTATTTTGAAATCAATAAAATACTTTCTGGTTATTTTTTTCCTGAGTTCAAAATATTGAGACAAATGATTTGTATCAAAGAAGTTTTGTCACCACGTACACTTTTTTATGTATTGGTAACTGTTCTTTCAAAATAATTAACATACAATCAAGATGCAAGATATCTGTATTGGCTCCAGTAAGAACTATATGCTTTTCAGTTCCAAGCATAACATTATGAAAGTTAATCAGATCATCACAGAATGATTCCATTTCAGGTTTATACTATTGTCAACACATCTACCTACTCCTCTCTCATGCTTGGTATTTCAAAGTTGCATTAAATATAAAAGTTCAATTCCTTACAAATATATTCCATTGAATAGCACCCCACATGTATACTTTAATGAGTACATTAATCCTCTATTTTGGATTCCTAGGTATTTTAAACTACTAAAATTCCACATTTAATTTCACATACCTAATCCAGATGTGATGTTTTGCAGAATCTAGTAAGAAAGTAAGGTCGTTTTCATTTCTCTCTGAAAATTAATTGGTGCTCACTCAACAAAGTGTAATGCAGTACATAAGTTTTAAATATGTGCTTCTCAGTGAAAGGTCTGGAGTGGGCTGGGGTCACGCACCTATGACATGAGGCCATAATATATCAAAAAATATTTTATTCCAATGACCTGGGTGCAGGTGGGCTGAGACCGAGAAAGGCATCAGCGAAGAGAGCAGGGAGAGACAGGTTTTTATTAATCCTTGCTGGCTGCAAGCCGCTCTGCTGATGTAAGGGTATGGTCTGTCTTTGGTTCTTCCCATGCCAGGTGTCTTCTGGTTATCTGAGCTATGCTGTGTTCAAGGCTGAAAGCTTTCTGCAAGATATCTGCTAAGCACAGTAAGTCTTTCTCTGGCCCCTTTAACCCTTCACTCAGGACTTCAAAACACACAAATAAAGTTATAATAAATCTTTAAGTTTCAAGAAATGCATCTATTGCTTGTTGAAAGGGCGAGGACTACGCCCTCCATCTTACCCTGGGTCCTCCATTTTTGGGCAGAGCCATGAGCTCGGCAAGGCTTCTTCCTGGAAGCCCAAGCCTCGGCTAGCCACACCCAGGATTTCTCTAAACTAACCAATGACAATCAATGGAAGTGCATGCCATCAATATGACTGCATCCTGTGTAACAAGACACTGACTTGCGCCTGGCCAATCGGCAGGGCCCACAGTCTCCTCTCCTCCCCTTACTCCATCCCCCTAAAAAACTCCTCTTCACACCGGGCTAGGTCTCTGTCTGCCACCTGCTGCTGTGTCAGTAAGGAGGGTAGGGGTGCCAGACCCGGGTTTGAATAAAAGACTCTGCTTTTGCATCGGACAGGGCTGGCTCCCTGGTGGTCTTTTGGGGATCCTGAAATCTGGGCATAACACTGTGTTTGAAGTTTTAACATGTTAAAATCAAATGAAACAATTATCTTTTTTTGGGAAACTTCTATTTGTCATAGTAGGGATCATTTTTCTCATTTTCCTCTTTATCTGAAATTCTTTTGTTCAGTCATTGATAAAAATTTGGAGTGTTTTTTTAAGAAATGAAACTTCTAACAATTTTCAATAATTTATAAAAATAATGGGAGAGAGAAAGGTGAGCTGTAACCTTACTAAAGAAGCCACAGGGACTAACTGAAAACCCAGACTTGAAAATTAGAAGTTTTCTCATCCTGCCACCAATTACACACGCCCTCTCTAGACATGTTACTTGATATCTCTGTTCCTCAAAATCCTCATCTGCAAAATAGCCAAAAAAGGGACAGGTATTATTTCACTGGAACTTCGTAAAAATAATGAAAATTGAATTTTAGTGGTAAAATAAGACAGGTTTAGGAAATTTTGGAAATTAAGGGGACCATGGAGGAAGCACAGGGCTGCAGAGCAGCAGAAAGTATATTTCCATAGAATAGGGAAGCTGAAAAGCTGCAACACATACATTTCCATAGAATGAGGGAGCTGGGAACAGCAAAAGGTCTATATTTACAAAATAAAGAGAAGGAAGCCCTTCATCCAGATGGAGAGGAAGAAAGCCCAAAGGGAATAGGAAAACAATAGGGAAGAGGGCAGGAGCGAACCTCACAGGTCTCATGTGAAGTTCAACCTTTGAGCCAGGAGTAACTACAGTAACCAGTCTAAGAGAATAGTGGCCAATCGGAGGGTATATCAAGGCACCAGGATCTGCAGCCTTTATAAGCCATGGGAACAGGAACTCAGTGGGACCCTTTCCCCCTCCCCACGTGGGAGTCCGTTCTGTGGGACTCTTCCCCCTCCCTACCTGGGAGTCTGTACTTTTTCTTTAATAAATTTCCACCTTTGCTATACCACTTTCTGTCCGTGGATTCATTCTTGACTCCGGCAGACAAAGAATCTGGGTTCCAGTCCAAAAATTCCGTTTTAATAATACAAGATACTTGAAACACAAACTTTTGTCCGCTATCTTAAACAGCAGGTAGTTATAAAAAACATGCCTCTGATTCATCTCCATAAAAAAGAAACAGCATGTGGCCAGGCAGTTACTGAATTTCCCCAGAGCAAACAGTATGTGGGGGTGGGGAGAGGGTGTGAGAGCTGTGCCTGTGGCTGATAGCACATTTTCCAGGAAGAGTCCCCTAAACAAAGGGAGGTGGAGACAGCTAGAAAGGTCTCAGCCCAATATTTTAAATGGCCCAAGGGGAGACCCATGAGGAAACAGGTGACCAAATGATACTCAGCCAATGGGAACCACAGGAGGGACAAAATAAATAGGCTATATTCCCTGCGTCACTGTGTGTGCCCTACAATGGACACCCATCCTCAAGAGTGTTATTAAAAGTCTCATTTTCGCCATGCCTGTTTCTTAATCCATCATTTGAAATTGGGACAGGTGAGCCATTTCTCAGTTATGTTTCCTGATAAGCAGGAAAACAGAAAAACTGTAGAAGTTTTAGTATCTATTATGAATCAGAATAGTAATCGAGAAATAGAAAGTAGTAATTACAAATTATACAAATTGATGGTTTCAAGCTTCATTTGGAGATGAAACTAATTAGGCCACATTTTGGAGATTTAATGAAATGAGTAGCTACTTGAAAAAATACAGATAAAAGCTATTCCTCACAAGAAGGCAAGAATATGAAGATAAACTATGATTTACTTTGCACAGTAAGTAACTACAGAAAGAAAAATAAAGAGGAAATCATAAACGTAATCAAAGAGTTTCCTACAAATACAGATTTGGTTTGAATTCATTATAATTGACCAAATATACATAAAATATGATCTAGGCTTTATAGCTCTATTCAGTTAGTGGTGGCTTAGTTAAATAGATAGGAAAATAGTCAGAAAGTAATAAACCATGTCTGGGAAGCTATTTCTAAAAGTGAAAAATCTATAAAATCGGGGTAAATGTCACCCACATATTATACTACTTAGCCACAGATTAATTCCTCAAACAGTGTCAGATCTGCCCTGAATATAGTAAACATTATTATTTACGCTTTTATATATTAATTTACACAATAGATATTTGCTTTTGAGCAGCAAATCCATGTGTAACACAAACCAGGTAAGGTCAATTTAGGGCAACAATATTTTATAGTTATTCAACAAATATTTACCAATGCTATTAGTATTACAATAGTTAAAGAAATGTCTTCTTGTCATAGTAATGTATCAGTTCTTCAACTCTCATCACAGCAATGTTTTGTGATAAATTATCATTTGAATTAATGAAAATGACCTTATTTTTAAAACTCTCTATAATACTTTGGGGTGCATTTTTTAAGTTTACAAAACCATGGGATAATATTTATATCAATTGTAATTTCATATATGTAATTAACAATCTAAATGACCAATTTCAAGAGAGACAGAAGTCAGTGAGAAATACAGGACAGACTCACCAAAAGAATTTCAGAGACCTTATTTTTGATTCATAATTGGTGATATTTTCAGATTTCAATGCAGACATTTTTGTGGATATTCAAGTGATCAATGTAAATGTTTTAGAATAAAAATCACAAAATCATACCAATTTATAAATCTTCAATGTGGTATCTAGAGTAGTCCAATGTTTACTTCAAAGAAATACACACACACACACACACACACACACGCGCGCGCGCGCGCGCACACATTCCTAGGATGATTCCATAACCTTGCTTAATAGGACATTTCAGTTTAGACATTCCCCTCCAATAAGTAAATAAGAAAATCAATATGACAAAGAGGTCAAGCCTGTATTATTAAATTATCTGCCAGTTCTGTTGTATCTCTACAAAGACCACATTGAAAAAAAAAATCATATTCTTTATCTTCTGGCAAAATTCCAAAAACAAAACAAAAGTGAAGAGAACTCTTTGAAAGGATGGGATAGGAGACTTCCATGCAGGTGGTAGGTTGTCTAAAGATAATATTTATTTTAACTTTTGTAATGACATCAAAGTTTATTAAATATATTTGTAGCACTTCCAGCTCAGATGAGGTGTTTTGCACATAATTTTATATCTTGGCATATAAAAGATGGTAAAAATAGACAAATTCATTTATGCAGAAATAAAAATTTCTACCGATTAAGCTAAGTTAGACATACATGGCTCCTATGTAGCATAAATGGGCATGAGAATTTATGTTAAAAGTTGAAACTGGAAAAATTTTAAAACCAGGCTATTCTTAATTATTAACTGTGAAATTTTAAAGATACCAAATAAGCTATAAATGTATGTTTCAATAATGGAGCTATGAGATAAGAATATTAATATCATGCTTTCAGACACAAAGCTATATTTCCAGTGGATGTTAACTGAAGTACCATTACTCTCCATTCCAGGTGACTACAATGGGAATGATTCCCAAGATACGTTGGAGTTGTGTGATAAATCTGCAGAAGCACACAATGAATGCCTGTATCCCAGGAGGACAGCCTCACACATAGCTAGCCACACCAGCCTTGAGCTCTTACCTAAACAGAAATCTATTCCAATCGTCCTAAATAACTGAGATTGCTTTTGTCTGCTACAACACCTAATGTTACTTTTACTCAAAGGTTCCCAAACTTCATGTATCCAAATCACCCAGAAGGCTCCTTAAAACACTTCAAAGGACCCCACCTCAGTTTCTGATTCAAGAAGTCTGGGGTAAAACCCAAACATTTACATTTCTAACTAGTTCCCACATGCTGCTGCCCTTGTTGACAAACTATAAGAAATGCTTTTTTAACTAATACAATATGCTTAAGGTAAATGTAAATTATTTTGTATTGTACTTTTCTGCCCCTCTTTCGTTATTTTGGTAGCACTCATGTAAGAATTTGAACTAGTGTCTAAAATGGGTAATAATGCTTCAGAAATCCAGAATTAATCTTAATTTTCCTATTTCTGCTCTTTTTTCCATAAACAATACTTTCTTTATTAAGTTCAATGACAGATTTTCAGAGTACTTTAAAGAGAAATTATTATTATAAAATACACTGTGAATTGCTAATTGGATTGAATTTATTAGCATTTCTATTCTGTTTTCCTCAATAAGCTGTACCCTGGTGATGTGCTGGTTGCTTCGTGCAACTCACCTTAATTTATGTGGCCTTTTCAACATCAGCTTGCCTTCATCCCTTGATTGTCATCTCTTTAAACTCCAAGGCCCTTTAAATCTTTTCTGTGTTCTCATGGGCATTTGTAAATGACGGGGAACAAAGTGGCTGCCTTTCAGAAACTTCAAATCTCTCCCCAACTAAAATCTCCAGCTATTGTTTGAGTTCTTGTTTCTTGATTTTCTAGAACTTTCTCTGCCATCTCATAAATATTTGAACACTTAGAATCATGTTAAAATTCACACAACATTTGGTTTGCAGTTTCCTTAGGGAATTTTGGAAAAAAACACCTGTGTTTCTAACTAAATTAAACTATAGAAACAGCTGAAAACTAGGGTGTTTTTTTCCCCTCAAAGATACTCTGCTCCAAGAGATATAACCAAATTCTAAAAATTAAAGAACCTTAGTTAAAAATGTACATCTATCTATCTATCTACATATTTGTGTACTTATATGTAGAAAAAGATAGTTATAGATATAACACAAAGCGCCAAATCTCCCTAAAGAAGATAATTCAAAACAAGCTAGGTTTTTTTTTTTCTGTAAAATGGGAACAATATAGTACTAAGTCATATAATTTTGTAATAATTAAATAAAATAAGGTATTCTCCTATCTAATAATAGACAAACATGGTAATTGAGCGTATCTCCGCTACGCCTCCCATTGGCTAATCAGCACGATATGCAAATTAACTGTCAACAAAGGTGGTGGCTAATTTGCATACTGCAGGCAGGGTGGGACAGTGCGAGCCACCAGTGTGAGCCACCATCCAGGCCCCCGTGTGCGACCCCAGAAGCTGCCTGCCTGCCGCCTGTGATCGGATCTGATCCCGGGCCGCAGGCCGGCCCCAGAAGCCGCCTGATATGGTAGTAACTCTATCAGTAAGCACTCTGAATGTCAGTGGCATAAATGCACCAATTAAAAGACAGATTATGAGGGTGAATCAAAAACAAAACCCACTTTAAATATAAAGACACATATAGATTAAAAGTAAATGAATTAAGCTGCAGCCTGTTTTGCTCAGTGGATAGAGCATTAGCCCATGGACTGAAGGGTCCCAGGTTCGAATCCAGTCAAGGGCATGTACCTCAGTTGCTGGCTTAATCCCCAGTCCCTATCAGAGCATGTGCAGGAGGCAACCAATCAATGTGTCTCTCCCTTTTCCTTCACTCTCTCTAAAATTCAATGGAAATATATCCTTGGGTGAAGATTAACAAAAACAAAGTAAAAGGATTAAGTAACATTAAAGAGATTATAAGAAAAATATATTCCAAATTTTGTTAGTTGTATAATGGTTATGTTTAAATTATTAACACCTAAGAAATTGGGTGAAGGGTACATATAATATGCTGTAGTATTTTATAGGTTTTTTACATGTATGAGATTACTTCAAATTAAAATATTAAAAAATTAAAAATTAATAAAATGTTAATTTAGATGTATCTGCATTATATGAAAAAATCTCCTAATTGCATCTAGCATAATTTATTAAATTGTGCTAAAATTTACAAGGGTTCAATTAAAAAATATCTTAATTCTAAATGATATAATAGAAAATATATAATAGTGCAGTTATAAGCACTTATCTGAAAATAAAAATTTAAAGAAGTGAATTTAAAGAAGGGATTAGCCAAAGAAAATATATGCACAACCCATGGACACAGACAACAGTATGGTGATGGCCAGAGAGAAGTGGGGCCCAAGAGCTAGGTAGAGGGGGCAAAAGGAGGGAAATAGGGACATCCTACATAATAATAATAAAAGGCTAATATGCACATTGACTGAACAGCAGAATGACCGGTTGCTATGATGCGCACTGGCCACTAGGGGGCAGATGCTCAATGCAGGAGCCGCCCCCTGGTGGTCAGTGCACTTCCATAAGGGGAGTGCCACTCAGCCAGAAGCTGGCTCATGGCTGGCCCGCGCAGTGGTGGTGGCAGGAGCCTCTCCCACCTCCATGGCAGCACTAAGAATGTCCAACTAACAGTTTAGACCCGATACCTTGGGGGCCTAAGCCTTTAGTCAGACATCCCCTGAGGGCTCCCTGGCTACCAGAAGGATGTCTGACTGCAAGCTTAGGCCTGATCCCCTGGGGAGGAGTGGGCCTAAGTCGACAGGTGAACATCCCCCAAGGGGTCCTGGACTGCGAATGGGCGCAGGCCAGGCTGAGGGACACCCACCCCCCCACCGCGAGTACACAAATTTTTGTGCACCAGGCCTCTAGTATAAAATAACGCCTGACACAGTGCTCAAAAATGTTAGCTACTACTATTATTTTCTTTTAAAAATATACATATATATACTTTTAAAATTTATTTTTATTGATTTTGAAGAGGAAAGGAGAGGGAGAGAGATAGAAACATCAATGATGAGAGAGAATCATCGATTGGCTGCCTCCTGCACACTCCACACTGGGGATCTACCTGCAACCTAGGCATGTGCCCTGCACGAGAATCGAACTGTGACCTCCTGGTTCATAGGTTGATGCTCAACCAGTGAGCTCTGCTGGTTGGGCTTTGTAATGTATTTTTATTGATTTCATAGGAAGAGATAGAAACATCAATGATGAGAGAGAATCATTGATTGACTACCTCTTGCCTGCCCCACATGGTGATTTAGCCTGTACCCGGGCATATCACCTGACTGGGAATCAAACTGTGACCTCCTGGTTCATAGGTCGATGCTCAACCCTGACTCACACTGGCTGGCCCTGCTATTATTTTAGTTTAGATTCCTATGGGAGGCATTTTATGGAGCAGTGACCTCTACTGATGGCCAGCAATTTCCCACAGCCTCCCTTTATTCTAGAAATCAGCTGAGGTTTTGGAGGTTATTAGCTTGAGAAGGAGAAAGTGCCTGTGGATCTACAAAATGTGGGGGATAACAAATTTAGAGGTTATCAGACAAAAAAGGCAAAGGTAAAATAATTTCAGAGATGCCAAAAAAGGGGTTTTAACTAATATATGAGCTTTCTTGTACCTAAAATTATGAAATACATTTCTTAAGGTCGTTATTCCACAGATTTTCTTTTTTTTTTTTTAAACATTTATTTTTTTTTTATTTTTTTTTTATTGCTTAAAGTATTACAAAGGGTATTACATATGTATCCATTTTATCCCCCCGCCCTAGACAGTCCCCTAGCCTCCCCTATCCCCCAGTGTCTTATGTCCATTGGTTATGCTTATATGCATGCATACAAGTCCTTTAGTTGATCTCTTACCCCCCTACCTCCTGCCCCCCAACCCTCCCTGGCCTTCCCGCTGCAGTTTGACAATCTGTTTGAGGCAGCTCTGCCTCTGTATCTATTATTGTTCAAAAGTTTATAACACAGATTTTCTTAAGACTTATCACAGATGTTTAAATGATGACTTTTTTTTGGAACCATTAGGAAGAGAAGAGAAAGAGAATTGGGGTATAATGATCCAAAGGGAGTACGGAGACTTGGAACCACTAAGCAGAAGTGAACCAAGAGGAGCCCAGAGAAGTTGTTGTGGTGGATGCCTTATGTTTGGGTTGGTTTTTCCTGCATGCCCATGAACTTGGAGCACTGGAATGCTAAAATCTCAGGAGTCATTGACCGCATAAAACCCAGCAACATTATTATTGAAAGTTTTTTGCAACTTTTTACACATTCTAAACCAGCTTTAAAGAATGCATTAATTTGTACATAAGGTGACAAACATAACCTCAGGGAATAAAAAACTGAGGGGGGGGGAGAAATACTTGTCTGTATAATGACTTAGTAATATTATCAGATAGGAAGGTAGACTGAATCATCTTAAACTCATTAATTTTTTAATATTAAAAATAATATTATTTTCTTTTACCTTTTTTATTTAATTATAATTCATCTTGTTTAGGTAAATATTAAAGAAACTTTTAAGAATACGTAAATAAGTAAAGGTAACAATTTACAGGGAGAAAATAATGAAGAATATATAAACTAATACATAAAAGGAAGCCAGAGATGAGGCCAAATTAAAATGTATATCATAAATAGCTATATATATTAGGATAGAAGTTTGTGGAGAAGTATAACTTATTTTCATAAGAATTCAAATGTGATGATGTTTATAAAATTGCTTTACATTCTATATGGCACTATTGGAGTGCTACTTAGTTTTTAAATAAATTGTATAGAATTTTTCAATAAATCCATTCTTCTCTTCCCAACCTCTTTCTTCCACTATTTTTCTTCTTAAAGTTCTCATTCCAGTGGAGCATCCCTCCTCAGTAAATCACATTGATGGCATTTTTAACATACTATGGAGATATTTTTGTTCTGGTTCCTATTTCTCAAAGCAGATGGGAAAAGAAATGAGCTTAATTTTTGAAAGTCTGGGTAGCATAGCTGCAATGAGAACTTGGACCTTCATAAATCTGAATTACTTAGAAAAAGGAACCATACTCTTCCCATTTTTGTATTTCCTTGACTTTCTTAAAAAAATTCCAAAAGCTTTTCAGGTACTAAACAGGTCTAACTATATATGTACATAGATACAGAGGTATCTATATATATAAAAAGCCAGTGACCATAACTGACATAACGACTGGAATGATCAGTCGTTATAACGCCCACTGCAACCAACAAACTGAGGCCCCTACCCCCAGCCAGCTCCACCCCTGATCAGCTCCCCCGACACCAATCGGGGGTTGGACTGGCCGGCCAACCTCCCATGACCTCTTTTCTGGCCGCTGACCCCCTATCGGCAGCTTCCACCCCATTCGAGGACAGGACTGGCTGGCTCACTGCCTACAGCCCCTTTCCCTGCCCCCAATCAGCCCTCTCACCCCAATTGGGGGTGGGGCCCATCGGCCAATCACCTGCCCCTCCCCCGCCCCTCCCCCAAGCCAGCCCAGCCCTGATCAGGCCTGATTGAGGCCTGGCCGGCCAGACCCCATCCATGCACGAATTCATGCACTGGGCCTCTAGTATCTAATATAATAAAAGAGAAACATGCAAATTGACCGTACCTTCGCTATGCCCCAAGCCATGCCCACCAGCCAATCAAAGCTACTATATGCAAATTAATCTAACCAAGATGGCGGCCGGCAGCCACAGAACTGTAGCAAGCAGGAGGTTTGGTTGCCCTGGCGATGGAGGAAGCCAAGCTTCCCCCCTGCCCTGGCCAGCTGTGGCCTCTGCTAAAGGCAACAAAGTTTCAATTATAGGAGATAAATAAATCCCAGATACATGCTTCCAGCCAGCCTCCACTGGGAGCTTGGGTGGCTTGGGGCCATGGCCAGCCTGCAAACAGCCATCAGCCCCTCACCCAGGCTTTCCAGGCACCCCAGGGGACTCCAACCCTGAAGGGACTGTGGCCAGCCTGCAAACAGTCATCAGCCCCTCACCCAGGCTGGCCAGGCACCCCAGTGGCGATTCCCACCCTGAAGGGGGTGTGGCCAGCCTGAAAACAGCCCTCAGCCCCTCACCCAGGCTGGCCAGGCAACTCTAACAGCAGAACAACTGGGAATGACTGGTCACTATGGCACACACTGACCACCAGGGGGCAGACATTCAATGCAGGAGCTGCCCCCTGGTGGTCAGTGTGCTCCCACAGAGGAAGCTCTGCTCCGCCACAAGCCAGGCTGACAGCTGCTAGTACAGTGGTGGTGGTGGGAGCCTCTCCCACCTCCTCAGCAGTGCTAAGGGTGTCTGACTGCCAGCTTAGGCCTGATTCCCCAGGGAGAGGGCCTAAACTAGCATATGGACATCCCCCAAGGGGTACCAGACTGCGAGAGGGCACAGGCCAGGCTTAGGGACCCCCCCACCCCGAGTGCACAAATTTTTGTGCACCGGGCCTCTAGTATATATATATAAAAGGGTAATATGCTAATTAGATTGGATAGACTGGACGTCTTCCAGACAACCTTCTGACAAAGTCACCATGGCGGAGCCCGAGGTAGAGGCAGTTACGGGCAGTCAGGCAGGTAGGCAGAGCAGTTAGGGGAGATCAGGCCAGCAGGGGAGAGTGGTTAGGGGTGATTGAACCGGCAGGGGAGAGCGATTAGGGGCTATCAGGCCAGTAGGGGAGATCGGTTAGGGGCATCAGACAGGCAGGCAGAGGCGGTTAGGGGCAATCAAGCAGGCAGAGGGGTTGGGGCGATCAGGCAGGCAGGCAGAATGGTTAGGGGCAATCAGGCAGGCAGACAGTTGAGTGGTTAGGAGCCAGCAGTCCCAGATTGCGAGAGGGATGTCCGACTGCAAAGATCGAGCCTAAACCAGTAGTTCGACATCCCCCGAGTGGTCCCGAATTGGAGAGGGTGCAGCCAGGCTGAGGGACAACCCCCTCCCTGTGCACTGGGCCTCCAGTGTGTGTGTGTGTGTGTGTGTGTGTGTGTGTGTGTGTGTGTGTATATATATATATATATATATATATATATATATATATATATATATATTAGATTTAATATAAACCTGGTTAAATTTGCCATAAATATCCACATGGGTATAAAAATGCAAAAATATTAAAAATCATATTTTACATTCTTTTTAATTGAAAATATTTTGAAATATTTGAAAAGTGATTCAAGGCAATAATTTAAAACTTATTTCCACTCTAATATATACCCGAGTTCATTGACCCTTTATGTGTGAGTGCAAGAGAAACACCTGGGCCATGCAAGACTGAAATAAAACTGTACCACCTGGGGGAAAAATGCACATATCTCTAATACTTCAATGTTGATTCCAGGAGCCCTAACAGAATTCATATGTGTAACAAAATAATATTGTAAGTAAGCATTCGATTTTCCTTCCTGGACATGGAAAATGTTCTGGAAGCCACTTGGCAGAGGCTGTTCATTTTAGTGCCTTGCACACTGAAAAAATGCAAACATATGTCCTTGTTGTGAGTTGGTGTGAGTGATGCTATCAGTGCGGCTCAGTCCAATACTGTTTCATTCTTTCCATGATAAATCCTCCTGTATGTATAGTTTATAACCTTTTCAGTAGTACTGTGGAACTATATTTATCCCCAATGTAATACAAATTCATTTTCAGGACCCATTTCCTAGTGAGAAAAAAAGTTAAAAGTAATACCCATATTCAATATGTTTTGTTATGCTGTCACTCAAAATAGTTGTGAAATTATTCAGTTATTTGAAATCATTTCATCATCATGTATATTTTGAACAATTTTTAAGGATCAGAAGAGTGATAACATTTGACTGGAGTTATAAGAACACTTCAATTTTGTGAAAGCCTATTGCTCTCAATTTGATGAATTCACCCAGAACTTTATCCACCTCTGAACTCCCCCTATCGATTTAACTAAGGGTATCTGGGGTTCTCTCATTACTGATTTGATGAAGACAAAACTGATCCTCTTTCTTCCACTATTTTTCTTCTTAAAGTTCTCATTCCAGTGGTGCATTCCTCCTCAGTAAATCACATTGATGGCATTTTTAACGCTGCATTGGCAATGAAGACAGTCCTCGACTTATCAGATTTTCTGTTAAATAGCTTCCAATCTCTCTCCAATCTACTCTCTGCTTTTACTCTTACATTTATCTAAGGGCTTCCTCAACCTTCTCCTGACCTGATTCTCTGATTCAACATAATTATCCCTCCTTTTAAGCCTCACATTCCCCTTACTTGAATTTTTCATATCACTGCCAACCCTGTCTTTGCATGAGACTTTGACCATTACTCCCTCGCTGCATACTAAGGTTGATTCATCTCTGTTGTTCCCTTGGAATCTATAGGATTCACTCTCCTTTATTTCCTGAAATAAATGTATTTCTCTAAGCCTACTAGCTTACTCAAGAAACTCTTTTAATCCTGCTTTATTCCTGAAATATTTTCTAAGTAGAAGAAAACAAGTTATTTCACTTTGGTCAGAAACCCTACACACTGTATCCATTCTATCCTTAAAATTAATTTAGATTTTTAGTATTTTTTAAATGTTATTTATAAACATCTTTATTTCACACACATTTTTATAGATATCTATGACATTATGTAAAACATTAAGGTAAGAAGAATTTTCATAAGACAAGTTGTTGTAGTAATATAGAGAAATGTTTAAAAATGTTTAAAATGTTTTAAAATGTTTGAGCTAACTTTCCTTGAAACTTAAAGCGTGATATTAAGAACACATTCCCCACTGCTCTGAAGTGTGTGTCCCTCATAGATAAAGATTTGAACTTCAGTAAATAATTCAGTGACTTGTCAAAATAAACACTTGAGTGAGTGATGTACTCTCCCTAGATAACTACATGTAGCCCCTCACCCTGTTTGAGATAAACATGTGTGCATTGATGTAATTCATGGATAGCCACCTGGACTATTGCAATTGGGGTACAGGCTTTAAAAGTGGGGGTCCTGCCCAGCCTGGTGCTTGCCTGTCGAGACAGCCACAAAGGCACGTCCTCTTGTCAGTCCAGCAAGCAACACTGCTCCATGCTCCTCTGTCTGCCAGACAACAGAAGAATGGCTAGTACCTCCCGATGGAGACACGACCGAGCTCTTGGGTGAGGAATGCTGGCCCCCTGCATCCGGACCAGACCAGCCTAGCTGTCAGACCCCTGAGGACAGCACCACTGGGTTCCCACTTAAGCCTGTACCCGCAGCACCAGGAATTGTGTGAGTAATAAAACGCTGTGTGATTTTCAACTACATGTTTTATGTGGTATGATTCCTCCGGCAGTTAATTGAATTACTTTGCATATGCTTACAATTTAAATTAAAGCCTCTGGTCTTTGTTGGTCCTAAAGCCTGCCACTCTGGTCCTGCTTGCGTAGAGCAGACTCTTCACTAGCAACTACTTGAACGTCCCAATACCTGCACGGTTCAAGTTTATCTCAAGGGATGCCTTAGATCAGAGGTTCTCAACCTGTGGGTCGCGACCCCTTTGGGGATCAAATGATCCTTTTACAGGGGTCGCCTAAGACCATCGGAAAACACATATTGAATATATAATTACATATTGTTTTTGTGATTAATCACTATGCTTTAATTATGTTCAATTTGTAACAATGAAAATACATCCTACATATCAGATATTTACATTATGATTCGTAACAGTAACAAAATTACAGTTATGAAGTAGCAACAAAAATAATTTTATGGTTGGGGGTCACCACAACATGAGGAACTGTATTAAAGGGTTGCGGAATTAGAAAGGTTGAGAACCACTGCCTTAGATAAACACCCCAGATCCTCTCCCGGGATCTCCTTGGGACAAAAACTACGTAGAAAAATCTACTGAAGCCTAGCTGGAGAAAACCCTGATAACAATGGATGGAGTGTCAAGACCACATAGAGACTAGTAGGCAGTGCAGAAGTGTGAAAAGGCTGGCCAGACTCCCACAGACAGCAGCTGAAGTTGTGGAGGAATAATTCAGCTGTGGGGGGTTCCCATTAAGAACTCTGGGGTCTAAATCCCAAGCTGGGCTATCCATCCTAGAGCATCAGAACTGAGAAAGATGCCCACATAACATTTGGCTGCAAAAAGCAGCACAGTTGCTTTCTGTGAGTGAGAGATGGCTGGAAATGCAGGCACCCTCCTGAAGGGCCAATGCACACAATTTCATGTGCAGCCACTCATGTTGGGCTCCTGCAGAGGGAGGGTAGAATAGACTGGAGCTGTGTCAGCAGAAGCCAGGTTTGGGGGCTCTGGGATTGGACCACAGAAGGCAGCCTCTCTGGTTTCCTGTCCTGAGTCATTCCCTCACACTGCAGAAGACATCTTTCTCCTACGAACCTTAGCTATCCAGGCAGTTTTTGACTAGGGGTAAGGCAGTTGTCCCACACTGTTGAAAGAGCTCTCACCTCACTCTGTGGTCGATAGCCTGAGGCTAATCAAAACTGAGGATCAATGGGACTGCAGGCAAAGGCAGGCCTCTGGAGGCTTTTAGCATTTGCCTAGTGTAATCTGCATAATGGGCTAAGAAAAGTGGACCCTGGTGCATAGCTTGGTCCTTTCCAAAGGCACCCAGTCCCAGCAGAGGGAGCCACAAGCTGTGGATTGCTGGTAACTCCAAACAGAGTACTCAGAGCCAGTCACAAAGAGTCTGACATTGACCTGCACCAGAGATTTTGGCTCGCAGCAGATCTACCTAATAAACAGACACAAACTCAAACAGGCAGCCAAAATGGGAAGACAAAAAAAAAAAAAAAAAAGTCCCAAATGAAAGATCAAGAGAATTCTCCAGAAGAAGAGCTAAATGAAATGGAGATAAAAAATTTATCATAGAGTTCAGAATAATGATGGCAAAGATGCTCAACTCCATGATAAACGATATAGTAATTATAAAGAATAACATTGCACTAATAAAGAAAAGAGTGGAAAGAAAGTATACACAGCAGATTAGGGAAAGCCAAGGATTGGATCAATGAATTAGAAGAGAGGGCAGAAAAAAAATCACTCAACAAGAGAACCAAAAATTAAAAAACAGTATAACTGCTTAAGAGAGCTATGGGACAACATAAAAGGTAACAATATTGATATAATAGGTGTGCGAGAAAAGGCAGAAAGGGAGAAAAGGGTAATGAATGAGTTCGAAGAGATAATGGCAGAAAACTTGCCTAACCTGGTGAATAAAAAAGTCACACAAGTTCAGGAGCTACAGAAAGTCCCAAGCAAGAAGAACCCAAACAGGCCCATGCTTAGACACATCATAATTAAAGTGCCAAAAATTACAGACAAAGAGAGAATCTTAAAGGCAGCAAGAGAAAAGCAATTTGCTACCTACAAAGGAGCTCCCATAATGCTGTCAGCTGATTTCCAATCAGAAACTCTACAGGACAGAAGTGAATGGCATGAAATATTCAAGGCAATAAAAAACAAGGATCTGAAACAAAGATTACTATATCCAGCAAGGCTACCATGCAAAATTGATGATAAAATAGAGTTTCACAAACAAACAAACAAAAAAGGTGAAAGAGTTTATTACCACCAAACCAGCACTGCAAAAAATGCTAAAGGGACTGTTGTAATGAGGAGAAGAAATAGAGAGAAAAACCTAGGCATACAGCATTAAAATGGCAATAAATAAGTACCTATCAATAATAACCTTTAATGTATATGAATTAAATGGTCCAATCTAAAGACATAAGGAGATGAATGGATACAGAAAAGTGACCCAATTATATGATGTCTACAAGAGATCCACCTCAGAACAAGACTCATACAGGATGAAAGTGAAAAGATGGAAAAAAGTTTTCCATGGAAATGGAAAAGTAAAAAGAAGCTGGGGTAGCAATACTTATATCTGACAAAATAGACTTCAAAATAAAGGCCATGACAAGAGACAGTACAGATGATTACATAATACTAACTGGATCAATTCAACAAAAGGTAATAACCTGGTAAACATATATGTACCCAATATAGGAGCACCTATATAAAAAATAAATACATAAAAAACTTCTGGAGGACTTTGAGGGAGATATCGACAACAATGCAGTCATAGGAGGAGACTTTAGTCTGGATAGATCTTCCAGACTAAAATTAAAACAGCAAAAACGCTCAAAAACATTCAAACACATGGTGGCTAAATAGCATGTTATTAAACAATAATGGATTACCAAGGAGATCAATAAGGAAATAAAAATCTTCCAGGAAACAAATGAAAACCATCACACAATAACACAAAATTTCTGCAAAAGCAGCCCTAAGAGGGAGGTTCATAGCACTATAGGCCTACTTCAAAAAGCAATAAAAATTAATAATAAACTATTAAACTCTACAACTTAAAGAATTATAAAGAGAATAATAAAAGCCCAGAGTAAGTAGAAAGAAGAAAATAATAAAGATTAGTGCAGAAATAAATGACATATAGACTAAAAAAAAAACAATACAATCAATGAAACCTAGAGCTATTTCTTTAAAAAGATAAACAAGATTGATAAACAGCTTGATTCACCAAGAAACAAAGAGAAAGAGCCCACATAAAAAAATCAGAAATAAAAGAGGAAAAGTAACAATTGGCACTGCAGAAATAGAAAGGATTGTAAGAAAATACTATGAGCAACTATATGCCATCAAACTGGACAACCTGGTTGAAATGAACAAATACCTAAAAAAAATACAATCTTCCAAAACTGAATCAGGAAGAATCAGAAAAACTGAATAAGACAATAACATCTGATGAAATAAAAGTAGCAACCAAAAACTTCTAGCAAACAAAAGTTCTAGTCTGGATGGCTTCACAGGGGAGTTTAACCAAACCTTTAAGAACAATTATCACCTAACCTCCTCACAATATTTGCAAAAAAATAAGAGGAAGGAACACTTTCAACCTGTTTTTATGAGGACAGCATTATCCTAATTCCAAAACCAGATAAAGACACTACAAAGAAAGAGAATTATAGGCCAATATCCCTGATGAACATTTATGCTAAAGTCTTCAACAAAATATTAACAAATAGGATCCAGAAATATATTAAAGAAATCATGCAACATGACCAAGTGATATTTATTCCAGGGAAGTAAGGCTAGTGCAGTATTAACAAATCAATAAATGTAATACGTCATATAAACAAATTGAAAGACAAAAATCACATGATCCTAAAAATAGAGTCAGAAAAAGCATTAGACAAAAATCCAACACCATTTTTTGATAAAAGCTCTCAGCAAAATGGGAATAGAGAGATCATATCTCACCATAATAAAGGCCATGTATGACAAACCTATAGCCAGCCTCATACTCAATGGGAAAAAGCTAAAAGCATTTTCCCTAAGAACAGAAACACGACAGGGATGTCAGCTTTCACCACTTTTACTCAACATAGTACTGGAAGTCCTAGCCACTATGATCAGACAAGAAGAAATCAAAAGCATCCAAATTGGAAAGGAGGAAATAAAACTCTCATTATTTGCAGATGACATGATATTTGTACATAGAACACCCTAAAGACTCCACCAAAAAAACTACTAGATTTAATAAAGGAATTTGGCAATGTAACAGGATACAAAATTAATACCCAGAAATCTATGGCACTTTTATACACCAATAATGAACTCTCAGAAAGAAACTAAAAAGCAGCTCCATTTACCACTGCAACAACAACAACAAAAAGATATTTAGAAATACACTTAACCAAGGAGGTAAAAGACCTGTACTTGGAAAACTACTGGATGATGAAAAAAAGAGCTAGAGGAAGATGTGAATGAGTAGATGATTATATCATGTTCATGATTTGGTGGTATCAGCATCATTAAAATGCCCATAATACCCAAAACAATCTACAGATTCAAGGAAGACCCTACTAAAATACCAACAGCATATTTCACAGATCTAGGAAAACTACTCTAAAAATTTATATGGAACCAAAAATGACCCTGAATAGCTGCAGCTATCTTGAGAAAGAAGAAAAAGTAGGAGAGATCACAATACCAGATATCAAGTACACTACAAAATCACTGTATTCAAAGCAGCCTGGTACTGGCACAAGAACAGGCACATAGATCAATGGAACAGAATAGAAGCCCAGAAATTGACATTACAGTCAATTAATATTTGACGAAGCAGGCAAGAACATAAAATGTAGTAAAGACAGTCCTTTCAATAAATGGTGTTGGAAAAATTGGACATATACATGCAAAAATATAAAAATAGTCCAGCAACTTACACCATACATAAGAATAAACTCAAAATGGATAAAATACTTCAATGTAAGTCATAAAACCATAAAAAAACCTAGAAGAAACCATAGGCAGCAAAGTCTCAGACATCTCTCAAAGCAATATGTTTACCGACATCTCCTAGGGCAAAGGAAACTAAGGAGAAAATAAGCAAATGGAACTACATCAAAATAAAAAGCTTCTGCACAGCAAAAGTAATGCTGGTGCTGCCAGGTTTAAGAAAGCCCCACTTTGGGCGTCCATTATGCCAGGGTTCTTGTCCCAGCATCAAAAAGGGTTCAGGAATCTGGAGAAGGCTGTGCGTAGATGTTAAATAGGAGTCCAGAGACTAATAAAGAGTCCGGAGACGAGATATCATTTTGAAAGGCATTGGGGGTCAGAGGAGCTTAGCTAAAGGAGCTAAGATCTAAGGTCTTAAGTCTAAGGTCTTAGGCTCTCTCCTTGTCTCCAGGACCCCATGCTTTTTATTAACACAATTTGTCCTGAGGGGAGGCAGAGATATACACTTCAAAAGGTCAGGGTTTCAATACAGAGGCATTATCAGAATGGGGGAATTAGCCTACAGTTGTTCAAGTGTTTGGCCAGTAGGAGGCAATAACATGTAGATTAAGATGCCTTTTAGCTGTCTGGCAGCCAAGAAATCAATTTAATGTATCCTATTCAGGTTTGGGAAAATGCCTTCAGCCATTCCCAGATGCAGCCCTGCTGTCATGCTGGAATTGGTCTCCAGCATAAAAGAAACCATCAACAGAAGGAAAAGAGAGCCCCCTGTATGGGAGAACATATTTAGCAATGATACATCTAATAAAGACACAATATATATACAAAACATATAAGGAACTAATACAACTTAACAAAAGAATGACAAATAATCAAATTTAAAAATGGGCAAAGGACCTAAATAGAATCTTCTCCAAAGCAGAAAATACAGAAGGAAGAGACATGCGAAAAAAATGCTCAAACTCACTAATCATCTGAGAGATGCAAATTAAAACAACAATGAGGTATTATCTCACACCTATCAGAATGGCTACCATCAATAAATGACATGTGCTGGCAAGGATGTAGAGAAAAGGGAACCCTAGTACACTGCTGGTGGGAATGCAGACTGGTGCAGCCATTTTGGAAAACAGTATGGAGTTTCCTCAAGAAAGTAAACATGGAACTGTCTTTGATCCAATGATCCCATTTCTAGGACTATATCCTAAGAAACCCAAAATACCAATCAGAATGTATGCACCCGTATGTTCATAGCAGCACAATTAACAATAGCTAAGATCTGGAAATAGCCCAAGTGCCCATCAGTAGATAAGAGGATTAAAAAGCTGTGGTAAAGCAGCAGTAAAATAGAAGGATCTCTTACCCTTTGAGACAGCCTGGAGGGACCTGGAGAGTGTTATGCTAAGCGAAATAATCCAGTAGGAGAAAGATAAGTATCACATGATCTCACTCATACGTGGAATCTAATGAATTAAATAAACTGAAGACCAAAATAGATCCAGAAACAGGGAAGCATGGAAAGGACTTTGGAATCTCAGAGGGAAGGTGGGGGAGGTCAGGAGGATGGGAAGAGATCAACCAAAGAACTTGTATGCATGTATGCATAACCCATGGACACATACAATAGGGTGATGAAGGCCTGGGGTCGAGGGGTGGAGAAGGGTTTGAAGAGGTCATGAGTGAAAAAAAAAGATATTAAAAAAAAAACCATAAAATTAATTTATTTTGTTTAACCTATCATGTCAAAATTGTAATAACATTTCAACATGAAATCAATATAAAAATTATTTAGAATATGCTGCATTCCTTTTTTATACTATTTGAAATTCAGAATGTTTATTATACTAAGAGTTCATTTCAATTCAGACTAGACTCAATTGCCAAATGGCTATATTGAATGGCATTACTCTAGTCCAAGTTAATTCATAGGAATAGACATTCCCTACAGAGTATAAAGAACTTATTATAAACCAATTGACTCTGGTAAGTTTGATGGAAAAGGATGTACATGTGAGAAGTGATATTATCTATATAATAAAGAGACAGGTTTGTAACGTCTGTTATGCCGAAGGCTCGACCAGACTGGAAGTCAGTGCTGGGTTGACCTGGCGACCCAGTCCGACCCAGCACTGACTGCCTAGGGGGCTGTAGATCAGGCCTGGAGAGAGGCCTACAGAGAGAGCGGCAGGGTTTGATCCATAGCCTCTGTGGCAGCCGTTGATCAGAAATTGCCACCATTTCTCTCCAGGCCTCCACTGGGGCTGCTGATCAGCCCCGCCTTTCTGATCAGGCCCTTTTGATAGGCCCAGAGATGCTGACTGGCATAGAAACTGACCAATCAGAACCAAATCTGGGTCAATGTGAGGAGCCAATGGCTGCCTAGGAGGCGGAGCTTTTGACACTGACTGGCATAGAAACTGACCAATCAGAACTAAATTGGCCGGCAGAGGAGGGCAGTTGGGGGCAAGATCAGACAGGCAGAGGCAGTTAGGAGCAATCAGGCCAGCAGGGGAGAGCAGTTGGGGGTGAGATAAGGCCAGCAAGGGAGGGCAGTTAGGGGTGATCAGGCTGGCAGAGGCAGTTGGGGTTGAGAGCAGGCCAGCAAGGGAGAGCAGTTGGGAGCTCAATCAGACTAGCAAGGGAGGGCAGTTAGGGGCAATCAGGCAGGCAGGCAGAGGAGTTAGGGATGATCAGGCAGGCAGGCAGAGAGGTTAGGGGTGATCAGGCAGGCAGGCAGAGAAGTTAGGGGCAATCAGGCAGGCAGGCATGCAGGTGAGTAGCTAGGAGCCAATGGTCCCAGATTGTGAGAGGGGTGACCAACTGCCAGCTGGACATCCCCCAAAGGGTCCCTGATTGGAGTGGGTGCAGGCTGGGCTGAGGGAACACCCCCTCCACGCACGAATTTCATGCACCAGGCCTCTAGTTTGTTCTTTTTTAATATTTAGGTTTTCTTAAATCTATTTTTGATAATTTATTTTTCCTATATGAACACTGGAAAATTTGTTGTCATAAAAATGCATATAGGATAAAAAAAAAATCATCAGAACTGCTTGGTTTGAAAGCCAGGTTTTAACTATTTTGAGCATGAGGGAAAGGAGAAGGCAATTTCTGGTTAATTATAAAATCCAATGGTAGCATTAGATGCCTAAAACCAGAACCAGGAACTCAAGTGTGTTATGACCTATGTTGGTTTCATTTTTATTAAGGTAGACAATTCTAGATTTATGTCCACTTGGTTCAGATTCAACAGAAAAGAGCATTATTTTCTAACTGTACCCATGGAAATCCCAGTCTGATTCCCATTGGCCTAAGCTAGTTCACGTGCCTAATTCCTGAAGCAGTTTGTGGTCCTGGGGTAGAAATTGGGTAATTAAAATGTTCCATTGTCTTAGGTCCTGTGCCAAAAGCTGGAGATGGTGATGGGTTGCCCCTCCCTTAATGAAATGTGGGCAATGAGTATTTCATCAAAGAAAAATGAGAAGAAAAGATACAAGACTGTGAAAAGGTAGCAGATGTCTACTCCATCTCATTTAACAGTTTTAAATGCGCTTTATATCTATGGTTACATTTGTTTCCTCGGTCACAATGTTGTACATTTGGAATTTTTTTTCTTGCCTAAAATTAATAAATTCTAAGTATTTTATCATAGTTTTGAAAGACTAATCTACTAGTTTTATTTTTGCTTTCCTTTGTATTTATTTTTTTCTGATACTATTTTATTAATCTCATGTGTGTGCACGTGTGTATTTTCCAGTCACTTCTGTGGTTGACTGAAATTTTGGTAGGAGTCAGGAAAAGTTTGATAGCTTTTACTCCTGTGCTGCTGAGTCGTATGATTAGTTTCTGCATGTTTATTGTGCCATCCTAAATTAGGTGTGGCCCTTCTGCCCTGCTGCCTCTGTTCTGAACACGTCACAATATGATTATTGGGAGCTGCCATAGCAAATCCCAATTTCAGTCGTGAATCAGTTATCTTCGTGTGGGATTCAATAATTACTTGTGCTTTGAATTTCCATTTTTGTTTTATTAATTTTACTAACTTTGACAATAACTGTGTATGACTGTAACCAGGAAACAATAAATTTTATTTTTTAAAAAACACTTAAGTACATGCTAAAAACATTTTACTCATTCAAAAATACAGTCTCCTTAGTTTGTAGATAACCCTTCTGCAAGTATAGGATAAGTGACTGTAAAATTGTAAAATTGGCCTCTTCTCCAAGACTCCCTTCTGAAAAATAACTTAAAAATTAAACACAATAGCCGAAGCCGGTTTGGCTCAGTGGATAGAGCGTCGGCCTGCGGACTGAGGGGTCCCGGGTTCGATTCCGGTCAAGGGCATGTGCCTGGGTTGCGGGCACATCCTCAGTAGGGGATGTGCAGGAGGCAGCTGGTTGATGTTTCTCTCTCATCAATGTTTCTAACTATCTCTCTCCCTTCCTCTCTGTGGAAAATCAATGGAATATATTTAAAAAAAAAATTAAACACAATAAAAAGCCTGATTTTTCCTGCCCTTTTGTGTCTGGTGTGGTTCTCGGGAAGGGGGTTTTCCTGAGGATGGTTTTCATTGTTTTCCCACAGTCCCTCGCCCAAGTTAGGAATAAATGGACTCAATCACCTGGGGTCCCATCCAGCTTTTAATTTCTTGAATTCTTATGTTGCTTTGCTTTTTCCCTGAACTGCAGATTTTAGACTTTGTTTATATTGCTGATTTACAAAAAGAAAAAAATATCACCCCTAGCTGTGCTGAAAGTACATCTCCGATACACAAATCTCCTGCAGTGTTTACTCCTTCAGTAAGCCAAACAGTCCATTTCCCAACTGACTTTTATTTCTAATGCTTTTTGGCTGGAAGGAAAATAGCCGTACACTCCATCAGTTAATGGCCTTTATAAAATAATTCTGACTTATACAAGCATAACATTTTACGGATTTTTCTTCATGTGACTTCCTTCTCATATTCAGAGATCTTATGGGAACTGCTTCTCTTATCCAATTTATCAAGAAGTTCTTTATTTAAGACACTTTAAATTTCATTTTAAATAATATTTTTTTCTTTTGTTGAGAATTAGATGTTGTGTATAGCTTCTTCGGAATAGTCTATAAAGTGGTGTTCAAACCTCCACCCCTTGGGAAGAACCAGTGTTTGCACACATTTTGAGAAAAACCTGTTGGTATAAGGTTATATTAACACATATTTCTTCAATTACATAATGTGCAGACATAATCTTAGTTTCACAAAAAGGTTATTTTGATCTATAACGTGAGAATTGCAATTCTGGTGTTCTTACTGTTATCAAAGAGTAAACTAGCTTACTTTGAATGAGAAAATATTGTTTAATCTGAAATAATTTTTAATTTCTGCACATATTTTTAGTTAGTAAAATAACATTTTGTATAGTAAAAAACAACTGGCAATGGATTTACATGAGGTTTTTATAGTTGTGAGTTTTCACTATTGCACATTTAAAAACACTTGGATTTTTAAAAATATATGTATTTATTATTGACTTTAGAGAGGAAGGGGAAGAGAGAGAGACAGAACGAAATAATTATTGATCAGCTGCCTCCTGAACGCCCCCCACTGGGGATGGAGTCCGCAACCCAGGCATGTGCTCTGACTGGGAATCAAACCATGACCTCCTTGTTCATAGGTCCATGCTCAATCACTGAGCCAGGCAGACCAGGCAACACTTGGCATTTTTGTGCTGATTCATTCAGTCATTCAAAGCACTCATTTTGTGCCAGGTGCACCCTCTCTCTCTCTCCCTCTCTCTCTCTTTTTCATCCTCACCTGAAACATTGGTCCATTGCCTCCCATAGTGCCCCAACCAGGGATTGAACCTGCAACATAGGCATGTGCCCTGACCAGGAATCAAACCTGCAACCTTTTGAGGATGACACTCCAACCAACCGAACCACCCAGAACTTAAGCAAGCACCTTGCTTAAGTTCTAGACACTTTGAAGTGAAAAGAACCCCTTCATGTTTCCTGCCCTTGTGGGGCTTAAAGAAGAGTGAATGGGAAGGATATTATATGTATGATTAACTCAAATAATGGTTTAACTAAATATTCCATAAAGAAAAGCTACTCATTGCTATGAGAAAAAGTAATAAAGGCACTAACTTGGTAGTGACATTTTAGCTGAGATAATGAGTCCAAGACAATAAGAAGCAAGAGTGTTCTGTCAAAAGGAATAGCATGTGTGAAGGGCCTGGGTCAAGAAAGAACATAAAATAACTGAGAAACTGAAAGAAGGGTCATGCTATTGAAGTTGTAGAAGTATTGTAAGGTAAAGATAAGATCCTATCCTCTAAAGCTAAATGTCTTGTTCCAACGATTTTTCCAGAGTTGTAGTTTTTAGTGACTCCTGATATCTCAACCTCTAAGTGAATTCACTGGTTAGTGCACTCAGCATACATATAAATAAAGCTCATCTTCCCACACAGCTGCTATTACTCACCCAAGCATTCTCAAATTATTTTCTCTGCCCTAAGCACTGTTCACCTCACAGGGAACAAAACCCTGCACAAAATTTGGGCCAGACCCAGAGCAGAAGAGAAGTGTTCTGATACCTGTCCCTCTCCCTAGCCCTCCTATTGCCTTATTGCTCTCTCAATCTTTTATCCTCCAAAATTCTAACTCTAGGGGACTTACTGTCTCCTTACCTATAGAAAAAGTGTGCCATTCATAACAGCAAAGATAATCAACACATTCATCAGAAGTAGTCTCCGATGCACAGATTGCAGTGTCGTTGAGGAAGATAAGCAACTATGTAATGTAAGCTTATGCCTCAAAACTCTCCTCCCACCCAAATCCCTGGATTCTACCAGACTGGTTCTTTGGCAACATTGTGGACTGATTAACCCTCCATCCCTCATAT
The DNA here is from genome assembly GCF_963259705.1 of Myotis daubentonii. Taxonomy (NCBI): domain Eukaryota; kingdom Metazoa; phylum Chordata; class Mammalia; order Chiroptera; family Vespertilionidae; genus Myotis; species Myotis daubentonii. The sequence goes on from NC_081842.1 coordinate 87,885,409, forward strand.
CTTTAGATCCTTTGCTCACTCTGCATGAATAAACCTCCCCAATAATCTGTTCTTATTTTTCTTCTCACCCTCTGTTCTTTCTTTCGAAATAAGTACACCACCTGATGTTGTCCCATCTCTACTAACTCTTCATTCCCTGATTAGAAAACTACCTACTTCCTCACCCTTCCCTCAGAACATCCTCTCCACCTACTGGCCTGAAGTAAAACCTAGCTCTTTACTGAGACTGCAACTTCACATTCTCAAGTACAAACTACTCATTCTCTAGACACCTCCCCTCGTGGGGGGAGTGACTTCAGCACACCCCTCTATTTGCGCTAAGATGGAGACATCCACATTCCTCCACCTTCTTACATAGGAGACCTTTGCCACCTTCAGCTGGCTCCACCTCTAGTCAGCCCCTTCAGGTATTAGCTTCTTTGCACATTGCTCCCATATTTCCTCACCCCAAACCCTGCAATCATTATGGATTATTTGCTGTCCAGGAAGCTAATAGATTTAACATTTTAGCCCAGGGGTGGGCAAACTTTTTGACTCGAGGGCCACAATGGGTTCTTAAACTGGACCGGAGGGCCGGAACAAAAGCATGGATGGAGTGTTTGTGTGAACTAATATAAATTCAAAGCAAACATCATTACATAAAAGTGTACGGCCTTTTTTTTTTTTTTAGTTTTATTCATTTCAAACAGGCCGGATCCAGCCCGCGGGCTGTAGTTTGCCCACGGCTGGTCTAGCCCCTGACTTTTCTACTTGCTCAAAGTTACTGGCTTTCACCACTTCTTCCTATGTGTTAATCACTCTTGGAGCCACTTCTTTCTTCATTCAGCTTGAATCCCTTGGTCCACAACCTCAACTATTCTTTTTTTCAAAGCCCACAACTTTCTTCACCCACTGTCTTTCTTTTAAACCTACCTGGAGAATCCTAATCCTTAATAAATTCAAACTCACCCAGCTTGCTGGATAGAAACAAAGAAGAATTTTACAGTTGTTCAGTTTGGGACACTTCTAGCTTCACAGTACCAAACTCTCAACAACACCCGGCAATTATATGATCTTTCTCTGATCTACATACATCCCCATTTTCCTGGACAATTATTCTAAATTCCCCTAGTTTCTCAAAACTCCATCCATTTCTCTAGTTCAGCATGTAACTTTGCCTTCTGCTTCAAAACACACTTAAAGCCATCAGAAAAGAACTGTCAATTTACAGTCTTACTTGCCTCTGTGCCTGCTGGTTGCTATGGCATCTCTATGACTCACTCTCCCTTTCCCCCTGCATGCTCCATGATCTTGCCCCATCAAATATTCCTTCTCCTGCATCACTGCTACCACATAAAAAGCTTTATTATATTCACATTTCCCACTAGCCTCCCCTCTCTTTCCCATCCCCTTTATAACAAAAGTATTAAATTCTCATTCTTTGCTGACCATCTTCAATTATTGACATATTATTTATGTTTGTTTGTTTGTTTCTAAATCACAGCAGTCTTATTCTTACCTGCAGCCCCCCCAATTTCTTAAAACTGTTCTCTCAAAATTCACTTGATTCTCTCGGCCCATGATCAAGTAGAAACTTTTTAGGTCTTAATCTACTTGTCTCTGGGAAGCACTTGACTATGCTTTCTTATCATAGTCATTTTCATTGACTTGTATGACATGATACTGTCCAGGGTACTTTAATTTGATTTTCCTTTTATGTAATTAATTAATCTTTTTTTCTGTTTTTTTCTTTTTTTATTAAATCTTTATTGTTCAGATTATTACATTTGTTCCTCTTTTTCCCTCCCATAACTCCCCTCCTTCCAGTTCCCACCCCACCCTCCACCCTCACTCCCCATCCACTGTCCTCATCCATAGGTGCACGATTTTTGTCCAGTCTCTTCCCGCATCTCCCACACCCCTTCCCCCCCCCAAGAATAGTCTGTCCATTTCCTTTCTATGTCCCTGATTCTATTATAATCAACAGTTCATTCTGTTCATCAGATTATTTATTCACTTGATTCTTAGATTCACTTGTTGATAGATGCATATTTGTTGTTCATAATTTGTATCTTTACCTTTTTCTTCTTCTTCCTCTTCTTAAAGGATACCTTTCAGCATTTCATATAATCCTGGTTTGGTGGTGATGAACTCCTTTAGCTTTTCCTTATCTGTGAAGCTCTTTATCTGACCTTCAATTCTGAATGATAGCTTTGCTGGATAAAGTAATCTTGGTTGTAGGTTCTTGCTATTCATCACTTTGAATATTTCTTGCCACTCCCTTCTAGCCTGCAAAGTTTCTGTTGAGAAATCAGCTGACAGTCGTATGGGTATTCCCTTGTAGGTAACTGGGTTTCTTTCTCTTGCTGCTTTTAAGATTCTCTCTTTGTCTTTTGCTCTTGGCATTTTAATTATGATGTGTCTTGGTGTGGTCCTCTTTGGATTCCTTTTGTTTGGGGTTCTCTGTGCTTCCTGGAGTTGTAAGTCTATTTCTTTCACCAGGAAGGGGAAGTTTTCTGTCATTATTTCTTCAAATAGGTTTTCAATATCTTGCTCTCTCTCATCTTCTGGCACCCCTATAATTCTGATGTTGGTACGCTTGAAGCTGTCCCAGAGGCTCCTTACACTATCTTCGTATTTTCGGATTCTTTTTTCATTTTGCTTTTCTGGTTGGATGTTTTTTCCTTCTTCGCATTTCAAATCTTTGACTTGATTCTTGAGCTCCTCTGGTCTGCTGTTGGGAGTCTGTATAATATTCTTTATTTTAGTCAGTGTATGCTTAATTTCTAGTTGGTTCTTTATCACAACATCGAGGGTCTCATTAGATTTCTTGTAGATCTCAATAAGTTTCTCAGTGGCTTCTAGCCAGTTCTTGAGAGACCTTAAAAGTTTGGTTCTGAACTCAATATCCTCCATTGACACTTTTGTCCTGTTTCTTTGTCTCTGCATTTTTTATGCTTTCTTGGTGCACCCCCTAGTGGTCTTTGTGCACAGTCTTGTTGTAGTTAAGCCTTGATTGTTGTAGTTAATACTAGGGGGATTTGACCTCCAGGCCAACTAGCTGTGAGAATCAGCTGTGTCTGCAGTGGGAAAACTTCTGTCCTCTGGCGAGGTATTAATCTAGCCTTTGCCTGAGGCTATCCAGCTAATGGCTCTGCGCAAGGCTTGGGCGGGGAGGGTCGCACGGGATCAACAGGGCAGGCAGAGTGAGCAGTTATGGCTGCTCTCAGTCCCGTCCCCAGAGGCTCTGCCTCTCAGAGTCCCAGCAACCGCTGCAAACCTCAGAGAGAAAGCTGCCCTCGCGTTCCGATCGATGCCAGACAGTCCCGCTTCTCCCGTCCGAGTCTGGGTCCCTAGAGACTCTCCCAGAACTGGAGCTCAGGGCCTGAGCCTCCCTCGTGATTGAAAACAACAACCGCACCCTCAGCCACCAGCCCAGTCCGCGCGCACCTCCGCACCTTTGTATTTTCCACACTGTGCCTCCTCTGAGACTTGGTATGCTGTTCTCTTCCTTCTAGTTGAAGAATTTCCCCTCAGCCAGCATTCCTGTGGTTCTGGGTGATGTGTGTTCCTGTAATTAATTAATCTTTCAAAAATTTGTACTCACTACTCCTTGTAAATCAAATAAATATCTATAGATCAATATTCAATAAATACATAATTATTCATATTTATCTATTCTTAAATTTATTTTTCTTTATTCTTTATTTAATTTGCTATGTGTTTTTTAGCCTCTAGTATTTAACAGTAATAATTATGTATTTTCAGTCATCCAGTTTGCACTTTATGGCCATATGCTTCCCTCAGAGTGCCCCCTACTGATGCATCACACATACTGTGGTAAGTGGTATATTGATTGACATATTGTAGTAAGTATTCTTTATTTTTTATCTTATTTTCTCTTTAACTCAAGGGTTAATTAAGAGGATATTTTGTAAGTTTCCCAAACATATGGGAAGGGTAACTATTTTTATTTTTGTGGTTAAAGTAGAATTTAATTTTAAATGTAGTCTCTTATTTTCTTCCTATTTCCCTAATAGCTTCTTTTCAGGTTCATTTGTAACTACTTCTTCATCTCCTGATATCATGTATTCTCTAGTTAAAAAACTTGGCCATTGGCATGCCTCTATCTGTAGACTTGCCCTGAAAATATACTTATTGCTATAGTTCCAATAAATATTTTAAAATGAATGACTCTTTAATATGTTCAACTTTGAGATGACTGATAACAATTTCTAGACAGACAGGTTGACAGCATTTTAGTTTTTGAGCAGTATTTATTCAAGAGTTAAAATATGGAAATATAACATTAATTTTAATCCTTATTTTAATGGCACACTTTTAAAAGATGACCTAGTAATTTCCTTAAATTTAAGATATGCCATCCTAAATAAAATGACAAAGTTAACATCTACATTTAACAATAACTATTGTTAATGAGAACAATTTGGTTATAACTTTCTGAAATAGTGTTGTGCTATTAGTTCCAGTCACATAAATGCAGAGTCTGATATTATTATCAACATGCAAGTAAACATTTTTAAGACCCAATAATATTTTTTCTAACTATTTTCCCACATTTTTTGCCTGAACTACAAAATGCAAAATTGTGGTCACTGTAAACTATGTCACACAGCACATGAATGAATTGGCATATAAAATAGGCATTAAATCACTTTCCTCAAAATATTGTCCAGGGAAATCTCACAGCAATGAGGTAATTTAAAAAAATACAGATTTCTGCATGCCTATCAGGATTAATATAACAGAAATATCAGAAGATGGAGCCCTACCTGGCTTGGCTCAGTGGGTAGAGCATCGGCCTACGGACTAAAGGGCCCAGGTTCGATTTCGGTCAAGGGCATATGCCTGGGTTGCGGGCTCGATCCCCAGTGGGGGGAGTGCGAGGCAGCCAATGGATAATTCTCTCTCATCATTGATGTTTCTATTTCTCTCTCCCTCTCACTTCATCTCTGAAATCAATAAAAATATATTTTAAAAAAAGAATGGAGCCCAAGACTCTACATGGTATAAACTCCACAGACATTCTTCTGCATCCTGAATTTGAAAACCACTATAATAAATAAATTATAATCTAATGGAATAACTGTACTTGTGTACAATGTTTCCAGAACATGCACTGTTCAAGTCCTCAATGGCTTTACAGAAGCTCTTTCTATGTTGTAAGAAGAAAATGTATACATTTATCAGTAAAAGTAGATTTCTATAGCTTTTTTCTTTCTTTTAATATATTTATTAACCATTTGCATTTTCTTCTAAAGATGAATGCCAAAATGTTCAATTTTTAGTATAAAAATGTAAATAGATTTTTTTCTGCACTTAAAAAATGTTAATTGGGGAGACATTGGTTAATAAAATTATGTAGTTTTCAGGTGTACAATTCTATGATACATATTCTATATATGTGCTGCATGGGCACCACCCCAAGTCAAGTTTCCTTCCATCACCATTTATCTCCAGTAACCCCTAGAAGAGGGTATAGGTTTCTATAGTTTAAAGAATAGGAACAAGATTCTATATAAGATAGAATATTATATGAAAATCCTGACACTAAAAATGACAATTCTGAGAAACCAAGATGGCAGCATAGGTAAATACCTGAAATTGCTGCCTCGCACAATCACTTCAAAAGTACAACTAACAGACAAAATGGACATCATCCAGAACCACAGGAAGGCTGGCTGAGTGGAAATTCTACAACTAGAAGGAAAGAGAAAAGCACACTGAGACTCAGAGGAGGTGCGGAAGTAAAGGGCAGAGGTACAGAGGCACATGCGGAAAGGGCTGGCACCTGAGGATACAGTTGTCTCTTTCAAATGGGAGGGAGTCTCAAGCTCCCAACTGCTCTGAATTCCAGTTCTGGGTGAGTCTCTGGGGACGCAGACTCATATGGGGAGAAACTGGACTGTCTGGCATCCGGCAGAACTCGAGGGCGGCTTTCTCTCAGAGCTGCTTCAAGCGATTACCATGGGACACTGAGATCCGGGGCCTCTTAGGGCAGGGCTGAGGATCAGACATAGCTGTTTGCTCCGCCCTGTTGATTCCCTGAGACCCCGCCCCACCCAAGCTGTGCACAGAGGCTTTTGCATATGAATGGGCTGGCCCTTTGCAATTTAAAATTACCTAACAAACTGCAGTAGGGTCAGAGAGACCCAGAACATCCAAAAGAAGGCCCAAAGCCCCACAGCAGCTTGCATTGCTTCACAGCTGGGCCTCATCTGGGCACCTCCAAACCCCAAACAAAGAAGAGGAATCTGCAGATCTCTCCGGAGCTCCTGCTGGGTAGGCTCAGGAAGAGGCTAAATTAGCACCTCCTTAGAGATCCAAGAGCAAGTGTACCCAGTGGTCAGAGTGGGACCATCCAGATTACAACTCCTCAGATCCATAAGGGACACACTCAGGGGGCAGACTCAGAGAGCACCAAAGCCCCACTGAGGCAAGTCTTGCCCCATAAAGGTGTAGCCAGCACAGAAGTTCTCCCACTGTTGAATCTCTCAGCCAATTGGCCTGGAGACCAATTCCTCCCACTGATACCAACAACAATTACGGCTTAACTACAACAAGACTATGCACAAAGCCCACAAAGAGGTGCACCCAGAGTGTCCACCTCAGGTAATTGGGGAGGCTGAGCCACTGGGACCTAGAGGATACCTAGCACAGAAAGCCACTCTATCAACACAGGGAAGCAGCCAAAATGTGGGGACAATGAAACAGGTCACAAATGACAGAAATGGAGAAAAGCAAACTACTTGATATAGAGTTCAAAACCATAGTTATAAGGTTTTTCAAGAATTTTCTAGAAACTGTCGATAAACTTAGTGAGACCCTCAAGAAATCTAGTGAGACCCTCGAGGATATGAAAAAGGACCAACTAGAAATTAAGCATACACTGACTGAAATAAAGAATATTATACAGAGATTCAACAGCAGACCAGAGGATCACAAGAATCAAGTCAAAGATTTGAAATACGAAGAACGAAAAACACCCAACCGGAAAAGCAAAAAGCAAAAAGAATCCAAAAATATGAAGATAGTGTAAAGAGCCTCTGGGACAACTTCAAGCGTACCAAAATCTGAATTATGGGGGTTCCAGAAGAAGAGAGAGAGCAAGATATTGAAAACCTATTTGAAGAAATAATGATGGAAAACTTCCCCTACCTGGTGAAAGAAATAGACTTACGAGTCCTGGAAGTGCAAAGAACCCCAAACAAAAGGAATCCAAAGAAGACCACACCAAGACACATCATAATTAAAATGCCAAGAGCAAAAGACAAAGAGAGAGTCTTAAAAGCAGCAAGAGAAAAACCGCCAGTTACCTACAACGGAGTACCCATACGGCTGTCAGCTGATTTTTCAATAGAAACTATGCAGGCCAGAAGGGAGTGGCAAGAAATATTCAAAGTGATGAATAGCAAGAACCTACAACCAAGATTACTTTATCCAGCAAAGCTATCATTCAGAATTGAAGGTCAGATAAAGAGCTTCACAGATAAGAACACACTAAAGGAGTTCATCACCATCAAATCAGTATTATATGAAATGCTGAAAGGTATTATTTAAGAAGAGGAAGAAGAAGAAAAAGGTAAAGATAAAAATTATGAACAAACAAATACATATCTATCAACAAGTGAATCTAAAAATCAAGTGAATAAAATATCTAATGAACAGAATAAACTGGTGAGTATAATAGAATCAGGGACATAGAAAGGGAGTAGACTGACAATTCTTGGTGGGAAAAGGGATGTGGGGGGTGCTGGAAGAGACTGGACAAAAATTGTGCACCTATAGATGAGGATAGTGGGGAGTGGGGGGTAAGGACAGAGGGTGGGGTGGGAAATCGGGTGGAGGGAGCTATGGGTGGAAAAAAGAGGAACAACTGTAATAATATGAACAATAAAGATTTAATTTTTTTAAAAAAATGACAATTCTTTCTGAGTGCTTAGAGTTTGTTTCTATGTTATATAGAGCAGTTCTTCCCAAACTCTATGTGCATGAAAATAAACTAGAAACTGATTATCTGTAGATTTCGAAGGAGTAAGGCAGGGTTAGAGTTCACATGTCTAACAAGCTCCCAGGTGAGGCCACACTTAGAGTAACAGACAACAGCTGGCTTATGTTGATTAAAAGGAATTCACCTCTCCTAATAATATTGGCTTTTATTTTAAACATATTTTTAATTCTTCCCACTCCACAAGGTCAACAAAATAGAATCTTTGATTAAAGGGGAAAAAATGTGTATGTTGGGTATTTTTAAAGTTTTTTATTGATTTAGAAAATCTTGTTTACAGCTTTGTCTTCTACAAAATGATGCCTTTTCTCATCACATAAAGTCTTAATGAAACTAAGAACTCAGCAAGGAATAATAGTATAATATTACTAGGATCAAATGAGAACACAGAACACAGAATTTTTTTAGATAATTTTTCCTGGAAAGAATAATGCTTTCAGTAGTGTAATTAGAGGAAATGCATAGAAAAAGTTAATAAATATCTTAAAATTCAAATAAAGATTAAATATTTAAAAATTGATTCTAAAAAGTTATCTCAATCCCTAATAAGTATTACCGCTTCAATATAAAAATGTAAGGTAAAAGTTTCAATATTGAGCAGTTTGGGAGGTTGAATTTTATCCTGTGGATGAAAAAGGGGCCACATACTAAACCTCACATGCTCAGGGGAGGCCTGCATGACAAGCCTTACAAACTCAAAGACCTAAAATAACTGCACAGAATGGTCTGAAATTAATATTTCTTAACTAAATGCAAGTCATGGCAACTAGTCATATCCTAGGCCAATACCTCCCTTGACAAAAGTCAATCTTTACCTTAACTAAGCCTGCCTATTTTTGTGGGGTTTTTTGCATCTATGATAATATACCTTTGGAATGTCAGGGTAATCCTCTTGTCCAGACCCCTCAAGGAACAACCTCCTACCAGAGCCAAAGACCACAGAACTGCTCATTGTTATCATATTCTCCCGAACACCACCTCTATGTGCTATAAATGTTAATTGTTAAGTATTCTATACCCACTACTTTCTATCCAATCTCAGAGATTTCCCTGCTTGGCTTTCTCACACCTCTCTAATCTATCACCAATGGGGTTCTGTGACCACTTTCAGCCTTCTCCTTCCATCCTCACGTATAAGATAAGGTGTAAAACTGCCATTCTCTCAATCTATTGAGATTTTGCAATTGTCATCAGTTTGGCTCAATTAAACTCCTAAAAACTCTTACAGATTTGGACATTTCTTATGTTAACAATCCCAAATGGACAAAAGTGAATAACAAATGGGAGTGTTCAGATTACAGTATAGTTTAGGTTATTGTGAGAGCTCAAAATCCCAGAGTTTCCAAATACAGTAGCTGGGGTTTGGTTTTAAGTAAAGGGGTGGGAGGGGGTGACTATTATTCAGACTAATGACACTTTTAAATGGTAAAGTCCCAAAAAAAACCTGCAATGCTGACTCATAAGCACACATGTGTTTCAGGCTTCCAAGGTAATTAGGTATGCAACTCCCATTAACATTAACAGAAGACAGAAATTCTATCTCTAATTTCCCTCTCAGCAGCCTGGAAACAAAACCCATAATTTGGAGGATTTGAAGCTTTAAGCAAGCTACAGTGTGATCAAGAATTGCATATGATGAAATGGAAATGATGGAAAAAATGCCTTGTCCTTAATTTTAAATGACCTTGTGTTTCACGAAGCATCTCAGGCACAAATTAAAATAAAGAACAGTTGCACTGCCAAGTAGCCTTTTTTCTTAAACATGAGAATCATAGCCCCAGTGCCCTGATCTATTAAAAGTAGTGAGTTCAACTTCTTGAAATGGCACTTTCAAATCTGTTTTTTTTGAATTATGCAATTTTGTCAGTAAAACAGCTCAATCTGAATTTACGGTGGAAAGTGGACCATAATGATTAAAAGAGGAATTGCAATACATCTCCTTGATATGGAAAAGCTACACGTACGTAAATACTACCGGTTCACTTCTAGCATCATTACATATTTTGATTGACATCTCTGGGTTTATTTATAGTGTTGCACCACCCCCCCCCCTTTTGACATATATGAACATCATTACAGATGCACAGGAGTTGATAAAAAATAGTGCTAAGGCCAAAGGTAATATTACTTTACACAGTTACATGATCCATGAAACAAAAAAGAAAAAATGCCACTGAAAAAATAATTTATGATTCTGGTTCCTTAATGTCCTTGTTTAAAAACAAAGAGCCCGGCCGAGGAGGCCGAGTGGTTGAGCGTCCACCAGGAGGTCATGGTTCAATTCCCCTTCAGGGCATATGCTTGGGTTGCCTGATCCATGCCCGATTGTGCAGGAGGCAGCTGATTAATGATTTTCTCTCATCGTTGATGTTTCTATCTCTCTCTCCCTCTCCCTTCCTCTCTGAAATCAATAAAGGTATATTTAAAAAAAAAAGGAAGAAAGAAACTAAAGACAACTCACTAGTGTGAAGAATAGAGTGTGTCTGGAAGTTGGAAGTAGTGCCACCTACATAAGATTGAAGAACGAAGTGACATAACTTACATTTGTAACTTCACTAAGATGCTTTTCTGAGCACAAACGAAATCCCAACATAGAACATTAAAGTATAGCAAAGGGATGTTTCAGGAAGGGGGTGGTATAACCTGGGCACTGCTGAGATTTTGCCAAATGCAGGAGCTTTTCTCACTCATCATCTTTACCAAATTGTCATATCCTTTTTTAACCCATTCCTCACTCTTACCACAGGTAGCTAATGTATTTTTGTCTCTGAATGTAGCCACTCCTTTATTTTTCCTTGTTGCCTTTTCTCCCTGCAGAGGTGATGTGCAGCCTCCAAAACAGTCATTGGTGCTGTCGCGGCTTGTGCTTAGGAGCAGGTTGAGGGTGTTGCACTGCTGACATCCCACAGGCTAATCTGGCAATTTCTCTGACATGATGTTTTTGAATTATAATTATAAGAACTTCCAAAGTAGTTTCTCTGCCTTCGTTTTCTTCCTGCCCCAATATTATAATCTGCTGAAAGAATATACTTATTTTTAAAAAACACAACTTCTCTCAAGACACTGTTTTTCTCACTTTCTTACTGTCCATTTGCTAACAGCATGACATATACTAAGTAACCTGGCTTTTCTGTCACATAATAATGGGACCCTCTCTAGCCTTTCTAAGTGGATTTTCTGTTACCCATACACATCCTATGCTTCAGACAACGCAGACTATTTATTCAAAAACATCATTTCATGGTTTTCCTCATTCAAAGATTTTGCCAATGCATTGTCCAAAGCCTTTCTGTGTCATGTCCTTGACCCTTATTATGACTGTTCTCAATTTCCTGGCACTCAGTTGTTACTTTCATTCTAAATCATATTTTCCCCTGTATTGTGAGTATTGTTCATTTTATTCCTCCTGTTGTTTTCTGTTTGTGGAAGGCAGAAGTATATGAACAGTCTCTGACATTTCTAGCCCAAAGCCTAGTAAAAAACACACAGTAAAGATATATTGCAAGGTAATGATGTGAGCTAATGGATATGTTAATCAACTTGATGGTGAGAATCCTTTCACAATGAGAACATATATCAAATCATCACACTGTACACTTTAAATATATTGCAATGTTATCTGTCAAGTATACCTCAATAAAGCTTAAAAAGATATGTTGTATCTTTGAAATATACTGTTTAATATTTAAAAGTCATTTATTAAAAAGATTTATGTAAAAGTCTAGATCAGTGGTTCTAAACCTTCTGGCCCTTTAAATACAGTTCCTCATGTTGTGACCCAACCATAAAATTATTTTCGTTGCTACTTCATAACTGTAATGTTGCTACTGTTATGAATCGTAATGTAAATATCTGATATGCAGGATGGTCTTAGGCGACCCCTGTGAAAGGGTCCGTCGACCGCCAAAGGGGTCTCGACCCACAGGTTGAGAACCACTGGTCTAGATGATTCATATGTAAAATTATCATTGCGCTCACAGTGCCTAGAAGAGTGCCTGGCATGTAGTAGGCACACAATTACAATGTATTCAGCGAGTGAATGTGATTAAATCTACTTTGTTTCCATCATCCCTCTTCTTACCTCACAACCTATCCCTCTTATTTTAAATATGCAATTATGATCAGTCTGAATGAAAATGTAAGCACATACTAGTAGGAGAGCCTTTTTCCAGATGAATAACATTTTAAATGGTATGGAAAAACAAGTAATGAGGACACTTAGATAAAAAAGTGTTTTTATTACTATACTAGAGTCCCGGTGCACAAAAATTTGTGCCCTCGGGGTGGGGGGGGATAGTGGGGGGGGGGTCGTCAGCCCAGCCTGTGCCCTCTCACAGTCTGGGACCCCTCAGGAGATAACAACCTGCTGGCTTAGGCCTGCTCCAGGGTGGCAGAGGGCAGGCCCAATCCCTAGGTGCAGTGCCTGGTCTGGCTCAGAGCAGGGCTGATTGGGGAGTTGGGGCGCCGCACCCTGTCATGCACAGAGCAGGGCAGATCGGGAGGTTGCGATGCCACCCTCAGTCACGCTGAGGGTAGGGCCGATTGGGGGGTTGGGGCACCACCCCCTGTCACACTCAAGGCAGGGTCAATGGGGAGGTTGCGGCGCCACCCCCTGTCACACACACAGAGCAGGGCCAATCAGGGGGTTGGGTCGCTGCCCCCTGTCATGCACAGAGCAGGGTTGATCAGGGGGTTGGTGAGCTCCCCCCTGTCACTCACAGAGTAGGGCCGATAGGGGAGTTGGGGCACCACCCCCTGTCACACACAGAGCAGGACGGATCTGGGAGTTGGGGCGCCGCACCCTGTCACACTCAGGGCAGGGCCTATGGGGAGGTTATGGCTCTACCCCATCACACACAGAGCAGGGCCGGTGTGTGGGGCGGGGGAGGTTGGGGCACCGCACCCTGTCACACACAGAGCAGGGCCAATCAGGAGGTTGGGGCACCGTAGCCTGTCACACACAGAGCCGCAGGGCAATCAGGGGGGTGGGAGCTCCCCCCTATCAGGCACAGAGCAGCGCTGATCAGGGGGTTGGGGCGCCTTCCCCTGTCACGAACAGAGCAGGGCCGATAGGGAGGTTGTGGCCCCGCCCCCTGTCACACACAGAGCCTCAGGGCGATCAGGGGGTTTGGGCGCTGCCCCCTGTCACGCTGATCCCGGTGCTGGGAGGCATATTACCCTTTTACTATATAGGGTAGAGGTCTGGTGCATGGGTGGGGGCCGGCTGGTTTGTCCTGAAGGGTGTCCTGGATCAGGGTGAGGGTCCCCACTGGGGTTCCTGGCCAGTCTGGGTGAGGGGCTGAGGGCTGTTTTCAGGCTGGGGGTGACTGAAGCTCCCAACCGCTCCTTTTTTTCTTTTTCTTTTTTATTCTGGACCAGCTTTAGCTCTGAGGCTCCAGCTCTGAGGCCTCTGCTGCTGAAAGCAGGTATCTGGTTTGTTTGGGTTCTATAATCAAAACAATGTATAACTCCAGCTCTGAGATCCCGGCTCGCTGAAAGCAGGTTTCTGGGGTTTTGTTTAGCTTTTATATTTGTTACAATGTTTCAAACTGCAGGCTCAGAGGCCGGCAAGGCAGGCGGGGAATGTTGGTTTCCTCCGTCACTGAAGCAAGCCTCATGTTAGTTTCAAGCTGCCTGGCTGCTGGCCGCCATCTTGGCTGGCAGTTAATTTGCATATCGCCCTGATTAGCCAATGGGAAGGGTAGCGGTCATACGCTAATTACCATGTTTCTCTTTTATTAGATAGGATGGGCTATTTGTTAGCATTACTAATATTACTGATGATAATTTTGATAATTATGGTATCACCATTTCTAAATTTAATTTTTAATTGAAACCATTTCATCAGATGTGTTCAGTGAAAAATGTTAATTTTAGAGAACATCTGAAGGAAGGTTATATTTTTAAAAAATCTTCTTAGATACTATAAGACACCAACTGATAAGATGTATAATTTCATAATTAAAAGTTCCTATAATGTTTTATGTGCTACATCTGGAGATAGATGTCTCCTGGGTGGGCCGAAATCCCCTACAGCTGCCAGCAGTGAACTCAGGCTGGCACTTTGCACTGAGGCCCCATGGCTAGAAGCAGTCAGGACAGAAATGTTTTGTTATCACCTTTTTCATGCTTTTTTGAAATGCAGCAGCTTTATCAAAACCCATAGAAGAGCCATAAAAGAATTTTGTATTATTTTACTAGAGTCACAGAAAAGGAAACTAAAAATAAAATGTCCTTGCTGTTCCCAGGGTATGAGCACTTCATGTACCTTTGTGATTGACATCACAAGGAATTCCAGGGGAGGCTGTTCAAGCAGGGAGGAAGCCAAGGTCAGGGAGCAGCGGGTTCCGAACCTGTGCTTGACTTACTTTGATGATCTTATTTGTTATATCAAACGGAGCAGAAAGAAAGGCTTTGCAATGAGCAATGAGCATAAGAAGCTACTCTTGGTTTTAATTCACTCCCTTTGATTTCCCTCAGCAGCGCAGATTAAAGATAGGTCTTTCTTTTCGCCTGATGTGTCTCCCTGTGGTACTCACTAGGAGAAAGAAAGAGCCAGCTTTAAAGGACTCTTTGTCCAACGTGGTCTCTTTAACTACCGAAACATCTTCCAGGATGAAGTGCTGGAGTGTTTGATGGAGGCTGAACTAGAAATCGCTTTCTGTCAATCAAATGTAAACCCAGTAACTGGCAGCCACATTGTGAAAACCCAGACAAAATTATATAGAAAGGAGGAAGGTGGTGGAAGGAAGCTGTACATTATAATTTTAATTTTAAACTACCTTATCTATTCATTTACATAAATACAGATGTTCCAAAGGAAGGAATCATTAAAACAGCTCAACTGAAATGAACAGAATCAAATTGTTTAAAGAGGATGATCTCCAGCTCCCTGGACAAACATTTCTGATAAAAGGCTCATGGTCCCAGCCACCTGTCAGTTGATAACGGCAAGGTTGATGTTTCTGAATCAGCGGCCGTTGCCACCCCACAAGAGCACACATGTTTTAAACATATGTTTTACATGGTACAATCAATCCACACATGACTAATGTGTCTAACACCATGTATGTGGCATTAATACACCTCTAGAGTCATGCTGCAGGGAGATAACACTTTTCCCAGTTCATTGGAGGCTCTCATTTGCCCCTTACGCCTCACAGCACTTTACAAGAAGTATGTTATCTTAAAGTAGCACACCCTGGGCTTGTGCCTTATTTCTGAATTATAATCTCCAAAATGTCAGATTAGAATAATTGCCATCCCAATTTACCATCACACGTTGTGAGCTTTCCGATTTAACTTCAGTGAGCATTGAAGAACTATGTTAAAGTTTTATTGACCTCGGAGGAAAAGATTCCTTTACTCTTTCCTTTAATTACATTGCGAGCAGAGAATGCTTGGCGAGAGAATCAGAGATTTGAATATTTCTATGCTTTTTGTCTTTAACATAGCCCAGCTTCCTAACTTTACCTGCATTCCAGAGGGAACACTTTCCACTCTGTCAATATAAAACCATGGGCACATACTGTTAGCACTGTATTTGGCAAAAGCAGACTTTGTCTTTCTGGCAGATCACAGGATCCTGAGTCAACTCGGTAGGTTATATCTCTAAGATGCAAGTTTATCCTCATCCAACCGTCTCTACATACCATTGATTGGTACTGACACAGGTGTAGTACATCTCATAGTAAGTATAAGAGTCTTCCCGACCATCCCCAAAATGAGTAAAACATCTCATAATGCCTTGGGTAAAGGGTATTAATGTTCCATTTTGCCAATGCAAGAGTTTCCCAACTAGATTCCTATTATAAGGAGTTCTCTGCATCCCACCCTGCCCACCACTGCCAGAGTAATATTGACAAGCAAAGCTCTATGTCATTTACATTCTGAAAACCACCTTAGATTGCCTATTCCTTTTAGAATAAATATCGAAATACCTAATTGATAATTAAAATGATAAGACCTCAATCTATTTCCTCAAATGGCTTTCCAGTTCATCATGCTCATTCACTTCATGATTAAACCAAATTCAAAACCTTGCTGCACACACTCTGTGCTTTCCAACAGCCATAATTCTTTCATGCTGTGTCCATTTACATAAATTCCTTCTCCCCATTGTCTGACTCCTCATCTTTTTGCTTTTTTCTTTTTTCATTTTTTAATCTAGGTTCATCTATTCCTAAGATTCTCTTGGGGTCCAACCCCAGCAGGTCCAGGGGTCCCCAAAGGTGTGGACGGAGTCGGCGAAGAAGGAACAACACAGAGGCAGCGTTCAGTTGATCAGCAGCCTAGCCAGGATCTCCAGCCAAGTTCTGGTCTGGATCTCCAGAGAGGTTCTGCTTAGGATCTCCAGCCAGGTTCTGTGTCCATGTTCTCTTGCTAGGTTCTCCAGCCAGGTTCTGTAGCCATGTTCCCTCGCTAGGTTCTCCAGCCAGGTTCTGTCCAGGTTCTCCAGCCAGGTTCAGTCACCAGGTTCTAGTCAGGTTCTCTTGCCAATTTCTGTAGTCAGGTTCAGTCCAGGATCTTTTGCCATGTTCTCTCGCTAGGTTCTGTCTCTAGGTTCTGAGGCCAGTTTCTGTCCAGGATCTTTTGCCATGTTCTCTCCAGCAAAGTTCTTCTGTCTCTAGAGAATGTTCTGTGTAGGTTCTGTCTTCTTGATTCTGTTTTTTTCTGTCTTGTTACATCTGTATTTATACCAGTTGATTCAATCCTATCAATCTCTATTCCAAAGGTTAGGGCGTTTCTTATCTCCATTCCAGGGAGTAAAGATTATGTAGCTTAAGCATGATTGTTTGTAGTTAAAGTGATTAATTACCCGCCTGGCACTTAGTTGAGGGGTTTTATTCCCTCCCTAACTTCAGGGGAAAATCCCTACCTGGGGAAACAACCTTTCTCAGAGACCTTGGTTAAGACACATAGTGCCAAGAAGGTGAGCAAACATATTAAGAACAGTATGCCATATATGCCAGGTCCCTTGAAACAGCAAGCATGGACCGGCTCCGGGCAAGATTCCTATCTGATTCAGTCTGTACCTCCACTGTGTCAGACCCTGCACTGAATGTTCATGTGGAGAATGAGCTCAGTAAGCTAACATTCACCACATGGTGGTAGAAATGCTATGACAGATGCAGCCCAGGGATGGTGGGTATCCAGATGAGAGTTACCTAGCTCAGTCTGTGTGGTCAAGGAAGGCTTCCCGAAGGAGGTGGCCTTTGAGCAACAATTGGAGAGGAGTATGAACTTGGTTAGGGGAAAGAGGAAGGTCTTTTAAGGTGGAAGGAATTGTGAATACTGATGGACCCAGGTTTTCTCCATATCCAGTGCCTTTGCCCCCCCCCCCCCTCAGAAACTCTCTCTTACAGGGACTCCAGTTTCCAATTTACTCCTAGAGAGATTTTCATAGAAATGGAACCTAATTACTTTCTGCTTTGGTCTCACGGATTTGTTTTACTCTTCCCCACTGGACATATTCATACTTCAATGGCATATGTGTTATCTCATCTAAATGGAATGCCTTTGTCATCATTTCTCTTTGAGTTAATGCCATTCAGTTTCTTCCTTATTCTTCACAAGGCAGAATTAATTGATCCCTCCTCTGTAATCTTACACAAGTTCCATATATTTTTTTTAATTATAACTATAGCTATTTTGGGTAGTCAAGTGGGACTAGTCCCTTCAAGCGCCTCCAGTGTATACCAGATTGTCCTTTCATGCGTTACCTGGCTCTCAAAACACTAAAAGCCACATTTTCAAACTCGGCTAAGAAAAGTCAGTTCAATAATTTTAATTTGATTATTTTATTTTTATTATGACACAATAGCTAAGTAGATATTTAAACCATGAGTTTAGGAGGGTAAAATTACTTGACTTGTATTAGAGGCTACTACATTATAGACACTGTGTTAACACATGACCGTGATATGTCATTCTCTCTCTCACTCCCTTCCCTTGTCCCTCTCCCACTCTCTCTCCTTCTACCTCTCTCTCTCCCTTTCTCTTTCTCTCTCACACATACACACCACCACCACCATCACCACCACCAAAAACAACAGCAACAACAGAGACAATGGCTAAGAGTGTATTATTCTACAGACATGTATACTAGTAAATATAAAAACCTCATATAAGTATGCCCAGGTTATAAAAGGTAAAACCAATGTGCAATCTCAAGTCTGTCAGTTCTCAAAGACCTGCCCTTGTCTTATAACACACGATATATTACAAGTTATTTTTAGTGCTCTATTTTATCATGTCTTGGTGGTTCCTAATATGTCTTTCTTTCCTTATATTAAAAAGTATCTAGAGGAGCTGTGCAGCACCAGGGTCTGGTACTGCCGAGGCTCCTGGCACCCGCAGGGGCGGAGAGGGAGAGCAGAGCTGGGACCCTGGGCTTCTCCCTGCGCAGCCGGCAGCTGGGATGAAAACACACAGAGGACTCCAAGATGGCAGCAGATTAAGTGGAAACTAGACTTACCTTCTTCCAGGGCCAAACTAGAATGACAACTAAAATCCAGAAAAACCATTTTGAATAACCAGCTAAAAACTGCATGGAGAGAATCATTAAAACCAAGGACATAAAGAGGAGACACATCGAGACTGATAGGTAGTGAGGAGGTGCAAGATGGCTGGTCAGGCTCCCACAGGCAGCAGCTGAAGTTCTGGAGAGAGGAGAGATATCTTAGCTGGGGGAGATTCCCCTTGAGAGCTCTGGGGTCTAAACCCCATACCAGGCTCCCCAACCCAGAGCACCAGAACTGGGAAAGGTGCCCACATAACATCTGGCTGTCGAAAGCACCAGGGTTCTGTCCAGCAGGGACAGATGGCTAAATGCACAGACACACCCTTAAAGGGCCAATGCACTAAATTTCGTTTGTAGCCACTTACCTAGAGCTCAGGAAGTGGTAGGGGGGCAGAATCACTAGAGATGCCCGAGGAGACTCTGGGGTAGGTGGTTCAGCAGGGAGAGAGCAGAGGATCCATGGGATTCCTGTACTGAGTCACTCCCTCTTGTTGCAGAAGCCAACTTCTCAGGCAAACATTTGCTATGCATGCAGCTTTAGCCTGGAGCAGTGGTCGGCAAACTCATTAGTCAACAGAGCCATATATCAACAGTACAACGATTGAAATTTCTTTTGAGAGCCAAATTTTTTAAACTTCAACTATATAGGTAGGTACATTGTTATTAACTTAATTAGGGTACTCCTAAGGCTTAGGAAGAGCCACACTCAAGGGGCCAAAGAGCCGCCTGTGGCTGCAAGCCTCAGTTTGCTGACCACTGGCCTGGAGGGGAGAAATTACCCCACCCTGTGAAGTTTATGCCTGGCTGAGCTCTACAGCCTGAGGCTCATTAAGCAACTGAGACTAACCATCAGCCTGCAGTAAGAAGTGGATCTCTGGGTGCTCCCAGTCTTTGCCTGATCTGCCTCTGGGCCTTGGGCCAGAAAAAGCAGAACTTGCTGCACAGCTTCCTCTTTCCCACAGGCATCCAGCCGGGATCAGAGGGAGCCACAAGCTGTGGGTCCCTGATAGCTCTAAAGAGCGTATCCAGAGCAGTCACAAGCAGCACCTGACATCGGCCTGCACCGCAGACCCTCGGGAGAAGCCCAACATGAATAAACCCAGTGGCCATCTCCAGACAACAGAGCAGGGAATCACAGCACCAGTGCTTCTGATCTGTCTGTGGACGAAAAGGGGCCACATGCTGACCTGACAAGCTCAGGAGAGGCCTGCATGGCAGTTCTGCAGACTTGGAGACCTAAAGTAACCACAAAGGATGGTCTGAAATTAAACCTTAACTAAAAGCAGTTATGGTGGGCAGTTACGTCTAAGCCGATATCTTCACTGATAAGGTCCACCTTTACCGTAACTGAGCCCATCTGTCTTTTTGCATCTATGATAACATGTCCTTGGGATGTCTGGGTAACTTGTGACTTCCCTTTTTATGGAGCCCCTGGGGCAGGGCCAGGTGTGCTGAGCCCAGGACAGATACCACAGATTCCTTGTTAATTGTTCCTGCACCCACCTAAGTATGTGTCCATCATTTTACTTTTTATCCTATCACAGAGGTTTCCCTGCTTCGCTTAATCCCACCTCCTTAAATCTGTCACCAATGAATTTCATGTAAAAATACGGATGTAACCCTGCCATTCTCCGGAGCATTATTTCAATTCATTGAGGTTCTGCTTCCCGGCATATATCGACAGTTTGGCTCAAATAAATTCATAAAATTCTTTACAGGTTTCAATGGTTTTTTTATGTTAACAAGACACAGTACTTCCCTGCCTCTTTCTGTAAAATGGGAATGATTGTACTTATCCTGTTCAGTTGAAAATGTCTGTAAAACAACAAATATGTCACTGGTTGAAAAGCATTTAGAAAAGATATAGCACTCAATAGATATACTGCTTATTATATTAATGATAACAATAAAATATTAACCTTATTAGGCAATTGCCTTTAGAAAGCACTAAGTATGATATCTATGTCACAAGGCCCCATCACTAGTTGTGGGATTTTGAACAAGATTAATAATTTTGTTTTGTTTTTGTATCTCAGACCCTTCCTCTTTAACAAGGTAATTCTACACTAGCTACTTGCAGAGCTGCTATGAGAATTAAAGAAATGCGTGTAAAGGACTTAAAACAGTGCTTAGCTCAAGTATACACAAACATTCATTAGATCAAAAATTATTTTAAATGCAATCTTGTTTTCCTTCAAAATCATCTGTTTTTTTAAAGATAACAAAGTCTAATTTTTATTGTACTAATTATATCCACATATCTACTTTAAACTATCCCTCAATTTTTTTTGTAAGTTCAATAGTGGCTAGAAAGATCTGTAGCTGTAGTTCTTTGGAAGGATAACTACAGTTTGGAATCTGTTTACTCATTCTGAAGAGTGTGGATTCTGTGGTTTTCGACTGTGAGAGTAAAATAAATAAACTTCAAAGTCACTTTATCACTAGTACCCTGTGAGCATATTTATATCTGTATTCCATTTTTCCTGATTTGTGAAGCACTGATTTTCTAAAACAATGATTTGCCCCTAGGACCTCCCCAAATGTTCTCAGATAGCATTATAAATTCCATAATTTTTCTGAAGTTATGTCAATAATAGCCAAGGCAATTGTTCCATCTTTTTCTCTTCCAGGAAAATGGTTTTCTCTTTGTGCTGATTTAGGTCTGTCCTCCATAATTTCATATTTTAGAATCTCTAATATTCTCATTATTTCTGGATCTTTTCAGCATATTTTTATTAGTGAGACAATAGAACATGCCTGACTATTATTATTTTTGAATTATTAGTCCTAAGTCTTCAGATTGCACTTGTGATACAGCAGAACTATGCTATTGCTCTGTTCCCATATTTATAATACTAAATAGAACCAGCTGAGGGGAAAAAAAGTGGCACTTACACAAATTTCAGTTATGGTTATAGGAAAAGCTGTACCTCATTTTGTTGTTATTTTTATATTGATATTGATCTATTTTATTAAATGCTTAAGAATATACTTTCTAGTTAATTTGATTTATATTCTGAAATGCATTGTGAATGTAGAGTTCAAACTATTGATTGCTTATTTTATATTCTTGTCTTTGAAATTGTTTTCTAAAAGGTAAGTTTTATTATTAGCCTTGGGGATAAATGAGTTGAAAAATATTAAGGCATTTCTACATGGATTTCATCTATAAAAAATTTTATACCACACAAATATAAATAATGAATGGATAACTTTTTAAAAAATATATTTTTTATTTATTTCAGAGAGGAAGGGAGAGGGAGAAAGAGAGAAACATCAATTATGAGAGAGAATCATTATTACTTGGCTGCCTCTTGCACACCCCCTACTAGAGATTGAGCCTGCAACCTGGGCATGTGCCCTTGACCAGAACTGAATCCGGGACTCTTCGGACTGTAGGACTACGCTTTATCCATGGAGCCAAACTGGCTAGGGCTGAATGGGTAACTTTATTATGTGAAATGATCAATTAATAGTGATCTAAATAATTGCCATGTAATTGATACTCCTTTAATAAAAAATGTCTATATACACATATATACACACAATTATACGTGTATTATGAATTATTCTAATTAAGTCACATTAACATCACATTCATTTAAAATGCTCAAATATTTATTCATAATACTCTTATATTTCCTAACTATGAAATTTATTAAATTTTAAATTTCAGGTGAGTGAATGGATCTATTTGAACATCTAATTTCTCATTGGTAAAACTGTATCTCTTTTTCAACATAGTAATGAGAATTCCATGACATATATTCTTAGTATAGCTAGAAAAGTCATTCTATAACTGCTATTTTTTAAATTTTCATAATTATCAGTATCATTATAATTTTAAAAACTCATGTTGAGGCAAGTATGCATAGGAATTGCATTTCATGAAACTTAAGAACCAATTAAAAGATCAAGTTGCAGCAGAACTTAAAACATCTGGGTTGTTTATGAATTCTTTCTAAAATAACAGTACAAATCTTTGATTTCATAGTATTTTTCAAAAGCTGTGATTAGCACTTTCCCCTTAGCCCATTAAACCCTTTGAGGGCACTTGTGAGGAGGTCTTATCCCCATTGTATAGCTCTGACAACTGAGCCTCAGACTAATTTGCAATAATTAGTAATAATTCTTAATAACAGAAATAATTAGACAAATTATTCATGATTAAATATACACATACCAAATGGTAAATCATGGATTTACAACCATGTGTACCTGATTTTAATGTTCTGCACATTTCCTCCTCCTATTTGACTATACTATATTTATACATATTTTTTATATTCCCTTCTTGTATAGTTTCATATTTAGAAATGCCAATTAGTAAAGATTTCTTTGTGGGCAATTTTATATCTACCTCATTCATAAATTGTTATAACTTATTAGGCAAGTTCTATTTTGTATATTTTCATATACTATGAAGAATTTAACGAAGTGAAAGAAATATATTTATAGAAGAAATATATAAATAATTATCAAGTAAATGAGAATATCTTAGTCATGGCAAAAGGGGAGGGATATAATTTTACATCTTTGTCCCTAACGCTTAATTTTTTCCCTAATAATAATATCTGGGAGAGTCAAGTCCTTGATAGTCTGATTTAAATAGAAACCACAATATGATTAAGCCTTGCTGCGATATAACGATTTAAAGGGTACTCTGATTACATTTACTTTTTCAGGAGCCAGACAAATTATTGTGGGTCCACATAGTGCAGATACATAGGTGTGACCATGTCTGAGGTGGGACTTTTACTGAGGATGCTATAAAGTTTCTTGAATAAAAAAAATTTATATTCTTATTTAAGCAGGAAAAGAAACAACTAAATAGTATAGGTGTACAAAATGGATTTCCCTTTTTTAAAATTTCCATCATCATTTATCCCCCTCTGCCCTCTTCACCTCCAGCCACCACCCTCCCCACTCCCCACAATCGCCACACTGCTGTCCATGAGTTCTCCTTTTTTTCTTTTATGCTCAATCCCTCCACCCAGTCTCCAACGCCCCCCCCCCCGCCTCCCCACCCCCCTCCAGAGTTAAATAGAGACAGACTCATAGATAGAGAGCAGGAAAATTAGATTTCTGATGTCAACTTCTGGTTTCTTCCAAAGATATAATAACTGTACTCAGCTTATTAAGGCCCAATCTGGCTTTTCCCCGTAGTGTAGGCAGATATTCCCTTCAGTCTCATGCTGCTGTGCCCCTCAACTTCAGCTAAAATCGATCAGTTTCTCATCAGAGACCTTCTCAGTCTTGACAGAGTAGTCTCAGATTTGACTAACCTAGTTGCTCAGGGTTTGCTTCAAATATCAAGACTTCAGAAAAGTTTCTTATGAGCTTGGCTTCTGTTGGTAATTACAAAATTCCTGATGCTGTCAACCCCCACGGGTGTTCCTCTCTCTATACTAAGTACTGAGAGAATCTGTGTGCTTTCCTCCCTGCTATGTTCACATTCTGTCATGTCATGGAAATATTCTCTTCCTTGGGTAGAAATGTCACTCTAATTCAAACAGAGCAACAAATGAATTTTCATTCATTGGGCAGAAACACGGGTGTCCATCAACAATACCCCTTCCCTTCAACTGAGAGAGGTCTGGAGTGCATTTTTATTTAATGATGTAACGCCCAAGCTTATGTTGGCTCTCCCAGGAACACCTAAATCACACAGTTTCCATACTGGAGCGCCTCAAAACTTATGAGGGTCCAGTAGTTACTCTACTGGTCAGCTCTGTCAGTTGCTAATATTCTTCTAGGACTACCAGCCTCCCCCTAGAAATCTTACAGGAATAATTTGCCAACAAAGGCATTGACCTTCATGAAAGGGTACCAGACTATACCCAAACTGGAAATACCTCTTTAAATACTCCTGATTACCAGTTATAAAAATAGTCACAGGGATGTAAAGTACAGCATAGGAAATATAGTCAATAATCCTATATAATAAAAGGCTAATATGCAAATAGACCGAATGGTGGAACCACTGAAACAACCGAACAACTGAATAATCGGTCACCATGACATACGCTGGCCACCAGGGTTCATGTGCAGAACATGGCAAGTGTTAGCCACAGCACGATGGTGGAGCAGGTGAGCAGGGGCTCCAGAGCAAGGAGGGGCACTGGTCGCTGTCATGGGGCGAGCCTCTGGTGGTTACTGAAAATTCTTTGCTCCCGCGCACTGCGGTCCCACCCAGCACTTGCACCTGCTCCCAGAGCATGCCCCGCTCACATCCGCAGCCAGCGCTGGAGCCACTGCCCACACCCGCTGTCAGTGCCCAGCGTCCTGATCACTTGGCACCATCAACAGTTGTGAGTGGCGGCTGCTGGCCCTGATAATCCCTGAGGGCTTCTCCACCTTCCCCCGCTCCTGAGGGGCGATCAGGGCAGTAGCCACCGCTCACACCCTCTGATGGAGCCAGCTCCAATCACACACACTGCTGGCACTGGCCCCAATCACTCCACACCGTCAGTGGGTGTGAGTGGGGCCAGTGCCATCAGCATGTGGGAGCAGCAGCAGCAGAAGTGGGGCTGTGGGCAGACAAGGGACCGGGGGCTACAGTGGGAGGGACCAGGCATAGGCACAGAGGATGGGCGAGACCCGCCCCTGTGCCTACAGCAGCTTAGAGGCCCACAGTGCCTTTCAAGGTGCACAAATTCATGCATTGGGCCCCTAGTATTATAATAACTATGTATGGTGCCAGGTGGGTACTAGACTTATCAAAGTAATCACTTTGTTAGTTATATGAATATCTAATCACTATGTTGTACACCTGAAATAAACATAATATTATATACCAAGTATAATTTAAAAATGAATTTTAAAAATAAACAAATACTTCTGATTACCCAGAAGTATGAGCAATTAAGTTTTGCCAAAACAAGACATAGCAACTTTTAACTGCATCATTTTTAACTTTTGCTTTTAGTTTATAAAATATTGAGAAAAATGTAAAAAATATCTCCAGTTCATTTTGCAAAAGAAAAATTTTTTATTAATTTGACTTAGTTTGTGGATAGTTGACATTTGTTCTTGGTAAGCTTGAATTCTCTTTAATTTTTTTAAAATATATTTTTGTTGATTTCAGAGAGGAAGGGAGAGGGAGAGAAAGACAGGAAAATCAATGATTTTCTCTCATCATTGATTGCCTGCCTCCTGTACACCCCTTACTGGGGATCAAGCCTGCAACCCTGGTATGTGCCATAACTAGGAATCGAACCATGACCTCCTGGTTCATAGGCCAATACTCAACCACTGAGCCACGCCAGTCGGGCTCTCTTTAATTTAGCTGTGCTGGCAATCTTAACTGAATAGTGAGTGACCACTTGTTTTCTCACTTTTTTGTACACAGTCAAACTATCAAGCCTTCCAAATGTCATTGTCCAGAATACGTATATTTTGGTTTTGGCAGGTTTTGAAAAACATTCAGAATGATGGCATATTGTAAAATTCTCTTGTGTTTTTTTTTTTTGGGGGGGGGGAGGGGTTATTGATTTTTAGAGACAGAGATAAGGAGATGGGGAGAGAGAGAAACAATGACACAAGAGGAAAACATCGATTGAGTCTGCAACCCGGGCATGTGTCCTGATCAAAAATCCAACTGGCAACCCTTCAGTTCACAGGATGATGCCCAACCAATTTTCTGTTCTTTTAAAGGAAGTAAAAGCAATTTTTTGTTCTTTTAAAGGAAGTAAAAATTAAACAAAGGTACAATTTGTTGTCTGTTATTGAGATTGGTTCATTTTTTTCTACTTGAGAGCATTTCTACCATTTTGCTTCTTTTCGTATAAACTCTTAAAATAATATCATCTGGAAATTTCACCATAATAAAACTGCAGTGCTGAGTATATGAAATTATATGACTTGGCAAATATAGCCCTAAATAATTTATGCTCAAATACAGAAAAAAAAATTAATGCATCCCTGTGTTCTAACACAATGTTCCACCCCATTTTCAGAAATGTTAGAAAACTATGATTCTATGGAAAAAATAAAAGTTGTCCTTTATCTTTTCTTTTTTAAAAAAGTGTATTTATTGATTTCAGAGAGGAAGGGAGACGGAGAGAGAGATAGAAATATCAATGATGAGAGAGAATCATTGATTGGCTGCCTCCTGCACACCCCCTACTGGGAAAGGAGCCCACAATCCAGGCATGTGCTCTTGGCCGGAATCAAACCTAGGACTCTTCAGTCCGCAAGCTGATGCTCTATCCACTGAGACAAGCCAGATAGGGCAGTTGTCCTTTTTCTTAATACCCAGACATTTTTATTGTTCTTACGATATCATGTTGTTTCTCAGAGAAATTTATGGAAACTAAATATAATTCTACAGACTCTATTGATTATGTACTGGTACATCTCTATTTGATTAGAATATTCAAAAAGATGATTGGTCTTTCCTGCCTCAGGAACTTGGCACTTACTATCCTCTCTGCCTGGAACATTTCCCCCTTTACCTCTGTGTATATCTTGGCTTTAATGTCATCATTAGACAGTTCTGCTATGATTACAGTATAAAATTCCTTATCCATCCCCTCAGTCTCTCTGTCTATGCTTTTTTATCTTCTTTGCAGGTAATCCCACTTGACATGTATCTACCTTTTTATTAATTCATTTTCTTTTCTGTCTACTAAAATGTTAATTCCAGGAAATAAGAAAATTATTTTTTCACTGTTGAATCGCCAGTGTTTAAAACACAACCTGGTCAATAATAGAACACATGTTTGTTTAAAAAATGAGTGGCTAAATGAATGAGTCTAAGAGGTCATAATTGTACATACAATGTTTAATAAGGACCTCTCAGAGAATAAATTATTGATTCAATTTTATTTATTAACTCTACTGCCTGGCTTATTTCCCTCCCTACACCAAATATACATATAGGCATAAATTACTTCAATTTTTCTAACCCACCAGATATTTGTAACCTCAATGTTCATACCAGTTTCTCTATATGGAATATTTTCCTACCATTCTTAATCCAAATTCAAAGATGGCATTCTAGTCATCTTTCAAAGATCATATTAAAAGAAATTTCCTTCACAAAGCCTTCTATTTTCCAATCATAATTAATTTCTTGTTATCCATCTCTAGGTCTATATTCCTGTTATAGTTTAGATACTAGAGTTTAAACTCTTACTAGTAAAAAAGTTAATTTATCTCTCAGTGCACTGAGATATACAGCATAGTGCATTGTCTACTTAAGATATTTAAAACATTTTGTGATTAAAAAATGAATTAATTAATGTTTTTAGTAAGTGTTCATAATAATTTTGAGGCTTAGAGAGGTTAATGCTAAAATCAGCTAAAATTCCAATGAATTAATTTGAGCTTCCTTTTAAAAACATGAAGTCAATTTACATTGACTTCTATAGAATAAGAACTAGCCTGGCCGGTGTGACTCAGTGGTTGAGCATTGACCTATGAACCTGGAGGTCATGGTTTGATTCCTAGTCAATGCACATGCCCAGGTTGCAGGCTTGATCCCCAGTAGGCGGCTGATCAAAGATTCTCTCTCATCATTGATGTTTCTATCTCTCTCTTCCTCTTCCTTCCTCTCTGAAATCAATAAAACTATTTTTAAAAAATGAAATAAAAAATAAGACATAAACCTGCAAAATCATATCATCCTCTCTCAAACTTGTATCTATGCATGACCTTGGAGGAAGCATATTTATAGACTGAATGGTGGTGCCTACTTAAAACAAGAAAAACCCTATCATCTGCAGAAATTGACAGCCTGATGTTTCTGTCTCTGTAATAATTCATGTGCGTTACAAAATGTTGAAGCTAGTGTGTGTAGCCCTTAGTCTGTCAGCGCATTTGTTCAATAATATGGACACTCAATGTCTAGGCCACTGAGTACATTTTGAGTCTCTTTCTTTTATATAGATGTATATGTCTGTCCTGGTGATAATGAGAAAGAAGTTGAAATGGTGTCCTTTTCATCCAAGCCTGCTCAGTTTCTAAAGATGTTTCCTGATGGGTGGGCAGCAATAAGTCTCAGCACTGCCAACATCCTGACACAGCATCTGATCCTGCTCTCTGTGGCCATTTCTTAACATTAGTGGGAAGCAGCACATATTGACACTGAAATCTATTTAAAAGTGAGGTTCCTGACGAGTAAACTTCAAGAAGGCAGAGCCTTTAAAAAGGCTCATCGGCACATCACGCTGACAGTAGGCACTATTGACTTTCCCGCTGCATGATCCCATGCGCAGGGCTCTGTAAAGGCGCAAGAAGCCTGGGGAAGAAAGCAGTTGCATTTTCTTAGAAACTACCTGCTGTCAGTCAGTTGGGCATCCTTTGGGGCAGCAGGTGCTCCACAAGATTAAAAAAAAAGGATGTTTAGAGAATTGTTTTCTTTTTCTTCCTGTCTTTTGACAACTCATTGATGGTAGGACCTAGTTGTGATGAAAGTTCAGTTTACCTTGACAAGATAGCTTTTTCTCCAGGCTATTACCCAGATCATTGGCCTGTGACAGATTAGGGAAAGGGAAAACAAAAATGTGACTTTCCCTATCTTGACTCCTATTTATTTATTTATTTATTTATTTATTTATTTATTTATTTATTTATTTTGCAAGTGCAAGTTGTAGTTGGATAGAGAAAAACTATTCTTGCATATTCAAATAAAACTTCCCCAAAGAAATTACTATTGAAGTGTTTTATTTTTGCTGTGTCTTTAAAATCTGTCCCTTTGACATCTTTGAGCTACAGGAAGATTATACTTTGCATGATGTTACAATGCTGTATTGCCTGAGGAGATGAACTGGTTGTAAAGTCGGTAGATTAAATGGGTGTAATTCTAAGCTATGCTATGGGTTGTAATTTATGGACAGGAAAAAGTGACAATGTGCAGTATCACAATTTCACAACTATAATTCCTGTTCTGTGGTGTAATACAAGGCTGCTTTGTGTCTGGATTAAGTAATAAAAATGGGCGCCTGTCTGCAGAGAGGTCACAAAAATTTCATGGAAGATGCTAAAGGTGATAGAATGTCAATTGCTACTATTACAGAAAACAGTGGCAAACCATGGATGCATTTGGTAAATGAATGTGGATATTATATATTAAAAATAAAACAGATGATGTGAACATTTGTTTTAAACAGTGAATTAATTTTAAGTCAAAGCTGTCACTATCACAACGAATAAAAAGACACTTTAAAATAATCTTGTTATAAGTTCAATAACAGGGAAAAGGAGATAAGAAACCATATGTAACAAGCAACATCCAGAAAAATTGTATTCAAAGCCAAATTATATTATTATAATAATATGCATATAAAAAATATATAATTAGAATTTTTAAAAATTTCAACAAATTGCTAACTTTAAAATGTTTTTAAATAATATTAATAACACAAAATCAAACATTGCACAATATTCTGAGTAATTAATTTCTTAATACTTTTATTCTACATTTTGGGACTGTGTACTTTTTATTTTTTTAAATATATTTTTATCTGTTTTTTATTTTTTAATATATTTTTATTGCTTTGAAAGAGAAAGGAATGTAAGAGAGAAAGACCTATGCCTCCTGACCAGAGATCAAACCCAAAACCTGGTTCTCTGCCCTGACCAAGAATCGAACCAGCCACCTTTGGGTGCATGGGACAACTCTCAACTAACTGAGCCACACCAGCCATGACCAGGGTGGGAGTGCAGTTTTTAGTTATCTCTTCATAGGATAATAATTTTGATAATGTCTTATTCTATAGAAAGAATAGAAAAATAGTTGGTTCTTTCCTCCAGTGGAGTTGATCAAAATTGGTTCTTTAGAACTGATAATTTAGAGAAGATTCAATCAATCTTTCCAGCTCATTGGTAATGACCTGTCCAGACTTGATCTGGCCTGGTGGGATGTAAAACACAAAACTTCCCGCACAGGCAATCTCTGTGTTTGTCATACTGTTGCCAGGCCATGCTTTAAATGCAGAGATCCTGAATAATTCCCATCCTAAAAGAAAACAAATATATGGTCCATTTTTAATTATTATCTTGTATTAGCAGGAATATTTCTCACAGGAAGAATCTTTGACTAGATAGTCATGGGTACAAAATTCTTCCTGAAAGTGGCTAATATAATAATTAGAAAGATTTTTAACAGATCTATTTCAGTTTCTGTGTCTAGGCTGGGAGTGTTGAAAAAGTGGTGGGCTGTCTACGTTCCTAATGCTCTGGACTAGGAAACCAAAAGGTTGGCTGAGAAATTGAGCTTATTATAGGGGCAGTGGACTGGTCAGGGAGTTTGTTTTGTTTTAATAAACAGCTTTATTAAAGTATAATTCACATATTACGCAACCTATTCATTTAAAGTTCATTGCTTTTAGTATATTCAACATTGTGAATCATTATCATGATCTAATTCTTAAACATTCCCATCACACCCAATAGAAAAACCCATACCATTTAGCACTGAGAGGAGTTAGCTTGACATGCAGGCAGACAGGCAGTTGTCCAGTGGAAAACAAAGGCAGGTGGAACACAGGCAGAGGCAGACACAGCAGTTTGAGCAAGTCCAATCACAGAAACGAACCACAGAGGAATAACAGAATGTTTTTAGACTCAGAAACTAGGGAGGATCTTCAACAATAAGGTGAACTGATGCATAGGAACAGGGTAAGTTCAGGTCCATTGCTGAGCAAGAACAATTGAGGGAATCAATCAGGTGGTGAAACAGGTAGATATAGAGCAAGCTTGTAGCAATTACTTATGTTTATCTGGATTAATTAATTTGCTAAAGCATCTCATAAAACATAGGGCCTTGGTCAGCAAACTGCGGCTCGAGAGCCACATGCGGCTCTTTGGCACCTTGAGTGTGGCTCTTCCTAAGCCTTAGGAGTACCCTAATTAAGTTAATAACAATGTACCTACCTATATAGTTTAAGTTTAAAAAATTTGGCTTTCAAAAGAAATTTCAATCGTTGTACTGTTGATATTTGGCTCTGTTGACTAATGAGTTTGCCGACCACTGACCTAGTAGAACAATTACTTATGTTTATCTGTTTATTATATAACTAGAGGCCCAGTGCATGAATTAGTGCACCAGTGGGGTCCCTCGGCTTGGCCTGCAGGATCGGACCAAAACTGGCTCTCTGACATCCCCCAAGAGGTCCCAGATTGTGAGAGGGCTCAGGCCAGGCTGAGGGACCCCACTGGTGCACAATCACGGCCAAGGACGGATGAGGAAAGTTGGCCAGCCTGGGAGGGACCGTGGGAGGGCTCCAGGGCGTGTACAGCCCTTCTCACTGAGTCCCGATCAGCTGGACCCCAGCAGCAAGCTAACCTACTGGTTGGAACGTCTGCCACCTGGTGGTCAGTGCACATCATAGCGAGCGGTTGAGCAGCCTTAGCATATCATTAGTATATTATGCTTTGATTGGTTGAATGAATGACCAGATGACAAGACACTTAGCATATTAAGCCTTTATTATATAGGATAAAGAATGTGATAAAAGGTAGATAAGGTAACTTAGGAGAACATTTACTTATATTTACCTCTTTTTAATGTAATAAAGAATCTACACTAATAAAAGAGAAAAATGGTAATTGGCGTACGATGATACCCTTTTCATTGGCTAATCAGGGCTATATGCAAATTAACTGCCAACTATGATTGGCAGTTAACTGCCAACTAAGATTGGCAGTTAAGTGCCAACAAGATGGCGGTTAATTTGCATATGTAGGCACAATGCAGGGAGGCGAAAGGGAAAGCAGGAAGAAGCCCCCTGCCACTGACAGTGATCGGAAAGCCAGGGGGAGCTAAGAGCTGGGGGGCAGGGCAAAGGCGGCCATGATCGGAGAATCAGGCGCCTTTGCCGCCCTGGCCAGTGATAGCAGGAAGTAGGGATGGAGCCAGCGATGGGAGCTGGACACGGTCAAAGCTGGCAGTCCCGAGAGCTAGGGGTCCCTTGCCTGGGCCTAAAGCAGAGCCCACGATCGCGGGGCTGCTGCAGCTGCGGGTCCCCGCTGCCCGAGCCGGACGCCCAGGCCAGAGGCGTTAGGCCTGGGCAGGGGTGGAGCCTGCAACCCGGGGAGCTGGGGGTCCCCTGCCCAGGCCTGACACCTCTGCCGGAGGCCTCAGGCCTGGTCAAGGGGCCGATCCAGTGATTGGTGATCGGAGGGTGATGAGGGTCAACTCCTCTGGCCGAGGCATCAGGCCTGGGCGGGGGGCTGAGCCGGGGATTGGGGGGATATGATGGTCCCCTTGCCCAGGCCTGAAGCCCGGGTCAGAGGCGTCAGGCTTGGGCGGGGGGTGGAGCAAGCGATCAGAGGGAGATGGGGGTCCCCTGCCCAGGCATGATTCCTGGGCCAGAGGCCTCAGGCCTGTGCGGCGGCCAGAGCCAGTGATCGGGGGGAGATGGGGGTCCCCTGTTCAAGCCTGACACCTCTGGCGGAGGCGTCAGGCCTGGGCAAGGGTCCGATCAGGCGATCGGAGGGTGATGGGGGTCTACGCCTCTGGCCGAGGCATCAGGCCTGGGCAAGGGGCAGAGCCAGCAATCGGAGGGGTCTGGGGGTCCCCTGCCCAGGCCTGACGCCTGGGACAGAGGCATCAGGCCTGGGCTGGGGGCAGAACCAGTGATGGGGGAAATGAGGGTCAACGCCTGAGGGCTCCCAGTATGTGAGAGGGGGCAGGATGGGCTGAGGGACACTCCCCCCACACACACACCCAATGCACGAATTTCGTGCACCGGGCCCCTAGTATATAATAAAGAATGAAAATTAGCATTCAGATAATCATAGGGCAAGATCTAGAAGAACCCTGAGATCAGAAATCTCTCTCCTAATGGAGTTAGAGCACATGTACACCACTCTCCCAGCTCCTGGATGTGTTCAACCAAGACAAACATTCTCCAAACCCCATACTGTGGGGTTTTTATGGAAATAAAATCAGTTGGTTTTTTTTTAAATATATACTTTATTGATTTTTTACAGAGAGGAAGGGAGAGAGATAGAGAGTTAGAAACATCGATGAGAGAGAAACATCGATCAGCTGCCTCCTGCACATCTCCTATTGAGGATATGCCTGCAACCAAGATACATGCCCTTGACTGGAATCGAACCTGGGACCTTTCAGTCGGCAGGCCGACGCTCTATCCACTGAGCCAAACCAGTTTCGGCGGAAATAAGATCAGTTTTAACTCAATCTCCAGCCCTTCTCCCCTATTTGGAGGATAAAGGGTGGAGCTTCTAAGTTTCAAGCTTCTAATCACAGCTTTGTCTTTCTGGTCAGCAGCCTTCATCTAGAAGCTGTCCAGTAGCTTACCCAGAGTTGCTTCAACAGAAAAACAGACACTCCTATCACCCATAGAATTCCAAATGATTAAGGAGCCCTGTCTCAGGAATGGAGTCAAAGACTAATTATTAGGAAAAAGGATGCTCATAGATCTCTATTCACTTAAGAAATTAGAAGAGTTTTAGGATCTCTGTGCCAGAAACTAAAGGCAGAAATCAATATATGTATATATATTCTGTTTCACAGGTAGTTTCATTTTTGGCTATCATAAATTTTAGGTGGATGTGCATTTTTCTTTTTTGTATGTAAGTATTGAGGAGTAGAATTGGTAGTTTATATGGAAAGTTTGCATTTAACATTTCAAGCATTGTCTTATTGTTTTCTAAAGTAGCATCTCCATTTTACATTCCCACCATCAGTGTATGAAAGTGCTGATTTCTCCACATCCTCACTAACACTTGCTATTATCTGTCTTTTTTCATTATAGTCATCCTAGTGGGTATTCTAAGAGAAAATTGTATCATGTTCTTTCCCCATAAGATACCTCAGTTAACCAAAATAAAACCCTGTGATTTCTATCACCAAAAATTAAATGTGCCTGTGCATGGATTTTATAAACATGGAATCATAAGATAAATACTTTATTGTTTCTAGCTTTTTTTCACTCCATGTTATATTTTTGAGGTCAATTCATGCTGTTGCAGGTAGGAATAGTTATTTGTTTTTTATTACTAAGTAATATTCTACTTAAAAATATACAATCCATTCTCCTGTAGTGGACAGTGGGGATATTTCCTATGTCTTATACAAGTCATTTTGGGGCACATATTTCCATTTTTCAAAGAATGGAATTGATTGTTCATTGAGTAGATGAGTGTTTAACTTTATCAAAAGTCTCAAAACAATACTCCAAACTGATCTTAACACTTTACACCCACTCAATCAGTAATATGAGTTTTCATTTGCTCCACACTCTCAACATTTTGTATTTTCAGTCTTTATGGTTTGAACCATTCTAATGGCTGTAAAATGATAGCTCATAGTGATTTCAATGAATATTTTTCTGATGACTGTGATGTGCTTATTGAATAGTATAAACCCTTTTTTATTTTTTCAAACCACTTTATTCTTAATAGGCAAAAAAAAGAAATAATAGAAATAATTCAAAGTCCATTAATAAGAGAATAGAGGAAAATCATGGAACATTCATATAATGGAACACTAGTCAGCAATAAAAATGAAAGTACTACTGATACATGCAACAACATTGAATCTTAAAAACATGTTAAGCAAAAGAAATCTGATCCAAAAGAGTAATTTCTGAATGGTTTTATTTATATGATGCTCTATAAAAGCAAAACTAAACTATAGTTATAGAATCCCTATCAGGGATTGGGGGAGAAGCAGAAGTTTGAGTAGATATGACCCTAGGAAACTTTTAGCAAGATGGATGTTCTATATATTGATTAAGATAGTGATGACATGGTTGTACACATTTGTCAAAAAACTCATCAAGAGTTATCCATTTTTGTTGGATAAAAATGACATTTAAATAAAGTTTGTGAAATTGAAAATAAAAACAGATGTGAAATAAGCATACAGTTGATTATCAGGGTGGTAATCATCAGGAAAAACAACACTTGGAGGTACTAAAACTGGTTACCTCTGGTGAGGAGAGCTGGGGAAGCAACACTGATGTGGAAAACCATTGACTTTCACTTTCTACAATATATTAACTATTCTGCTTATTGTGCAAATATCAGGTTTTTTAATTTTATTTGTTTTATTGCTTTGGGTATTTTAAAGCCAAGAAAGGGATTCAGGTGGGATTAGTGTAGTAAGAAGGAAGGGCTCATATACTATTTTTTTCTTTTCTTTTTTTTCATTTTTTAAATGAAATCTTTATTGTTCAAATTATTACAGTTGTTCCTCTTTTTCCCCCCATAGCTAACCTCCACCTGGTTCCAACCCCACCCTCTGCCCTTACCCCGCACTGTCCTCATCCATAGGTGTACGATTTTTTTCCAGTCTCTTCCCTCACCCCCTACACCCCTTACCCCCTGAGAATTGTCAGTCCACTCCCTTTCTATGCCCCTGATTCTATTATATTCAAAAGTTCATTCTGTTCATCAGAATATTTATTCACTTAATTTTTAGAATAACTTGTTGATAGATGTGTATTTGTAGTTCAAAATTTTTATCTCTACCTTTTTCTTCTTCTTCCTCTTCTTAAAGGATACCTTTCAGCATTTCATATAATACTGGTTTGTTGGTGATGAACTCCCTTAGCTTTTTCTTATTTGTGAAGCTCTTTATCTGACCTTCAATTCTGAATGATAGCTTTGCTGGATAAAGTAATCTTGGTTGTAGGTTCTTGCTATTCATCACTTTGAATATTTCTTGCCACTCCCTTCTGGCCTGCATAGTTTCTATTGAGAAATCAGCTGACAGTCAGATGGGTACTCCCTTGTAGGTAACTGGCAGTTTTTCTCTTGCTGCTTTTAAGATTCTCTCTTTGTCTTTTGCTCTTGGCATTTTAATTATGATGTGTCTTGGTGTGGTCTTCTTTGGATTCCTTTTGTTTGGGGTTCTTTGCGCTTCCTGGACTTGTAAGTCTATTTCTTTCACCAGGTAGGGAAAGTTTTCTGTCATTATTTCTTCAAATAGATTTTCAATATCTTGCTCTCTCTCTTCTTCTGGAACCCCCATAATTTAGATGTTGGTACACTTGAAGTTGTCCCAGAGGCTCCTTACATTGTCATCATATTTTTGGATTCTTTTTTCTTTTTGTTTTTCTGGATAGGTGTTTTTTGCTTCTTCATATTTCAAATCTTTGACTTGATTCTTGTGATCCTCTAGTCTGCTGTTGGATCTCTGTATAATATTCTTTATTTCAGTCAGTGTGTTCTTAATTTCTAGTTGGTCCTTTTTCATATCCTCGAGGGTCTCACTAGACTTATCAAGGGTCTCACTAAAATTATTGGCTGTTTCTAGAAAATTCTTGAAAAACCTTATAACCATGGTTTTGAACTCTATATCCAGTAGTTTGCTTTCCTCCATTTCTGTCATTTGTGACCTGTTTCTTTGTCTCCACATTTTGGCTGCTTCCCTGTGTTGATAGAGTGGCTTTTTGTGCTAGATGTCCTCTAGGGCCCAGTGTCTCAGCCTCCCCAATTACCTGAGGTGAACACTCTTGGTGCACCCCTTTGTGGACTTTGTGCATAGTATTGTTGTAGGTAAGCCTTGCTTGTTTTAGGTATCACTGTGAGGAATTGACCTCCAGGCCAATTGGCTGTGAGAATCAGCTGTCTCTACGGTGGGAGAACTTCTGTGCTGGAGACACACTTATGGGGCAAGACTTACTTCAGTGGGGCTTTGGTCCTCACTGAGTCTACCCCCTGAGAGTGTTTCTTATGGGTCTGAGGAGTTGTAATCTGGATGGTCCCACTCTGACCACTGGGTACACTTGCTCTTGGATCTCTAAGGAGGTGCTAATTTAGCCCCTGCCTGAGGCTACCCAGCAGGATCTCTGGAGAGATCTGCAGATTCCTCTTCTTTGTTTAGTGTTTGGAGGTGCCTAGATGAGGCCCAGCTGTGAAGCAATGCAAGCTGCTGTGGGGCCTTGGGCCTTCTTTTGGATGTTCTGGGTCTCTCTGACCCCGCTGCAGTTTTTTAGGTAATTTTAGATTGCAAAGGGCCAGCCCATTCATATGCAAAAGCCTCTGTGCATAGCTTGTGTGTGGGGGGGGGCGGGGGGGGGGGGGCTCAGGGAATCAACAGGGCAGAGCAAGCAGCTATGTCTGATCCTCAGCCCTGCCCTAAGAGGCCCCAGGTCTCAGTGTCCCGAGGTAATCGCTGCAAGCACCTCTGAGAGAAAGCCGCCCTCAAGTTCTGACCGATGCCAGACAGTCCAGTTTCTCCCCATATGAGTCTGGGTCCCCAGAGACTAGCCCAGAACTGGAGTTCAGAGCAGTAGAGAGCTTGAGACTCCCTCCCAATTGAAAAAGACAACCGTATCCTCAGGTGCCAGCCTTTTCTGCATGCACCTCTGTACCTCTGCACTTTACTTCCGCACCTCCTCTGAGTCTCAGTGTGCTTTTCTCTTTCCCTCTAGTTGTAGAATTTCCACTCAGCCAGCCTTCCTGTGGTTCTGGATGATGTCCGTTTTGTCTTTTAGTTGTATTTTTGAAGTGGTTGTGCAAGGCAGCAATTTCAGGTATTTACCTATGCTGCCATCTTGGTTTTCTCTCCTCTTTTTTTTTAAATTAATAATTCTTCATTGTTGGAAGTATTACATATGTCCCCTTTTTTCTCCATTGACTCCCATCCCCCCTGCCCCAGGCTTTCACCAACCTATTTTCTGGATCCATGAATTATGCATATATGCATACAAGGTCTTTGGTTGATTATATCCCCCCTCCTACCCACCCCCCTTTTCCTCCCCTCTGAGATTCCACACTTTGCTTCTACACTTTTTAAAATGTACTGTCTATTAAGTCTTTTTCCCTCTTACATGTGGTTATTTCTCTTTTTTTTCTTTGCTTTGTATGTTCAGGAAATCTGCCATCTGTATATATCTAATATTTTCTCCTAATCTCTCACTAACCTACTAATATTCTCAATAGTGTCTTTTGATGAGCAGAAATTGCCATTTTGGTAAAGTATAATTTATCATTTTTTCTTAATGATTACTATTTTGGATGACTTAAGAAATTATTGCAATAGTAAATGGAATTTTTAAAACTTTATTTTTATGTTATTTACTAGTACATTTTTTTGAAATTTTAAAAATTCATTATTAGTTAAGATAATATTTTATATGTCCTAATGATTTTCTAAGGAATCATGCTGATTACAAAAATAGATGACAATTTTTTTCTAATTTCATGCTTCATCGTATATTTTATACTCCAAATACTATACT
This sequence comes from Myotis daubentonii, assembly GCF_963259705.1. Taxonomy (NCBI): domain Eukaryota; kingdom Metazoa; phylum Chordata; class Mammalia; order Chiroptera; family Vespertilionidae; genus Myotis; species Myotis daubentonii. The sequence continues at coordinate 87,924,104 of NC_081842.1, forward strand.
TCCCACAAAACAATATTTATGTTATTGTCTTACCTGATAAATTATTTATATAAGATATATGTGCACACATACATATGTATGATATAAATTCTATTATATATAAATATATATATATATATATATATATATACATATATAAATATAAATTCATTTTTTATTTATCTTTTTTTATGTGCTGCATTTCTTCCTGGAGATGAGGGCATCCACCTAGCATCATTACCCCTTAAGAACTTTCTTTTTAATTTATTTTAATAAAATTAAAATAATTTACTATCTAATCCTTCAGAGAAAATAATTGTCAGCCTCCGCTAGAGCTCAGTCTGCAGCTTTCCTAGCTGTGAGAGAGCTCTCTGCTTTGCACTGAGATTCTTACATGGCCTAAAGGTCTTTTGACCTTTCATCTTCCACCCACCCGGTCTTTAGTGGGAGAGTGCCCTGCATATGTGATAGCCCTCTGGAGCGTGAGAAGAGAAGTTGATTTTTCTTAACTCTCCAGTCCTGCCCCAGCCTCTGTGCACCAGAGAAGGCCCCTGAGGAAGTTACAGCTGGAATCAGAGCTGCGCTGGAATGGGAGTTCGCTGAGTCTTTCTAATCTATCCCACCAGCCCCCATACCTCTGTTTAAAATATTTTAATGGTCTGCAGGATTCACTTTTCCTTCTGACATTCACCAAAGATGACAATAGCTATGAATTTCTCCTCCAATTTTTATTTTAAAATTCTTGTTTCAAACTAGAACGGAATCCATTTGTGGTCACTGAAAATCTTATTTTTCATTTGAATACTTATATCCCACAATAGCATAATGAAAGCAAAAGTTAAATAGATGTTTAATTGGCATTACTTTAATGTTTGATTTGCCTCTTACACTTGGTCTGCCAAATAAATCAGCAAAATAGAGCTATGGCTAGTCTGATTTTCTTTAAATATTTATGATAACAATTATATTGTTGCATTGTAGACTTTACCACATATTATACCTACTTTCTAATACTACCCGGGATCTAAGTTTAAATTTTTTTAATTGTCTTTGTTATTGAAGAACTCGTAATAGTCTAGGTCAAATCTAGACAAACTATGGCCTGCATGCCAAATTCAGCCATCAAAAATGTTTTATTGGAATATAGCTATATCCATTTATTTATATACTGTCTATGGCTGCTTTTGCATCACAGCGATGGAGTTGAGTAGTTGTGACAGAGACTCTAGGACCTGCAAAGACTTTAAAATATTTACCATTTGACTTGTTACAGAAAAAAGTTTGTTGATCTCTGGTTAGGTGCGAAATAAATGTAAAAGTCCTTTCCCAGTAGACTTCCATCAATTTAAACAAATGAATAGAGCTAAGTGAATAATGAGTGGAAAGTTTTCATTAGGGAAAGTCATTAAGTAGCTCTATAGTAAATTGTTCTTTAGCTTAAGAAATAATTGGATTATTGACTATTAATAGATTTTCCTGAAATACCATTTTCAAAATACTTAAATTAGATATTTAAAAAGTAAGAATTAAATAGTGTAACAGCGATCAAAATCAAGCCATAATGAGAAACAAAATTTGTCTCTTGGTTTATTATTTAGAATCATGATCATCATCCTTCTTTGTTAATACAGTTTTTACTCTAACTAAATAAGTGTGGGGTTACTTTAATGCATCTTGACTTAAGGAGAAATCAAATATCCTAAGTTAGTTCTTTAAGTAAATAGATTATTTTAGTTATTTCTCTTTGGACAATTTCCCTCTTTTTGTGAACCAATGGTAGAATAAGATATGCTTTCAGGTTTAGTATCAAAATAATTAAAACATAATAAATCCATTAAAATTAATAGGTATCTATTTACTCACATGAAGCACAAGGATATATCTTAAAGGGTCCTCCTTGCAGGAAAACTGTTATACCCACTCTCATTTCTTTCTACCATACATGACAAACACATATGTATGTTGCTTTACATTTGAAACCTGTATAATTTACTCTACTGAATATCTGGCCTTCATGTCATTTTATTTTTCAAATACACTAATGCATATATGGTTATAAGTATGATTTCATTTTATTGCTCCCCTACAGTGAGTGAGCTCCTATCTATCTATATTTCTTTCAGACTTGACTAGGCTTGGTTTTCTCTTTTGGTCTGAGAAATATCTACTAATTCTATTAGTTTCCTCAGTTATGAAAACATTAAGAAAGATCAGACATCTTTGAGCCCAAGAAAAATATGCTAGATAATTATGCATATATATCCAGCTGTTATTATAATTCAGCTAATTTTTCATCTATTCAGTAGCTGCTGCAAAATTAACCTGAAATACAAGTGAAACAGTGTAAAACACTGTTAAATCATATTTTACACCTGACAATTCTTTTAGAATTTTGACTACATTAAAATAAAAATCAAATAACTTTTTAATTGTAGGATAATGTCTTTTACCTACTCTTATGTTGAAAGTACATGAATGCTGTGAGTTAACTAATATATTAAATACATTTCTTCTTTAACTGTATTTTTAAATCATTTTCTACAATTTTCATCTATAAAATGTACTAATACTTAACTCAAGGTTGTTGGAAATAGAACAAATAAGGTATATAAAGGGACTTCATCAACTACAATACAATGAGATAAAAATCATATTTGACATTTTTATAATCACTACACTATGCCCATCATTGAATCTAGTATTTATAACAGCAGTTGTTAAATTCTAATACTAGAAATGATTATTGGATTTATTATTATTTAGCACTAGAGGCCTGGTGCATGAAATTCATGCATGGGTGGGGGGACTTCCTTCAGCCCAGCCTGCACCCTCTCCAATCTGGGACCCTTGGGATCAGACATAAACCGGCAGTTGGACATCCTTCTCACAATTTGGGACTGCTGGCTCCCAACCACTCACCTGACTGTCTGGCTGATTGCCCCTAACCACTTCTGCCTGCCAGCTAGATCACCCTCTAACCACTCTACTGCCAGCCTGATTGATGCCTAACTGCTCCCCTGCTGGCCCGATCGCCCCCAACTGCCCCCCACCTGCGTATTCCCTCTTTATTAGATAGGTTTTTTTTCTTTAACATATTGGACACTGTACCTGCCGTGGTCTTGACAAACCAGTAAAAATGCAAATGCAAACTAAAAGTGTCATAAAATAAATTCCTTAAACAGGAGTTTCATGAGACCTTGGGAAGGGGATATCATGTGGTTATTTCCTCCTTTTTTCCTTCTCTTTCTTTTTCTTGATGTTTCATCTTTTGTCCTTTCTTTCTTTTCCCCTTTTATTCCTTTTCTGTCCTCTCTTTCTCTTAACTTTTCCGTTGGTAGAATCGTCAGTACTTGAATCTGTCTCGCTTCCAGAAGACGAAGAAGACGGAAACACCAACATCTGAAGAAAAAGATGATCTATGTTGGGGTCGGTGGTGTTTCTGGTTTTGCTCTTTCCCCGTTTGTTTGTCATTTCTGCCGGCCCCGGCATCTTCAGGACTTGTGCGTGGGCACTTCGTATTCATGTCTAAACCTCCCTGCCTTGGTGAAAACTGTAGGAGAAAGGCCTTCCTGGGTGGCTCAAGCCCGGCCCAAGGTGCTGAGGAACACGGGTGCTTCCGAGGCTGAGACCCTGAGGCTGCAGGTGTGTGGGGGTATCACTCCGTGGTGAATGAATTTGTTTTTGTTTTATTATAAAGGGTCAGGAGGGCCTCTGGGCAGCAGGCCTCTCACCCTGCCGGCTCTCAGTGCTGCCCCTTCCCCCAGGCTGGGGGACTCCAGCGGGGTTGAGAGGGGCTGGGCACCGCCATCTTGTAGCTATGGGTGCTGCCATCTTTGTCGTGGAGTGACAGTTAATTTGCATATTACTCTTTTATTAGATAGGATAATTGTTTTTAATTGACTTTTTTACTCTTTATTATATTAAAAAGATAAGGCATTGACATGAAAGTGAATAAACACATTTTCTAAATACCTACTATGCTAGGCAGTATGTTTGACTCATTATACAAGAAATATAAATATCCTCAATGCTCACTAGCTTATAAGCATACAATTAATGCCACAGTAACCATTCAAGCTAATGACAGAAGTTTCTTGTCAGGCAGGAACTCAAACCCCATTAAAAATATTTTTTCAACTTCCTGACAGATATTTTGGCAATATCCAAGGAGTGTTTATAAATTAGCCCTGCTCCTAACATGAAAAAATTACTGTGATTTCTACTGGGCTAAGATTCTGCTGAGAAGAGATTCTGCACACCTGAAAATCTATGACCATGACTAATTCAAGCTTTGATTTGAAATAGCCAATGGGGTGAAAAGCCCTGTCATTAGCCCTCCCAGACCACTAACACACTTGACCCTCACAGCACACAAGATACATGATAAAAAGAAGTCTCTTAAGAAAGGATGTCCTGGCCTGGGAAATTTCTGGTGTACACATCGACCCTGTCAAACCAGACATATAATGACACTAGGAGAGGTCCAACTAGATCCAAATGTGAGTGTTTTACCTGCACCTGGAGCTAAACATCATATAAAGGTTAAGATTCTAACTCAGTCCTGAGTACAATTCCTTTGATTATTTTTATTACATTAGAAAATTATAACATCATATATAGCATACATGCATGTAATAGGCACACATATATAGAAAGCACTAGACATAAACCATTATTATTACTAGATAATTTAGGGAACAGTGAAATTATTTGCTCCCTCTGCCCTGAATTTCCTGATTGTTTTTGGGGAATGTGCATGTATGTGTATCTATGTGGCTGTGTTTGCTCATTTGCAGCAAGGTAAGCGATGAGAGAGGAAAGGATACCGAGGAATGGATGCTAACTCTTTAGGGAAGAAGAGAGGGCATACAGAACAACACAGCATGCCCCATTGCTACTTTTTCCTCAGTCTCTCTGAGCCCCTTCCCATGGCCTAGTTATATTATGCAGAGTTCAAGTTCATAACTGAAAGCTTCTGCTCTGAAAGCTTTAACCTGATAGAGTGTTGCCATGCTATAAAAACTTAGCATCAACAATTAATTTTTCTAATGTGCCTGTTTATTTTATTTTATTTTTAATATGCTTTTATTGGTTTTTAGGGAGAGAGGAAGGGAGAAGTAGATAGAGAAACATTGATGAGAGAGACATTGATCTGCTGCCTCCTGCATACCCCTTACTGGGGATCAAGCCTAAAACCCTGGCATGTGTCCAAACCAGGAATCAAACCAGTGACCGCTTGGTTCATGGAACAATGCTCAACCAACTGAGCCATACCTGCTAGGCTGCAGAGCTTATTTTAAAATACACAAAATGTACAATAACACAATTTCTTCTAAAGTATAAAATTTCCCTAAAATCTAATCTTAGAGAAAATAAAAAGCACAAGTTGTCTGAGATATCTTCAGATACAAAGGAGCCATCAGGTCATCAGCGAGACTGGTACAAATGTCTTCATCAAACCCTCGGCAGCACAGCACACAATTGCATAGGGCTTACATGATGTCATGATATGAGGGAACTGCCCTGCGATAGCTACTAAGGAGGTGTGTGTGATGTGTGTGCACTTGAGTGGTGTTTTTCATAATTATGCCACATGTTTTCAAATAGTCAAGTGCTAGACTGACTCTACATATTTAGTCTTTGACAGGCTCGGAGTCCAAGCATTCCAGTGCATAATGTGATCCCATGGACAAATAACATAAACCCTTTCTTCCTTTCAAGTCTCAGGCAAGTAGACTCCATCACTCAGAGGACCAGTGACCTCTGGGTCAAATTGGCAAAAGTGCTGTCAAACCTACTAACTTATTGCCATCATTTTTTCCTTTCCAGAAGCTCTGCAGTAAAGGACACTCATTCACCTTCGGACAGCTCTTTTTCCCAGTGTCTTTAATCTTGCAATTTCTACAATTATACATGACCTCAGAAATGTGAAAGTAAGTTTATCTGTCAGAAAGATGTTTTCTCTATGCTTCTTCATTAAAAACAAAATACAAGACATTTTTAAAAACCTAAAAGTGGCAACCACTAATAATAAAATATATTGATTTTGTTAAACTAATAAGAGAAAAACAAACCAAAGGAACAACTGAAAAAAAAATGTTTATAGAGGACAACCAAGGTGGCGGCACAGGTAAACACCTGAACTTGCTGCCACACACAACCACATTAAAACTATAACTAAAAGACAAAACGAGTATCATCCGGAACCATGGGAAGGCTGGCTGAGTGGAAATTCTACAACTAGATGGAAAGAGAAAAGTGCACTGAGTCCGGTAGGAGGTGCAGAAGTGTGGAAGTGTGGAGGCGTGCGCTAAAGGGGCTGGCAGCTGGGCACGCTGGTGTCTTTTTCAATTGGGAGGGGGATACAAGCTCCTGACTGCCCTGAACTCCAGTTCTGGGTGAGAATCTGGGGACCCAGACTCATACAGAGAGAAATTGGACTGTCTGGCATCGGGCCAGAACGTGAGGACGGCTTTCTCGTAGAGGTGCTTGAAGCAGTCATTGTTCCTGCACAGGGCCACGGGACACAGACCCCAGGACCTCTCCAAGGCAAAGCAGACTGGCAGCCAATGCAGTTTGTTCACCCTGATGATTCCCTGAGACCCCGCCCCATCCAATTTACAACCCCACTCAAGCAGTGCACAGAGGCTTTTGCATATGAATGCTTGGCTTTTCTCCACCTAAAAACCTCAAACAGAGAACCCCAGAGCTTCCAAAAGAAGGCCTAAGGCTCATCAGTAGCCTGCATTGCTTCACAGCTGCACCTCATCTGGTCACCTCCAAACCCCAAACAAAGAGGAGGACAGGGAAGCAGCCAAAATGCAGAGACAAAGAAACAGGTCACAAATGGAAGAAAGCAAACTACTGGATATAGAGTTCAAAACCACGGTTATAAGGTTACTCAAGAATCTTCTAGAAACCTCTGAGAAATATAGTGAGACCATCAACGATATGAAAAAAGACCAATTAGAAATTAAGCATACACTGACTGAAATAAAGAATAATATACAGAGATCCAACAGCAGACTAGAGCAGTGATGGCAAACTTTTGAGCTTGGTGTGTCAGCATTTTGAAAAACCCTAACTTAACTCTGGTACCATGTCACATATAGAAATTTTTTGATATTTGCAACCATAGTAAAACAAAGACTTATATTTTTGATATTTATTTTATATATTTAAATGCCATCTAACAAAGAAAAAATCAACCAAAAAAATGAGTTCATGTGTCAGCTCTGACACACGTGTCATAGGTTCGCCATCACTGGATTGGAGGATCCCAAGAATCAAGTAAAAGATTTGAAATATGAATAAGCAAAAAACACCCAACCGGAAAAGCAAAAGGAAAAAAGAATACAAAAATATAAAGATAGTGCAAGTAGCCTCTGGGACAACTTCAAGCGAACCAACATCCGAGTTATGGGGGTGCCAGAAGAAGAGAGAGAGCAAGATATCAAAAACCTATTTGAAGAAATAATGACAGAAAACTCTACCTGGTGAAAGAAATAGACTTACAAGTCCAGAAAGTGCAGAGAACCCCAAACAAAAGGAATCCAAAGAGGACCACACCAAGACACATCATAATTAAAATGCCAAGGTCAAAAGACAAAGATAGAATAGTAAAAGCAGCAAGAGAAAAACAGTTAGTTACCTACAAGGCAGTACCCATACGACTGTCAACTGATTTCTCAAAACAAACTATGCAGGCAAGAAATATTCAAAGTGATGAATAGCAAGTGCCTACAACCAAGATTACTCTACGCAGCAAAGCTATCATTTAGAATTTATCATTCAGATAAAGAGCTTCACAGATAAGAACAAGCTAAAAAAGTTTATCACCACCAAACCAGTATTATCTAAATCCTGAAGAGTATTCTTTAAGAAGAGGAGGAAGACGAAAAAGGTAAAGATAAAAATTATGAACAACAAAATGACAACAAATACATATCTATCAATAAGTGAATCTAAAAATCAAGTGAATAAAAAATCTGACAAACAGAATAAACTGGTGAATAGAATAGAAAAAGGGGCATAGAAAGGAAGTGGAGTGACAATTATCAGGGGGAAGAGGGTGTGAGGGGTGCAGGAAGAGACTGGACAAAAATCATACACCTATGGACAAGGACAGTTGGGGGAGGGTAAGGGCAGAGGATGTGTTGGGAACCGGGTGGAGGGGAGCTATGGGGGGGAAAAAGAGGAACAACTGTAATAATCTGAACAATAAAGATTTATTTAAAAGAATGTCTATAGTAAAAAAAAAACTACTCATTATAAGTTTTTAGTTTGTATATGTTTTATCTGTTGTTTAAACAGAAATGTTCTTCCAAAGAAAAATAGATGCCACTCTGCTGTGAGTTTTTCTAATCTTGTATTTTTTTATTTATTACAAAAATGTGATATTGGTAATGTGGTATACAGTATGTCAAAGTATTATATTAAATATTATATGCTGTTGAACATGTTGAAATTTAAATTCTGACTCAGTTGTGCTGGGGTGGTGCCTAATAATTTGCATGATGCCAATGCTCTTGGTCCAAGGATCATATTTTAAGTAATGAGGTTCTAGTCAACAGCATAGAAATTACACCTGCTCCTTCATAAATATTTGTCACTGAGATGTGTAGTTTGCAGAGTAGTTATTAATCAAGACATACAAACCATAAAAGCTTACATTGAAGAACAGTTTCATTCTACAATGCATTTATTTAAAAAGTAGTGAAACCTCTGCCTGTTTAATTTTTCCATTCATTTAACAAATTCTTATATAATACATGTATAATTATATAATGCTTATACAAAATATAGTTCTTATATAAGCCTTACATATAAATGTCATACCCAGCTCCATATATTTTATGGTTATAAACCTCCTTTCCTCTTCTTAATAATCCTATGAGGTAAGTGCTATTTTTATCCTCACTTTGCCAATGAGAAAACTAAAGTATGGAGTGGTTAGTTGACTTATTTAATGTCACAGTGTATTAACTCTAGCATCTCAGTGGCTAAATTCTAGATTATAGGAGTGAAAATTTCACTATGCTAATGTTTTTTTTCCTATTACTTGATAAATAATAGTCATGTTTAACTATATTTTATTTAGTACATAGTATGTGCCAAGCACTATGCTAGGGTTTTTTCCCTTATTTAGTTTCTCAGTAACCTTGTGAGATATATATTATTATTATCAGCTTGCAGCTAAAGCCCCAAAGGCCAAAATGAATAAAGTGATTTGACTTAAAGTATAAATCATTGGCAACACCACTTTCACTTTTGTCTTAATGTATGTTATGTTGCCCCATCCCAGGTACAAATTACTGAAGAATTATAGCGACTTATAAAAAAAATGATAGAGTTTCTCCTGGGAAAATCAGAAATTTCTTTAAATATGTGTAATTTGTGATTTAGCATTCTGTATCTTACATAATTTAAATAAACTGATATCTTTATTTATATTAGTTAACAGTATATAATTTAATGTCAAATAAATTAACTACTTCTTTTAAAAATTATTTATTGTTAATTATAAAAGATTTAAAAAATAATTTAAAGGTAAAGATATTATTTCAAATTATAGATAAAGTAGTTTATTAATACTTATGTTAACTTTAAATTTAAAGAAAATTAGGTCATGGGGAGTTAAGTAGATGTTTTCTTTTTTATGATTCTATTCTGAATGCTCTTGATTTTTTAATCAAATCCAGTAATATGCAGCTGCATTCTTACTGCTGATTTAATTATTGAAAACATTCTGAGAATTATCAGGAGAAAGAGACACTAGAAAAAAGCAACTAAAGGAAACAAGACCAGTTGTTCCTAAAAAATGTAATAGCAGAAATAAATGTGTATCCATAAATATACAAAGGAAGAGGTGACAAAACCCTGGGGAGGCCAGTGACACTAATGGAACAGCTGGAATGGGGAAGTACAGCTGCTGGGTGTCTTTTACTCAGAGATGGTATTACTGTAGACAAACCAATCTGCAACTGTCAGTCAAAGACATAACCTTCGCGCTCACCTTTGCAAATTATCAGGACTATCTCGTCCTAATAATTGGCATGTATGCCCATGGATATATATTGGGAGTGACACCTGACTTAAAAGGTTAATCCACATTTTAAAATAAATGTCTCATACTGACATTATAAACAATGAATTATTTTGGCATTTACTCTTTCCCTTTTTATACTTTTCCTCAACACAAATATTAGACTTTTGATATCATTCACTAATTTCCTTTCTTTCTCTTCCTCTTTCTCTTTTTCTTTTCCATTATCTTCTCTTTTACCTTTCCCCCAAATTCCTGGGCAGGAAGCAGGATTCGACCAAGAAAAGAGGTCACCTAAGCAAACTCATAATTTTAGAGTTTCTGCAGAGGAATGAACTCTGTATATTTTCCCAACATTTCTGTGTGGGACTTGGAAGCAATTGTTTTTCTCTATAAAAATTAAAAGCTTCTTTATTTGGTGTAACCCATAGTCAGGACTCTATGTTCTGGCTCATCCCAAACAAAGCTTCATTTGCAAGAGCAGTTGCAATTGCTAGAGAATTACATCGTATCCTGTAAGGGAACAAGAAGAGGGAATGAACTAACAAAACACAAGTTTTCAGTTTTAAAAATTCCATGAGTCTGTTTTCAGCCTCCAGCCAGCAAGCCAGGGCTTTGTCTTTCTCCTCCAGCACTCAGACTTCTGGGCTCCCCACGACTCCTTTTTGGATCTCACCTGTTCTGGGACTTCTCAACCTTTTATATTTTTTTTCCACTTTCATCTCCAAAGTTATATATACATGCTCACTATATTGCTTTGAAGTATGTGAAAGTCAGTGGAGGGGGATGAAGCTATTACACAATAGATCCTGACTTATAAACGGTGAGGAGTGTGTTCTGAGGAAGGGGAAGTAGCCGACTGGCACACAAGTCTTCAAATTTTAGAAGAGTGGCAGATTATTCTGTCAGATTGATTTCTTTTGCAATACTCCATTCCTGGAGAACTGCACACAAGACTGTCTCTGTAGTTATTGTACCTATTGAGTTAAATACATATGCATGAATATAAACATAGACATCAATCCATATAAATGTAATGGCTTGTCTTATATTGAGAAATAAGCATAGCATTTTATTAACTGTTTTGTAATTAGCAAGATGCATTCTCTTCTAGCAGCATCAGTAAGTCCTAGTCTTAGCCAAAATGTTTTTGGATTTCTGCTACCTTTTGAAGCCTGCTAGAAAAAAAAGCACACATCCTTTAAAGTTTGCTTTTTTTTTTTACAAGAAAGATGCTGGCTTGCAAATCCTCGTAAGGACTCTAAGTGTTTTTTGTTGGTCACAGTCTCCAGTTGATGTGTGAAAGAGGTATACGGCAGTGAAGGGACAGAGTGACTAATTAGTCCAGTTACATAGGCAAAACATGGCACTTTCCAATTGTTTAAATTAATATTTTTATCTATGCATTTTTACCAATTTTATTTCCAATTGTGAATTTTTCTCATTTACATATTGAAGCATTAATCATTTTCTTATCTAAGTGCATAAAATATGTTTTTCATATATAAATTTAACCTCTCTTGTAATACTTGCTACTGTTCCATGTTCCCCATCTATTGGTAGTCTTTGTTTTGATTCTTTTTTGTTCAATATACAAGCTTTTACGATTTTATAGAATCAGCTCATTTCTTTGTGTTGTGAATACTTCCATCATTCCTGAGTTAAATAGAAATTCGTCTAGGCTTGAGAAATAATGTTACAAATATGCAGTTGTATTATGACGATTAAATGAGGTCATGTACATGTCCCAGGTATAAATCAATTGCTTCTTAGCTCTGCATATGCACTTCAGTATTCTGCTTTGTAAAATCTGAACTGGGCTCTGCATATATTTCCACTTTGCAAGCTGATGCAACACTAAGTGTGATCAGTAGAAGGAAGTGGAGGGCACCAAAGGAGGGTTCATCTTCTCTTTCTGTTATGCTTGCTCATTGCTCCTATGTCATAACTTCCAGTAATATTATACCAGAAACCCAGTGGTTCTCTCCTTCTAACAATTTTTTTCTTAGTCCCAGAGCCTAGTTCCTGGTTCCAAAAAGTGTTTTGTTGACAACATTTTGTGGAACATTTTGTCTGGGGTTAGAGATCGTTAGAAGTGCAGTTCTACATTGAATCTTTGGCATGTAGTAACTATTTGGCTGCATGATTGCAGACTTAGAAGAGGATTATAAAATACTGGTAACAAGAACATCTGGGGAAAACATATAGCTGACCTCTCAGAATGGTCACAAACTATGAAGATGTTCGTGCCTACGCTGTTATTGTCTACCAAAGGGCATCTACCTCAGAGGAGGCTCTTAGTAATCAGGTAGGAAAATGACAAGCTTCATGGATGGCTGTCAACCTCTTTCTCAAGCCACCCCAACACTTGTTCAATGGACACATGAAGGAAAATGGCTCTGGGACTATGGGCTCAACAACACGGACATCCTCTTACCAAAACTGACCTAGCTAACACTAATGTTCAGTGCCTAATCTCTACCATCAGAGACCAACTAAGCCCCCATATGGCACCAGCTAGGAAACAAGATATTCCTCTCCACTACCAAATGGCTAAAGATTTAAATCTGTGACTGTAAGCATGTTGGAAAATCTAGGGAAATAGTTTCTGATACCCTCTGTCAATGGGTATGTAGGTTGGCATGGTTCCTGGTGGCACAATAGAAAAAGTGCCTCCTTTTCTAATGATCTAAGGATCTTCTTTCTAACAACACACAGAGGCATTTACGCTCAAGCTAATGATGCTGAAACCTCATAGCCTCACACTGCGCTGAACCTTTTCCAAGATTGGGAGGGTCCTATCAAGGCATTCACACGGTCACATGGTTTTGGAAATTTGCAAAGAGATATTTTATATTCTTACCCGCTAAATAGTCCCACCCCACAAAATTGTATCAGCTTAGGCTTCACAAAATTGGGTCTAACCTGAAAGTACATTCTTATTTTGTTAAAAAGAAAAAAATTCAATCAGAAATTTCTCAATGCAATTATGTTTGGGTAGATCATTTTAATGCACTTTTGAGATGATTGAAGGATCCCCTTGGAGATATTAAGATGTAGTTTTGCTTTTATCTTACTTAGCTTTTTATATTACTTTTACTAAATAAGCATTCTTTTTTTTATTCATATGCCCTCCCTTTTTTTTACAATGCACTTAGACCGTGTCTATGTGGACTAAGTTAAATAAATAAATAAATAAATATGTAAGGGATAACCAGTTATACTGACTTTACATAAATATTCTTCCTTTTCTATGAAGAAATAGGCATGGGGTTTCTTTGAAAATTCTGATGTTAACAACATTAGTAATCATGGAACCACACATGATGAGAACTTGAGGCTGTTCTGACTTCTGTTGAAGAATGACCTTAACTACATTCAAAACACAGGTTTAATTTACCACAAATGAGTTTATGAATACCATGGAAAATCAATCTTGCTATTTGCTATTCTAAATGCCTACAGACTCTGCAAGTTTTAGGAATATAAGGCACTATAATAATTTTTCATAATGATTTTAAATCTAATATACAATCTTATAGAATATTTGTTCCCATTGTCTTATAAATATTCATAGAATTCTCTCATGGGCTTGCCAAAATATCAGTGACTTCCTGTTACCTACGGCAGAGAGCAGAAAGCTAAGTTGTAAGTGCCAAGGCAGAAGGAACTACCCTTGGAGATGGCAAGTGGTAACAGCCACCTTGGACAGGTGTCTCTGTGTTGCAGAGAATCAGAACACGGAAGAATACCAGTTCCTCCCATCTTTCGTGAAGACATTTTAGGATGAAAGCTGACTTTACAAAAACTCATCTCTTTCTCTTTTTTCACCAAAACTGCATTCCCTCCCTTCTCTTCACTCTCTCTAAAAATCAATGAAAAAATATCTTTAGGTGAGAATTAACAAAATTAACAAGCAAAAAAGCTGCATTGTATTTTTTAAAAACTAATTCTGCATAAAAGTCCTAAAAGAAAACATAGGCAGTAAAATTTCAGAAATCTCACTTAGCAGTATTTTCACCGTTATATTACCCACAGCAAGAAACAAAGGAAAAAAATTTACAAAAGAGACTACATCAAACTAAAAGGATTTAACAAAATGGAAAGGAAATCTACTGTATGGGAGAACATACTCACAAATGATACCTCTAATAAGGGGTTAATTTTCAAAATATAAAATAACTCATATACCTCAACACCAGGAAGACAAATTATCCAATTAAAAATGGGCAAATAACCTGAATAGGCACTTCTCCAAAGAGGACATGCAGATGGCCAATAGACACATGAAAAAATGCTTAAAGTCACTAATCATCAGAGAGATGCAAATTAAAACCACAATGAGTTATCACCTCACACCTTCCAGAATGGCTATCATCAATCAGTCAACAAGTGCTGGTGGGGATGTGGAGAAAAGGGAACCCTCCTGCACTGCTGGTGGGAATGCAGACTGGTGCAGCCACTGTGGAGAACCGAATGGAAGTTCCTAAAAAAATAAAAATAGATCTGCTGTTTGACCCAGCAATACCACTTCTGAGACTATATCCTAAGAAATTGGAAACACCAATCAGAAAGAATATATGCACTCCTATGTTCATAGAAGCACAATTAAGAATAGCTAAGATCTGGAAACAGCCCAAGTGCCCATCAATAGATGAGTCCATAAAGAAGCTGTGGTACATTTACACAGTGGAGTAGTATGCAGCTGCAAATTAGAAGGATCTTTTACCCTTTGAGACAGCATGGAGAGTCCTGAAGAATATTATGCTAAGGGAAATAAGCCAGTTAGAGAAAAACAAATATCACATGATCTCACTTACAAGTGGAATCTAAAGAACAAAATTAACTAACGAACAAAATGAGTCGAGAGGTATGGATGCATGGAACAGAATAACAGACCTCAGTGGGGTGGGGGGGGGTGCAGGAAGAAATTAACCAAAGAACATACATGCATAACCATGGACACAGACAATAGCATCGGGAAGGCCTGGGGTAGAGTGGGGGTTGGGTGGAGGGGGGCAAAACAGGGAGGAAATGGGAGACATCTGTAATCCTGTCAACAATACATAAAACTAAGAAAAAAATAAAAATAAAGGATCAACTTAAAAAACAACTTTTGCTATAATAATAATAGTTAGTAAGGATCAGGGGAAAGAATATGATTTACACTAGAATACATAGCTTTCCAGAAATGGCTTTAATTACAGCTATAATATTATACAAATAGTGGTCAATTCTTCCATTCTTCTATAAGTGAGGCTTGTACCCCACACTCCCAAATCAAGTGTGTGGAAAAATCTGAACCACTGAGAGGCATATTCATGAAAAGTTATGTTTTAAACCAAATTCCTATTTTCAATGTGTTTCCTCTGTGTACTGCAGTTTGTTCAGTATTTCCCTGGTATATTTTGTTATCTACCTTAAAATTATCACTTTTATATATTAAGTCTATAAACTAGTGATACAAAGAGATTAACCAACCCTTACAGCAAACAAACAAACAAACAAATCTATATTCTTTCATATGATTTCTATATGCGTAACAAATTATTATGAAAGGGCATATTTTTCAAAATAAACATTTCCATAAATATTTCTAAAAGTGCAGAGGAAGCTGTAGTTCTTACAATTCCTACTTGCTTGAATATTGTATCTTTTGAATAGAAAAAATTAAGAGCATAAAAAAATGAGTGAGATACATATTGAACCAATGCCTTTCCTAGATACAAAATCTGAAGTTTTGGGAATCTTCCCAGACTGAAACCTAGTAACAATTTATATTAAATTACCACAAAATAAATAATAAAAAAGCATAGCTTATTATAGGGTAAGAACAGTAATATTGAAAAGGATCAGATGCAAATATAATTATCTCCCAGTGAACACACACATATACAAAAGAAATATAAATCCACCTCACCTGCCAGATCATTTTTCCTTTTTATGAAACAGGAAATTTAAAACACACAATTTATTCTACCTGTTGAAGTAATGTCAATGATGGTGGATCTAGACCGATAACGGCATTCCTATTTAGATTGACCCAGTGGAAACTAAGCAATTGTTGGGCATATATGCTATCAAATAGGGCTAGCATGCAATCAAAATCTTGTAAAATATAATGTGGCATAGCAGGAAAAACATAAAACGACAACTGTAATAGCTAAAGAATGAGTTGTGAGCATTTGAATATTTTAGGTCTCCTGAAACAGGAAGAAAATATGTATATAATTTTAGTATTTGTGGCAAACTATGTGATTTAATCACTCTGAAAGTCAGTTTTTTATATCTGTAAAATGTAGTTAGTAACATCACCTACTTCATATGATTATTGGAAAGACATATAAGATAAAAATTGTAAAGAACTTAGCTCTAGTAACACACATTTACAAATATTATTTGTTATTCTTTGGTGAATTAGTTTGCTATGACACAAAGCCAGGTCTTTCTTTTCCCACATCCATGATCCTTCCATTGCTGCTATTGGTTAGAATAAAATGGATTAAAAATACACTGGATTTTTCTTCCTTTAAATACAAGTAAACCATAGCGTAAGTACTCCAATTATTCAAACTATCTGGAATTGAAATAAACATTCTTCTCCATTAAGCCACACACGTTGTTATCTCCACTCCCTGTATAATCTCCACTCACTGAAATACCTAGAAGAGACTTGGAGTTAATAATTTAATAGGAGCCAATCCTGTCTGAAGCAAATTTTGACTGCTCTATTTGTTACCTTTGTCCCCCAAAACACTCTCAAGCACCTACTATCTGTGAGGCATCACATTGTTGCCAGAGGATTGGATGGTGGAATTCCTTTGTTGCTAGTGGGAGTGGGGTTCTTGGGGTACCACTGGAATAAGAATTTCTGGAGGCCCCCACAGAAGGATGAGATGCAGCAGAAAGCTTTATTTGTGTGCAATTATATTTCTTGGTCCCAGAGTCACATTGTCTTTAAACCAGTCCTGGAAAATATGCAGCTGGGGGTTCAGTAGAGCTAAAAGCAGGGCCACAATCCAGAGTTTCCATTTCATGGTGGAGTGGAGTCGGTACGGCATTGGACTAGATTCAGTCTATCAGCCCATTGTGTGGGTCCCACATGACTCACAGCCATGTGAACGAAGGAGAGTGCACTTCTTGCAACAGGAGTCCCAAGAGTGCGAGAGTCGGGGGTTGGCGGGGGGGAGGTCTCCTTTGTTCAGGAGCTTAAATATCAAATCTTTCTGTGCTTGCAGGGGCCATGCCTACATGCCCACTTTGGCAAATGTCCTGCTCCCAGGTGTGACTGACCAGTAAGCACCTTCCCACATCACCCAGACCGTACTGGGCAGGTGTCTATACTGCAGTTTCCCTCTGTTCCTTCCCAGTTAAATAATATCCAGCTTATTACAACAGTATTAACAGGACAGCAATGCCAAAATCTGATAACGCATTCTGCTGCTGAGTGTGTGGGAAAATAGGCACTTTAATCCACTAGTAAAGGCAAATTGGTGCAACTCCCATGGAGGCCAACTTGACCATGTCCATGGAAATATTAGATAAAACATTATTTATAACAGCATATGTGGAAAGATCCTAAATATACATCAATAAGAGAGAAAATATGTAAATTATATTATAATCATATAATTTACTCTAAGGCAGCTTTTCAAAAGAAGGTGCACTGTATGTAGTAATACCAAAATCTCTCTAAAGTACAGATTCATGCTAACAAGTGTGATATGAAAAAACAAATAAAAATAGACAAAAACCCAGATATGCATGCCAATAAAAATAAGTTTTGAAAAGTACATAAGATCTAAGAAGAATGATACCTATGACGAGGACAACAGGAACTAGATCAATGAGAGATTAGTTTTTTACCACATGCCCTTTTTAAATTTTCTGCATTTGGAATGCGGTACATATTCTATCTTTCAAAAGAAAATCTTCCGAAACGTGACTATTCTGGTCATTATTGGCTGCTACTAAACAACAACAACAAAAACTGTAAAGAAGCAGAGAGACCAACCAGTTAGAATGTTATTTCAATGAGCCACATAATAGACAATAGAGTTGATTCTGGGTATATTTCAAAGAAAAAGCAGGAAGTATTTGGTGATGATCGAATGTGATGCTTAAAACAAAAGGGGGGGGGCATAAAAATGGCTAGAAACACAAATTTGTAAGAAAAATTCCAAAAGTTTGTTTTTTATACATATGATGCTAAAAATAAAATTAACTGAAATTAAGATGATGTTATTGTGTAGCATGTACTATGCAAGTTAGAAGTTAAAGATAGTGAGAACAATTGAACATTATTTTATTCATAAACATTGTGCCCTTAAGTAGAGTGGTAGAAGTTGCAATGGAAATGAATTAGATGAAATAATGTAAATTTTAAGATATAGAATTGTTTATCTATCTATCCATTTATATATTTGTTTATCATAGTTGTTTGCTTATTTGTCAATTGAAGACTTTGAGGAAAGTATATGTTTCCACAGTTTGAATCTGTCTCAGGAATATTGTTTGTTAGTTAGATTGGAATTCTAATTGAAGTCATTTGAATTTGAATGCATTTGGGTAGACAAATAGCCCTGTGTTCATTGGGCCTTTCTCCCCTCATTTTCTTATGCTGCTAGTAGTTCATACATTAATGTCTCTTCCATTTATAGGCATCAAATTTATGACTCTAATTTATACTCTGTCTTTCCCCAAGGATTGGGTCATGTTAAAAGACATATATGTATGTGTATATTCTTCAATGAAAAAAAAAAAGATAAAATTAAGGAAAATTAAAAAAGAAGAAAAGGATTCGACTCAGTAATCCCACTTCTAGGACTATATCCCAAGAAACCAGAAACACCAATCAGAAAGGATATATGCACCCCTATGTTCATAGCAGCACAATTTACCATAGCTAAGATTTGGAAACAGCCCAAGTGCCCATCAGCAGATGAGTGGGTTAAAAAAGGGTGGTACATCTACACAATGGAATACTATGCTGCTGTAAAAAAGAAGGAACTTCTACAATTTGCAATAGCATGGATGGAACTGAAAAGCATTATGCTAAGTGAAATAAGCCAGTCAGAGAAAGATAAATATCACATGATCTCACTCATATGTGTGATATAATGATCAACATAAACTGATGGACAATAAGAGATCCAGAGACAAGGTGGCACTGAGTAGACCGTCCAACCTCAGGGAGAAGGCAGGGGAGGGGAAGTTAGAGATCAACCAAAGGACTTGTATGCATGCATATTAGCATGACCAATGGACACAGACACTGGGGCAGTGGGGGCTTACCCTTGGGGGCAGAAGTGGCTGGTTGGTGGGGGGGCGGGGTAAACCGGGGTGGGGGGGTGGAATACTTTAAATAATTTTTTTTAAAAAAGAAGAATAGGAAAGCCCTGTGTAGTTTCATTCTGAGAATACATTCTAAATGGCAGAATAGAAATTTGACTTTAAGCTTGCCAGCTACCCTCTAGGGAGGAAATACATGATTTGAAGTGCCCAGATGATAAAAACAAATGGATTGTTGTAAGAAAAATAATTGAGAAGGAAGGAAGAAAAGAGCATAGGAAGAAAGGAGAAAAAAGAAAAAAAAACAAGTTTTTTCCAAACTAAGATATTTTGGTAATTCTCCAATAAATCTTTATAAATATCATAAATAACATCTCTGGGATGAATGCAATAAAAACATTTGGATAAGCTTAGTGTGTAAGATATCTTTCAATGTAGCGATGCTAAAATACAGGTTCCCAAATGAAATTATGTTAAGAGTCAAAATATGTCATACTAAGCAGTTTAAAAAAATAAGATTGTGTGGGCTGGAAATCTCTTAGACATTTATCATAGGTACTATTTACTAGACTTTCACTTTTAAAGAGTTTTCATAATCCAAATATTTGAAAAGCACCAGAAATTATTTATTTACAGATTAAGGTAGAGTTAAGTTTTTTTAGAGGTAGCCAAAGTAGATAAAAATGAAGTGCTGAATATAGGCAAAGAAACAAACAAATAAACACACACACACACACACACACACACACACACACACACACACACACCAGCCTATTAAAGTACCAAAGTTTCTATCACCTCTGTAGGAGATGCTAGAGAAAAGAATCTGGGTCTGTTTTCTTTAATTTTATTTAAAAAATCTAATGTATCAATAAGGTTCCCAAGTCCAACTGATATAGTGCATTATTTAAAGTTTTGGGGTAATATAATGCATTATTATTAATTCTGAGGTATGATAGAAGTAGTATGATAAAATATAAAGTACAAAAGCTTGTGAGTAGATGATAAAAGAGTAAGTTTATATAACTTTCTCTTATAAAATTAAGCTAACACTTCAAAAGTGTTATATACTCAAGTTTTCAAATAGTATGATATTTCAAGTTCCCCATAATATCCACCAACCCTGTTGTCTCACTGGAAGCCAAAGTCAGTTGCCTTTTATCATAGGGCTTACATTATTACTTATTTTTACTAGGGAAATCTTATCTGTACCTAGGTATCTATCATAAGGGAGAAAACACAACATGGAAGTAGAAGGTCACAACATTCAAGAAAAATGGAGTAAGCATATTTTTTAGTTTCATATACACCTACTGGAGCATTCTCACGCATTTGATTCCCACTTGAATTTGTCTAAATGCTTTCTGGCCACGAAAGAGAAGTAGCTAAAAGAATGCCATATGGCCAAACAGCAATAGATGAGGGAGAGAGGTGTCAAGAAAGCAAAAGAAAATGCAGATCTCTAGCTTTTAAGCCATCATCATGGCCAAGATGTGCAAAGCAAATCAACTGTCACTTAAAATTACGCAGAGCCTCCAAGAAATGCCTCACAAAGAAGGGTACCCTGGGAAGGTCCTTCACATACAGCCTAAAGCTTTTGGAGCATCCAGAAGCAAAATAACCTCCTGCTGCTATAGACTTCAAGTGACTAGTGAACAGCTTGCAGTAGGCATGGTTCTCCAGAGACACAGAACCAATAGGATGCATATTTATATTAAGAAATTGGCTCAGATGATCATGGAGGTTGGCAGGTTCCAAAAGCTGCTGGTGGGAACCCAAGAAATGCTCATGTTGCAGTTCAACTCTCGAGGCTGGCTGCTGGGAGAGGCGCATCTCGGTAAGAAGAGGGCATGCTTTGTTCTATTCGGACCTTCAGCTGATTGGATGAGATCTACCGGCATTATGGAGGAAGATCCGCTTTACTCAAAGTCCACTGATTTAAATGCCCATCTCATCCAAAAACACCCTCATAGAAACTTCAGAAAAATGTTTGATCACATACCTGGCCGCTGTGGCCCTACCAGATTGAGGCATAAATTTAACCATCACACAGCTCATATAAGCAAATTCTATATCAGCCAAGAGTTACAGTCTAATAAAAACTCACATCCTCCTTTATATTGATATAGATTTTTTGTTACAATATTCAGCATAGAAAATTGTTAAGCTCCCAGAAATAGTTAATTGGGATCTCTCCTAGAAAATATCAGCATTTGTTCATTTATTTATCTGATTCTCATTTGCAGGTTTAAGTGTTTAGTGAGCTGTATAAAAAATTCAAATAACACCAATTTATGAATTTGTTATTGCCATTAAGATTTACCTTTGTGAGAATGTCAAAGAGCGCTAGTTTCTAACTTGTATCTACATATCTAATTATAGCAACAGTTATAGCTGGTTTTCCTGGCCCAGTTCATAACATGAAAGATTTTTCAGGTGGTGTGAAATGAGCATTTGTATAAACCAAATCCATTTTAATGCGTGTCCTACTGATGTTAGCATTTCCACCAGTGGCGTGCGTTATAAAGTTAATCATGCTTGCAAATATCTTATAAAGTGATGCTGTATGATAATTCTTAGTTGTGTTATTTTAGACTCCATCACTTGAATAAAAGCTTACTTGTCTGTTTGGACTACCTGCTTCTAGTTTTCAGAAATTAGAGATATGCTGGTAAAGTGAGTTTATCCAGTTGCTTTTGGATATAACATAAAATATTTCCAAGCAGCAGTATTGTTTAGAATGGCAATATTACTGAAAAGTGATGCTGTTATTCTTTTCATTTTTAGAGATGACTTGGAATTCTAAAAGATTATTATACATGAAATCCTATGGCAGACTTAGCTTTGTGGATAGAACAAAACCCCACATTTTTTAAATGATTCAGTAAAGAAAGGATATTAAACGAGTAAATTTTTTAGCAGGCTATTGCAAAGGGGATCTCCAAAAAATACTTAAAAAGGATTAACTTGTCCACTAGGAAATAATGTATAATTATTAGTAGTAGTTTCCACAAATGAAAAAAAAATGCAAATGCTATTGACAATTGCTATTTTGTATGGAAGTATTCACCTGAAGAGGATTTTAAGAAAATAAATCATTCAACTAGTTTCTAATATAGTTTTCCATATGTTTGCCTCCTCTTATGGTTTCTTTGCTGAAAGCAATTTTATTGAATATTATAGATTCATGAGCACCACATAAAATCTTTGAGAACATGATAATATAGTAATCTTTTAAGAGTCTCCAAAGAACTATCTTTTAAAGAAGAATTGCTCTCTTTTTAATATAATAACACACTATTTTTACTTGAAAAATTAGATTTTCAGTTAAATTAAAACAGAGTCTCCCTATAGATCTATTGAATCTCCCATATTAGAATATCTATAGAAATATATGGGTCAAGTTATTAATTCTAATCTTCAACCTTATGTAAATATTCTGTGGTTTAAGCAGACAGGAAAAAGGTTAGAACTATATACTTATCCAACTTAACTGGCTTAGTTATATACAAAATGAGTAAGAATTATACTTCACTTAAGAAATCTTATTTCTCCTGCTGAAGTTTGACTAATGTTTCACTAGTTTATTCTTTGTCAATCAAAAAATTAATCATAACTCAATCAATTAATATCCAAAGGCTGAACAGCTAAAAAAGAGGGGAAAGCTTAACAGGTGAGAATGTCCTAAGTTATTTCAAAGTCAGAGAAAATTCACTGCTACCTGCGAAAGGAATATTGAAATTCAGTGTGTTGCAAAATAATAATGATAATAACCAAAGTGAATTTCCAGTAAAAGAAGATATTTTCATATTTTATTGCTCAATCCAGTGAGTATTTTAAAATTATTTTCAAAGTACTTATGTATTTGCAGGTTTGTCTCCTATTGTTATGATTTTTTTTTAGGTAAATTTTTCTTTGATTCAAGTTCTTGCCTTATAATTATATTATTACATGTCACTAAGGCAGTGATTTAATTAACGTATGTGGGCATCCTTAACACCTGTCATTTTTTGTATTTAATAAGTTTGTTTCATAAGTTTATCAATAATTGACTAGAAGCATGAGTTTAAAAGACTTCCAAAGAGTCTTTTAAGAAGTAATGCTTCTAATGTCTAAATGCTCATTGTTTATCTTGCCTGAGCTTTGCGTAATTAAGAATTCCCCATGTGAGTCACTCAGTTTGTGTCCAGTGAAGCCAATGAGAACTAAATAATGACATGGAGATTAACAGTGTAGTGTATTTTGACATATGCATATTTTAATTGAATGTTCAAGGTCATGAATTACCAATTTAACTAATTTCTCTTACACAGTTGTGGGAAAAACTAAATATGCAGCAGCTGCATATAGATGAAGGAACAACGCTTATTGCATACATATTAATATTTTTAAGTCACAGCCTTTTCCATGAAAATAAACATTCAAAGATAGGAAGAAACCATCACCATGGGTGGTGTTCATCACGACCTGAACCACGGAGGTGACCAAGCCGAAGGAAGTCAGTCCTGCAGGGGTTGTATTGGCAACGACTGCACCCCGCCCCCCCCAAGCTGTTTCCCGGAGATGTTTCCTGTAAGGGTGGGGTTTGAGGCTGGAACCCACCCTGGGAGCGTGGAGGCATATATCTTTCTAAAGTGTGTCGCGCCAGCACAGCCAAGGGTGAATCTGAGGCGGGGGGAGGGGAGGGGCGGCGGCGGCTGAAAGGCTTAGAAAAGACAGACAAGAGAATGAAAGCCTGGTCTCAGTGGGACCTGGGACACTGCTTCTCTGAGAGGCAGCGACCACGCCCACAGCCATGCCTCTATTTTATAGCAGATGCTACGAGGCAAAGTAAGGGCGTGACCAAGATGTTTACAACATTCCCCAGAGTTACAATCCTACTCAGCTACATGCACCTGAACTCTATCAAGCCTACATCACTCAGGCACTTGGGGCCACGTGTTCGGACCATAGGTTCAAGCTCACAACTACAGCTGTTGGCTATAATTGTGCTGGGAGGGCTTAGGCCTGCTCCCTATCAGTGGGACATCCCCCGAGGGCTCCTGGACTGGGAGAGGGTGCAGGCAAAGCTGAGAGCCCCCCCCCCCAAGTGCATGAATGCCATGCACTGGGCCTCTAGTATTTAATAAAATAAAACATATTTATAATGAAAATAAACAGCAAACATTTCACTTGATGATTCAAAATAACTTTTTATGTTTTCAAAAAACATGTTAATTAAAGAAAATAGTAAGAAATGGATGGATGAATGGATGAACAAGTAGACAGATGGAGACAGGAAAATAGATGTTTCAGGAATATGATGAAAATTGGAAATAAATTTGGGAATAAATATATTTTCTATTGACATAGCTAGAATATTAAGAATTGAAATAGACAAATAACACAAAGAAATTAAAATCTATAATAATAAAAGCATAGTATGCTAATTAGACTGGACAGCCAAATGACCTTCTGGAAGTCATTTCAGATGTCCTTCCGGGAGCAGAGGCAGAGATGGTTAGGGGTGATCAGGCAGGCAGGCAAGTAATTAGGAGTGATGAGGCAGACATTCAGAGTGGTTAGGGGGCGATCAGGCAGGAAGGCAGGAGAGTGGTTAGGAGCCAGAGATCCCGGATTGCAAGAGGGATGTCCCTGCAGGATTGGGCCTAAACCGGCAGTGGACATCCCTAGAAAGGTTCTGGATTGCAAGAGGGTGCAGGCCGGGCTGAAGGGCCCTTCACCCCCATGCACAATTTCATGCACCAGACCTCTGGTAGTAAATAAAATCCCTTGGCAAACAAAATAATAACCACACAATTTTATCAGGAAATTTTACCAAACTTTCAAAGAACAATAATTATTTTATATTTTTTCCAGAAAATGGTGCTCATTAAAAAGAAAAAAAGAAAGAAGAATGAAAGAAAGAAAATAGAGCTCATTGATAAGAGGCTTGTATAGCCTTGATACCAAAGTTTGATCAAGGTATTAAATAAATAAATAAAAATTTACTTGTAACAAAGTTGCAAAAAATCTAAATATAATTAGAAATCAAATGTTTTGATGTATTAAAACATAATTAATCCTGATGAATAGAATTTATTCTAGAAATATAAAGATGGTTTAAGATAATAAAAAAATCAATTAATAAAATTTCTTCTATTTTGACCAAAGAAAATTTTTATCTTACAACCAAATATATGGACAACAGATAATTTTTGACTCTGTAGCTATGCATAACATTTCTTAGAATATCAAAATGATGCAAGAGATATCTTAGCCTGTGAAGAGTATTTTACAAAACATTTCAGCAAACATACACTTAATATAATTATAAATTTTTGAAACATTTATTTAAGATTGTCACTAAAATAAAAATATCTACCTTTAGTTTTTCTTACAGGGGCAACTTCTTTTTTTTTTTTTTTTTTATGACTCATACAAATAGCATTTATTACCATTATTAAAGCACTTTGATGCCTGAGCTCTAAATTTGATTCTTACAACTCAGTGAGATTCACATTAACCTGTGGAAAAAGGAATTAAAACCCAGAAGTGGGAAATGATGTGCTTAAACCCATACTCTAAACCAGGGGTGTGGAACCATTTCTCTGCCAAGGGCCATTTGGATATTTGGATAACATTATTTGTGGGCCATATAAAATCATCAATTAAAAACCTGCTATATTTGGTCAAACATTTAACTAACTCACCCCTAATGGCTTGGCAGACCCAGACCAAATGATTTTGTGGGCCTTATCTGGCCCATGGGCCGGACATCCCCAGCCCTGCAGTCTAAACCCTGGCACAAGTGAGAAAATACTAGGCATCCTGTCTTCCTAGTCTCCGAATCCACTGCCATGGATCAGATCATGGGTTCTCGACCTCAGCAACCATATTCTCCTCATTGCTAGCCCTGAGAGCAGCTGTTGCTCAGAATGTTCCTGAACAAAGTGCCTGGTGAGGCTTTCTTAGGGCACAGCCTGTTAGCACATGTAGAACTTATACAGAGGTCTACTCTGTCCTACTCAGGAATCGAGGCAAACACTCCCCAGGCCTGGTTCCCTGAATCTAGCTCCCTCTAGGAAACCTGTCTCCTTAGCTCTAGCCTGGCTTGATTCACAGACCAAACTCAGGCCCTTTGCTTAGGTCACCTGGCCCATGAGAGAACAGGTTCTTGCCTGTAGGTCTTAAATTTCCTTACCCTTGCCTGGCTACAATACCTCTGACCTATTTCTCCAGCGTAACCAAGGATGCAGCCCCTCCAATAGTAGAACTATTTCGAGAGTTCTACTCATTCTTTCACTTCAGATTCACTGGAATCCATTGATTCCTTTCCTCTTCCTTCCCCCTCAGGCTCTGGGATCCTCTTTGCTTTTTCTGTCTCTTATGATCATCAAGGCACTGGGTATTCTTTAGTTATCTCTTCACCACCCATGAATGTTTTCTCATTTGGCTTTGGTCAGTTAGCCTAAATCAGCATAGTTACAGCCACAGCAGCAGCCCTAATTTGTACAGAACGCTCATTGTCAACAAGAGCAGCGACTTCACTATAAAAAATCAGCTTGTGAAACCACTTGCTGGAAAGTTAGTTCCTTCCTCAGCTATCTGATTCAACTGTTTCAAGATCTACTATACTATTTTAAACCAGCCTACCTCGGAAGCTGCTGACGCACTCAAATATCCCAAGGATTTAATTCACAAATCTATTTACCGCTATCCTTGTCTCCTTATCTGTTTCCTTCAGCCAGAGTGAAGGCCTTCCGTGTGTTTCCCAGACACAACTGCCAAGTCACTGGTCCTTTCTCATACTGCCCATTTACATGGTGTGGTTAGTCTTAGACAGGTTTAATACTGAACAAAACCCTGAAACCAGAAGTGATCGGTCAAAGCTTCGGAGCAGCAGCAGAACACAGTGTCACGAACTCCACGCATTATTTTCTGTATGAGACCATAAGCCCACACTCGGGTGTCTAGTCAGCAGTCTTGATCTAGAAAGCTTAGCTGTATGGTTTTCTTTGGAAATTACTTAGTTTTCTTACATTGCGGCAGTAAGCAGATCAGAAGCAGGGAGTCGGGCCTTCGATAATGGCAGCTAACACCTGGGGAAGGTGAGAAGCTTCACCCAGAAAAGTGGGGCGGTGTGAGTCCCAAGTTGACAAGCAACGCCCTGCATTCTCAGACGTTCCCTGAAGCACCACTGTCCTGCCCCAGTAAGAGGAGTTCATCAAAGTTCCTTTGTGTCACTAAAGAAATGGTCTCATTAGGCCCCATGTGCTCTATTTACTAAGACAAGCTAGTGTGTAAGGTGTTTCAGAAGTGCTCCCATTCAAAATAACAGGGGCAACTTCTAAGTACTATTTTTTAAAGCTGTTTTTCACTGAAAATAGTAGATGTATATTATAGTAATCCACTTAAAATAATAGAGGCTTAAAACAAAGAATATTTTGTAGACCTTATATATTTGTTTGTTGCCTTAGATCTACAGGGAAGTTCATTTGCTGGTCTTGCTTAGGATCTCTCCTGCAACTGCAGTCAGATGGCAACAGTGGGGGCTGAAATCATTTGGAGTCTTAACTGAGAAGCTAGAATGGTTGTGCCATACAGTCACAAACCTTCTCCTCCAAGTTTACCACTTGATTGCTTCATATTATTTTCTAGCAAGGTAGCCATATTTCTCACATATTTGTACTCTACAGTCCAAAACAGAAGTTTTCAAGACTGTTTTAAGGTTTATATTAAAATGAGTACAGTATCATTTCATAGTCTTCTATTGACTACATTATCACAGTCCAGCCCAGGAAAGAAATAAGCTTTATTTCTTAACTAGAGGCCCGATGCATGAAAATTCATGCAAGAGTAGGCCTTCCTTCCCCCAGCTGCCAGCACTGCTTTCCCTCCAGCACCTGGGACCTAGGCTGTCAGCACAGGCTTCCCTCTGGCACCTGGGATCTGGGCTTCCCTCCTCCAGCCACCCACAGTTACCTGGGGCCCAGGCTGGCCTCCCTCTGGCCCCAGCTTCATCAATAAGGACGTCCAAAATGATGTCTGGAAGACATCCAGTCTAATTAGCATATTACCCTTGTATTATTATAGATAATGGAGTGAGGCAAAATGTGTGCATATGCTCTTTAAAACATGCTTTATTTCTCACTTCAATAGAAATTTGTATATTTCAGCATTAAGCATATTGAGTTTTTGTGGGTTTTTTTGGGGGGGGATGTATTTATTTGTTTTCTTTCCAATTATTGGGAAGAGTTTATGATTTGGGGTGAAAAGCCTTAGATTCTAGTTCTCTCTCTCTCATAAGTTTTTTTTTTTAAAGATTAAAACTGAGCTGTAGTTTTTGCATCTGTAAATCAGAAAAGACCATATATTCCCTACTACAAGTGGGAAAATGTCTAAATTATTTTCATCAGTTAAGAGTTATTAGAAAGGAATATCACATTTTTCAAATGATCGTCAGTTTCTGTTAATATAATGATGGTTTCCTCTTGGATGTATTAATATAATAGTTATAAATGGATACTCTTATACTGAGCCATCCTTGCATTTTTGAATTAAAAATCTTACAATCAATGAATAAAATTCTTTGATGAATTGTGTGTTTTAAAAAACTATTTATGTAAGAGTTCTACATCAATAATTAAGCATAAGTTCGTTCTGGAGTTTTGTGGTGAGCGTATGTAATCTTTCTCAAGTTTTGGTATTCTAGCTTTGTAAAAAGTATTTTGGAAGTTTCCTTTTTTTCTCTGACCTGGGAGAATTTAAATTACATATGGATTTTTTCATTGAAATTGTGGAAGAGGCCGAAACTGGTTTGGCTCAGTGGATAGAGCGTCGGCCTGCGGACTGAAAGGTCCCAGGTCCGATTCCGGTCAAGGGCATATACCTGGGTTGCGGGCATATCCCCAGTAGGAGATGTGCAGGAGGCAGCTGATCGATGTTTCTCTCTCATCGATGTTTCTGACTCTCTATCTCTCTCCCTTCCTCTCTGTAAAAAATCAATAATATATATATATATATATATAAAGAAATTGTGGAAGAGATTGTCTAGGAACACATCTGGGCCAGCCTAGTATTTTTTACATATTTAGAAGTCTGAAAAAATTCTAGTTTTGTTCCATAGTGATTTCTCTATTTATATTTTGAAAACATGTACTGGATTGATTTTTCTCATTTTTATAAAAATATCCTATAGAATAAGAGCCTAATATGCTAAGTGTCTGACCGTTCATTCAACCGTTCGACCAGACACTATGATGTGCGCTGACTGCCAGTGGGCAGATGCTCTGACCAGTAGGTTAGCTTGCTGCTGGGGTCCAGCCAATTGGGACTGGGTGAGATGGGCCAGACATGCCCTGGAGCCCTCCTGCAGTCCCTCCCCAGCCCCAATTGTGCACCAATGGGGTCCCTCGGCCTGGCCTGCGCCCTCTTCCAATCCAGGACCCCTCAGGGGATGTCAGAGAGCTAGTTTCAGTCTGATCCCCACAGGCTAGGCTGAGGGACTCCACCGGTGCACAAATCTGTACACTGGGCCTCTAGTGTAATCCTATCTAATAAAAGAGTAATATGAAATTAAGCATCACTCCATCACAAAGATGGCGGTGCCCAGTCCCTTCAGCCACACTGCTGAAGTGTCCAGGCCGGTTGCCCAGAAAGGTGGTAGGGGAGGTGGGGGGTGGCAGAGGGGCAGAGCCAGTGATCGGAGGGGCAGGGGCGGAGCCAGCAATGGGAGGGGGCTGGGGGTCCCCTGCCCAGGCAAGAGGCCTTGGCCAGAAGCCTCAGGCCTGGGCAAGGGCGGAGCTGTCTCCAAGAGGAGCAGGGAGCGGGCCTAAGCCTTCAGTATGACATCCCCTGAGGGTTCCCAGTATGTGAGAGGGGGCAGGCTGGGCTGAGGGACCCCCCCCTCAGTGCACGAGTTTTGTGCACCAGGCCCCTAGTCTCTCTATATAAAAGCCTAAGCAACCATTAGACTGGTAGCTATGATGTACACTGACCACCAGGGGGCAGACACTCAATGCACAAGCATGGAAACATGGAACAGACTGATGAATCTCAGAGGGAAGGGGTGAGGGGGGAGGGTGGGAAGAGATTAACCAAAGATCTTATATGCATACTAGAGGCCTGGTGTATGGATCCTGCACCAATGGGGTCCCTCAGCCTGGCCTGTAGGGATCAGGCCAAAACTGACCAGGTTGAGGGACCCCACTGGTGCACAAATCCATGCACTGGGCCTCTAGTCCTATGTAATAAAAGCTTAATATGCTAAGTGTCTGGTCGTCTGGTTGGCCATTCAACCAATCAAATTGTAATATGCTAATGATATGCTAAGGCTGCTCAACCACACACTATGACATGAACTGACACCAGGGTCAGACAGTTGACTAGTCAACCAGTTGCTAGGATGTACACTGACCACCAGGAGGCAGATGCTCTGACTGGTAGGTTAGCTTGCTGCTGGGGTCCGGCTGATAAGGACTGAGCGAGAAAGGCCAAACATGTTCTGGAGCCCTTCCTCAGTCTCTCCCCAGTTGGCCAACCTCCCATGTCCCTCCTTGACCCAGATTGAGCACTGGTGGGGTCCCTTGGCCTGGCCTGCGGCATCTTGCAATCTGGGACCCCTCAGGGGATGTTGGAGAGCCAGTTTCAGCCTGATCC
This sequence comes from Myotis daubentonii, assembly GCF_963259705.1. NCBI lineage: Eukaryota > Metazoa > Chordata > Mammalia > Chiroptera > Vespertilionidae > Myotis > Myotis daubentonii. Next base: position 87,955,059 of record NC_081842.1, read on the forward strand.
CACAGGCCAGGCTAAGGGACCACACCAATACACAAATTCATGCAACAGACCTCTAGTCTACACTAATAAAAGAGAAAAATGGTAATTGGCGTACGACGATACCCTTTTCATTGGCTAATCAGGGCTATATGCAAATTAACTGCCAACTATGATTGGCAGTTAACTGCCAACTAAGATTGGCAGTTAACTGCCAACAAGATGGCGGTTAATTTGCATATGTAGGCACAATGCAGGGAGGCGAAAGGGAAAGCAGGAAGAAGCCCCCTGCCACTGACAGTGATCAGAAACCCAGGGGGGAGCTAAGAACTGGGGGGCAGGGCAAAGGCGGCCCTGGGGCCGCCTTTGCCCTGCCCCCCAGCCATGATCGGAGAATCAGGAGCCTTTGCCGCCCTGGCCAGTGATAGCAGGAAGTAGGGGTGGAGCCAGCGATGGGAGCTGGGCACGGTCAAAGCTGGCAGTCCTGAGAGCTAGGGGTCCCTTGCCTGGGCCTAAAGCGGAGCCCACGATCGCGGGGCCGCTGAAGCTGCGGGTCCCCGCTGCCCGGGCCGAACGCCTCAGCCAGAGGCATTAGGCCTGGGCAGGGGTGGAGCCTGCAACCGCAGGGAGCTGGGGGTCCCCTGCCCAGGCCTGACACCTCTGCCGGAGGCCTCAGGTCTGGTCAAGGGGCCGATCCGGTGATTGGTGATTGGAGGGTGATGAGGGTCAACTCCTCTGGCCAAGGCATCAGGCCTGGGCGGGGGACGGAGCCTGAGATTGGGGGGATATGATGGTCCCCTTGCCCAGGCCTGAAGCCTGGGTCAGAGGCGTCAGGCTTGGGCGGGGGGTGGAGCAAGCGATCAGAGGGAGATGGGGGTCCCCTGCCCAGGCATGATTCCTGGGCCAGAGGCCTCAGGCCTGGGCGGGGGCCAGAGCCAGTGATCGGGGGGAGATGGGGGTCCCCTGTCCAAGCCTGACACCTCTGGCGGAGGCGTCAGGCCTGGGCAAGGGGCCGATCAGGTGATAGGAGGGTGATGGGGGCCTACGCCTCTGGCTGAGGCATCAGGCCTGGGCAAGGGGCAGAGCCAGCAATCGGAGGGGTCTGGGGGTCCCCTGCCCAGGCCTGATGCCTGGGCCAGAGGCATCAGGCCTGGGCTGGGGGCAGAACCAGTGATAGGGGGAAATGAGGGTCCCCTGCCCAGGCCTGACACCTCTGTCAGAGGCGTCAGGCCTGGGCAACGGGCCGATCCTGCGATTGGAGGGTGATGGGGGTCAACGCCTGAGGGCTCCCAGTATGTGAGAGGGGGCAGGCTGGGCTGAGGGACACTCCCCCCACCCCCACACACACACCCAGTGCACGAGTTTCGTGCACCAGGCCCCTAGTATAAATATTAAAAGCTTTTATAAAAATGTTTATAAAATTGAGCAAAATTCTTCAAGTCTCTCTGTCTATTCTAAACTATAATTTTGTATATTTTGGCATTCTTTTTTTATTAAATTAGAAAGCAGCAGTTTATCTATAAGAGAATCTTATTTGTAATATCATGAAGTAAAAATCTGGAATGGAAAACTTACCCTGGAAAAATACTTTGGGGATGTTTCACTGTAAGCCCCATATATCATTTTTCAATAAATCCAAGAGAGCCATGTTTCCTCAAACATTAGAAGAGATTTCTGTTTCTTTGAGTGCCAGATGAAATATTGGTTTACATTTGAGACCATGTTGTATGAAAATAAGTACATTTAAAAATTAGAATCATAACTACATGCAGTAGACCAAGATGCTCAGTTCATATTATGAAAGGCAGAGGGCGGTATGATTGAGGTAACAACAAATTCTTCTATCCCATCCCATGCTCATTTCAGAACATATTCATAGAGAAGAGTGTAGAAAGGGTAGAAATTCTTCAGTGCTATGACACTTACAAAAAGTAATTTAGCCAAATATCTTGTCTATTGGTTCTAGATAACATTTCCCCTATTGTCCCCAATTCCATATATTTGGAACATATTTCTTATAGGTTAGGATTTGTATCTTTCTTTGTTTCATTCAAGACCATATTTATCTCTCTGTTACTTATGTTTGTTTTCTGTGGTTTTAATGAGATTTAGAAGTAAAAAATATCAAATTAAAAATTTTGAATTCCTTTACATTTAAAGATTGTTATTCAATTTTATTATATTTTAGGCAAATATGACATCTTATTTTATTAGAAAGTACTATATATTAGTAAACCCAATACTTTGAATTATAGTAGCCTATTATCATGATGATCGTTAATTTTCTAATTGTTTTTTCTACATTTGAGTTCTAAAGTTAAATTTATATCTACTTTATAATGTCAGCAATTTAATATAATTTTCACTTTTGAAATGTTGGTATGTTAGAATTCTGTCTCAATTTAAAAGTAAATTTCAAGTGTACTATTCACAAATATTAACAACATTTAAAGTATTTAATGAAATATTCACTAAAATAGAAATGATGATTTAAATAAATAAGAAAAAATATGAGAAACCTAAAGTTCAAATACCTATATTTATTTTCAGGCTTATAACTATGTCAAAATCTATTGCTATTGGCTCAATGGATAGATTATCAGCCTGCAGACTGAAAGGTACTGGGTTCGATTTCAGTCAAAGGCATGTACCTCGGTTGCAGGCTCCAACCTGGCCCTGGTCAGGACAGGAGGCAACCAATTGATGTGTCTCTCTCAGATCAATGTTTCTCTCTCTTTGACTCTCCTCTCTTCTACTCTCTCTAAAAATCAATGGAAAAACATTCTCAGGTGAGAATTAACAGCAACAACGAATCTATTGCTGGTTTTGTTTAAATTACTATCATACAAACCCTTCTTTCTGTCATATGCACTCATTCTAACTTAGTTTCCTACTTAATTTCTAGATCTACTCATGTTTATAATGAGAACAAGGATTTTATTATAAAAAATATTTTTCAATATTTCCTTATATCTATTTCTCATTTCTCATTTCCCATTATTCTCTTGGGATACTTCTCTTTTCATTATATATATATATATAATGAAATATATATATATATTATTGATTATAATATATAATAATAATATATATATTATTGATTTCAGAGAGGAAGGGATAAGGAGAGAGAGACAGAAACATCAATGATGAGAGAGAATCATTGATCGGCTGCCCCTTACACACTCCACACTGAGGATCAAGCCTGAAACCTAGGCATGTGCCCTGACCAGAAATTGAACTGTAGCCTCCTGGTTCATAGGTTGAGGCTCAACCACTGAGCCACACTGGCAGGGACTCTTTTCATTTTATAATTCACTCAGATATTTATGTATAAATGGGAATTTAGCATGTGCCAAAATTTGCATTCATTTGCTATAAAAATAGTGCTGAGCAAGTTGAATACAGTCTCTCCCTGTATGGCAGTGGTTCTCAACCTTGGCTGCACATTAGAATCACCTGGGAATCTTTTTCAAATCCTGATTTCTGGGCCTCATCCTCCAGAAATTCTGTTTCTTTGTTATGGAGTGGGGCCACAACATCAGTAACAAAGAAACAGAATTTCCGGAGGATGAGGCCCGGAAATCAGGATTTGAAAAAGATTCCCAGGTGATTCTAATGTGCAGCCAAGGTTGAGAACCACTGCTGTATGGGAATTAGAATAAGAAAGTTACAATAAACTTAAAATTATAATGTAGCTTGATAAATGCTACAGTAGAGGAAGTACAGTTCCTAAGATGTCATAGAGAGAGAGCTGGAGTTAGATGTTCATAAAAAATAAAAAATAAAGACTATGAATAAATTATTATCTTTGCATAGGAGCTATGTTAATTTTCTCTGTATAGTTCTAACTTCAGTGCAATTTCTGGCCTTCTAGGGCAGAGTTTATGCTTTAATTCTGAAATCTGATGAATTATGAATTCAATATGTAAATTTTCTATTTTTTTCCCATTTGCTCTTCTATTTTTTCATTATTGTTGTACCTTAAGACAATTATTTCCTCACATAATGAGGTTACTATAAGCAGGGGTGGGAAGCATCAGCCTGCAGGCTGTATAAGGCATGTGAAATCATTTGGTCTGGCCCTGCCAAGGCATTAGGGGTGAATTAATTAAATGTTTGAAAAAATATAGCAGGCTAATTTTCAAGTTGGTAATTTTGTATGTCCCATGAAAGATGTTATAAATATCCAAATGGCCTTTGGCAGCAAAAGGTTCCCACCCCTGATTAAGACAAAGTTTAATCAAGAAACCATAACATTATAGATGGCAAAGTCACTCTTTCCCCAGTGGGATCTCAGTTTTAAGGTCTGTGGTCTTACTCATGGGGTTCTATTAGCTTTTTCAAATACTAAATGGAGAAAAAAACTGATATACTTTCCAATAATGTGGAAAATATTGACTTTATAGACTCTCTCCAACATTAAATATCTGACTTTCTATTTCTGGACCTTTTACAAAGTTGCTTTTGGAGTTTTGATTAATAGAAAAGAAGTTAATTAATTTAAATGATCAAAAATCTATTTATGGGTTACAGTGAGATGCTCAAGGTACTAGAAAAGATAAATGAGGTAGGACATTGAAAAGAAATTAATGTGTATGACTCTGGAGGTAAAAAGGTCAAGGACTACATATGAAGACAGATAAGTCACTTAAATGTAACCCAGGAAAATGGCAGTGCTTCTGTTCTTAACAAGTTCTGTTAAATATATGTCAAAGTCTTTACCAGATTAGAGTGAATTGTCTGGAAGCCATCACATGACAGCAACAAGGAGGGGTTAGGTAATATATATGAAAGAATTAACCAAGTTCTTGTTTTAATGATCTGGATGGATGGAGCAACATGGATAGGAATAACATCAATCACCCCTCATGTTTTTGAGATTTGAAATACAGCCATTTTTGAACATTTTCTGCCATATAAATTTTCTCATGTTGAGTGTGAGTTTCCTTCACAAGGATGTTAAAGAAAACACTCATTGAAATGTTTGCAAACTGAGGGAAGTTTGATAGTAATGAAGCTGTGATTCTAGTGGGCACAGTGAGAAGATTTGTATGATGGAGTTGTACAAATGGGCTGGGGTTGAATCTAGTTCAGGAACATTAACTAATTAGGTGATGGTGTTTTAGAGAATCCATGATGTGGCCTATAAAAGCAGAGATGGAGAAAATGTCTGAATTTAGTCTGAAAAGTTACCTGGAGGACAGTGGGCACTAAGCTTAGAAGCTGGTGGGCACATCTCTTTTGGCTGAAATAATAACAGTCACAGAAGCCATATATTCCTCCTGCTAACATATGGAGTTAGAGCCAAAATACAGATTCACCTTCTGAGCGGGGGAGGGGGGGTGGAGGAAGTTAAATTCAAATGCTACCAGTAGCATCAGTATCAATAATATAGCACATACTACCTGCCATAGTAATGTTCTAAATGTATTATAAGTATTAACTATTTAACCCTCTCACCAATTCTAGGAGTTTATACCTACCACCATTACTATATTATTGAGGGGAAAATTAGGGAATGAGGGATTATGTCACTTCCCTGAGACCTAAAAGCTTTGGTAGAGCTGAGATTTCAAATCTGGCAGTCTGCCTAGTTATTTTGTTTTAAGATTTTTTTAAAAAGAGAGTTTATTGAATTTAAATGTTAGTCATAATAAGTTAGTACAAAAGATGAAGTTGTAGAGGCAGAAGAAAGAAGACTTGTATATCTGGCAAGAGTGGATAGTTACAACGAATATCCTACTTTCCTTTATTCTTTCAAAGAAGTTAAATTTTATTCCAGATTGTGATGTTTCCTATTTCCCAGTCCTCCTTTTCTTAGGCATGACCATATGACTATATTCTCTCAAGGAGTAGAGTGTGGAGTAGAAAGGAATTGTCATAAAGGAGTTGACTTCATTGGAAGGAAGAACACTTTTGTCTCCCCATCTGTCTCCTGCTTCTGGCCATCAATGTAGACATATAGCTAGAGTCTAATAGCCACATTGGGCCAGGAGGTGACCTTGAGAAATGGCACTGAAAAATAGGATCCTGGTTCCTCAATGATACCCTGGAGCCTTCAGGCTATCCTGGACTTTCTAACACTGGAACTATTGCAAAAAAAAAAAAAGAAGTACTTATTTTTTTAGCCATCATTTCAGAATTTTTCTGTAAAATGCAGTCAATCATCATGAAGCCCAAAAAGCATGGTGTCCAGAAGCCAGTAAAAGATACTATTTTTCAAATGAGGGAATTACAAATTGGTAATAACAGCATAGTCAGAGATGTCAATTACAGCATGGGGAATATAGTTAACTAGAGGCCCGGTGCACAAAAATTTGTGCACTGGGGGAGAGGGGGTCCCTCAGCCTGGCCTGTGCTCTCTTGCAGTGTGGGAACCCTCAGGGATGACCACCTGCTGGCTTAGGCCTGCTCCCCGAGGGATTGAGCCTAAGATGGCAATCACACATTCCTCTGGCAGCCTGGCAGCCCTCGGGGGATATCCACTTGCCAGCAGGGAGCAGACCTAAGCTGCAGCCGGACACCCTTAGCACTGCTGAGGAGGCAGGAGAGGCTCTCACCACCACCGCTGTACTGGCAGCCATCAGCCTGGCTTGTGGCTGAGCAGAGCTCCCCCATGTGGGAGCGCACTGACCACCAGAGGGCAGCTCCTGCATTGATCATCTGCCCCCTGGTGGTCAGTGTGTGTCATAGTGACCAGTCATTCCCAGTCTTTCTGCTGTTAAGGTTAGATTGCATATTACCCTTTTACTATATAGGATAGAGGCCTGGTGCATGGGTGAGGGCCGGCTGGTTTGCCCTGAAGGTGTCCTGGATCAGGGTGGGGGTCCGCTTTGGTGTCTGGCCAGCCTGGGTGAGGGGCTGATGGCTACTTGCAGCTAGTCACACCCCCTTCAGGGTGGGGGTCCCCACTGGGGTGCCTGGCCAGCCTGGATGAGGGGCTGATGGCTGTTTTCAGGCTGGCCACACTCCCTTTAGGTTGGGGGTCCCCACTGGGGTGCCTGGCCAGTCTGGGTGAGGGGCTGAGGGCTGTTTTCAGGCTGGCCACACTCCCTTTAGGTTGGGGGTCCCCACTGGGGTGCCTGGCCAGTCTGGGTGAGGGGCTAAGGGCTGTTTTCAGGCTGGCCGGAGACTGAAGCTCCCAGCCTCTCCTTTTTTGCTTTTTTTTTATTCTGGGATTTATTTACCTTCTATAATTGAAACTTTGTTGCTGTTACTTGAGCTGAGAGCTGGCTCCAGCTCTGAGGCCACGGCCTGCTGAAAGCAGGTATCTGGGGTTTGTTTAGCTTCTATAATTGAAACTTTGTTTCTTTCGGAGCTTAGAGCTGGGCTGCGGCAGGCGGAGAACCTTGACTTCCTCCATCACTGGAGCAAGGAAGCCCCCTGCTTCCTTCAGCTGTGTGGCTGCTGGCCGCCATCTTGGTTGGCAGTTAATTTGCATATCACCCTTATTAGCCAATGGGAAGCATAGCGGAGGTATGGTCAATTACCCTTTTTGTCTTTTATTAGATAGGATAGTAACATAGTATCAATTTATGGGTACAGGTGGGTGTTTGAAACTTTGGGTAACCACTTTGTAAAGTACATGATTTTCTGACCACTGTGCTGTACATCTGAAACTGATACAGAATAGTACTGAATGGAAATAAACTGTAATGAAAAATAAAAAGTATTTAAAAAAATAAATGAGGGAAATGTGAAGTTCTTTCTTAGTGATAAAGCAACTTGATAACTGGACTATGTTTATTGATTAAGCACAGGAGGCCATTAATTAATGAACTTAACAAAAATTATCTTAGGAACAATGGAGTTTAAAGTGAAGATTATAGATTGAGTAAAAAAGAGAAAGTGAGAAAATGAAGATAATTTATGTCTAATCTAATAAAAGACAAAAAGGGTAATTAACCATACCTCCGCTATGCTTCCCATTGGCTAATCAGGGTGATATGCAAATTAACTGCCAACAAAGATGGCGGTTAATTTGCATACACAGGCTCCAAGTGGTGGAGCGAAGTCAAACAGCCCCAAAGCTGCAAAGTAGCAAGGCCACACCGCCCTGGGATCAGCAGAGCTGTGAGGCCTCCCAGCACTGGGATCAGCAGAGCCAAGAGGCCTCCCGGGTCCTGGAGCAGATGACAGGGAGTGGCACCACAACCCCCAGATCGGCCCTGCTCTGTGGGTGACAGGGGGCAGCACCCCAACCCCCTGATTGGCCCTGCTCTGTGCGTGACAGGGGGCGGTGCCCCAACCCCCTGATCAGCCCTGCTCTGTGCGTGACAGGGCGGCACCCCAACCACCCTATGGGCCCTGCTCTGTGCATGACAGGAGGCAGCGCCCCAACCCCCTGATCTGCCGTCTCTGTATGTGACAGGGGGTGTTGCCACAATCCCCCCTCCATCAACCCTGCCCTGAGCGTGACAAGGGGCGGCGCCGCAACCTCCCGATTCGCCTTGCTCTGTGTGTGACAGGGGGTGGTGCCACAACCTCCCCATTGGCCCTGCCTTGAGTGTGACAGGGGGCGGCACCCTAACTCTCCAATCGGCCCTGCTCTGAGCCCAACCAGGGGCTGCTGGGCAGGCACTTAGGGATTGGGCCTGCCCTCTGCCACCCAGAAGCGGGACTAAGCCAGCAGGTCATTATTCCCCGAGGGATCCCAGACTGTGAGAGGGCACAAGTGGGGCTGAGGGACGCTCCCCCCACCCCCCCACCAGTGCACAAATTTTAGTGCACTGGGACGCTAGTATATATATAATGTATTTGAAGCTTGTGTGTGAAGGGCAGTTTAGAGGTGGGGTGGCAAATGGAGGGACATAGGGTCTAAAAAGATCACTATTTTTGGTTTGTTATTTTTTGTTTTATATTAAGGGGAAAATAAAGTAGAACATGTTTAACTTACTTTCCACATTAGAATCTGTGTTTTCGGGAGAGGAGCATCTCCCTCTCCCTCTCCCTCTCCTGAGCAGCCTGGCAGCCCAGAGAAGTAATTTTAAATGATATAAATTTTAATTTATGTGTGATGCTGTAAGTAAAATTCCTAAATAAAGTAAAAGCAATGTTAAGCTCTCTCAAATGAGATAAACATAACAAGAGAGAAAAGTGTCACACCTTATAGTACAGAATATAAAACAAGTTTGCCTCTGCATAGCCTTTTTTCTATAAACTCTTTCTAGTGATTACTAATTGTATCAGAATATTTATAATAATAAAACATATTTAGCCTATAATAAGACTCACTTTAAAATTTTACTTGACTTCCAACTTTAAATAAGAGTTATTGTAAGAGAATATTTTGGTAGTGAAATGTCTGAAATTGAAACTGTGAACTTCATGGTGAATTTGAGAAGGAAGATTTCTATGGAAAATTGTTTATGCCAGAAAATACTGTAATAGACATTTTTTTTTATCAGACTGCTAAAGTTTCACCCGAAACAAATAATATAAGAAATGAATTTATCTCATTTTCTGTTTCCTCTCAAGACAGTAATTACATATATATATTTTTAAAACCTCCATTTATATGATGTGCTTCTCAGAACATATTTATACCTACAACTCTAGAAAAGTATAAAACTTTCATTGAGCAGAGACAAGAAATCTGCATACTAAGCTCTTTGCAAAATTAAACCTATATATTTATGTTTTAAAACATATGAAAAATAAATTAAGCATTATATACTGAGATCCTAATAAATGCAATATGAAGGCAATAAAAAATAACACAGTTGCTTAAAGATTATGACTAAAGTGCTTTATCCTATAAAATAATTTGGGGGAAAATAAAACCACTGTTCTTTATCACTGGATCTATCAACCTTCCATTAACAAATCCTTCAATAAAGTTCCTAGGGATTCCACTAACCCTGGGTGTCATCCTGAGAGATAAAGGATTGTATGTGAGCATGAGCCATGAGGCTTCTTCTCTGTATGACCTCATCAGTGCTTTATATATGTAATGGACAAAGAATATATATCCAGTGATTTCCAAATTTAGATATAATTCAATTTTTGAGATAGTCACATACATTTCCACCTCCAAATAAGATTGCACTCAAACTAATATTTCAGTGTGAAGAAATATTTGTTGTTGTTATTAATCCTTACCCAAGGATATGTTGCCGTTTATTTTTTTAGAGATAGTAGAAAGAAGGGGGAGAGACAGAGAAAGAGAAGCATGGATGTGAGAGAGACACATTGATTGGTTGCCTTCCACACATGCCCGGACCAAGGCTGAGGAGCTTGCAACCAAAGTATGTGCCCTTGACCAGAAGAGAACCTGACACCTTTCAGACTGCAGGCAGATAGTCTATCCAAACCAGCTGAACCAAACCGGCTAGGGTGTGATGAAATATTTTATGTGAAATTATGTCAATGGATTTTTCCAAAAACATTTTCACCTATACCTGAAACATATTATATGAAAGCAGAGATTATTTAAACTATTCTAATTAATGTAATAATTAAGTTCATGTTAGATTTCTAAAAGGTTATTGTTATATATTCATTTTTTTTTTTTTTTTAAATTTTTTTTTTTTTTTATTGCTTAAAGTATTACAAAGGGTATTACATATGTATCCATTTTATCCCCCCGCCCTAGACAGTCCCCTAGCCTCCCCTATCACCCAGTGTCTTATGTCCATTGGTTATGCTTATATGCATGCATACAAGTCCTTTAGTTGATCTCTTACCCCCCTACCTCCTGCCCCCCAACCCTCCCCGGCCTTCCCGCTGCAGCTCGACAATCTGTTTGAGGCAGCTCTGCCTCTGTATCTATTATTGTTCAAAAGTTTATAATGGTCTCTATTGTCCACGAATGAGTGAGATCATGTGGTATTTTTCCTTTATTGACTGGCTTATTTCACTTAGCATAATGCTCTCCAGTTCCATCCATGACGTTGCAAATGGTAAGAGTTCCTTCCTTTTTACAGCAGCATAGTATTCCATCGTGTAGATGTACCACAGTTTTCTAATCCATTCATCTACTGATGGGCACTTAGGCTGTTTCCAGATCTTAGCTATGGTGAATTGTGCTGCTATGAACATAGGGGTGCATATATCCTTTCTGATTGGTGTTTCTGGTTTCTTGGGATATATTCCTAGAAGTGGGATCACAGGGTCAAATGGGAGTTCCATTTTCAGTTTTTTAAGGAAACTCCATACTGTCTTCCATAGTGGCTGCACCAGTCTGCATTCCCACCAGCAGTGCACAAGTGTTCCTTTTTCTCCACATCCTCTCCAGCACTTGTCGTTTGTTGATTTGTTGATGATAGCCAGTCTGACAGGTGTGAGATGGTACCTCATTGCTGTTTTGATTTGCATCTCTCGGATGATTAGTGACTTTGAGCATGTTTTCATATGTCTCTTGGCTTTCTGAATGTCCTCTTTTGAAAGGTGTCTATTTAGGTCCTTTGCCCATTTTTTGATTGGGTTGTTTATCTTTCTTTTGTTAAGTTGTATGAGTTCCCTATAAATTTTGGAGATTAGGCCCTTATCAGATATGTCATTGGCAAATATGTTTTCCCACACAGTGGGTTTTCTCGTTGTTTTGTTGATGGTTTCTTTTGCTGTGCAGAAGCTTTTTATTTTGATGTAGTCCCATTTGTTCATTTTTTCTTTAGTTTCAAGTGCCCTAGGAGCTGTATCAGTGAAGAAATTGCTTCGGCATATGTCTGAGATTTTCTTGCCTTTGGATTCTTCTAGAATTTTTATGGTATCCTGTCGTACATTTAAGTCCTTTATCCATTTTGAGTTTATTTTTGTGTATGGTGTAAGTTGGTGGTCTAGTTTCATTTTCTTGCATATATCTGTCCAATTTTCCCAACACCATTTATTGAAGAGACTATCTTGGCTCCATTGTATGTTCTTGCCTCCTTTGTCAAATATTAATTGAGCATATTGGTTCGGGCCGATTTCTGGGCTCTCTATTCTATTCCATTGATCTATATGCCTATTCTTGTGCCAGTACCAGGCAGTTTTGAGAACAGTGGCTTTGTAATACAACTTGATATCTGGTATTGAGATCCCACCTACTTTGTTCTTTTTCAGGATTGCTGCAGCTATTCGGGGTCTTTTTTTATTCCAGATGAATTTTTGGAGAGTTCGTTCTAGATCTCTGAAGTATGCTGTTGGTACTTTAATGGGAAGTGCGTTGAATTTATAGATTGCTTTGGGTAGTATGGACATTTTGATGATGTTGATTCTACCAATCCATGAACACGGTATGTTCTTCCATCTGTTTATGTCTTCCTCTATGTCTTTTTTCAACGTCCTGTAGTTTTCTGAGTAGAGGTCTTTTACCTCTTTAGTTAAGTTTATTCCTAGGTAGCTTAGTTTTTTCGGTGCAATGGTAAACGGGATTGTTTTTATAATCTCTCTTTCTGAAAGTTCACTATTGGTGTATAGAAATGCCTCAGATTTCTTGGGGTTAATTTTGTATCCTGCTACATTGCCAAATTCATGTATTAAGTCTAGTAGCTTTTTGATGGAATCTCTAGGGTTTTGTATGTATAATATCATGTCGTCTGCAAATAAGGACAGTTTTACTTCCTCTTTTCCAATTTGGATGCCTTTTATTTCTTCTTCTTGCCGAATTGCAATGGCTAACACTTCCAGTACTATGTTGAACAGGAGTGGTGAGAGGGGGCATCCCTGTCTTGTTCCTGTTCTTAGGGGAAATGGTGTTAGTTTTTGTCCGTTGAGTATGATGTTGGCTGTGGGCCTGTCATATATGGCTTTTATTATGTTGAGGTATGATCCTTCTACTCCCACCTTGCTGAGAGTTTTTATCAAAAATGGGTGTTGAATTTTGTCAAATGCTTTTTCTGCATCAATTGATATGACCATGTGGTTTTTTTCTTTCAATTTGTTTATGTGATGTATCACGTTTATTGATTTGCGGCTATTGTACCATCCTTGCATCCCTGGGATAAATCCTACTTGGTCATGGTGTATGATCTTTCTGATGTACTGCTGGATCCGATTTGCTAAGATTTTGTTGAGGATTTTGGCATCTATGTTCATGAGGGATATTGGCCTGTAATTCTCTTTCATTGTGTTGTCTTTACCTGGTTTTGGTATTAGGGTGATGCTGGCTTCATAGAATGAGCTTGGAAGTGTTCCTTCCTCTTGAATTTTTTGTAGTAGTCTGAGGAGGATAGGTTTTAGTTCTTCCTTGAATGTTTGGTAAAACTCCCCTGTGAAGCCGTCTGGTCCTGGGCTTTTGTTTGATGGAAGCTTTTTGATGACTGCTTCAATTTCTTCCATAGTTATTGGCCTGTTGAGATTTTTAGATTCTTCCTGATTGAGTTTTGGAATGTTGTATTTCTCTAGGAATTTGTCCATTTCCTCCAGGTTGTCTAGTTTGTTGGAGTAAAGCTGTCCATAGTATTTTTTAACAATCATTTGTATTTCTGTGGGGTCTGTTGTTATTTCGCCTCTATCGTTTCTGATTTTATTTATTTGGGTCCTCTCTCTCTGCTTCTTGGTGAGTCTGGCTAGAGGTTTATCAATCTTGTTTATCCTTTCAAAGAACCAGCTCTTGGTTTCATTGATTTTCTGTATTGTTTTTTTGGTCTCTATGTCATTTATTTCTGCTCTAATCTTTATTATCTCCTTCCTTCTGCTCACTCTGGGGTTTTCTTGTTGCTCTCTTTCTAATTCTTTGAGTTGTAGAGTTAGATGATTTACTACCATTTTTTCTTGTTTTTTGAGATAGGCCTGTAGAGCTATAAACTTCCCTCTCAGGACTGCTTTCAATGTGTCCCATAGGTTTTGGATTGTTGTGTTTTCATTGTCATTAGTTTCCAGGATGTTTTTAATTTCTTCTTTGATCTCATTGGTAACCCAATCAATATTTAATAGCATGCTATTCAGCTTCCAGGTGTTTGAGTATTTTGGGTTGTTTTTATTGTAGTTTATTTCTAATATTATGCCATCGTGGTCTGTGAAGACGCTTTTTATGATTTCAATCTTCTTGAATTTGGGGATACTTTGCTTGTGGCCCAATATGTGGTCTATTTTTGAATATGTCCCATGAGCACCTGAGAAGAACGTATATTCTCTGGCTTTGGGGTGAAGTGTTCTGAAGATGTCTATTAAGTCCATCTGATCTAGTGAGTCATTTAGGATTGCTGTATCTTTGCTGATTGTTTGTCTATAGGACTTATCCAGTGCTGTCAATGGTGTATTAAAGTCCCCTACTATGATTGTATTGTTGTCGATCTCTCCTTTGATATTTTCCAGTAGTTTTTTTATGAATTTGGGTGCTCCTACATTGGGTGCATATATGTTTACCAGGGTTATATCTTCTTGTTGTATTGATCCCTTTAGTATTATGAAGTGGCCTTCCTTATCTCTTGTTAAGGCCTTCACTTTGAGGTCTATTTTGTCCGATATAAGTATTGCTACCCCAGCTTTCTTTTCCTTTCCATTTGCCTGAAAGATATTTTTCCATCCTTTCACTTTCAGTCTGTGTGAGTCCCTTCTAATGAGGTGGGTTTCTTGTAGACAGCAGATGTATGGGTCATGTTTTTTTATCCATTCAGCCACTCGATGTCTTTTGGTTGGAGCATTTAGTCCGTTTACGTTTAAAGTTATTATTGAAAGGTACTTGTTTGTAGCCATTTCTTTTTGTGTGTGTGTGTGGCTGTTTTCTTTCTGAGCTTTTTATTTCTTCTTTTTATACCAGTCCCTTTAGCATTCCTTGCATTGCTGGCTTGGTGGTGACAAACTCCCTTAGTCTTTTTTTGTCTGTGAAGCTTCTTATTTCCCCTTCAAGTTTGAATGATAGCCTTGCTGGATAGAGTATTCTTGGATTCAGTCCTTTGCTTTGCATCACTTTGTAAATTTCAGTCCATTCTTTTCTGGCCTGATGTGTTTCTGTTGAGAAGTCATTTGACAATCTAATGGGAGATCCCTTGTATGTAACTTTCCGTCTCTCTCTTGCAGCCTGTAAGATTCTCTCTTTGTCCTGAACATTTGCCATGGTGATTATGATGTGTCTTGGTGTGGGTCTTTTCGGGTTCACCTTGTTTGGGACTCTCTGGGCTTGTGTGACTTTTTTCTTCCCCACCTCAGGAAAGTTTTCTGATATTATTTCTTCGAGTAGGTTTTCTAATCCTTGTTCATCTTTCTGTTGTTCTGGTACTCCTATTATTCGTATGTTGTTTCGTTTCATGTTGTCCCAAAGCTCCCTTAGGCTCTCCTCCTGTCTTTTAATTTTTTTCTCCAATTGCAGTACATTTTGGGTGTGTTTTGCTTCCTTGTCTTCTAATTCACTTATTCGGTCCTCCGCTTCTCCTAGTCTACTGTTGATACTTTCAATGGAGTTTTTCATTGCAGCTATATCACTCTTCATTTCTTCTTGGGTCTTACTTAGGTTGTTGATTTTTTCATCTGTTTCTTCTAGCTTCTTCCATATGTTATCGATTTTTTCATCTGTTTCTTCTAGCTTCTTCCATATGTTATCGATTTTTTCATCTGTTTCTTCTTGCTTCTTGCAGAGGTTGTCGATTTTTTCCTCCATCCGGTTTATGCACTCTAGGATCCTTATTCTGAATTCTTTATCTGTCATGTTGCATGCCTCTGTATTACTTAGCTGCTTTTCTGGAGAGTCCTCCTTCTCTTTCCTTTGGGGGTTTCTTTGTCTACCCATGTTTGATCTCACTGACATATCTAGACGTTGAGTTGTTCAGTGGTTGCTCCCTTGGTGGCAGTGACTCCTTGGTCTGTGGTTGCTCTTCGGGCGGTTGTGGTAGCAGCTGCTCTTCAGTTGGCAGCAGCTCCTCTGGTGGGTGCTGTTCACAGCTGTGGTGGCTCTTCCGGCTGGTGGGGCGAGGTTTCACGTACAGCTGCTGTTCCTCAGCAGAGGATAAGGTGCTCAGGAGGTTGCTGTTGCTTGGATCTGCTGCGTTGATTTAAAGGCACAAAATACAACACAACAAGGCACCACGTACCAGGCACTATACACAAATATATTCACGATATTAATAACCCCAATTAAAGGTGACCACCTGAATTAAGAGAATTAGGGGATAAGGAAGAAGGAAGAGAAAAAGATAAAAGAGAAAAAGGAAAAGAAAAGTAGGGACCAAATAAAAGGGAGTGCAAAAATGAAATTGGGAAAAAGGAAGGGGGAAAATAAAAGCGAGAGAAGAAAAGAAAAAAAAAAAAGAGCGAAAAGAGAGAATGAAGTGGAAGAGGGAAGAGACTTTTTATATGAGGAGAATACTCCTATAGAACAGCCATTAATCCCAACAAATTCCAGCAACAGCTCCCTGGATATGAATGCAAACTAGAAACAACCAATAATATAACGATGAAAATAGAATGGTGAACACTAATCCCAAAATAAAATAAAGAAAAAATAAAATGGCACTTTAAAAAATGGTAAAATGGTAGCAGTAATAATACTGGTTAAAAATAAGAAGGTAGTAATTAAAAGGGTAAAATCAGGTGATGGAAAAAGAAGAAAAGAAAGAAGAAAAAAAAAAAAAAGAAAAAAAAAAGAACAGAAAAAAAAAAGAATGAAAAAAAAATTGGTTTCTTAGTTAAAAAGTGAAAAAAGAAAAAAAAATTGCAGTAGTGAAGGTCCTTCGTTTCTTCTATTCTTCAGTGTGGCTCGCCTTAGACCTTCCAGGTATTCAGGAGAGTGTTGAGTTTCCCTGCGATATACTGTTCCTCTGTGTTGTAAACCACAGTCCTTATTTTAAAGCATGCCGCATTTGTTTCCCAGACTGCCTTATTTTGTGTTTAGCAAAGAGTCAGTTTGTGGGTCAGCCTCTGGGTGGCAGTGTTCTGGGGTTGGCCTCTGAGGCTATAGGGCCTCTCTGTCCAGTGGAAGTTCACTGCCCAGAGCTGACTGCGTAATAGTTAGTTACCGGCGCTGTGTTGTTGCTGGGATTGAAAATCCCCCTATAGGCCAGACCCTGTTAACTCCCAGGGACTGATCAGGTTATCTTAATCCTTGATCTCGTACAGGGTGGAATCTGGGTGTGGCTGTGCTCCTTGCCTGGGGGCTGGGGGAGGAGACTCCCTCTCAGGAGCGGGTGGCTACCCCAGTCCGGGGCTCTGGGGTGTCTCAGCACTCAATTCACTACCACCTCTCCCGGCTCCCCCTCTTTCCCCAGTCTCTCCCCAGATTCCACTCCCCAGCACCCTCTCCCTCTCTTCAGCACAGGTGAGTGACTGTATCCGAAATGTCCCATGAACAGGATTCAGTGAAAACAAACAAACAAACGCCGGCCGCGGAAACGGGGAAGGCTTGGTTTCTGTAAGCTTCTTCTCTTACCGGGACTGCATGGTCAGGTCAGCTCTTCAGGCTGCCCCCTTTAGGCTCAGTCCTCCGTGATCACAGAACCCAGCTCTCAATTTCCCTGGTGGCGCCAGGAATCCCGCGGTTCTCCTTTCCCCCGTCAGGGGCTGTGCCTGTCCCACGGGACGCAGCTGTCTGCCACGCGGTCTCCCTCCGACTCTCTGGGCTCAGAGGTCTGGCAAACTTTCCTGCCCAAATCCCTGTTTTTTTTTTACCTTACCAGGGGAGTTCTGCTCTTCCCGGCTGTAAACCCTCTCACCAGCTGAGCAATTTCGCCAATTCGGTGTGAGTGTTACTAGCTTCAGCTGCTCATTCCATTTGCTCCGGGACACGACCTGGGACACGTCTGCCTATATCGCCGCCATCTTGGTTCTCCCCTATATATTCATTTTAATAGATAATATATGACATGCTATTTCAAAAATACTCAAATGTTTTAGGTGGGAGTAGAAGCAAAAATTTGTATTTCACTCCCCAATCCTTCATTTTCTCATAGTCAAACTCTGTTACCAGGTGATTACTTATCTTCACAGAAAAATATAAATGAATTTGTAAAAATATAAATGAATCAGTATAGATTGAGATAAACATTCTGTTTTTTAATAAATGCAAGAAGTAGCATTTTCTTACAAATTTCCATTTGTTTTACTTAGCCAAAATATTACTCCAAAGCCTTAGATTAAAAAAAAGTCTGCCCATCTCCAACCCCTCACCCACCCTCACCAAAGCAGCAATCATACCAATTTCTGGTCACTTTCCACTGCATTAGCCTGTTTTATCTTTTCTACAGAAATTGTTGTTGAGATTATATTTTACTAGAGGCCCAGTGCACAAAAATTTGTGCACTCGGGGTGGGGGGGGGGCATCACTCAGCCCGGCCTGTGCCCTCTCACAGTTTGGGACCCCTCAGGGGACGTCCACCTGCTGGCTTAGGCCCGCTCCCTGGGGGATCGGGCCTAAGCTGGCAGTCAGACATCCCTCTGGCAGCCCGGCAGTCCTTGGGGGATGTCCACTTACCAGCAGGGAGCAGGTCTAAGCTGCAGTTGGACATCCTTAGTGTTGCTGAGGATGAAGGAGAGGCTCCCACCACCACTGCTGTTCTGGCAGCCGTCAGCCTGGCTTGTGGCTGAGCAGAGCTCCCCCTGTGGGAGCACACTGACCACCAGGGGGCAGCTTCTGCATTGAGGGTCTGCCCCCTGGTGGTCAGTGTGTGTCATAGTGACCAGTCATTCCCAGTCTTTCTGCTGCTAGGCTCAATTTGCATATTACCCTTTTATTATATATGATAGAGGCCTGGTACATGGGTGGGGGCCAGTTGGTTTGCCCTGACGGGTGTCCCGGATCAGGGTGGGGGTCCCACTTGGGTGCCTGGCCAGCCTGGGTGAGGGGCTTATGGCTATTTGCAGGCTGATCACACCCTCTTCAGGGTGGGGGTTCCCACTGGGGTGCCTGGCCAGCCTGGGTGAGGGTCTGAGGGCTGTTTTCAGGCTGGCCATGCCTGCGGGCTAGATGCAGGTATCTGGGATTTATTTAACTTCTACTAGAGGCCATAATTGAAACTTTGTAACCTTGGTCCCGTTCGAAGCCTGGGTTGTCCCTGGAAACCGAGGTTCCCAGACCCTCCTTGAGCGGAGGCCACGTCGGCTGGAAGCAGTATCTGGGATTTATTTATCTTCTACTAGAGGCCCGTTGCATGAAGAGATTTGTGAAATAGGCCTTCCCTTCCCCTGGCTGCCGACACCGGTTTTCCTCTGGCACCCGGGACCCAGGCCTTTGCTCCTGCTTGGAGCCTTCCATCTTCGCTGCTCCAGCCCAGAGCCTTCCATCTTTGCTGCTCCGGCACAGAGCCTTCCATCTTCGCTGCTCCAGCCCAGAGCCTTCCATCTTTGCTGCTCCGGCCCAGAGCCTTCCATCTTCGCTGCTCCAGCCCGGAGCCTTCCGTCTTCGCTGCTCCAGCCCGGATCCTTCCATCTTCGTTGCTCCAGCCCGGAGCCTTCCATCTTTGCTGCTCCGGCACAGAGCCTTCCATCTTTGCTCTGCCGCTTTGCACCTACATATGCAATTTAACTGCCATATTTGTTGGGTTAATTTGCATACTCTTCTGGTTGGCTGGTGAGCATAGTGGAGGGACGGTCAATTTGCATGTTTGTCTATTATTAGGTAAGATAATTGAAACTTTGTAGCCTTGAGCAGAGCTCAGGGCCAGCCAGGGCAGGCAGGAAGCTTGGCTTCCTCCATTGCCGAGGTCAACCAAGCCTCCTCCTTGCTCCAGCTCCGTGGCCGCCCCCATCTTTGTGATGGAGTGAGGGAGTGAGAGAGTGAGGGAGTAACAGTTAATTTGCATATTACTATTTTATTAGACAGAATGTTTTTCCACTACCTCAAATCTTTTTTTAAAAAATTGTATTAAATTTATTGGGCTGACATGGGCTAATACAATTATATAGGTTTCAAGTGTACAATTTATAATACATCAACTGTATATTGTGTTGCATATACACAACCTCAAGTCTTCTGTCACCATTTATCCCTCCTTTATCCTTTACTACCTCCCCCAATCCCATTTTCTCTGGTAACTCTGGTAATCACCAAATGTTTCTGTGTCCATGAGGTTTTTTTCTGTGTTTTTTTTTTTTTTAATCTTTTAATCCCTTCCCTTTTCACTCAACGCCCCCAACTACCTCCCCCAGCTGTCAGTCTGTTCTCTGTATCTATTACTTATTTCAATTTTGTTTATTTATTTCATTCATTAGAGTCCACATACAAATGAAATCATATGGTATTTGTCTTGTCTGACAGGCTTGTTTCACTTAGCATAATCCTCTCCAGGTCCATCCATGCTGTGGCAAAAGGTAAGATTTCCTTCTTTTCCCCATTGTGTAAATGTACCACAGCTTTTTTATCCACTCATCTACTGATGGACACTTAGGCTGTTAACAGATCTTGGCTATTATAAATAAGGCTGCAATGAGCATAGGGGTGCATATATTCCTTCAAATTAGTGTTATGAGTTTCTTCACGTATATTCCTCTAAATGGATTCACTCAATCATAAGGCAGTTCCATATTGAATTTTTTTAAGGAAATCCCATACTGATTTTCACAGTGGCTGCACCAGTGTGCATTCCCACCAACAGTGCTTGATGGTAACCTTTTCCCCACATCCTTGCCAGCACTTGTTTGTTGATATATTGAAAATATGGACAATACATGACCAGAGATAGTTTTGTCTGTGCTTTTCATGATGATTCTATGGCTAGTATGGCATCCCTTAGGACAGTCCTTTTTAATAGACTAAGTAAGAACTGTCTAAATGATTTGTGACCTTAATCTTATTATTTCTGACTTAGATTTGCTCAGTAGCACTTAAATATATACTTTTAGCAACAATATAAAGTTTACTGAAACTAGACTTTTTTACCTTTGATCAACCAATAAGACCTACAAATCAATACCTTTATAATTTTGTTTTGGTGTTCAAGAAATATTCAATTATTTTCACCTTATAAAAATACTAGAGGTCCAGTGCACGAATTTGTGCACGGGTGGGGTCCAGCCGGCCCGGCCCCAATTGGGGCAGATTGGGGGTGGGCCTGTCAGGAGGAGGAGATGGCGGGAGGTTGGATGGCTGGGTGGAGGGGCCGTTAGTGATTGGCTGGTGGGCCCCACCCCCAACTGGGGTTGGGGTGCCAATTGGGAGTGTGGCCTGCCATAGTGAGGGGCTGTTGGCAGTGGGCTAGTTGGCCCCTTCTCCAAATGTCGTGGGGGGTGCCGATTGGGTGCCAGCAGCCTGGGGGAGGGGCCATGGGTGGTTGGCCAGCTGGCCCTGCCCCCCTATTGGGGTCAGGGTTGATCAGGGGTGGGGTCATCCAGGAGGAGGGGCTGAGGGCTGGTCAGGGTTGTGGGGGCCCATTGGGGGTTGGACTGGCCTGGGGAAAGGGCTGTAGGAGGTTGGCCAGCCCCCTATTGGGGTGGGGGTTGTGAACAAGGGTGGGGCAGCTGCAGGGAGGTGCTGAAGGAGGTTGGCTGGCCGGCCCCACCCCCTATTGGGGGGACGATCAGGGGAGGATCTGGCCAAGGGGTGGGGCTGCGGGGCCTAGCATGGTAGGGTGGGTCGATCGGGGGTGGGGCTGGCTAGTGGGTAAGGGGTAGGGCGTTTGGCTGGCCAGCCTGCTCTTGATTGGGATGGGAGAGTCTGGTAGTGGGCAGTACTTGTTAAAGGATACTTTTGAGAACAGTAGCTGGAAAGAATGGGAAAAGAGCAGGTTTGAGCAGAGGAATAAGTAAAGCTGCAATGCTGGCCAGGGATCAGCCTCAGTGAACCACATAGAGAGCTCTTGGGTCAATGGGGAATAAAAGGAGAAATATATGCCTAATCAGCTGGTTCGCTGGCCATAGTGGGCATCATAGAGACCAGTCATTACAGTCGATACAGTGTTATGGTCGCTGGCTTTTTACATATGTATATTAGGTTCTAATTTCTTCTAAAATTCAATTTTAAGATCTAACTTTTTATAATTGGTTTTTAATGATACTTATTTATCTTGCATATTTATAAGTCAGGAATCTCATTTAATTTTTATCCATCTAGAGAACCAGTCGTTCAGCAACATTTATCGAAGTCTTTCATTATTTAACAATTTATCTTTTTTCATATCTCTATTGTTTGCTCAATTGTCATGTATGTATTAATCTGTGTTATGCATATCCCTGCAATAATAGTAAACTAAACACTATTACTAAATTAATAAATAATTAAATCAACACTAGTACTAAGCATGCCAGAAACACTATTCTTTAATAATTATAACTTTTAGAAAATTGATATTTCATATCAATTAATATTTTCTACAATTTCTTATTCTCTTCAAAATTGTTTGGGTCATTGTTGGTCCTAATTATTGTATATAAATTTACTAAATTATCAATTCTTATGAAATCCTCAAATTAAAGTGAATTTATAAAACCACATTTTATAAATTAATATCTATATAAAGTGCTTCCAACATTTCATCATTTAAGAGTATGAATTCATCATCATAAGAGTATGATGTTCTCTTAGATATTTTTTATAAAATTAAGTAGGTTCCGTCTATTCCTAATTTTAAGGGTTTATAATATAAATTTCTTTATGATTTCTATGTTTTTCCCTCTAAAACTATCAGTTCTTGTTTTATTGCTAAATATTTTATTTCATGGATTCTTGTTCTATTTTATGGCTTTTTTTCCCTCAGTTATCACTTTGAATTCAAAATACATTTATTCTAAAGACTGTTTCAGATTTCTTGATGTTTTCATCCCTGCTAGAGCGAATTTGTGCTTTTACGATTGTTTTTTATTTGTATTTTATAAGATTTATTCTTATGTTTTAGAATTATGATGACATACGCATCTTGAGTAGCACGATTTTAGCTCTTCTCTGACCTAGTTACAACTGCCTTTTGCTGTTAGGAAAAAATCAAGTAGTAGCTTGAACAAATAAAGAAGAGTTTGTTTTTCTCACATAACAATGTATACAGAGGCAAGAAATTATGACTAGTATAGAGCCCTAGGATGACATTTGGTTCTATCTATCTTCATACTCTGTCATCCATAAAGTGTGCTTTTATCCTTAGGTTCTGAATACAATAGCTACACCTCCAGATATTTCAGGCAGAAATAAAAATGGTCCAGGGATTTTCTTCAAACAAGATTATATTTGGCCAAGACATTTTTATACAAAACTAACACTCAATGACTAGAAAGGCATCATAATTTAGCTTTAAAGGAAGAGAATGCAAATACTTTTATTTATATAAGCTAAGGAGAAAAGCTTTGGAGTACTGGTTGAATAATTCAATTTGTAATCTCTGTCTCTTTGTCTCTCCTCTCCCTGGTTCCTTGTTTCACTAATAGTGGATTCATTGCCTTACTTCATATGAAGCATTTTTCCTTCCCATTATCCTGGTTTAGCCACATAGGCCTGTTTCTAAACCCAGAGTTGACTAGGCCTGTGGCTTCAGCCCTCTTAACCACTGCTTTGTTCTGTATTTGATCCACGACAAGATGTTTATATTTCTGAAACTTGATATTACCATTTATAATTTTGTTTTTTATGTTTACCTATTATTTTTATGGGTTTGGAGTAAGGAGATGGGTTATTGAACATCTCTTTATAGTACCACCTTGACTAGAAGCAGACAAAGCTTTTTTTGTTGTTTTTGACATAATTTTCTTACATAATATTTTCAAAAACAGTATACCTTTTATTCCTCTTTCCCTTTTATTAAGATCACCCATAACCTTAGAACAATTTTCATAAATAATTAACCTTAAAGCAAGACCATTAAACTATAGAATTTATTTGGATTTTATCTTTTTTCTACTAAGTTGTGTTTTGTTGTTTTGTGTTTCTTTTCCCCCTGTCTCGGGATACAATTCATTGCATTGTCATATTTCCTTAATCTCCTCCAAATTTTAACAGTTCTTCAGTCTTTCCTTATCTTTCACGAGGATACTTATCAGTTATTTGGTGAAATGGCTTTCAAATAGGTCTTGCTTTCCTTGGTGCATAATTTCAAGACACACAACGCCCATGAGTATTACTGGTCATGTTAATCTTAATCACATGGTCAAAGTGGCCAGGATTTTTCTCTGTAAAGTTACTATTTTTCCCTTGGTAAATACAAAACATTTTGGGAAAGATAATTTTAGACTGTACAAATATCATGTTTCTATTTAACTCTTGCCCCTTAATTTTACATCTCTGAGTGAATCTTGCCTGGAGGTTTAGTGGTGATTTACTATTTTCCTTATTCTATCTATACTTACTGAAATTTTTCTGTCAGGAAGAATTTTCTCTATTCCCAAGTTGTTCACTTATTTATTTGTATCTGTACTGATTTTTTTAAAGAAAACAACATTGAAATATAATTTAAAACCATAATTATTTCTTCTGTTGCTCAAGTTGTTTCAATTTCAGCCATTGAGAGCTCTTCCATGTGGGATCATGCTCCCTCTCCTGTGTTGTTGTTTTTGTACTTCTTTACTTCCTGTAACTACAAAATGTTCCAGAAAAATTTTATATTTTTCTTGCCTTAGTCCTGAGAGCTTCTAGATCTCCAAGAAGCCTTGTGTACTTTCACTAGAGAAAGATACTTAGAAACCATGTTCAGGGTACTAGTATGCTAATTGCTATCTGGGTTTTACTGCATCTACTCTCTCTTAGTTGATAGGCCTGGAGTATATATGTCTGTAGATTAACCCATGCATACATGCATTTTCACATGCACACATCTGTAATTATCTCTGTATCTGTCTATCCATATATATATTTTTTAAAGACCACATTAATAATCCTGATTCCATACACTTTATGCTAGTCGTCTCCCTTTCCTTATATGTAACTTCTTTCTGAGACCATAAGAAAAACTGGCTCTCATTATCTACTTCTAGGTTTAATCAATATAGATGATCTCAGATTTATTATAATTTGACTTGTAATTTTTCAACTTTGGGATGATACAAAAGTGATATTTATTCAGTATAAACCACAAGTCATTGAATTTTGCTAATTTCCCAGGCTACTTACATGTTTTGCAATGCCCTCTTATGATATGGGGCAGGAACATTGAACCACAATTCTCAGTGAGCTATGAGATCACAAAGATAAACAACTAATAATCTTCAGGGAATTGTGTTGCCAGCATTTTAAAAATATTGTGTTTTTGTTTTTGCATCTCACTGTGTCTGTACAGTGAGAAACAGAAGAGAAAGACAATTACTCTTGGGATGAAACTCGAGATAATTGCCCAACTGTAGGCTAATGTAAGTGTTCTGAGCAGGTATAAGGTAGGCTAGTCAAAGCTATTATGTTTGGTAGGTTACTAGTATATTGGAAATAATCTTAAAAAGAACTTATGTTTCATTATTTAAACATAAAATTGTAAAGTTGTCAGGTTTCCACAAATTAATCCAAAGACTAGAGTTGCTCTTAATTGAGATGGGGAAGACTTTAGAAGGAACATGTTTGGGGTTGAGGTAGGAATATAAGAACAGAGATAAGAGGGGTTTGCAATCTATTAAGTTTAAAATATCTATTGGAGTTATGATACATATTTTAGAGCATGCATATACCAAATTATTAATATTTTATATTTTTTATATTTTTATATTTTATAGAAGATTTTTATTTTGAATATTGATTTCAACACTATGTCTGTCCAAGTCAAGTATAGTTCTTAACTCTTGTGTCAATTCAGATTAGTGTCCTTCAAATTTTTCATTTATGTTTTGAGAAAAATTTATAGAATGCTGTCAAATACAATTGAAATCTGCATATGAATTCATGTTAGAAAATGTGTAGTCATTATTATTGACATGTACTATGAAAAGGTTTTATTTCAACATAAATTCTTGTACCTGTTTAGCCAGATCACAAATAAGACTTTACTTTCTTTGGTACTACAAATTTTGCTTGTTCATATGCAATGTCATATCGATGAAATATATAGTTCGCACTGCTATTTCTTTGGCTTAAGTTATTGAATATTTGACAAGCATCCCTTTTGTTTCAAGAAATTTTTGAATTAACAGCACAGTAAATTTTCTTTTGTCCAAAACCCAACTAACAAGAACTGGCAAAAAACACAAGATCATCAAATTCATAGTCTCTTCTCTATTTCAACAGGTTCCATAAATTGGCAGTGATACATAACACTGGCATCATATCATGAATGATTTTAACAACTGTATGCATTATATTTTTAATTTAATTTCCTCAGAAACTGAGCACAGATATTTTTAATATATACTATACAGTGGACTAAAACAATAAAGGAAACATCAGTTTTAATTCCAATAAATATGGAATTTTGACCTAACAAATAGCTGGAGAACTGTACATCAGGACAGAAATTCATTTTTCTTTATCTAGCTGAAATTCATTTGTTAGCAGATGGAAAAGAATCAAAAACACCTAAGCTACAAGTTCTATTTTTCTACTGCTAAATGACGTCTTTGTCAATTTGAATGTTCTCTGAACAAAAGTGCCCCCAAAATATTTGTTGGACAGTGTCTCTCATAATGTATGATTCATCTAAAGCTAAGAAAAGTATTTACAATGTTTCAAATTTTGAATTAAGCATATTTTCATATTGATTGAAAATTTTCATATTCTAAGAGTCATTGTTTGATGGCTTAATTGAAGATTTCACTTTTGGAAAATGTCATTTTTAGTCTATTCTCTTAATTTTGTAACAGGTTCCATAATAGAAATAATTTCTTCATCACTCCATCTATACTGATAAAAGGGTAATATGCTAATCAGACTGGATAGATGGGACGTCTTCCAGACGTCCTTCCAGACAAAGCCATGGCAGCTGCGAGGGTCAAGAGCAGGCGGCCACAGTGGCTGGCAGTGGCAACAGCAACAGGATGATGGGGGAGGCATCTTCCCCTGATTGGCCTGGTTGCCTCCCACAGAGGGAGGTCAGACTGCAGCTTAGGCAGGGAATAGGCCTAAGCCTTCAGTAGGACATCCTCTGAGGGCTCCCGGACTGTGAGAGGGGGCAGGCCGGGCTGAGGGACCACCCCCAAGTGCACGAATTTTCATGCACTGGGCCTCTAGTATAAAAATAATTTCTTTATTGTGAGAGAATACCAGACATGTTAGAGCCTGTCAAAATTAAAAATTTATATCCTGTTTAAAAGCTAAATTAATAAAATTGGGAAATATTAATTTTTTCATTAATTTTGTTGCTTTTACTTTTTAGGCAGATAACCTAAATTATTAAATTCTTTGTTTTAGATTGTTTAATTCTAATTTTAATATATTTAGAGTTGGCAAGTATATTTCATGTGTTTTTCAATGATTGGGGTGTTAGGATTTAGATGGATCCTCCTATTGTTTTCTCATTAATGTTTTTAAAAACTACTTTAAACATTATTGCTCATACTGCTTTTACTTTTTTATTGGCTTTTTTTTCTTTTCAATTATTTGAAACATCTGCCATTCTGTCCCTATTATAGTTGGTCATGTAATTTTGATGTCACACATTATGTCTCAGAAACTAACACAATATCTTTACTTTCTTTTTAAAGATTGTAAGACTATTAAAATGTTTTAAAGTTTATTAATTCCATCTTTTAGTTTAGATGTTATTAGTGGTTAATAGTTTAAATCTACTTTATGTTTATGCTTCCAAGTTATTATTTGTCTGTGTTTGTTTTTTAATGAAGTCAATACTTAGAAAAAAATCTGTTAAAATAATTTTTAAATATTTTGTTAGACATTTAATTCTGATTTCAGGCAACTTATAGTGTTGATACATTTTGACTGTTCGCCCTAACTAATTTGGCTCAGTAATAGAGCGTCAGCCTGTGGACTGAAGGGTCCCAAGTTTGATTCCGGTCAAGGGCATGTACCTTGGTTGTGTGCACATCCCCAGTGGTGGGTGTGCAGGAGGCAGCTGATCGATGTTTCTAACTCTCTATCCCTCTCCCTTACTCTCTGTAAAAAATCAATAAAATATTAAAAAAATAATAATGTATTTGCTCAAAATGTTTCCAAATATTGTTCACTATATTATATTTAACTTTAATACAATCCTAATATATAAAAACCCTGGGTCATAATGACTAGTAATGACTGAGGCTCACCAACCGGAAGTCAGTCCTGCAGTCAGCGCTGCAGGCACGGTGCCCCAGCACTGACTGCTGAGGGGGCTCTGAATCAGGGCCAGAGAGAGGCCTGAAGAGAGAAGCAGGGACTGATCCATTGCCTCTGTGGCAGCTTTTAATCAGCACTTGCTTCTCTCTTTCTCTCCCAGTCTAGCCAGCAGCCACACCTCTATTTCTTTCCAGGCCTCCACCAGGGCTGCTGATCAGCCCTGCCTTTCTGATCAGGCACTGTTGATAGGCCCAGAGACGCTAACTGGCATAAAAATGGACCAATCAGAACCAAATCTGGGTCAACTGTAAGGAGCCAATGGCTGCCTAGGAGGCGGAGCTTTTGACTCTGACTGGCATAGAAACCAACCAATCAGAACCAAATTGGCTGGCAAAGGAGGGCCATAGGGGATGAGATCAGACCAGCAGGGGAGGGCAGTTAGGGGCGATCAGGCAGGCAGAGGTAGTTAGGGGCGATCAGGCAGGCAGGCAGGTGAGTGGTTAGGAGCCAGTGGTCCCAGATTGTGAGAGGTAGTCATAAATCCCCCAAGGTTTCCTGGATTGAAGAGGGTGCAGGCCGGACTGAGGGACCTCCCCCCCTCTGTGCACGAATTTTATGCACTGGGCCACTAGTGAACAAATAAGCATTTTTGTCTTGCTCTAATGCAACATATTGCAAGTGCCATTCATCATAAAACTCTGGCAAACCTTCTTCCACTATTTTTATATTAGTTTAGTCATAGTGTTGTGGGCACTTCTCACTGACACTAGAGATGTGTTACTGGACAACCCCCTGAGCCAGTGGGAGAGGGCTCTTCCCAACCTCGATGCTTGTCTGCTCATATAAATGAATTTATATAAGACACCTTGACTGTGTTATGAAGCCAATTTATTAAAGCAATTAAAGCATGAGCCTTTATTAAAAACCAAAGCAAGCAAACCTATACACCTGGCTTATGAAGCACAGGCAGACTCTCAGCTAATAGGAAGAGCTAGTTGGGTGGGGGTCTGAGGTGTTACATACCTTCCTGTCTATAGGTCTCAAAATTTCTCTGCTGACTATTTTGGTGCAGATGAATTATCAAGGTCCTTTTTTTTTTTTTTTTTTTACTTTGCTGTGGCCTTCCCAAAATTCATGAAAAGCACTCAGCATTTTTATCTTGCCAAGCCTTGAGACTACTGGCTTTTCCACTTAGGGAGTAAAACTGCCCTTTTTCCCCTTTCCTCTTCCCTCCTCCCTTTCTGCATTCTCTAATTAGGGAAGTTTTTTCACCATTTGCTCTCAAGTGTCCTTGTTGGGGATGATAATGGCTTGTTACTTATAAGCTGGCAAAAAATTGCCCACAATGTTTGGCCTAGTTTTAACTTTCCTGTCTCAGTTTCCCTATTTTGCCTGCTCTGGAATCCTATTACAATAGTACCAGCTTCCATGTCACCATTTCATTCTGCACAGTAGTGTTTTCATTTTAAATTAAAAATGTATCCATACTTATTTGTAAACTAAAAATAATTTAATTATATCATAACTAAAATCCTTAGGTATTTTACTTATCAGTTACAAGTTATTTACATGTTACTGTTACTCGTGCTGGCCATATAAAATATTCAAATAAACATTAAAATATTACATCAGTTTGTAAAAGATCATTTGAACTAAATGAATGTTGATATCAACTAGATTTTCAATGCATTTATGTGTAATACTGAAAATAATGAACATGTCCAACATACACAATTAAATAAAACAATAAGGCTTAAAGTGGAACAATAATTAAAGGAAGTGAAGTCTTACCCAAACTACAAGGATATTTATTGAAAATTATTTATACGTCTTCAGCTTTAAAATTTCTAAATGTGCCACTAACCACGTTCCAAGTGCTCACTAGCTACATGTGGCTCAAGGCCACTGCATTGGAGAGTGCAGCCTTAGACATTTGAAGAACACATCTCCTTGACCATCATGTACACAATGGTATTATACTAAGCCCTTCTCTGGACCTCCATTTTTTCCTCAATACAACTGAGATAACATGCTCCAAATTTCATAAGAGTATTACAGAGCTCTAGTGGAGATGGCACATTGGAGGTATGTGGGAACCACGCCAAGGTCCCCAGATAGTCAAGGCCAATGGGAGCACAGAGGCCTTGTCGTCAATACTCCAGAATGGCCAAGGCCACTCTGAGCATGAGCCTAATCAGGGTGCCCAAGGCCAAGATACCATGAGTGGGTGCAAGGACACATGCTACACTGTGCTTTTCTGTAACCTAAATGATTGATGTCACTGGTGGCAGGTAGCCTTCTTTGTCTAAGGAGTAATATACAGGTTACTGACCAGAGAGAGGCTAGAGAGAGCTCAGAGAAGCAGAGGCGGCAGGGAAAGAGAATGTAGCTCCTATGTGTGCAGGAGAGAGGAGAGCTCAGACAGAGCTGAGAGCTGGTACTGCTGTGATGTAAGGCTAAGACAGCGGTTCTCAACCTGTGGGTTGCGACCCCTTTGGCGGTCGAACGACCCTTTCACAAGAGTTGCCTAAGACCATCCTGCATATCAGATATTTACATTACGATTCATAACAGTAGCAACATTACAGTTATGAAGTAGCAACGAAAATAATTTTATGGTTGGGTCACAACATGACCCAACATAGTATTTAAAGGGCCAGAAGGTTGATAACCACTGGGCTAAGAGCTCATAGAGAGCTCAGAAATATAGCTGCCATGTTAACCAGCCAGTGTGCTGGGCAGGGGAGACAGGAGAAGCTGCTGAGCTGGACAGGCTGCTAGAGAAGCTGATGAGGCAGAGAGCTCAGCAACCACTAACAGTGGTTCTCAACCTTCCTAATGCCTCGACCCTTTAATAGAGTTCCTCATGTTGTGGTGACCCCCAACCATAAAATTATTTGCATTGCTACTTCATAACTGTAATTTTGCTACTGTTATGAATCGTAATGTAAATATCTGATATGCAGGATGTATTTTCATTGTTCGCGACCCACAGGTTGAGAACCGCTGCCTATGATGTGAGTCTAGGAGGCAGCATGCAGCTGCTCATATCATAGCTGTGAGCACAGAGACCAATGCTGCTTTGTGGGAAAGATATGTCCAACTGCCTGCCTGTATGGACTTTGCTATGAAGAATTGTCTTGTCTGATGGCTTATGCGGCCACTGGCTTCTGCAGTAAAGACTCATTCTTATACACCCACAACTTCTCACGGCTTCTCCATTTAAGACCCAGCATCTAAGGAGGTCCAGCCCAAGGCAGAGGATAGTGAGCAGAGGATAAAAGAGGAACTTGGACTAAGTTCCCAACAGTTAGTACAGTGGGCAGGGTGTGAGGAAGAACCAGCCTTGGCATAGTCAGGAAGAATTTAGAAGACTACATGGACTCAGAGCAATTCAGAGCAGCAGTGCTGAGCAGTGCTGCTGCTGGCTCTGACAAGGTGTTAATTAATAATAGTTATTTATCTTTTTAAATCTCTAAGCCTGCTGAAACTGGTTTGGCTCAGTGGATAGAGCGTTGGCCTGCGGACTGGAAGGTCCCAGGTTCGATTCCAGTCAAGGGCATGTACCTGGGTTGTGGGCACATCCCCAGTGGGAGGTGTGCAGGAGGCAGCTGATCGATGTTTCTCTCTCATCGATGTTTCTAACTCTCTATCTCTCTCCCTTTCTCTCTGTAAAAAAAAATCAATAAAATATATTTAAAAAAAATAAAATAAATCTCTAAGCCATCTCTTAAAAATTCTTTAGATAATTTTTCATATTTAAGATAGTGCTATTACTCATTCAGAATTACAGATTTAGAGCAAATATATCTAGCTATTTTAAGTGGGATAAATTTTGAATTACAAAATATAATCCTCAGTAAAGGTAATATTTTTTTCTCAAAGCAAGTGGCTTTTATAATTATTAATATTATGTTATTATTATTACTGAAAATAAAGAATAAGTATATAGTGTTTTTTTTCCTAATGAACATTCAATAAAACTGAAAAGGAGATGAAAGTTAACTTGTAGTTTAGTCATTAATAAGAGTATGAAATATCATATACTATGATTCCATTTCATATTACAAACCTCAATAACTTTCTTTCTATCATGAATAATATGCTATGAACTCAACCTTTTAAAATAATAATTTCCAATCTATTATATATCTATTACATTTTATATTTTTTGTGTGATTGAGAAGTATGTTGTTATACTTCAACTAAATTTCATATTCTAAAGTAGCACAATTAACACTTCTTTAGTGAAAGATTCTAACACTTCAGCGTTACCTTTTCAAATACTTCTCACTTTGTAGTGTAAGCCTGGCACAAATCCCAGAATGTGATTCTGAAACACCATTTTCTTCACCTTAGGAACAAGCTTTCGAAAAGTAATTTTCTATTAGCAACAATAATTGAACTCAGTCTATTTCCCTATACTTCCTATCTAAAACCAAATATTCTCTAAATATCAAGGCAAGACACTATGACTATACACTATAAAGAGTAAAAAATATGTTTTAAATATTTAGACTTTAGGTCACTTATAATCTCATGAGTGAAATAGAAATTATAAATAAATAAGTTGAAAGGATCAATGTGTAAATGTAAACAAAGAAACTCAGGCCAGATGCATCGGAATGCAAAGGAAAAATTACTAGGGGTGTTGATATACTGTTAACTCGAGTAATCTGAACTCAAGTAGTGGATAGGATATTGCCATAGTTCGGATGTGGATACTGGGCCACCTAAATGGAGCCAAGCAGCATGAGCAAGGTCTACAGGGCAGACAAGTTCTGGGTATATTTGAGAAATTGCAAGAGGCAAAGAAGACATGAATTTGAAGCATATTATGGACATAGTACATTGTGAAAATACAAGATGATGAAAGAGAGTTTGTGGTAGACAAAATTGTGGAGGACCTTCTGTGACAGGTGAAAGGAGCTGGAACTTGCTCAAAAAGCAATAAGCAGGTTGACCTGAGTGGCGATGGTTAAAATGGGATGCGATTTTAATAGACAGAAGAGAGACCGCTATGGAGTATTGTCATTGAAGTTTTGAATATGGATCTCTCACCATTATTATCCTAGTGCATCAAAAATGTTATGTTACCAAACTGTAATTATTACAACAAAAAGTGGACCCACAAATGTAAAAAAACATTCAACAAAATAATAATAAAGATAGGAATGATGCTATTTATTTCAGGGTTACTATGTGCCAGATGCTCACCTTATATCACATACCATCAATTTCTATTGAAGGAACAGATTTTCACAGTGATTAACTAGTCAAAGGTTTACAGTTAGTGTCAGGCTGAGTCTGAGAGTATCTGAGCCCAAGAATGCAGAACACATGATCACTATTCCTGATTGTTAAGGTGACATTTTATTTTTTCAACCTGGAAGAGAAACAAATATTTTGACCTGAAAGATAATCTGTTTCTATTTCTTTTTTTTTTTTTTTTTTTGGTCCTTCGGGAGACAATTTACAACACAGAGAGTGTAAATGATCCAGAGATTCAAAGTTTCCTTGTAAAGAGACTTGTGTAAAACGAACACTTGATGTTATGTCAATGAATGGAAAGAGGAATGAACATGGTTTCAGCTACAGTTGTGTTTTGTTTTGTTTTGTTTTGTTTTGTTTTGTTTTGTTTTGTAGCACTTAGCATGTTTCATGGATTTAAATAATACAAATACAAATGGTGGCCTACATAGCTCTTATTAAATGTGCACACGATCAGACGAGATCGGGCGCGTTTGCAGAAGGCTCATTATGGCACCTGTAACCAAACCCCTGCGGTTTGTTTGTAAAACATAGCTGAAGGCAGGAAGGCTCTGATTACTTCTTTGCAAGAATAGGAAGGGAATGAACCCTTACTGGCAGCAAAGGCAATAAATGCCATTCTAGAAAAGAGGGAAGGGCATGCATAAAGCATGGAATGATTTCCATAACTGTCATTTGAAATGTAAATGCATTGTATATTAAATGTACATGGATATTAAATAGAAAGAACACTGAAAAAAAAATGTACACAGGATCAATTAATGTGACATGTAAGTAACCATGTAGTTATTATGGATGTTTGGAATCCTATAAACAAAAGCATAAGAAAATAAGTCATATACTGTGTGATTAAGTGAGGAATAGTTAGATTTAGCTACAATTTTGGATTATGAAAGACTATATGCATGAATATGAAATAATTCTAAAAACCATACACTTTAGCTCTTTTGCTTTATACAAATGTATAAACTGAGACTACTACAGGCTAAATTACTTGCCAAGGGTCCTATGATTTGTTAATGAGTAAACCACATCTAGTGTGTTGCATAGAAAAGTCACCAATTCATTGGTTCTTTTTGTGTGTTGGGGGCAGGGAGGGAAAGGGATTGTGGTTTTTGGGAGGGGACTGGAAAAGTAAATTTAATTTGATATTAAATGTTAACAGAAGACACATTGATGAGTTTAAAAAAAAAAAAGTAGAAGGAGGAGAAGGAGCCAGTGAAAGACGTTTAAACCAGAATATTTTTTCCTGAGACATTTATTTGATACAGAATTTATATAAATAGTTTTAGATTAGAATGGAAGAGAGTGAGGAGGAGGGGTAGACAAAAAGGAAGAAAAAGGAAAGAAATAGAAAAATACCACTTTATTCAATAGAATTCAATAACTTGCAAATTGGTTTTGAAGAAAGATAGCCTATCCAGATGGCACAGAAGCAAAACTTAGTTGAAACCACTAACAAGGGAAAGACAGAGAGAATCTCGTCCACTGGCCTGTCCCCAAGTCCATTGCAATCAAATGAAATGTTCTCCCATATTTTTTTCTAAACCTCCAGGCACCCAATTGTCCATCTTTTCCCTTAGTGGTTTATTTATGAATTTGCATTAAGCTAAAAGTAAAAGTAGCTAAAATATCACTTTAAAAGTTAATAAAATAAATTTTATAATAATTCTAAGTTTTTTAACAAAACAGCACACATAAGAAAAAATCTGTTTGACCCCATTATTTCATCCTCTCAATTTTATTTAAATACTAGGGGTCTGGTGCAGGAAATTTGTGCACTGGTGGGAGGAGAGTCCCTCAGCCCAGCTTGCCCCCTCTCACATACTGGGAGCCCTCAGGGGATGTCCTACTGATGGCTTCCCCTTGGGGAGTGGGCCTAAGCCACAGTCTGGCCTCCCTTTGTGGGAGGTGACCGGGCTGGTCAGGGGAAGGCACCAGCCCCATAACCCCACTGCTGCAGCCACTGCCAGTCACTGCAGCCACCAAGGATTTTTCATCAACACGGACTCCAGTCCCTTCACCATGAAAAAATGACAACTTTCTTTAGGCATTTTCAAGATGTGTCTTTGATAGGATATGACAATTCTTTATTATTTTTTTATCCTCACCTGAGGATATGTTTCCATTGATTTTCAGAGAATGCGGAAGAGAAAGGGAAAGACAGAGAGAAACATCAAAATGAGAGGAACACTTTGATTGGTTGCCTCCTGCATGAGCCCTGACCTGGGCCCGGGCCAGGGAGGAAGCTGCAACTAGGTGCATGCCCTTGGTCAGAATTGAACCCAGATCCTGCAGTAGGCAGGCCAAGGCATTATCCACTGAGCAAAACCAGCTAGGGAAGGATATGACATTTCTTAGCCCTCCAGTAGCAGACCTTCATTTTTTTTCGCCAGGAGTGTGGTGAAAAACCCTAGATCACCTATTTGGATTCTTATTACCCAAGTTACTAAGAATATTACCATTGGCATACAGGGAGCTTAGCCAATGAGCAGTCAGAAAAGGTGTTTTCTCTGTAGTTCACACCGATCGCCAGCTCGGCCCCCCACCTAGGCCTGATGCCTCGGCCAGAAGCATCGACCCCCATCACCCTCCGATCGTTGGATCGGCCCCTCGCCCAGGCCTGACACCTCTGGCTGAAGCGTCAGGCCAGGGCAGGTGACCCCCATCTCCCTCCGATCGCTGGCTCCGCCCCACACCCAGGCCTGATGCCTCTGGTCCAGGCTTCAGGCCTGGGCAGGAGACCACCATCTTTCCCTGATTGCTGGCTCTTCCCCCCGCCCAGATGTAATGCCTCTGGCCGAAGTTGTAGGCTTGGGAAGGGGCCCCCCCACAGCTCCAATTGCAGGCTCAGCCCTGCCCAGAAGCCCCCTGGCTCAGACCCTTCCTATGCTGCTCAGGGCCCACACGGGGCCTACCTCAGAGTGACCTGGGTGCCGATGATGTTCCCAGGAGCCAGGCTGCTGGGCCCTAAGTATGCAAATTAACTGCCATCTTTGTTGGGTTAATTTGCATACTCATCCAATTGGCTGGTGAGTGTAGCGGAGTGACACCAATTTGAATGTTTCTCTTTTATTAGTGTAGATATTGAAGATAAAACTCAATACTCAGCACTAAAACTGAACTATTACCATTGCACATACTATAAACAATGGAGAAAAAACCTATCAAAGATTTTCTTTTTTTTTAATTGCTTTATTGCTTAAAGTATTACAAAGAGTATTACATATGTCTCCTTCTTTTCCCGTCCTTGACAATCCCCTGACCTCCCCTACCCCCCAGTGTCTTATGTCCATTGGTTATGCTTATATGCATGCATACAAGTCCTTTGGTTGATCTCTTACCCTCCCCTCCTGCCCCCCAACCCTCCCCAGCCTTCTCGCTGTAGTTTGACAGTCTGTTCGAGGCTGCTCTGCCTCTGTATCTATTTTTGTTCATAAGTTAATAATGGTCTTTATTATCCATAAATTAGTGAGATAATGTGGTATTTTTTCTTCATTGACTGGCTTATTTCACTTAGCATAATGCTCTCCAGTTCCATCCATGCTGTTGCAAATGGTAAGAATTCCTTCCTTTTTCAAGCAACATAGTATTCCATAGTGTGGATGTACCACAGTTTTCTAATCCATTCATCTACTTGGCACTTAGGCTGTTTCCAGATCTTAGCTATGGTGAATTGTGCTGCTATGAACATATGGGTGCACATATCCTTTCTGATTGGTGTTTCTGTTTTCTTGGGATATATTCCTAGAAGTGGGATCACAGGGTCAAATGGGAGTTCCATTTTTAGTTTTTTGAGGAAACTCCATAGTGTCTTCCATAGTGGCTGCACCAGTCTGCATTCCCACCAGCAGTGCATGCGTGTTCCTTTTTCTCCACATCCTCACCAGCACTTGTCATTTGTTGATTTGTTGATGATAGCTATTCTGACAGGTGTGAGATGGTACCTCATTGTTGTTTTGATTTGCATTTCTCAGATGATTATTGACTTTGAGCATGTTTTCATATGTCTCTTGGCTTTCTGAATGTCCTCTTTTGAAAAGTGTCTATTTAGGTCTTTTGCTCATTTTTTGATTGGATTGTTTATCTTCCTTTTGTTAAGTTGTATGAGTTCCCTATAAATGTTGGAGATTAAACCCTTATCGGTGATAACATTGGCAAATATGTTCTCCCATGCAGTGGGCTTTCTTGTTGTTTTGTTGATGGTTTCTTTTGCTGAGCAGAAGCTTTTTATTTTGATGTAGTCCTATTTGTTTATTTTCTCTTTAGTTTCCAATGCCCCAGGAGCTGTATCAGTGAAGAAATTGCTTTGGCATATGTCTGAGATTTTGTTGCCTTTGGATTCTTCTAGTATTTTTATGGTTTCCTGTTGTACATTTAAGTCCTGTATCCATTTTGAGTTTATTTTTGTGTATGGTGTAAGTTGGTGGTCTAGTTCCATTTTTTTGCATATATCTGTCCAATTTTCCCAACACCACTTATTGAAGAGACTATTTTGACTCGATTGTATGTTCTTGACTCCTTTGTCAAATATTAATTGAGTATATTGTTTCAGGTCGATTTTTGGGCTCTCTATTCTATTCCATTGATCTATATGTCTATTCTTGTGCCAGTAACAGGCAGTTTTGAGAACAGTGGCTCTGTAATACAGCTTGATATCTGGTATTGAGATTCCCCCCTACTTTGTTCTTTCTCAGGATCACTGCAGCTATTTGGGGCCTTTTTTTTATTCCAGATGAATTTTTGGAGAGTTCGTTCTAGGTCTGTGAAATATGCTATTGGTATTTTAATGGGAAGTGCTTTGAATTTATAGATTGCTTTGGGTAGTATGGATATTTCAATGATGTTGATTCTACCAATCCAAGAACATGGTATGTTCTTCCATCTGTTTATGTCTTCCTCTATCTCTTTTTTCAATGGCCTGTAGTTTTCTAAGTAAAGGTCTTTTACTTCTTTAGTTAAGTTTATTCATAGGTATCTTAATTTTTTGGGTGCGATGGTAAATGGGATTGCTTTTTTAGTCTCTCTTTCTGTAAGTTCACTATTGGTGTATAGAAATGCCTCAGATTTCTTTTTTATTATTATTATTAGTTAAGGTATTACAAATGTGTCCTCATCCCCCACATTAACCCCCAACCTCCCACCCACACACAAACTCATGCTCCCATCCTGCTGTTGTCCATGTCCATTGTTTTTGGCTTATATACATGTATGCAAGTCCTTCGGTTGATCTCTTCCCCTTACCCCCACCCTCCCCTACTTTCCTTCTGGGGATTGATAGCCTGATCGCTGTTTCTCAGTCTTTGGGTCTGTCCCTTTTCATCAATCTATGTTGTTCTCTATAATCCACAAAGGAGTGAGATCATGTGGTATTTATCTTTCTCTGTCTGGCTTATTTCACTTAGCATAATGCTCTCCAGTTCCATCCATGCTGTTGCAAAAGGCAAGAGTTTCTTTTTTTTTACCGCAGCATAGTATTCCATTGTGTAAATGTACCACAGTTTTCTAATCCACTCATCTGCTGATGGGCACCTAGGCTGTTTCCAAATCTTAGCTATGGTGAATTGTGCTGCTATGAACATAGGGGTGCATATATCCTTTCTGATTGGCGTTTCTGGTTTCTTGGGATATATTCCTAGTAGTGGGATCACTGGGTCAAATGGGAGTTCCATTTTTAGTCTTCTGAGGTAGCTCCATACTGTTCTCCACAGTGGCTGCACCAGTCTGCATTCCCAC
The DNA here is from genome assembly GCF_963259705.1 of Myotis daubentonii. Lineage (NCBI taxonomy): Eukaryota > Metazoa > Chordata > Mammalia > Chiroptera > Vespertilionidae > Myotis > Myotis daubentonii. Next base: position 87,993,997 of record NC_081842.1, read on the forward strand.
CAGCAGTGCAGAAGGGTTCCTTTTTCTCCACATCCTCTCCAACACTTGTTGTTTGTTGATTTGTTGATGATAGCCATTCTGACAGGTGTGAGATGATAACGCATTGTCGTTTTGATTTGCATCTCTCGTATAATTAGTGACTTTGAGCATGTTTTCATATGTCTTTCGGCCTTCTGTATGTCCTCTTTCGAAAAGTGTCTATCTAGGTTCATTGCCCATTTTTTTATTGGATTGTTTATCTTCCTTTTGTTAAGTTTCATGAGATCCCTGTAAATGTTGGAAATTAAACCCTTATCGGTGGTATCATTGGCAAATACGTTCTCCCATGTAGTGGGTCTTCTTGTTGTTTTGTTCATGGTTTCCTTTGCTGTGCAAAAGCTTTTTATTTTGATGTAGTCCCATTTGTTTATTTTCTCTTTAGTTTCCATTGCCCTAGGAGCATTATCAGAGAAGAAATTTCATCGGCATATGTTTGTGATTTCGCTGCCTGTGGATTCCTCTAGTATTTTTATGGTTTCCCGTCTTAAGTTTAAGTCTTTTATCCATTTTGAGTTTATTTTTGTGTATGGTGTGAGTTGGTGATCTAGTTTCATCCTTTTGCATGTATCTGTCCAATTTTCCCAACAACATTTATTGAAAAGATTGTCTTGACTCCATTGTATGCTCTTGCCTCCTTTGTCGAATATTAATTGGGCATAGTGGTTTGGGTCGATTTCTGGGCTCTCTATTCTATTCCATTGATCTATATGTCTTATCTTGTGCCAGTTCCAAGCTGTTTTAAGAACAGTGGCTTTGTAATACAGTTTGATATCTGGTATTGAGATCCCACCTACTTTGTTCTTTCTCAGGATTGCTGCAGCTATTTGGGGTCTTTTTTTATTCCAGATAAATTTTTGGAACGTTCGTTCTAGATTTGTGAAAAATGCCGTTGGTAATTTAATGAGGATTGCATTGAATCTATAAATTGCTTTGGGTAGTATGGACATTTTGATGATGTTGATTCTACCAATCCATGAACACGGTATATTCTTCCATCTGTTTATGTCTTCCTCTATCTCTTTCTTCAGTGTCCTGTAGTTTTCAGCATATAAGTCTTTTACCTCCTTAGTTAAGTTTATTCCTAGGTATTTTAATTTTTTTGGTGCAATGGTAAATGGGATTGCTTCTGTAGTTTCACTTTCTGTAAGTTCACTATTGGTGTAAAGAAATGCCATGGATTTCTTAGCATTAATTTTGTATCCTGCTACATTGCCAAATTCATTTATTAAGTCTAATAGTTTTTTGATGGAGTCTTTAGGGTTTTTTTACTTATAATATCATGTCATCTGCAAATAAGGACAGTTCAGTTCTTCTTTTCTAATTTGGATGCCTTTTATTTCTTCTTATTGTCTAAATACAATGGCTAATACTTCCAGTACTGTGTTGAACAGGAGTGGTGAGAGTGGGCATCCCTGTCTTGTTCCTGTTCTTAGAGGAAATGGTGTTAGTTTTTGTCCATTGAGTATGATGTTGGGTTTTTCATATATGGCTTTTATTATGTTGAGGTATGATCCTTCTATTCCCACCTTGCTGATAGTTTTTATCAAAAATGGGTGTTGGATTTTGTCAAATGCTTTTTCTGCATCAATTGATATGATTATGTGGTTTTTTTCTTTCAATTTGTTTTTGTGATGTATCACGTTTATTGATTTGTTGATATTGTACCATCCTTGCAACCCTGGGATAAATCCTACTTGGTCATGGTGAATGATCTTTCTGATGTACTGCTGGATCCTATTTGCTAAGATTTTGTTGAGGATTTTGGCATCTATGTTCATGAGGGATATTGGCCTGTAATTCTCTTTCATTGTGTTGTCTTTATCTGGTTTTGGTATTAGGGTGATGCTGGCTTCATAGAATGAACTTGGAAGTGTTCCTTCCTCTTGAATTTTTTGTAGTAGTCTGAGGAGGATAGGTTTTAGTTCTTCCTTGAATGTTTGGTAAAACTCCCCTGTGAAGCCGTCTGGTCCTGGGCTTTTGTTTGCTGGGAGCTTTTTGATGACTGCTTCAATTTCTTCCATAGTTATTGGCCTATTGAAATTTTTAGATTCTTCCTGATTGAGTTTTGGAATGTTGTATTTTTCTAGGAATATGTCTATTTCCTCCAGGTTTTCTAGTTTGTTGGAGTAGAGTTGTCCATAGTATTTTTTAAGGATAATTTGTATTTTTGTGGGGTCTGTTGTTATTTTGCCTCTAGCATTTCTGATTTTGTTTATTTGGGTCCTCTCTCTTTGCTTCTTCGTGAGCCTGGCTAGAGATTCATCAATCTTTTTTATACTTTCAAAGAACCAGCTCTTGGTTTCATTGATTTTATGGATTTTTTTTTGGGGGGGGGTCTCTATGTCATTTATTTCTTCTCTAATCTTTATTATCTCCTTCCTTCTGCTCACTCTGGGCTTTTCTTGTTGCTCTCTTTCTAGTTCTTTGAGATTTAGACTTAGATGGTTTACTATTATTTTTTCTTGTTTTTTGAGATAGGCCTGTAGAGCTATAAACTTCCCTCTCAGGACTGCTTTCATTGAGTCCCAAAGGTTTTGGATTGTTGTGTTTTCATTGTCATTAGTTTCCAGGATGTTTTTAATTTCTTCTTTGATCTCCTTAGTAATCCAATCAATATTTAATAGCATGCTATTCAGCTTCCAAGTGTTTGAGTATTTTGAGTGGTTTTTATTGTAGTTTATTTCTAATATTATGCCATTGTAGACTGAGAAGATGCTTGGTTTGATTTCAATCTTCTTGAATTTGGGGATACTTTGCTTGTGACCCAATATGTGGTCTATTTTTGAATATGTCCCATGAGCCCTTGAGAAGAATGTATATTACTTGGCTTTGGGGTGAAGTGTTCTGAAGATGTCAATTAATTCCATCTGATCTAGTGAGTCATTTAGGATTGCTGTTTCTTTGCTAATTGTTTGTCTAGAGGATTCATCCAGTGATGTCAGTGGTGTATTAAAGTCCCCTACTATGATTGTATTTTTGTCGATCTCTCCTTTGATACCTTCCAGGAGTTTTTTATGTATTTGGGTGCTCCTGTATTGGGTGCATATATGTTTATCAGGGTTATATCTTCTTGTTGTATTGATCCCTTTAGTATTATGAAATGGCCTTCCTTATCTCTTGTTATGGCCTTCACTTTGAGGTCTATTTTGTCCGATATAAGTATTGCTACCCCAGGTTTTTTTTTCATTTCCATTTTCCTGAAATATATTTTTCCATACCTTCACTTTCAGTCTGTGTGAGTCCCTACTTCTGAGGTGGATCTCTTGTAGACAGCAAATATATGGGCCATTTTTTTTTATCCATTCAGCCACTCAATGTCTTTTGATTGGACTATTTAGTCCATTTATGTTTAAAGTTATTATTGAAAGGTACTTGTTTGTAGCCATTTCTATTTTTTGTGGCTGTTTTCTTTCTGAGCTTTTTATTTCTTCTTTTTACTCCAGTCCCTTTAGCATTTCTTGCATTGCTGGCTTGGTGGTGATGAACTCCCTTAGCCTTTTTTTGTCTTTGAAGCTTCTTTTTCCCCCTCAATTTTGAATGATAGCCTTGCTGGATAGAGTATTCTTGGATTCAGTCCTTTGCTTTGCATCACTTTGTAAATTTCTGTCCATTCTTTTCTGGCCTGATGTGCTTCTGTTGGGAAATCATTTGATAATCTAATGGGAGATCCCTTCTATGTAACTTTCCATCTCTCTCTTGCAGCCTTTAAGATTCTCTCTTTCCAGAACATTTGCCATGGTAATTATGATGTGTCTTGGTGTGGCCTTTTTGGTTTCACCTTGTTTGGGACTCTTTGTGCTTGTATGACTTTTTTCTTCCCCACGTCAGGGAAGTTTTCTGATATTATTTCTGTTGTTCTGGCACCCCTATTATTCGTATGTTGTTTCATTTCATCTTGTCCCATAGCTCCCTTAGGCTCTCCTCCTGTCTTTTAATTTTTTTCTCCAATTGCAGTTCAGTTTGCGTGTGTTTTGCTTCCCTGTCTTCTAATTCGCTAATTCGGTCCTCCACTTCTCCTAGTCTACTGTTGAAACTTTCAATGATGTTTTTTATTGCAGCTATAGCACTCTTCATTTCTTCTTCATTCTTACATAATTTATTGATTTTTTCATCCGTTTCTTCTTGCATAAGTTGTTGATTTTTTCCTCCATCTGGTTTATGCATTCTAGGACCCTTAACATGAATTCTTTTTCTGTCATGCTGACTGCCTCTGTTTCACTTAGCTGCTTTTCTTGCAAGTCCTCCTTTTCTTTCCTTTGGGGGTTTCTTTGTCTACCCATCTTTGATCTCACCAACATATCTAGATGTCGAGTCATTCAGGGGCTGCTCCCTGGGTGGCAGTGGCTTCTTGGGCTGTGGTTGCTCCTTGGGTGGTTGTGGTAGCAGCTGCTCCTCAGTTGGCAGCAGCTCCTCTGGTGGGTGCTGTTCACAGCTGTGGTGGCTCCTCTGGCTGGTGCAGGGAGGCTTCACACACAGCTGCTGTTCCTCAGACAGAGGGTGTGCTGATCACGATGCTGCTGTTCCTTGGATGGGGGCGGGCTGCTCACGTGGCTGCTGTTCTTTGAATGGGGCTGGCTGCACTCTGCTCTTGTTCCTCTGATGTGGTGGGCTGCTTGTGGGGCTACTGCTCCTAGGACTTGGATAGGTTGATTGCAAGTCTACTGCTCCTCAGATGGGGGTGGGCTGCTTGCGAGGCTGCTGCTCTTTGGATGGGAGTGAGCTGCACACGTGGCTGCTCCTCCTCAGACGGGGACGTGCCACTCACCCGGCTGCTGCTCGTTGGACAGGTGCAGGCTGTTGTGGCTCTGCTCCTCGGACCGGTGCGTGCTGTGCAGGGCTGCCGCTCCTTGGACGTGGGCAGTCTGCTCGTGTGGCTGCTGCTCCTCGGACCGGGGTGGGCTGCTGCTGCTCCTCGAATGGGGCCGGGCCGCTTGCAGAACTGCTGCTCCTCGGATTGGGCAGGCTGCTCGTGCGGCTGCTGCTGCTTGGATGAGGGCAAGATGCTTGTGCAGCTGCTGCTCCTCATACTAGTGCAGGGTGTGAGCAGCTGCTGCTCCTTGGATGTGGGGAGGTTGTGCAAGGCTGCCGTTCCTCAGAGGTAGGAAGACTGCTCATGTGGCTGCTGCTCCTTGGACAGGTCGGACTGCTCACTTGGTTGCCCTCCTCCGATGGGGAAGCGGGCCGCTCACACAGCTGCTAATACTTGGACAGGGTCAGGCCACATGTGGCTGCTGCTCTTAGGCTCGAGGCAGGCTACTCACGGGGCGGATGCTCCCGGGACAAGAGTGTGCCGCTCACGTGTCTGCTGCTCACGTGGTTGAAAAAATAATGTGGAAACAAGTAGGAAATAAAGGAACAAAAAAAAAAAAAAGGAGAACAAAGAAAAAATCAAAAAAAGCTAACAAAATAATAATAAAAAAATAAAAATGAAAAATTGAAATGTCATTCCTTTGGCTGGCTTAAGATCCAGTTTTCTGAAATGTCTGTGATTTTTGTTGTTGTTGTCTCAAAGATTTTCTTTATGACATATCCTGTCTTTAGTTCAAAGGTAACCATCACTCATCAAAGAAGCTTTCTCAAATCATACTAGAAGACCAAGAATCAGCAAACTATGGACCAGGGACCAAATCTGGTCTGCTGTGCGTTTTTTGTAAATAAAGTTTTATTGGAACACAATAAGCCCCTTCCCCTTTTTTAACATATCATCTATAGCTGTTTTCATACTACTTTACGGAGGAGGGTCATAAGGAAAAAAGGTTTTGATGTTATTTTGAAAGTATTACCCAGATATTTTATACCAAATGGTTTGCTGTATCAGGCCTCTTTCCAGCATGAAATCAGAGTCTGGCAAATAATGGGCACTTAAGCTCACATAAAGGAAAAAACTTGTCAGGTCAGATTTGAACTATCAGAAATCTTACCCAATAACAAAGTTTGCCTAACAATTTCAAAAATAGAGGCAATCAAGGTGGTAGACAGAGTGGAGAGAGAACCTGGACATTCCAGGAAGATTCTATCCTTCCTTCATACCACATCTGCTCCCTGTTCTAGAGAATTACATGTGATTTGCAAGAGATGTTTGTGAGATACCTGCTATTTATAGTACAGATATGCTTCCTATTTCGGACCACTTTCTCACAATTCTTATGCTGTGAAGCCCGTTTAAGTTATGTAATATCCTTCTTTTATACCCAGAAAATTGTATAGCTTATTTGACATTCTTTACTGTCATACATTATGAATTCATAATTTACTGTAAGTAATGATAATAGTACACACAGGTATTTTGTTGAAAGCAGCCTACAAAAGGACTATTCCTCATATCAAGTGCCATGTTTGCTTAAAGAATTTGATAAAAATATTAGACTTTCAGCTGACTTTTCCTCCCTGGAGGTGGGTGGTGGGGTGTGGTGGTAGGTTTTTTCTCCCAAGAAAAAGAAATAGATTATGAATCTCAGGCAGGCTGTTTTAAATATTTCACCCTCAGCACTTAAGAATATTTGGTAAGTGATGAATGTCTAAAAGAAAGATCAGGTGAATCCTCATAGACCCCTTCTAAATTTGTTCCAATTCTGACACCTGAAGAATCTATCAACTAAAAACTTGGTGATCCACCAATGTATTTGGTTATCATTTTATATTGTTAGAGTACTTCTGCTACCAAAACACACATGCATAAAATTACTGTTGGAAGAAGGGGGATGAGAAAAGAAGTAGAGAGAAGGGAGCTTCTCTTCTTAAATAGAAATAGAGAAATAGAACAGAGCTGGAAATGTCTGCAGTTCACTGGATCCTGGGGAATCTAGTTTCTCCAACTGTGTGTAGAGAAAAGAAGAGCTGTGATAGCACTGCCTGTAAGAATTGTGGTTTTTATGTATTTCAATTTTATGTCTTTTCAAATGACAAATATCTTGATAACTATTCCATGGGCAAAAGTGTGTAAAGAGATTTTCAAATGAATCTTTAATATTCTGTAAAACATATGAAAGAAAAATCAATCTAAAAACTCAGAGCCATAAAGAACTATATATTGGTGATGGTGATATTTAAAAGTAATACAAGGAGAGTTTTAGATGGACCTGAAGAGCATTATGCTAAGTGAAATAATCCAGCCAGAGAAAGGTAAGTATCACATGCTCTCACCCATTTTTAGAATATAATGAACAACATCAACTGATAAACAAAAATAGATACAGAGACAGAGAGAAGCATCAAACAGATCATTCAACCTAAGAGTGAAGGCAGGAGGGGGTGGGGGAGTGGGGTAAGAGATATACCAAAGGACATGTGTGCATGCAGATGAGCATAACCAATGGACAGACAGTCGGGTGGTGAGGGCATGTGCTGGGAGGTGGGAGTGGCTGTGGAGAGGTCACTGGGGGAAAAGGGAGACTTATGTAATACTTTAAACAATAAAGAATTTAAATAAATAAATAACACTAAAAAAAAAGAATACAAGGAACTAAAATTATATAAGAAAAAAAATAAAACTCCAGAGGGGACAGTCAGAAACCCAAATAATGCATAATTACTGATCTAAAAAACAACTTGAGAGCCTGGCTGGCATGGCTCAGTGGTTGAGCGTCGACCTATGAACCTGGAGGTCACAGTTGAATTCCCTGTCAGGGCACATTCCTGGGTTGTGGGCTCTATCCCTAGTGTAGAGCATGCAGGAGGCAGCCAATTAATGATTCTTTCTCAACATTGATGTTTATATCTTTCTCTTCCTCTCCTTTCCTCTCTGAAATCAATAAAAAATATATTTTAAAAAATCAACTTGAGATGATATCTCAGAATTCAGAGAAAAGTAATAAGGATGCAATGAGATAAAAGATATTAAGAACAAAGACAAAATTGTCTAGTGACCATAAAAATATATGACAGATTAAAGAACTCAATTGTCAAAGTTATAGAAGAAAAACAATCAAATTTTAAAAGTACTATATATTCATATTTTGAAAGGTTACTATATTCCAAAAAGCACTTGCTGGCAACATTGTTAAGGTAAAATGTCAAAGGAGAAAAATTACTAAGAGTCCAAGCAGACAACAATATATCTACAAAATATCAAATATCAGAGTAATCTAAATTACTAAATGCCAGGAAATTATCTAGATATTTCTAAGAGTAATAAAAGAAAACCAAACAAAAATTACTATCAAAATCTGGGATAAAAAGTGTTTAAGAGAGTAAAAATATTTTTAAAAGCTGTCAAATTTATTTATAATTCCACTAGAGGCCTGGTGCATGAAAATTCGTGTACTCAGGGGTGGGAAGCATCCCTCCCCTCCGAGTCAGACATCCCTCTGGCAGCCTGGAAGCCCTTGGGAGATGTCCACCTGCTGGCTTAGGCCCACTCCCCAGGGGAACAGGCTTAAGCTGGCAGTCAGACATCGTCTGGCAGCCCTGGAGCCCTTGGGGGATGTCCACCTGCCAGCTATTTGCATGTATATGTGCACACATATGTATCTATATACATCCATGTGATTATCCAAAGTATGTGTATACATGCATATACACATATGCATATTCATATATGTATATATTTAAAAGATGTTAGTTTTAGATATATGTATATATATGTGTACTAGAGGCCCGGTGCACAAAAATTTGTGCACTCGGGGCGGGGGGAAGGGGGGAGGTTCCTCAGCCTAGCCTATGCCCTCTCACAGTCTGGGACAACTCAGGAGATAACGACCTGCTGGCTTAGGCCTGCTCCAGGGTGGCAGAGGGCAGGCCCAATCCCTAAGTGCAGCCCCTGGTCGGGCTGAGACCAGGGCTGATTGGGGTGTTGGGGCGCCGCCCCTGTCATGCACAGAGCAGGGCGGATCAGGAGGTTGCGATGCCACCCTCAGTCACTCTCAGGGTAAGGCCAATTGGGGGGTTGGGGCACCGCCCCGTCACACTCAAGGCAGGGTCGATGGGGAGGTTGCGACGCCACCCCCTGTCACTCAGGGTAGGGCCAATCAGGGGGTTGGGGTGCTGCCCCCCATCACTCACAGAGCAGGGCCCATCAGGGGGGTGGGGAGCTCCCCCCTGTCACGCACAGAGCAGGATCGATCAGGGGGTTGAGGAGCTCCCCCCATCACTCACAGAGTAGGGCAGATAGGAGAGTTGGGGCACCGCCCCCTGCCACACACAGAGCAGGGCAGATCAGGGGGTTGGAGTGCCGCACCCTGTCACACTCAGGGCAGGGCCGATGGGGAGGTAATGGCTCTACCCCGTCACACACAGAACAGGGCCAATCAGGGGGTTGGGGCACCGCACCCTGTCACACACAGAGCAGGGCCGATCAGGGGGTTAGGGTGCTGCAGCCTGTCACACACAGAGCTGCAGGGCAATCAGGGGGTTGGAGAGCTCCCCCCTATCAGGCACAGAGCAGGGCTGATCAGGGGATTGGGGTGCCTTCCCCTGTCATGAACAGAGCAGGGCAGATAGGGAGGTTGTGGCCCCGCCCCCTGTCACACACAGAGCCGCAGAGTGATCAGGGGGTTTGGGTGCTGCCCCCTGTCACGCTGATCCCGGTGCCAGGAGGCATATTACCCTTTTACTATATAGGATAGAGGCCTGTTGCACAGGTGGGGGCCAGCTGGTTTGCCCTGAAGGGTGTCCTGGATCAGGGTGGGGTCCCCACTGGGGTGCCTGGCCAGTCTGGGTGAGGGGCTGAGGGCTGTTTTCAGGCTGGTTGGTGACTGAAGCTCCCAACTGATCCTTTTTATCTTTTTTTTTTCTTTTTATTCTGGGCCAGCTTTATCTCTGAGGCTTGGCTCCAGCTCTTAGGCCTCCACTGCTAAAAGCAGGTATCTGGTTTGTTTGGGTTCTATAATGGAAACACTGTTTCAACTCCAGCTCTGAGATCCAGGCTGGCTGAAAGCAGGTTTCTGGAGTTTGTTTAGCTTCTATATTTGTAACAATGTTTCAAACTGCAAGCTCAGAGGCCGGCAGCGGCAGGCGGGGAACGTTGGAGTTCTTCGTCACTGAAGCAAGCAAGCCTCATGTTAGCTTCAAGCTGCCTGGCTGCCGGCTGCCATCTTGGCTGGCAGTTAATTTGCATATCACCCTGATTAGCCAATGGGAAGGGTAGCAGAGGTATGGCTAATTACCATGTTTCTCTTTTATTAGTTAGGATACCCTGTGTATACAGCGTACACACACTTTAACAGCTGGTAGATCAATTCTGAAAATGAGATGTATTTTAATAAGCACTTCCTTCAGAATTATTCAGAGCGTGTGTAGACATTTTGGGGGAACACCCTCCATACTTAAAACTAAATTTGTTTGTACATGGGGCCTTTTGGGGGCAGTCACTGGGGGACAACTCCCTAACCTTCACTGCTTATCTCTCCTCTATGGGTTAGTTTCTGTAATTGCCACATCCCATCCTTAGGAGGATCACCTTTCCCGGTGGAGCTGAGGCATGGGGAGTGCTGCGAGAACCAGTCAATGGGGACAGAGAACTGGCCTTCTTGTGCCTCCCAGGCTATGACGCAGGCTGATGGGTGAGTGAGCCCCTCCCAGCCCCTGAAAGGTGGTCCACACGTACCAGTTTAGATAACAGAGGATATGAGAAAGGAGTTGTGATGCTGTACACGACTGCAATCCACCTTCTCCGTTACCATTTGTTGGGAGTCCCCTGGGGAGATCAGTCAGCTTTCATTTCGTGCTGTGGCCTGGTAACAGCCTCCCTTACTCATCAAGTGATAATGTCCCCAGTCCACTGCAACATTCAACTTTTTTATCTTAGAGAAAGGACAAAACATAACGCTGGATGTGCCAAGAAAAGTCATTTCAGAAGGTGTTTTTTTCTGCTGCTCAGGGTCCATTTCTCTCTTCCCATTGTCAGTGGAGTGAAGCAAGGACTAACACAACCCGAACAAGGTTGCCATGAGGGCCAAACAGACTGGCTCAGGAGAAAAAAATTCAGAAACGCATGTCCTATGTCACAGCACCACCTGTAAGCCATTAGAACCATGTGTAACATGTATGTGTGTCACACTGTTCCAGGCACTGGCTTGCATAGCCCTCACCACCAGCCCCGGAGCCCTGTGGTGGTTCCATTGCACAGATAAGCAAGCTGAGCCCTCGGAAGGTCCCTGGCTGGGGGGCCCCAGCCCACACAGGACAGGATTTGGAAGCAAACCCTTCCCTTCACTCCCACCTTCAGAACCTGAGCTCCTAACTCCTGTCTCATCAGCCACTGTGGGAGCAAGACTTGTAAGATGGGTTCTTAGGCAGACGTGGCATTCTCCTGGCTCAGCAGTGGGGAAGGGTTTCTGACTTTACATGATAATGAAGAGAGTGAAGATGGAAATGCTGGTGGGGCCCACCCACATGCGAAATCAGCCTTTCTGTCTGGCCATTCCTTAGGGATTTCCTAGGGGAGCCATTCTCTACTAGGGGGACTGTCCATCTTCCCAGGAGTCAGGCCCCTAATTCGCCATTCCCTTTGGCTGCCGAGCCTGGTTGTGGGAGGCGCCCAGCCACCCCGACCTCTGGGGTGTTCCCCAAACGTGGCCCAACCCCACCAAACTCCCGCCCCTGGCCTCCACAGCTCAGCATGGGTGTGGGGATGCTAGCCTTGGGCGCCTCTGAGCCCTGCAACCTGTCATCGGCCACGCCTCTCCCAACAGGTGGGGCCATCATGGTGAGACTGCTGGTGCCCCTGTCACAGTCTGCCTCACTGCTGCCCCGGCCAGCAAGGGCCCCACACTGCTGTCGTAGCAGTGGGTGGCCGGCGTGGGCCTGCTGATGGCAGATGGCACTCATTGTGCTGCTGATCCACTTTCCTCATGGCAAGCTTCCTGGCCCTGCCGCCGCCATCTTTGTTGTGTCAATTTTCATATTCCCTCCTTATTGGTTGTGGGCTCGGTCATCTTTGTTGTGGAGTTATGGTTAATTTACATATAATGTTCATTAGATAGGATAACAAAAATGTCAAGGGCAATATAAGAAAAGTAAAGGCACATCATACTGTGAGATTGCGTATAAAGAGAGACAATGGCCAGACCATATATAAACACAGAACACTGACATACAACCTGCAACAAGCAGCCCAGGAAACCAACCCATTATATGAAGAACCAGCCCAGAAAGCAGGCCTACTATCTACATGTCAGAGTTATAGGAGGTCAGACCACTGTCTCCTGGAAGCCAAACAATAACCTCTGTCACAGTTGGCTCAAACTGGCCAGGACAACATTGATAACTAACAACTCCCCTGAATTTTGTCCCAATTTCCAATTTAAGACTATCAGAGAAAGCCAAATATGTACCCCCTAACCAATCACATAGGGTGCCCCTCTTCTAGTTAGCCTGCCTACAGCTTCTCCATGCCAACAGCTTCTAATCAGGGCATACCTAAAGCCTTCCTTTTTATACACTATAAAGCTTTCCCATTCCTCTGCTTGCCTTTGAGTTTTTGCCAAATGCAAGTAATGGTGACTGGCTTTCTTGCTATATAATAAGCTCTGAAAAAATAGCCTTTGTTTATTAGTTGGTTGGTCTTCATTTATTTCTATGATACTTTTGAACATGGATGTGTAATTATAAGTCAGTTTCAGGAAACTGAATTCAGTAGGATTAATAACAATATATGATCAAATATCATTTTTTGAGATAGTGGAAGAATAGTTTAATATCAAGACTAGCCAACCCTGGCCAGCGTTGTTCAGTGGTTAAAGTGTCAACCCAAGTGTGCATGCTGAAGGGTTGAGAGTTTGATTCCCGGTCAAGAGCATGTACTTGGGTTGTAGGTTTGATCCCTGATCCCAGTCAGGCCATGTGTGGAAGGCAACCAATTGATTTCTCTCCTTCTCCCTCCCTCCCTCTCTAAAAATCAATGGAAAAAATATCCTTGTGTGAGGATCAACAACAACAAAAAAAGACATGCCAAAGAATTTATGTTTGGAATCTATGTATATAAAATCCTAATATGCAAATAGAGCAAACGGCAGAACAACAGAACAACCAGTAACTATGGCTGGTGCTGACCATCAGGGGATGTCCAAGGAACATGGCAGGCATCAGCAGCAGGCGGCAGAGCACAGAACATGGTGGGCATTGGCCATGGTGGGATGGTGGAGCAGAGGGCGCCAGATCATGGGGGCGCCAGACCAAGGTGGGGTGCTAGTCACTGTAGTCATCGGGGCAAGCCTCCGGTGGTCCCTGACAATTCTTTGCTCCTGCACTGCGGTCCCACCTGGTGCTCACACCTGCTGCCAGCACTGGCACCACTTGCACCTGCTGCCGGCGCTGCCCCCACTCTCAACTGCTGCCGGCACCCAGCACCAGCCCCTATCGCTCTGCGCCATCAGCGGGTGTGAGCAGCGGCTGCTGGCCCCAATCGCTCCTCAGGGCTTTTCCACCTCCCCCAGGTCCTGAGGGGTGATTGGGGCAGCAGCGGCCACTTGCACCCGCTGCTGGTGCTGGCCCCACTTGCACCCACTGCTGGTGCTGGCCCCAATCGTTCCGTGCTATCAGCAGGTGCAAGCAGGGCTGATGCCATCAGAAATAAAAGATGTGAGAATTAAAGATATAATAAAAGATGATTTTATTAGTACAAACCATATAATTAGTATAAGCCAAGAAGTAAAAGTCTGAAAATTACCTAGTTTTAGTGAGATTACAGAGCAGTGAGAACTCCCATACACTGTCTTGGGCATGTATATTAATTAATATAAATACTAGGATGAGCAATTTGGCAGTATAATAAATTTTAAAATTCACACATTATAACCCTGTACTGTTTAATGTGGCTGTTGAATATGTGAAAATGTGACTAGACTGAATTCTGATGTGTTCTAAGTGTTAAACAGATTTTGAAGATTAGGGCAATAAAAATCTCACTAATATTTGCTACATTAATTCAAGATGTCTCAATCTTGACCATATTAACATTTAAGAGGGGATGGATAGTTTCTTTGTTGGGGGTTATCCTTTGCATTGTATGATATTTAGCAATTTCCTGACCTCTACTTAGTCATGACCTAGAACAGTGGTCAGCAAACTCAGTAGTCAACAGAGCCAAATATCAACAGTACTTCTTCAAAATAGACTTGCCCAGGCCGAAAACCGACTTCTGTGCATGGGCCACGAAATTTCAATCACACTGTATGTGCACGCCCGCACGTGGTATTTTGTGGAAGAGCCACACTCAACGGGCCAAAGAGCCGCTGTTTGCCGACAACTGACCTAGAACATCTAAAACATCTTCCTAGTCATGACGATCCAAAATGTGTGCAGACATTGCCAAATATCTCCTGGGGACAAAAACCACCCTGAGCAACAACAATTCTTTTTTTTCTTTTTTTTAAATATATTTTTTTATTGATTTTTTACAGAGAGGAAGGGAGAGAGATAGAGAGTTAGAAACATCGATGAGAGAGAAATATCGATCAGCCGCCTCCTGCACATCTCCTACTGGGGATGTGCCCGCAACCCAGATACATGCCCTTGACCGGAATTGAACCTAGGACCTTCCAGTCCGCAGGCCGACGCTCTATCCACTGAGCCAAACCGGTTTCGGCAACAATTCTTAATTACTTGTTGAAATGGAAAACTTTTTGGTACATGGTATTAAATAAAATACAGTATTAAAATTAATTTTACTTATTTCTTTTTATTTTCTAGTATAATTACAAAAGTTTAAAATTATATATGACATGTTATTTTTTTATTTGAAGGCACTGTTATAATCATCAATTTCATGTTAGATGCTCTAGTGCGATGTTTCTCTAATGCTTAATGTACCTAGAACTTACTTGATGATCTTATGAAATTCAGATTATGATTCAGTATATTTGAGATGGGGGTGAGATTCTACATTTCTAACAAGATCCTAGGTGATACCTAAACAGCTAATCCACACACCAAATGCTGCACAGCATGTCTCTTGAGAACTTCTCACACATATGAAAAATAAGAAATGAAAACTAATGTTCCTGGTGACTATAGTTAATCATACTGTATTCCGTATTTGAAAGCTCTAAGCGAGTAAATCTTAAAAGTCCTCATCACAAGAAAAAAATGTTTGTAACTATGTATGAGGATGGGTGTTAATTAGACTTATTGTGGTGATCATTTTGCAATATATACAAATAGCAAGTAATTATATTGTATACTTGAAAATAACATAGTTATGTCAATTATACCTCAATAAACTTTTAAAAGATGTCAATGCAATATTGTATATGATAATAAAAATATAAATTAACTATTAAACCAAAAACTGAATACATAAATAGTTATAAATTCACACTATGCAGTTATATAATATACATGTATGTATGTGTGTATATATGTGTTATATATACACTAGAGGCCTGGTGCACAAAATTTGTACACTCGTGGGGGTGGGGGCTCCCTCAGCCCTGACTGCGCCCTCTTGCAGTCCAGGAGTCCTCAGGGGATATCCGATTGATGGCTTAGGCCCGCCTCCTGGGGGACCAGGCCTAAGCAGACAGTTGGACATCCTTAACACTGCCGTGGAGGTGGGAGAGGCTCCCGCCACCACCGCTGTGCTCGCTAGCCATGAGCCCAGCTTCTGGCTTAGCAGTGCTCCCCCTGTGGAAGTACACTGACCATCAGGGGGCAGCTCCTGTATTGAGTGTCTGCCCCCTGGTGGTCATTACGCATCATAGTGACTGGTCATTCCACCATTCAGTTGATTTACATATTAGCCTTTTATTACATAGGATATTTTCATGTATATGAAAATAAATTATCTATACGTTGTAATAAAAATATCTCAACACATTCTAAATAAAAAACATACATTATTAACATGTTAAATACATTATGATAAAGTACAGTGGGGCCTTGACTTACGAGTTTAATTCGTTCCTTGACGGAGCTCATAACTCAAATTACTCGTATGTCAAATCACTGTGACATTTGCTGCGCCAACTAGCTAGCGGTGGGGTATCTGAAGCTGGCTCGTAAACCGAATTTTTTTGAGCTTGCAACTCAAAGCAAAAAATTGGCTGAGAGATTGCTCGTATCTCAAAAAAACTCGTTAGTCAGGACACTCGTAAGTCAAGGCCCCACTGTACATACAAAGCTTTAAAACATACAAAAGACTATATTGTTGTGGCTCCAGGGTGGCAGAGGGCAGGCCCAATCCCTAGGTGCAGCCCCTGGTCGGGCTCAGAGCAGGGCCGATTGGGGAGTTGGGGTTCCCCCCCATCATGCACAGAGCAGGGCGGATCGGGAGGTTGCAATGCCACCCTCTGTCACGCTGAGGATAGGGCCGGGAAGCCTCTTGGCTCTGCTGATCCCGGTGCTGGGAGGCATATTACCCTTTTACTATATAGGATAGAGGCCTGGTGCACAGGTGGGGCTGGCTGGTTTGCCTTGAAGGGTGTCCTGGATCAGGGTGGGGGTCCCCACTGTGGTACCTGGCTAGCGTGGTTGAGGGGCTGATGGTTGTTTGCATCTGGTCACACACCCTTCAGGTTGGGGGTCCCCACTGGGGTGCCTGGCCAGTCTGGGTGAGGGGCTGAGGGCTGTTTTCAGGCTGGCGGGTGATTGAAGCTCCCAACTGCTCCTTTTTTCTTTTTTTTTTATTCTGGGCCACCTTTATCTCTGAGGCTTGGCTCCAGCTCTTAGGCCTCCGCTGCTGAAAGCAGGCTTCTGGCCTTTGTTTACCTTCTGTATTTGAAACAATGTTGCGATCCTGCTGGCTTAAGCCCGGCCCACTAAAGCAGGTTTCTGGGGTTTTGTTTAGCTTCTATATTTGTAACATAGTTGCTTAGAGTTTCAGCTCAGAGGCCAGCAGCGGCAGGTGGGGAATGTTGGAGTACTCTGTCACTGAAGCAAGCAAGCCTCATGTTCGCTTTAAGCTGCCTGGCTGCCGGACGCCATCTTGGCTGGCAGTTAATTTGCATATTGCCCTGATTAGCCAATGGGAAGGGTAGCGGTCGTACGCCAATTACCATGTTTCTCTTTTATGAGTGTAGATGTCTTCTTAAGAAAGCAATATTTTCCAATTCACTTTTTGGTTTTCCTCTTTTATTAGATAGGATTGATTTTTTACAGAGAGGAAGGGAGAGGGATAGAGAGTTAGAAACATCGATGAGAGAGAAATATCTATCCGCTCTCTCCTGCACACCCCCTACTGGGGATTTGCCGACAACCAAGGTATATGCCCTTGACCAGAATCAAACCTGGGACCCTTCAGTCCACAGGCCGATGCTCGATCCACTGAGCCAAACCAGTTAGGGCCCCATAAATATTTAATAAATTTCTATAAAAAGGCAAATATGATTTACAGAAAAGTCATGTTAGTGATTACTGCTGGGGAGTGCAAGATATGCTTAGGATCCTAGGTGGTTGTATACACAGGGGTTACAACAAAACCATACAGACACATACATATATGCATAATTTCAGTGGTGGAATCATATGAAAACTGCATGTGATTTATTTTATAATTTGAATAGGCTTTCACTTAAAACAAATCATAAATGATATATTTTCTCTCCATTTCTAACTCTCATTAAATCTTAAATACAGTTTGGCTGAGTCCTCTTTACTCTATTTTCTTCTTCCAACATATGTGTATGCTCAAGAACATTATCCATGCCCAATGGTTGTTAACAAGATATCTTCCTAAAGAAAGTAGTTCTAGTCCTCACATAAATGTAGGTGAAATAAAAGAAGCAACAATTTTTTCACTAGGAAAAAACATAACATGTGTGTATCCTAGTATATCATGTAGGGATCATCTATACTAATAAAAAGGTAATATGCTAATTAGAATGAACATCTTCCAGACATCCTCTAGACAAAGCCACATTGGTGGGGGCCAAGGCAGAGGTGGTTAGGGGCAATCAGGCCAGGAGGGGAAGGCAGTTGCAGGTGATCAGGCTGGCGGTGGGGGGAGAGTTGTGGGAGAGCAGGCCAGGAAGTGGGGGCCAGTTGGGGGTGAGTGGCAGTGGGGGGCAATTGGGGGTGAGCAGACGGGCAGTGGAGGGAAGTTGGAGGAGAACAGGCTGGCCGGGGAGGGCAGTTGGGGGCAATCAGGCCATTGGGGGGTGCAGTTGAAGGCAAGAAGGCTGGAAGGGGAGCAGTTAGGGGCGAGCAGGCCAGCAGGCAGAGTGGTTAGGGGCAATTGGGCAGGCAGGCAGGTGAGCGGTTAGGAGCCAGCAGTCCCAGATTCCAAGAGAGATGCCCCAGAGATCGTGCCTAAACCGGCAGTCGGACATCCCCTGAAGAGTCCCAGATTGGAGAGGGTGCAGGCCAGGCTGAGGGACACCATCCCCCCCATCCTGTGCACGAATTTCATGCACTGGGCCACTAGTGTATGTATAAAAAACACTTTTCTATAAATGATCGTCTAGGTTTTTTCCAATCTTTTTGTATCATAAAGAAACATAATGCTTACTTGTTTATATAACTCTACGCAGTTAAATGATAATTTTTAAAAAATAAATTCCAAGGAAAATGACTGTAAGAATAGTAGTTATGTATATTTTTAAGATTTTGATGTTATTGTCAAATTATCATCCAGCTATGTCATATAACTTTACATCAATTGGTTGCAATGTATAAAATATACATTGAATATACAAAATGTAACAACTCATAGGATCCACTTTCTATTTCCCAATTGATATATATTATATTCTCATGGTCAGCTCTTTCTATTTAATATTTTTTCTATTACTTTTCAGATGATCTTTTTCTTTAAATGTAGTCGTGATTTTTGAATCCTCTTGCCTATCTTAAATGTGATCTCATCTGTACAAGATCTGACAGAAATTTCTTGATCTTTCTGGCATGTTATTTTTTTTTTAGACATATGTTCTTTTTTAAAAAATATATTTTATTGATTCTTTACAGAGAGGAAGGGAGAGGGATAGAGAGTTAGAAACATCGATGAGAGAGAAACACCAATCAGCTGACTCCTGCACACCTCCTACTGGGGATGTGCCCACAAACAAGGTACCTGCCCTTGACCGGAATCGAACCTCGGACCTTTCAGTCTGCAGGCCGACGCTCTGTCCTCTGAGCCAAACTGGTTAGGGCATGGCATGTTATTTTTTATTTTTAATAATCTTTTGGTATCCATACAAGGTGGGAGAGAATTAGATATTTGTTACTTGTGCATTTTTCCCATAGGTTTCAAGTGGTTTTATTTCCAAATTAGAAAATATTGTTTAAATAATTATTTTAAAAATATTTTGAAGGTAGACACTGTTATAATTAGGAATATGATAAATAACTGCCAATACAATAGAGAAGTTAAGAACAACTAAATCATAGTCCAAAAAATAATTTAAAAAATCAATAGAAACTAAATGAGGTATCAACTTTAAAAAATAACCTAAAAGATAGAAAATTAAATAAAAACCAGTTGAATTCTTTAGTTTAATTCCATAGATATTTATTGAATACTTGGTATGTGTCATAAGCAAGACAGACAAAGGACCTCCATCCATATTTAGTCTAGTACAGAATATATTAAATTGATAATTATAAAAGTGATATATGCCACCAAAAGAGAAGTTCAGAATGGATAAGGCACATTTCAAATATTTCCTAAAGAAGTTGGAGAAATCCTTGAAAACATTATCACATATATGTGTTCTTCCTCATCATCACTGATCAGCTATGCATTAGCCAATATCATATTTAATATTGAATACTAGGAAGGAACACATTTATTGTAATAAATATGACAAGGATGACTGCTGCCATCAGTAACATTTTTATGTATGCTCTCACTAAGACAAAAGGTACAAAGAACAATTCAAAAATAATTTTATGGGCAAGAAGCAGATTGATAAAATAACACTTATTTCAGAGAATAAAAAAAGATGAAGAGCTTCAATAGTACTGATTCAATATCAACACACATATTTTAGGGTATTATTCTATTCAGAAGACTAGGTTAAAAAAAAAACAGAAAGAGGGAACAAGGAGTTTTCAGTCTGGTGAATGAAAATAGGCAATAAATGACTGCTTTATAATGTTATTAAGAGAAGTACAAAGAGTGAACATAGAGTTTCATGGTAATAGGAAAGCCAACTAACCACTTTGTAAACGAATCAGAACAAGGCTTCCCACAAGATTTCAAGAAAGACAAAATAGAGCCACATAGGATAAAAATGAATAGATAGGAAGATCTTTCTGGATAGCAGAACTATTGATTTAAAAATACAATGTAAGAGAAGTTTTAGTATATTTTATACATTGGAAAGAAATTAGTATGGCTGAAGCATCCAATAGGAGACTGGAAAATAAGAAATCAGTTTTCTGAGTCAATAATAGTTCAATCACAAAAAGAATTTAGACCTTTCTACAAAAAACAATGTGCAATAATGAAAGTATTATAAGCAGTGGAGCAACATTATCAAATTAGTGTCTTAGAAATGCATTAAAAAATTACAGCGCATGTTTAATTAAGAGTTATTGTAGTAATTCCAGGTTATAAATGGCTGTGACCACAACTAGTATAGTGACAGTGGGGTTGAAAAGGAAAGACTAAAGTCTAGAGATAATAAAATCATAGAATTCATGGACTTGGAGTGGAGCTGGCAATGATTCCATGATGGGTGATGGTACACACGATGAATTTGAGAATATAGGGGCAAAGAACCGTAAACATAAAGATGTAAATTGTAAATATAAAGATGATAAATTTTGTTTTGGCCATGTCGAGTTTGAAATGCCTGTGCAGTGTTCCAAATGGAAATGCCCACTATTTAGTCCCATGACAGAAAATGTGGAGTGGAGAGGCAGAAATGTGAGTTTTCATTGTATGCAGGAAATCCTAATTCCAGCCATTGGAGATGCAGATAATAACTTAAGATGAGTAGGTAAGACAACTTCCTTCTCTTCCCAGTAGACCCAGTGGAACAAAGACATTTTTTAAACATTTTTATTAACCCACTTTGCAAGTGATGAACTTTAGAGCTCATTATTTAAATATTGGCACAGTCAGCATGAGATAGGATTATCTGTACCAGTTAGCTATTCTCTCCTAAAATATGTTAACTAAGATTGAATAAGTCATTGGATTTCAGAGTATAGGATCTTAGCATAGAAGAACTTTCCCTAGTAACACATAACTGAAAAGATTATGGAGACATATATTCTTACCTGTTAAAATGATCTGAAATTTCTTTAGAGATAGGGAAACAGATTAGCATAAATGGCTTAAGGAAACTGTCATCATATCTTATGGGGAAAGAGAATAACAATGGGCTAGATACTATTCTGAGCA
The DNA here is from genome assembly GCF_963259705.1 of Myotis daubentonii. Lineage (NCBI taxonomy): Eukaryota > Metazoa > Chordata > Mammalia > Chiroptera > Vespertilionidae > Myotis > Myotis daubentonii. The sequence continues at coordinate 88,015,262 of NC_081842.1, forward strand.
ATAAATGGCTATAAATAAGTACCTCTCAATAATAACCCTAAATGTAAATGAATTAATTGCTACAAACAAAAGGTGTAGGGTAGCTGAATGGATAGAAAAACATGACCCAACTATATGCTGTCTACAAGAGACCCACCTCAAAACAAAAGACACACACAAGATGAAAATGAAGGGATGAAAAAAAATTTTCCATGCAAATGGAAAGAAAAAAAAAGCTGGCGAGGCAATACGCTTATCTGACAAAACAGACTTTAAAAGCATCATGCTAAGTGAAATAAGCAAGTTGGAGAAAAATAAATATCATATGATCTCACTCATTTGTGGAATATAATGAACAATATAAACTGATGAACAAAAATAGAGCCAGAGGGGAAAAAATATTCTAGAATATAATAGAAGTAATGCTGTTATTTGCAGATTTTTAATATTTCTACAACTTTTGTGATATACTATGTTAGTACACTTTTGATAATATTATCATACTTAAAATCCTTTTATTCTTGAAATATTAATGTTTACTGCAGGTAATATTATTTTTGTAAGATCTTTTTTCTTGAATAATTGGTGTTTATTGCATGTAACCTCATATTTAAAATAATTTTTCTTGAAATATTAAGGTTTATTGCACGTAACATTATATTTAAAATCGTGTGTTTTTTTAAAATAAAAAAACACAAAACATTAAGGTAATTATTTAAATTTAGAGTTTAGATTTGTTTGGATTACTAAACTCAGGATTCTGGATGTCAATAATAGTCTGGAAAAGTGATTTAAAACTATAATAAGCAATAACTGAGTAATTTGTAAAAAAAAAAAAAATTGCAGATGAGAAAACCAGGAGGCACAGGGGGAAAAAAAAAAAAAAGACCGATAAGGTATTTCTCAATAGCCAATTATGATTAATTTAACAATAATTATATAGTGGCTACCCTAGCCGGTTTGGCTCGGTGGATGGAGTGTCGACCTGCGGACTCAGGGGTCCCAGGTTTGATTCCGGTCGGGGGCATGTGCCTTGGTTGCAGGCACATCCCCAGTAGGGAGCGTGCAGGAGGCGGCTGATTAATGTTTCTCTCTCATCGATGTTTCTGGCTCTCTGGCCCTCTCCTTTCCTCTCTGTAAAAATTCAATAAAATATATTTTAAAAAAAATAATTATACAGTGGCTACTATAAGTTAGCCATTTGGTTACAAACAAGAGATTCAGTTTTGGTTTCTAGGGATTGTAGTTCATTACTTAACTAGGAAATAGACTTAAGAGTAATAGTTCACTTAACTGGGTGCATCATTAACTGAAATATCGAGTCCCATTCAGTTATTACCAAGAATTTTAATAAACATGATAAGAAATCAAACTCTAGTCTCAAAGAACTAAAGGTCAATTGCTTTCAAAGACACAAAACATTAATTTAATCAAGATTTCTCTCATTTACTATGCCTGGAAAATTTTGAACAGTATCTTTGACCCCGTTGGCTCTTTCACTATGGTGCTGTTCCTTATAGGATTTGTGTTGGGAGATGGTGAGTGACTTTGTTGTGTTTTTCCAGAAAGTAGCTGGTAATTTTTGCTACATATAAACTCAAGCCAGGAGACCCCTGGAGGCAAACGGTGGTAACTAACTAACCTAGTGAACATACAACCTGAGGGGGTAGATGTCCTCGACTCGTCGTAAGGAAAGGATAAGGAGGGCGCAATCAAAGAGGAAGAGGAGGAAGAAGATGAAGAAGAGGATGAAGAGAAAGATAGGGAGGAGGAAGAGGATGGGAGCCTAGTCTGTGGCTGAGAATTACTTTTCTTAACATAAAGCAACCAGTCAATAGCCTGGGGCTGTTGGCTTACAACTTTGTTTTCAGAGACTACTGTCAGTCCATGGATGTTATCAGTTTTAGTAGGAAAAAACTCTGCTATCTTCTCCATTTTTTCAAGGTTGTCTTCAAGGGCTTCATCGGATTGATTTTTTTTCACAGGGAATAGGAGACAAGATGAGAAAGAAGTCTCTGGTATTGAAAGAATAAAAACTAATTTCACCTCTATTTTCCCCTCAGAACTGGGCTCCAGTGTCGGTATGACAGATAGCATTGCACCACGAGGATCTTTTTTTCCTGTAAGATGATTGCAATGAGTTTTTATGCAGGAAGCACAAGCTAAACACACCACATAATTTGATGAAAGGCGGGGACCAGGATGAGGATTTGGCCTTCCCCTCATTCTTCGAAAGATAATTTGCCTACTGAGATCCCTTTGGATTCTGGTCTTAGAGAGAGAACTGATAATTTTACTTACAACATTATTAGGGACAGTCCCACCTTTAACAATGCAAGGATAAATATAATCTAAAGTCCATGGAATTTCTTTATTTGAATATTTCTTTGAGTAAAGATCAAAGTTGTTTTTGCTCTGGATTCTGGAGCCCCATGTTGTAGCAGCCGTGTTCCTGATGCAGTATTTGGATCTCGATAATGATTGACCTGAGATACTTGGTTTGATATGGGGTAAAGACACATCTGTGACTCTGTGTTTGTCATTTGGTGAAGTGGTGTCTTGAAACTTGGAGTCACTAACTGGTGAACCCAGGGTCCTGGAGGTATGATCCAGTGTAAGCACTGTTAGGGATTTGGGCTGGAACAATGGCACACTCTGAGTCTGGTGGACAGAATGTGGTAAAGGTGATTTCCTTGGTTTTGAGTTAGACAATGGTAAGCTCAGAACACAAGAATTAGGGCTCAATACAGGTGGTGTCTGAGGTTTGGAATCAGGTAAAGGTGAGCTAAAAGCCATTTGATTAGGCTGCAATGAAGGTGATAACGGAAGCAAGTCATTTCTTTGAGGTGTAGAGGTAAGTGATAGTGAGCTCAAAGATCTTTGTTGGTTATCTAATGAAGACATACAAAGGTTGTCCGATGAAGATAATTTCTGAGGCTTGGACTGAGGTAATGTTGAGCTAAGGGCTTTTTTATTAGATTGCAAAGATGATGGTGTCCAGAGGATGTCTTGGGAAGATGTTTCTTGATATTTGAAGGGGAATAATGATGAACTTGCGACTCTTTTATTAAACTTCAGTGCAGGTGATGTCCAGCAAAGATCTAAGGAAGTTGCATTCTGAGGTCTGGGGAGGGATAATTGTGAGCTCAAAGTTGTTTGATTGGGTTCCAGGGATGATGATGATGATGCCTTGTTGAAGTCAAGTGAAGAGGTCTGAAGTTTGGGGAGGGGTAAAGGTGATCTCAGAGTTCTCCAATTAGACTGCAATGAAGTTCTCTGGTGGAGGCCTACTGAGGGTGGATCCTGATGTTTGGACTGGGGTACTGGTGATTTCAGAGCTCGGTTACAGAAGCCCTGTGAAATTGTGTCCTGAGGCTTGGCAAAAGATCTCTGCATCTTCTCGTTAGAGCTTAATGGAGGTGCTGCAAGGTAATTATTATCAGATTGTGCTATAACCACAGATTGATTATTGGGTTGATTTAGATTTTCTCCTATGTACTGATGTGTTAATGAGTTGGTTGAGGCCAGTTGGTAAGAGTGTTCTAAAGCTGCAAAGTGTTGATCATAATATGTCAGTGGCACCATTTTGTGACAGTGGTAGGTCTTTTTGAAAGCAGTTGGTCTGTAGGGATGTTTTAGTAACTGGTAGAGACTTTTAGCTGGATTCCATGGACAATAGATACTTTAAATAAAGTCTTTGATAGTTTCTAACTTCTATCTTTTAAGCTCTCTGTTAATTCCCAAATATTGTTGTGTTTCAAAATTGACTTGTAGATGTGGTTTGGGGAAAAAAAAAGTCACAATTTGAAATTTTTCCTGTCTTCTTTGTAGTTTCCTAGAGGTTTTCTTTCTGTCTTCTTTTTATTTTCCTAGATTTTTATTTTTCTCTTGAGGAAATAACTCCTGTTAGAAAAAATAGTAAAGAGGATTCAGAAGTGCTCCTGAGAGGGATATTAATTTTCTCAAACAATTTGTTATAGTGACCAGAGGCCAGGCTTTATGTTAACTTTCAGTCACTTACTCTATGTGTAACTTTTGAATTAAGCTTTCTAAAGCCAGTTGCCCATCTGTAAAATAAATAAATATAATATTTAATTTATTGGGCTTAATACTAATTAAGATTATACATATATATATAACATGTAACAGCGCCCAGGATATAAGATGCCCAATAAAAAGTAATAGCTATTTCTCATACTCTTTAATAATTGCTTGAGTAATAAAAAAAAATACATGCGATAAGTTTTTTACATAAAATAAGAGAATCTTAAAGAAAAGTGAAATGAAAGTTCTTCTGAAATGTTGGTTTTCCATTTAAATATCAATTTTCCATCATTATCATCTGTTTTATCAAACAAAAAAAACTAAGATTAATTACAATAGACCCTGGTATTAGCCAATTAAATTATTGGATTTAAGAGCCCTAAAGAATGAAAACTATCAGAATTTGCTTTCATGAATTTTTTCTACACTTCCATGACTTACCAACCCAATTTCTGATGGACAAATTTATTCCTCGTATGTGCTAACTTATCCAAATAATTTATTATCACTTATATTACTGCTAGAATATTTTATTTATATCAATGTGTGCTTTTACATATTTAACCTTTTTTACATTTTAAAATTCATTTTACTGGTATCTCAATTCACTTGTTTTTAAGTCTTGAGTCATACTTTGTGGAATTCTCCAAGTACCGACAATATTATTTATACACTAATGACTTTCTAATCCATAGTCTCTAGTCCCGGTTTTCTTTTTAGCTTAAAAATTATATTTCCAATTAATCATCAGACTTTCCTATCCGATGTCCCAAAGAAAATTCAAACACAACACATTCAATAAAGTTATTTTCCCCTCTAGAGAAATTTTCTTTTTCTTTACCTTTTATCTCAGTTCCTAAAACTTAGTCATCTAATTCAGAATCTTTGAAATTATCCTGGACAGCTTAATCTTCCAAAACCATTTAGATACCAGAGCCTGTAGCTTTTACCTCTTCCATATCATAATCTACCTTTTTCTATCCAATTATACTTTTTCAGTGTATATTATAGGCATATCTCATCTAGATTAATATATTAGAGTATTAACCTATATTATCTTTTCCTCAGACTCTCACTTACTCTCTTCCTTCTCTTATCCCAGAAATTCAAGAGTAAACTCTTGCTGGTAAGATACAGCCTCTGCTCGCTCAGGGATTTCCTTTGTTTTGCTTATTTCGGTAGGAGTTATAAGCACTGAAGTTATTGTGATTGCTGGATTTTATGTGATGTGATTTGATATCTAATGCTTTAAAGAGGGAAGTGACCATCAGAGCCCATTGTATGCTGTGTGGCACCTTAACTACCTTCTAAATGATAAGATGGAATAACTCCATGACTTTGAGATATGAAAAGATTTCATAAACAAATTATAAAAAACAATAACCATTAAAAATGGATCATTTAAAATCAAGAACTCCCAATCGTCAAAAGGTACCATTATTTAGAAAAACTAAAGGCAAATAAAAATGTGAAATAATATTTATAATACATATATCCAAAAAGAGACTCATATCCATGGTAACCTTTGCATGGCACTGAGAAAAAAGACAACAGTGTAATTAGGATAATGGGAAAAACACTTGAACAAGCACTTCAGAAGTGAGGATATCCAAATACTAATATGTATATGAAAAAAGAAAGATTATCCTCATTGCAAACCATTGAAGTGCATATTTGAACCAGAGAGATACTACTACACATTATCAGAGTGTGACTAAATAAAACTAAAACTGACAAAGGCAAGAATTGTGATTATGGAGATTAACTAGTATATTATATTGCATACAGACATAAAATTGTTTTATACAATTCTGATGTAAAAATCTGACAAAATAGTTCAAAATTAAAAGAAAAATAATCAAGTATTATGACTTTTTCTATATGCAAAATCCTAAATAAAGTAAAATATTTAATTTAATATTACAGTGAAATAATAAACTGTCACCAATTTGATCATATTCAAGCAATGTAATGATTAATTATTAAGAAATTATAATTTATGTGCATAGCTTACAAATACATTTTAGTGATTGCTCAAAAATCATTTTATAATATCCAACCACTATGTCTCATAAAATTCAATAAAGTACTAAAAAAACACTATTTAATGAAAACAAACATGAATCTAAAAGCAAAATAAAATCATTCAGTTGATATTGAAATATGAGCTATTCTCATTATAAATTGATAATAGACAAGCATATCCACTATCAGTAATACAATTTAACAGTGCTTAGAAATATTTGGCCAATTCTTTAAAGAAAAAATAAAGGGAAAATGCATAACTATTGAAAAATTAATTTAGAATACAGAAGACTAAAATATCAGTGATATAATTCATAAAGTTCAGTGAAGTCACACTTTACTAAGTCACTATATATGTATCAAAAAATTCCTACCCTAGCCAGTTTGGTTCAGTGGCTAGAACGTCGGCCTGAGGACTGAAGGGTCCTAGGTTCAATTCCAATGTGTAGGAGGCAGCCGATCAATGATTCCCTCTTATCATTGATGTTTCTATCTCTCTCTCCCTCTCCCTTTCTCTCTGAAATCAATAAAAATATTTTTTAAAATTTCCTAAATATCAACATTTAACAAGATATATGACTATAAATGCTCTATAAAAAAATGTTAAAAATTCAATAAAAACACAAACACTTTATTAGAAAAATGAGCAACTAATTAAAAATTTTACAGAAAAACAATACAAATGCCTAGTTACCAAAGAAATAAAATAGTTTGCTATGTCTGCTTCTTTTATAACTTTAATTGACCTTTTCAATTCACAGTTGCTCATTCCTCCTACATTCTAATTACTTCTTAACACATATTTCTAATAAATAGAAAAATTATAATTGGGAATTGCAATAACTTTTCCACTAATGGATAGAAATAAGCTGAAAATTAGTAATGGTGTATAATATTTAAAAAATACTATCAACTAATTTGACCTAATTGATATTCACAGAACACTTCACTCTAACACATTCTTTTCAAGTATACATGGAATATTCACTGAAATATTATAGACCATACACTAGGTCTCAATAAATTTAAATGGGTTCAAATCATACATAGGATGTCCTTGAATTTGTCAATGAAATTAAATTATAAAATCAATAACAGAAATAACTATAAAAAATAACCAAATTAAATTAAATAATATACTTCTAAATAACCAATGAATCAAATTAGGAGAAAATTAGAAATTCTGATGCAATAAATGAAAATACATGTATAAAAATGTGTGGGATCCTGCCAAAGCAAAATTTAGAAAGAGAGAATATTTGTAGAAATAAATGACAATATTAAAAATAAATAAGTTCTCAAATCAATGACATTAGCTTCTCTTCAATCAAATAGAAAAAGGATAGTATACTAAACCAAAATTAAGTAGTAGAAAGAAAAAAAATACAGCTTGGAACAGAAATCAATAAGATAAAAATCAGAAAAACAACTATACCAAAAGCTGGTTCTTAGAGATCAATGAAATTGAAAACATTTAGTCAGATATATTAGGAAAAAAGAAGACATAAATTACAAATGTCAGAAAGGAGATGGCTGACATTACTACAGAATTTACCAATATTAAAAATTATAATAAAATAATATTGTGGATATTATTATGCCAATATGTTAGACCACTGGTCGGCAAACTGCGGCTCGCGAGCCACATGCGGCTCTTTGGCCCCTTGAGTGTGGCTCTTCCACAAAATACCACGTGCAGGCGTGCACGGACAGTGCGATTGAAACTTTGTGGCCCATGCGCAGAAGTCAGTAGACAACCCAAATGAAAAGGACAATACTATTTGAAAGACACAAACTGCCAAAGTTTACTCAGGAATAAATAGAAAACCCGAAGATCCCTATATCTATTAAATAATTTGAATTTGAGTTAAAAACCTTCCCATAAAAAAAAAAAACACCAAAAACAAACAAACAAAAGACTAAGAAGGTTAACCTGAAACGCGGGCAGATAGGGCAGGGTCCAGTGGAAAACCAAAGCAGGTGGAACTTAGGCAGAGGCAGATGCCGTTTGAGCAGCCTAACCACAGGAACCAACCAAGCAGAAATAATAAAATATTTCTGGACTCTAAGCGGGAGGCCTGGGAAAACAAGGGAGGGCCTGCAACAATAAGGTGGACTGACACATAGAAACAGAACATGTTCAGCACAGGGACAGAGAAAGAACACAAACAGGGAAAGTTCAGGTCCGTTGCTGGGCAAGAACAACTGAGGGAATCAATCAGGTGACAACACGGATAGAGACAGAAGCAGGCTTGTAGCAAATATATACCCGTGGACTAGAAGGCTTCACTGGGCAGCCCATTATTGGGGTCCCTTCCCTGTGAGGGGAGTCTGAATCTGCTTATAATAAATTTCCCACACTTGTGCTTGAATCTTCTGGTCCGTGGAGTTCATTCTTTGGCATTGAGAGACATGACCCTGGGAATAACCCTGGACTCACCTTTCAGGTTATCACCACCAGACTCTGGCAGCTTCACTGGTGCATTCTACCAAACTTTCAAGAAATAAATAATATCAATTCCACACACAATTTTCTTGCAGAAAATTAAAATGGAAGAATTTCTTCCTAACTCATCCTATGAATCAAGCATTATACATTGATAACAAAATGAAACGAAAACATTAAAAGATTATAAAAAACTATAGACCAACATTCCTCATAACTTCCAAAGTTTTAGCCAGTTAAATCCAATAATATATAAAAAGGATAATTAAATGCATTTTCCCAAATCAATAAACCTAATCTTATGAGAAAACATCAAACAAGCCCAAAATGAATAAAATGCTACAAAATATTTCACCAGTATTCTTTTTTTATCTTCACCCTGAGAATATATATTTTTAAATTTTTATTGTTGACAGTATTTTATAAATCCTCTTTTATTTTAATATATTTTATTGATTTTTTACAGAGAGGAAGGGAGAGGGATAGAGAGTTAGAAACATCGATGAGATGAGAGAGAAGCATCAATCAGCTGCCTCCTGCACACCCGCTACTGGGGATGTGCCTGCAACCAAGGTGCATGCCCTTGACCGGGATCGAACCCGGGACTCTTCAGTCCCCAGGCCGATGCTCTATTCAGTGAGCCAAACCGGCTAGGGCTATATATCATCTTTTTTTCCTCCATTGCCCCTTCTAGACCGCCCACACCCCGAGCCTCAGACCTTCACTACCCTATTGTCTGTGACCATGGTTATGTATATACACATACAAATTTTTTGGTTGATCTCTTCACACTCACCCACCCACCCCCACCTTCCCTCTGAGGTTTGACAAGAGGGTATGTTTTTATTGAGTTTGAGATGACAAGAAGAGATAGAGAGTGAGAGGGAGAAACATCAATATACAAGAGAGAAACATTGATCGGTTGCCTCCCCTACGTGCCCAAACAGGATCAAACCTGCAATCTGGGTATGTGTCCTGACCAGGGATCTAACCACAGCCTAGGTATGTGCCCTGACTGGGACTCGACCCACAACTCTTTGGTGCATGGGACAACACTCTAACCAACTGAGACCAGCCAGAGTCACCAGTACTCTTTAAAGGTGTCAAAATCATGAAAAACAAGAAAAGTCAGAGAAACTGTCACAAATTGGAGAAATCTAAACATAATGACTAAAGGCAATGTGGGTGCAGGCCAGGCCGAGGGACCCTACAAATGCATGATCGGGGCGGCAGGAAGGGATAGGGGAGGTTGGCCAGCCGGGGAGGGACTGTGGGAGGGCTCCAGGGCATGTCCAGCCCATCTTGTTCAGTCCTGATAGGCTGGACCCCAGCAGCAAGCTAATCTACCAGTCGAGCGTCTGCCCCCTGGTGGTCAGTGCACATTATAGTGAGTGGTTGAGCAGCCTTAGCATATCATTAGCTTATTATGCTTTGATTGGTTGAATGGCTGACTGGTCGACCAGACACTTAGCATATTAGGCTTTTATTATATAGGATAATTATAATAATTATAAAGTTAATCATAAGAACCATTAATTTATTCAACATAAAAACTACGCTGAAAAAGTTTTGAGGATCCTTCTATGTTACTCTCAAGAGAAACATGTGTGTTATCAAATCAAGAATGCTTCACTTTTGTAGTCATGGTTTTGTGGAATATGTGAACTGCTTTGTCAGATGGGAAGTCCAGTAAGGCTTCAGATACAAAATAACATATGAATTGGATTTTTGAATGATCATTGCACCATTGAAAATCGAGGAAAGGTCATCTTATGAAAAGGCACAAAAGAATAAAATAACCTAAAACATTTAGGAACAGTGAGAAATTCATTGTGGTGGTCATGGGATACTGGAGCAGTAGGGGCAGGTGATTACCCTTGGAACGATGAGGTTGGACACAGATGCAGAAGGGCCTTTTTGTTCTTAGAAACATACTTTATCCTGGTGGTAACTTATGAGCAGAGGAGACAGTCAGCTAGGGAAGTGAGATGTTCAGATGAATGTGAAAATTCAGCCCACCTGGCTGGTGTTCTCAGTGGTTAGAACATTGACCCGCACACCGAAGGGTCACGGGTTTGATTCCCAGTCAAGGGCACATAACTGGGTTGCAGGTTCAATCCTGTGGCTCAGGTCAGGACACATGTGGGAGGCAACCAATTGATTTGTCTCCCACATCAATGTCTCTCTCTCTCTCTCTCTCTCTCTCTCTCTCTCTCTCTCTCTCTCTCTTTCTCTCTCTCTCACTGGCACACACTTTCTCTCCTCCCCCTCCTTCCCTCCCTTCCACTTTCTCTAAAAATCAATGGAAAAAATTCCTCTGGTGAGGATTCACAACAACAACAACAAAAATGAATGTGAAAATTCAGACTGTGAATTCCTTAGGTAAGAACCGAGTAGCCCAGGATCTTACTAATTGGGTGCTTGTTGCTAATACAGAGTTTATTGACTTCAGTGTGTTTCATTAAAAGTGCATATGCTTAAAGATGAATCATGCGATTTGGTATTAAGTTCATATCACTATTGACCTATAAATTTCATTTTGGAGCCAATATAACCTTTGAGATTGAAATTTTAGATATCTCTTCAAAGCCAATAAATCAATCTGTAAATCAATTACTTCATGACATAATATTTCTAATAAAATGATTTAATGACACTAATGTGCTCTACTATATTCTCTGGGCTAAAATTTGCATAAACATTTCTTCCTTTTTAATGAGGTCACCATTTAACAGTATATTGAATAATCCAAATATCTTGACTATATGAAAGTTGAAACTAACAATGATAATGAAAGACTAGATCAAGTTTTCGTAAGATCAAACATTTGTGCAAGCTACTTTCTTCCTGGAAATGGTCACTAGGTTTAAAACAGCAGTGACAGTAATCTAAGGGAAATGTGATATAAGGTCTGTAGAACGCAGCTGTGCAAACAAAGGGAAGAACCTTATGGAAAACCATGCCACATAAGAGACCTGTTGATTACACTGCGTGTCTGATTCAAGATATTTTGCTTATACAAACTCAAGAATATAACCTCCAATGGATAATATGGTAGGTTACACGTTGCCTTCATAATACGATTTGTGTTTTTCAGTTGACAGAAAACCCCTTGCAGTCTGAATCTAAGTGATAAATTTCAGTAATGCAGATTTTGTTCCAAATGCATTAAACTAGTTAATGGATATACATGTTATTGCTATATCTTCATGTGATTGTTAATGACATAATGTTAATTATCTTAAGATAAGAATGAAATGCGATACTTTAAAATATCTCACTTGGCAAACAGCAAGGTTAGTCTTCTTTCCCAAAGCTATGACATTAGTTTTCTCATCATGACAAAGACTGAAATGCTGTCATGATGACAGGTAACACGTTAGTACTGTAACTTACTTCATATGATAACTGCATGCCTGCTTTTGGGAATATAAGTTTATAGGACTTTTTTAAAAATAAACTACTATTAATGCCTTCACCTAAAATTTCACTACTTTAGATCATTTTTAGAAGGTCTTTTAAGACTTGAATCTAATTCTTCTATGCCCTTGATTTTAGAATTAAAAACTTTTTATCTGAGCTCCAGTGTTGCTCATTTTTCAACATCTCTTCAAATAATCCTTCAAAAAAGCAAACTAGTTATAAACAAAGATAAATCAACTTTTGACTATCTTATTTACATAGTTAATTGATGTCTTCTTTTTTTAAAATTTACATATTTTTAAATCTTCTAATCAGAGACAATCTTGCAATATTTTGTCTTGAAAACATTGTCTGTGATACAATAAAAGGAATTTTGCTATATCTTTTTTCTAAAACATTACATTGAAAGTATCAAAAAATTAAAAACTCTATTTAGATCTGTAACATCACAAATATCTCAAATCAGGATGGATCCATTATCCCTTTACTGTTTCCCTATGCCTTTACTACTCAAATATGTCTATGCATAGAAAACCAGGGAATGGCAATTGGAGTAACACTGAAAAATTTTGATGGTAATAAGACAATAATAATTTCTTCCGCTTAGTCGGTCCTTGATATATGCATTAACTAAATGCTGTACGACAAACATTTTTAGTAGCTATTGATATTAATTTCATTATTATGAAGAACCATGACCTGGCCCTGTAGTCCACACGAGGTTTGGTTTCATTACTTTTCTGTTCAAAATTGGTAATAAATATATATTTTTTGTATTTCCTGCTGGATAGAAAAGGCCATTTAATTTCTGTTTCCCTATCTTTAAAGGATAAATAAGCTTCAGAATCATCATCTCTTTTCTCCACTTCTGCCAGCATCTGTTTTCAGTCATCCTCTACATACCTTCCAAGACTTTTCATCTTTCTGACCTTTTCTCTCTGACCTAGATCTATGCACCTCTTTTCTCAATTTGCACTAATTTTTTCTAACTCCTATTCCCAAACATTTCCTCTATTTTATATCAAGTTCATTGTTTTTATATGCTCTCTCATTTATAATACTATCAAAATTACTGTGTCAACAATTTTAAGTATTTGAGGTAAATGTCTGGTGTTTGGGACAGCAGTGCCAAACACTAGACATTTAATATAAACTGTATGTTTACAAACCTTCTTAAACTGACTAAAGTATTTTTTAACTCATAAGCTAGTCCGTGTATTGAATGTGTATAAGGAAAAAAAAATTGAAATAATCAAATTGAAAAATCATGCTTCTATATTATTTTCACAACTTTTTTAGGCTGGATTTGCCATAGTATGGAATTTGTACCTTAGCAACACTGTTAAAAGCAAACACATGAATTTATTTCTATGTCTATGCCAGTTGAAGGATTGATTAAGAATGCAATTAGAGTAGAATATGAGGCTTATTTAACATTAACATTAAATTAACATTAAATTTAGAGTAGAATATGAGGCTTATTTATATTATAAAAATTTCAGTGAATTGTATTCTTCACAGAACTAGAACAAATAGTCCAAAATTTTACATGGAACCATAAAAGACCTGAATAACTGCAGCAATCCTGAAAAAGAAGAACAAAGTTGGAGGGATCACAGTACTAGATAGCAAACTATACTGCAAAGCCACTGTAATTTAAAAAAAAAGCCTGGTACTGGGAACAGCATATCGATCAATGGAACAGAACAGAGAGCCCATCATTATGGTCAGTTAATATTTGACAAAAGAGGCAAGAACATACAATGGATTCAAGACAGTCTCTTCAACAAATGGTGTTATGAAAACTGACAGACACATGTAAAAATATGAAACTAGACGACCAACTTGCAAAAATAAATTCAAAATGGATAAAAGACTTAAATGTAAGCCATCCTATCTAATAAAAGAGAAACATGGTAATTGGCGTACGACCGATACCCTTTTCATTGGCTAATCAGCGAGATATGCAAATTAACTGTCAGCCAAGATGGCGGCCGGCAGCCAGGCAGCTTGAAACTAACATGAGGCTTGGTTGCCTCAGTGACGGAGGAAACCAACGTTCCCCGCCTGCCGCTGCCTCTGAGCTTGCAGTTTAAGAAACTCTGTAACAAATACGCCCAACTTCAGCCAGCAGATTGGCAACATTGTAAGCAAAGGCCAGAAACCTACTTTCAGCCGGAGGCCTAAGAGCTGGAGCCAAGCCTCAAGCTAAAGCTGGCCCAGAATTAAAAAAAAAAAAAAAAGGAAAAAAGGAGCGTTTGGGAGTTCAGTCACCCCCAGCCTGAAAACAGCCCTCAGGCCCTCACCCAGACTGGCCAGGCACCCCAGTGGGGACCCCCACCCTGATCCAGGACACCCTTCAGGGCAAACCAGCCGGCCCCCACCCGTGCACCAGGCCTCTACCCTATATAGTAAAAGGGTAATATGCCTCCCGGCACCGGGATCAGCGTGACGGGGGCAGCACCCAAACCCCCTGATTGCCCTGCGGCTCTGTGTGTGACAGGGGGCGGGGCCACAACCTCCCTATCCACCCTGCTCTGTGCCTGATGGGGGGAGCTCCCCCCCACGGGCCCTGCTCTGTGTGTGACAGGGTGCGGCGCCCCAACCCCCCCGCCCCCGGCCCTGCTCTGTGTGTGACGGGGTAGAGCCATAACCTCCCCATCAGCCCTGCCCTGAGTGTGAGAGTGGCGGCGCCCCAACCCCCTGATCCGCCCTGCTCTGTGGGTGATAGAGGGCAGCACCCCAACCCGCTGATGGGCCCTGCTCTGTGCGTGACAGGGTACAGAGCCCCAACCCCCCTGATGGGCCCTGCTCTGTGTGTGACAGGGGGCAGTGCCCCAACCCCCGTATTGGCCCTGCTCTGTGTGTGACAGGGGGTTGCTCCACAACCTCCCCATCGACCCTGCCTTGAGTGTGACAGGGGACGGCGCCCCAACTCCCCAATCGGCCCTGCTCTGAGCCCGACCAGGGGCTGCACCTAGGGATTGGGCCTGCCCTCTGCCACCCGGGAGCAGGCCTAAGCCAGCAGGTCGTTATCTCCTGAGGGGTCCCAAACTGCGAGAGGGCACAGGCCAGGCTGAGGGACC
The DNA here is from genome assembly GCF_963259705.1 of Myotis daubentonii. Taxonomy (NCBI): domain Eukaryota; kingdom Metazoa; phylum Chordata; class Mammalia; order Chiroptera; family Vespertilionidae; genus Myotis; species Myotis daubentonii. The sequence continues at coordinate 88,030,265 of NC_081842.1, forward strand.
CCCCCTCCCCCCCGAGTGCACAAATTTTTGTGCACCGGGCCTCTAGTGAAACCATAAAAACCCTAGATGAAACTATAGGCAGTAAAATCTCAGACATCTCACATAGCATAATTTTTGTCACTATATCTCCTAGGATAAAAGAAACAAAAGGAAAAAATAAAAAGCTTCTGAACAGCAAAATAAACCACCATCAAAATGAAAAGGGAACCTTTTGTATGGGAGAATATATTTGCCAATGATACATCTGATAAGGGATTAATCTCCAAAATATGTAAAGTACTCATACAACTTAGCAAAAGGAAGACAAACAATCCAATTAAAAAGTGGGCAGAAGACCTGAATAGACATTTCTCCAAAGAGGACATACAAAGGTCCAAAAGACATATAAAAAAATGCTTAAAATCACTAATCATCAGAGAAAAGCAAATTAAAATCACAATGAAATATCACCTCATACCTGTCAGAATGCTTTTCATAAATAAATCAATAAACAACAGAGCTAGAACAAAGGTGCTGGTGAGGATATATAAAAAAGGAACACTAGTTCAGTGCTGGTGGGAATACAGATTGGTGCAGCCACTGTAGAAAACAGTATTGAGTTTCCTCAAAAATTTGAAAATGGAACTGCCATTTGACCCAGAGACCCCACTTCTGGGACTATATCCTAAAAATGCCAAAACACCAATCAGAAAGAATAAATGCACCCCTATGTTCATAGCAGCATTATTTACAATAGCTAAGATTTAGAAACAGCCCAAGTGCCCATCAGTGGATGAGTGGATATAAAAGCTGTGGGACATTTACACAATGGAATACTATGCAGCTGCAAAAAAGAGGGATCTTTTACCCTTTGGAACAGCATGGATGGACCTGGAAACTATTATGCTAAGTGAAATAAGCCAAAATGAGAAAGACAAATACCACATGATCTCACTTATTTGTGAATCTAATGAACAAAACAAATTGACCAACAAAATAAGACCCGAAGCATGGAGGCATGGAACAGACTGACATACCTTCATATTGGGGCGGGGGGACGAGGAGAGATAAACCAAAGAACTTATATACTTACTAGAGGCCCAGTGCACGAATTCGTGCACCAGTGGGGTCCTTCGGCCTGGTCTGTGGGACCCGGCCAAAACCAGCTCTCTGACATCCCCTGAGGGGTCCTGGATTGCGAGAGGGTGCAGGCCAGGCCGAGGAACCCCACCAGTGCACAATTGGGGCCAGGGAGGGTTACAGGAGGTTGGCCAGCCAGGGAGGGACTATCGGAGGGCTCCAGGGCGTGTCTGGCCCATCTCACTCTGTCCCGATTGGCTCGACCCCAGCAGCAAGCTAACCTACCAGTTGGAGCATCTGCTCCTGGTGGTCAATGCAGGTCATAGCAAGCGGTTGAGTGGCCCTAGCATATCACTAGCATATTATGCCTTGATTGGTTAAACCGCTGAATGGACAACCTGGCACTTAGCATATTAGGCTTTTATTATATAGGATTACATTGTTTAATTTAATTTAACAGCATAATGAACTGCTAGAACTCACGCACAACCCAAGCATTAGAACATTACCAATTGTCCTCCTAAGTACTCCTCCCCCACGTGGCGCCTCTCTTCTGAATTTTGTGGTTAAATTCCCTTGGTTTTTAAAAATCTTCTATATTGTTTAATCACATTTATATGCATAGCCCATGTTCAAGAACAATAGGGTAGTGAAGATCTGGGGGTGGGGGCAGGTAGGGGCTGGTCCGAGGGGGACAAATAGGAGACATGTAATACTGTCAACAAAAATAAAATAAAAATGAAATTTTAAAAAAAGAATAAGTAGGTTTTGGTTTCACATAAAAAAATTATAGTTAAAACATCTCAATTTTTAATTAATTATAATATCTAATTATTGATTATACCCAGGTTTATGTATATTTAAAAATGTAAGATTTTATAAGAACTCATTGTGATCAGGAAGAAAATTATGCAACTGGATTAATAGAATTTGCATACTTTAGATATGGTCTTTTGGTAAACCAAAAAGTATATCCCAACTCTGTTGTTTTCTAACTTTATGGCCTTGGACAAATTATCTATAAACCGTAGTTTCTTCATGTATAAAGTAATGACAATAGTAGTGCATATCTCACATTTTTACTATGAGGAATAAATGTGAAAATATAGTTTAAGTACTTAGATTAATATGTAACAAATCATGTATGATCAATAAATTGTCATTCTTATTATTATAAAAGAATTACCACTGCTACATTATGTAGTAAAAATGTAAATTATGTAAATACATCTCCCATAACTCATTATAATAAATTTATTTGGATATTCTTATCTATGGGAACCTATGATGGTTTCCCTTAATTATATAATTATAAGGAAATAAAATATTGAGATATATGAATGACATAGAATAAAGATTTCAGAAGCCAAATAGAAATAACAGTACCTGACTGCTGTGTGTGTGTGCTTGCATGTGTGTATCATAGATATATATATCCTAATCTAGCATGACAAATGTACATGATATATAGGGATTTTTGCCATTCAATTCTGGTGTCGGCTTTACTGTTCAGCTACTTGATTTTTAATTTTTCCCAAGAACTATATTATTTTTTCAAACCTCACAAATTCTTTTTTCAAAAGTTTGCCTAAAACTTGTTGCTGTTTTTAAGTAGTTTTTTTTTTTAACTGACATCTCTACTACATTTTATAAATATGATGATTAGAAGCTAAACTCTGGCTGTAGAAACTTCTGTAAAAACAGTCACATACTGGTAGTATTTTATTCTGATTGTTACACTTAAAGCATGCATTCGGATAAAAATATAAAGTGCGTGTACAGACAATCAGTTCACAATGAACAAACTAGGAAGACTTTACATGTCAAGCAAAACTTGCATCTAGATGTAGCATGACAATTTCACAATAAGTATTAGACAATTCTATTTACCTAAAGAGAAAACTTGTGTTCTTTATCTAAATCAGCAGTTCTCAACCTGTGGGTCCCGACCCCTTTGGGGGTCGAACGAACCTTTCACAGGGGTCACCTAAGACCATCAGAAAACAGATATATAATTATATATTGTTTTTGTGATTAATCACTATGCTTTAATTATGTTCAATTTGTAACAATGAAAATACATCCTGCATATCAGATATTTACATTATGATTCATAACAGTAACAAAATTACAGTTATGAAGTAGCAACAAAAATAATTTTATGGTTGGGGGTCACCACAACATGAGGAACTGTATTAAAGGGTCGCAGCATTAGGAAGGTTGAGAACCATTGGTCTAAACAATTATATTCCATTTCACATCAGATTTTTTAAATGTATAGGCATTTTCAACAAAATAGACTACTGAAACAGAAGAATCTAAGAAAATAACTCTACTGTTTAAGGATTTATTTATCCCAGCATATAATCAATCGTAGAAATGCCCTTTTTTATTGCTTTTTTCCTGTTACAACAGCTGAGGAAAGAAATAACCTCAAAATCAGTTAATATAGGAAACCAAGAAACATATTCCATTTATACCTATTTCTTTATTTTTCTTCCCACAGTAATAAAATATCCCTATGCAGAAGCTAAATTATTTGAGTAGAAATATGGATTAGGCAAGTTTCAGACACACATAAGTCTTCCAAACCCAGTCCACGAATAACAACAAGTTTTAATCATTTTCTTGGCAAGAGATTAAAAAATTAGGCAATGATATCTTTAAAAAGAAAAACAGGTTTACACCTTTCTGATGGTGTGTGATTAGCTAATATAAGTTCTTTCTGCTAATATAATGTACTATTCCTTCCCTGAAGGACTCATAAACTGCTCTAGGCAACACCTAGTTAAATCAGGCATTTATTAAATTTTACTATCCTTTTAATTCACCTTTGAACTCTTGGCACAAGTTATTAAATGAGGCAGCCAAAGTTCCTTTTTGCACCTGCAAATAACAATTGAATTTACAATTAAAGATCATTTCCTCTTTTTTGAAATTCAAATAATGGCATTAAAACAGAGTGTAATATTTTTATCTGCATCTGGTCAGGCTATTTCCTGGCATTCGGGATGAGGTAACAGAATGACTGCATAAAAAATGCTACATAAAGATGCTGAGATAATTTCTAGGCGACTTCAGAAATTCAGACAACTTCTAGCCATTAGAGTCTCTGGTATGAAAACTGACCACCCACCTCTCAAGCCACTTTGGAGGTGGAGGGCTTTAGTTTCTACATGAACAATAACATATAAATATAATCAATACTAATATTTAATTTGGATGAAACTCAATAAAAAATTATATTTCTAGAACCATTAGTGTTGATTACCCAGAGAGCTCTAAAACATTTTATGCAATTTACCCATCCCCAGCAGTCATATACTCATTCTTATATCCACTTCATGCACATATTCCCTGAAGCAGTTCCCATTTCTTATCTACCAGAGTTATTCTAATTTATAATTTTTTCTAATATAATATACAGCATACATTCAATATGAGATGAGATTGAAGGTCTTAAGAGGAGTTTTGTAATAATATTATGATTGAAGAGTGTCTGCTTGGCTCATAATTATCAAGGATTACAAAATTTCTGGTTCCTTCTAAACTCCAATAGAAGTTGAAATATAGTAGCTCCCATTTAACTGAGGGCAGCATGCCATGAATTCTGAAACATCTGCCTCAAATTGAGCAAGACCATTAGTGGGATTTGAATTTGTTCTCCATTAATAGTTCTCCAATAAGACAATTTTTAGGTACCCTCAAACCAGGCTGTGATCTTAGAAGAGATAGATAGCAGGCAGAGACTCTACTACCATTAGCATTATATTACTTAGACATCGAATAGAAAAATGGAAAATTAAATGAGTGTGGAAAAAAATATACTTGGCATTTACTTAAAATTTTGAAAGTGAGTAGTTTGGGATTGATAATAAAAAGGCACCAATCATTTTTTGCTCTAATTAATAGTACATTTATTGCATAAGCAGTAGATTTCAAATAAATAAGGACCAGTTAGTTTTACTTTCAAGAATGTTGACTTTAGCCCTAGTTGGTTTGGCTCAGTGGATAGAGCATCAGCCTGTAGACTGAAGCCAGATTCGGTTCCAGTCAAGGGCACATGCCCAAGTTGCATGCTCGATCCCCAGTAGGGGGCATACGGAGGCAGATAATCAATGATTCTCTCTTATTGATGTTTCTATCTCCCTCTTCTTCTCCCTTCCTCTCTGAAATAAATAAAAAATATATTTAAGAATATTGAACTTAATTCCAATCTAGAGTAAATTTTTCTTGACCAAGAACACTAAAGATTTTGATTAAAAGTCATAATGATTCACACTTTTTTATTAAAAATTCTATTAACACACACATATACAAAATTACAAACAAATTTGCTTTAAATTTTTAAGCACTGACTATATTATGAAGATTTCAATTTAACAGTAGTATTCCATGAATTCTACTGTGTTTTTTTTTTCTTGTTGCAATGCAATAAGTAACTACCCAGCAAACTAAATGACCCACCAAAATTCCATTTGCTATCAGGACCATATGAGGATTTTCCTTCCTCTTCCATAATCAGATAGCATTTATAGGAGATATAGCTCATCAGTTTCAAACAGACCAATGTTGTTTTAATTATTTTAATTATAAACTTACGTAATATGTCTTTTCTTTTAAAAGTTTGTACAATTTTGTATTTTATAATTAAATTTAGATTTTGTTTAAATTTTATAGAAGTACTAGGGGCCCAGTGCACGAATTTGTGCACCTTGAAAGAAACTGTGGGCCATGAGGCTGTGGTAGGCACAGGGGCAGGTCTCAATCTATCCTCTGAGCCACTGCCTGCCCCCTCACCCACCACTACCCTCGGTTCTCTGTCTGCTAGCAGCCCCACTCCCGCTCCTGCTGCTCCCACATGCTGACGGACCGGTCCCACCCACACCCACTGAAGGCGCGGAGCGAATGTGGCCAATGCCAGCAGTGGGTGCAAGCAGCAGCTGCTCCCTCAATTGCCCTTCAGGAGCAGGGGGAGGTGGAGAAGCCCTCAGGGGCGATCATGGCCAGCAGCTGCCACTCGCACTCGCTGATGGCACTGAGCAATCAGGGCCAGTGCCAGGCATAGGCAGCATGTATGAGTGGCAGCTCCAGCGCCGGCTGCAGGTGCGAGTGCGGCCAGCGCTGGCAACAGGTGTGGGGGCCAGGCGGGACCACGGCATGTGGGAGCAAAGAATTTTCAGTAACCACCAGAGGCTCTCCCCAATGGCAGTGACCAGTGCCCCACCTTGATCTGGCACCCCAGCTCACCTGCTCCACCATCCCACCACGGCCAATGCCTGCCATGTTCCGCGCATGCCCCCTGGTGGCCAACACACGTCATAGCGACCGGTTGCTTGATTGTTCCAGTTCCATCATTCAGTCTATTTGCATATTAGCCTTTTATTATATAGGATTATGTTTAATGGAAAAGCAATCCTGTTAGCATAATATAACTCAACCATCAGTTTGACTAGAAATGTGGCCAGAAGTGACTTAGGATCAAAGATATTTTTTAAGAAAGAAAAAAAAAATCATGCATACTCATTTGCATATCAGTTTCTCTGAAACCTAAAATTAACTTGGTAATATGTCACTTGACCTCTCTATTTTGAAATCTCCCTTAATAATCTTGACTTTTTAAATTTCATTTAATCCAGCATTTCAGTGCAGAATAACTGATTAATCTTTCAGTCTTTCAAATGTTACCACTTAAAATTCACAACGTATCTGGCATCTGGTAAGGCATATTATTTAAAGTGTTTATAGGTTTAAACCTAATATGTTCCACCTTGCTAATTTGGATAAGGTAATTCAGATTTTAAAAACTATTGTGCAATAAACATGACTGTCTTTTGTTTCTTTCTCTTCTAGTCACTTCTCCCATTATCTTTTTATCTTCATCCTTTTCCTGATATATATATATATATACTAGGGGCCCAGTGCACGAAACTCGTGCACTTGGTGTGTGTGGGAGGGGGAGTGTCCCTCAGCCCAGCCTGCCCCCTCTCACATACTGGGAGCCCTCAGGCATTGACCCCCATCACCCTCCAATCACAGGATCGGCCCCTTGCCCAGGCCTGATGCCTCGGCCAGAGGCGTAGACCCCCATCACCCTCTGATCGCCTGATCGGCCCCTTGCCCAGGCCTGACGCCTCCGCCAGAGGTGTCAGGCTTGGACAGAGGACCCCCATCTCCCCCCGATCACTGGCTCTGGCCCCCGCCCAGGCCTGAGGCCTCTGGCCCAGGAATCATGCCTGGGCAGGGGACCCCCATCTCCCTCTGATCGCTTGCTCCACCCCCCGCCCAAGCCTGACGCCTCTGACCCAGGCTTCAGGCGTGGGCAAGGGGACCATCATATCCCCCCAATCCCCGGCTCCGCCCCCCACCCAGGCCTGATGCCTCGGCCAGAGGAGTTGACCCTCATCACCCTCCGATCACCAATCACCGGATCGGTCCCTTGACCAGGCCTGAGGCCTCCGGCAGAGGTGTCAGGCCTGGGCAGGGGACCCCCAGCTCCCCGTGGTTGCAGGCTCTGCCCATGCCCAGGCCTAATGCCTCTGGCCTAGGCGTCCGGCCCGGGCAGCGGGGACCCGCAGCTGCAGCGGCCCCGCGATCGTGGGCTCCATTTTAGGCCCAGGCAAGGGACCCCTAGCTCCCGGGACTGCCAGCTTCAACCGTGCCCAGCTCCCATCGCTGGCTCCACCCCTACTTCCTGCTATCACTGGCCAGGGCGGAAAAGGCATCTGATTCTCCGATCATGGCTGGGGGGCAGGGCAAAGGCGGCCCCAGGGCCGCCTTTGCCCTGCCCCCCAGCTCTTAGCTCCCCCCTGGGTTTCCGATCACTGTCAGTGGCAGGGGGCTTCTTCCTGCTTTCCCTTTCGCCTCCCTGCATTGTGCCTACATATGCAAATTAACCGCCATCTTGTTGGCAGTTAACTGCCAATCTTAGTTGGCAGTTAACTGCCAATCATAGTTGGAAGTTAATTTGCATATAGCCCTGATTAGCCAATGAAAAGGGTATCGTCGTACGCCAATTACCATTTTTCTCTTTTATTAGGTAGGATATATTATGCACACTAAAATTTACCTCAAAAAGTGCTCCATTAATTATAAATTTTAAGATGTTCTGCTGATTTAGTCCTATAATTTACAAGAATCAGATATTCTCATTTAACCATTTGGTTAAAAGAATATCCACATTAAGTTACTACAAATCCTTGCCATGTGATGATGAAGTTTGGGCTATGTCTATGTAGTACTATATGTGCCTTGAGAGTGTTCATTTAGGATATTTTTAAAGGCTCAAGTAACAGAAAATCCAACTTGTCTAGTTAACAAGTGAGAAAATATTTCATATAGCATTAAATCCAGAGGGGTAGTGGATTCAGAGTGAAAAGAACCTCTAATCTACTTCTCTGTAAACTATGATTTGACTCTGCCTTCCTCACTGCATATAACAGATGATTTTATACTATATATTCATAACATCTCATCCAGGCACACATGGAAACATTCAGAGACAGTGTCTTTTTCTTGAAAATCATAAAATTCTCCCCCAGAAGTCCACCAATGAACTTTGTCTTGCATCTTATTGGCTAGAATCAGCACTCTGGCCGACACCAAAATGATTTTTTGTCCAGAGAGCTGGGATTACCAAAACAGGCTTATTGTTCAACTTTAGCCCCTGGAGTTGAGGACATTGGAGTCTGTCACTTGGCTGAGCAGAGAGGGATACATTCTTCAATATTCACTTAGGAAGTGGGGTGAAATGGATATTGCAGGCAAAATCAGAACCATCTTGGAATTCAGGTTTCTGAGGTGAATGTTCCTTCCTATCAGCCTCCATGGATCCTGATCTCCTCTAAGGTCACATTTGAGATGGAACTTACAGCTCTAATAGCCCTTTTCCTTTTAAGTGTATTTTGGTAACATAGGATTTGATTTGGGGATTGACTGTTAGGTTATTTTCAGTCAGCCTTGGGTTTCTTTGGCAATACAGAAGTCCATAAACACCTTAGCAGGCTTTTGATCTTCCCTTAATCCTACAAGCTAGTATTAATGGTAAAAGTGATTGTCATAGTTTTGAGTCTTTGCACTTCTATGCCCTGTCAGACTAAAGTTTGTGTGAGCAGCTCCTCTCCCTGAGTCTCTTCGTTGAAGAAACTGTAAAAGTAGTTTTCAGTAGGGATCTACCATTATTATTTTTACTATTTTACATTATTACTATTTTAATAAAGATATAAAAAATTTAGAGATGCTAAAAAATAAATGATGCAATATAATTAAAATATCCCATAAGAATAGCATACTTTTAAAGGAAAAGGATGAACCACATCATGGGGACATGGTTAGAGCCTTTATCTATAATAAAAGCATAATATGATAATTAGATCAGACATCCTTCCAGACGACCTTCCGGATGAAGCTGGGGCTACGAGGGAAGCCTGGGTCCCGGGTGCCAGAGGGAAGCTGGTGCCGGCAGCAGGGGAAGGAAGGCCTACTCTTGCACAAATTTCGTTCATTGGGCCTCTAGTCTATTATAAATCCAGACATTTTTTAAATAAATTACAGTAGGTGTTCTCTCTTCTGAACCATCTGATCAAAGCATAATTGCTTTGACAAAAGCATGCTACATATTTCTTTTAATTTTGGAACACTTCTTAAAAAATATATTTTTATTGATTTCAGAGAGGAAGGAAGAGGGAGAGAGCGATAGAAACATCAATGATGAGAGATAATCATTGATTGGCTACCTCTTGCACACCTCACACTAGGGATCGCAACCCAGGCATGTGCCTGACTGGGAAGCTAACCATGACATCCTGGTTCATGGGTTGACGCTCAACCACTGAGTCACACAGGCCTGGATGGAACACTTTTTAAAGAGCTTTATCTTTCCAAGAATTTCCAATTGATTTTTATTTTTCTTATTAGCAGAAGATGCAACTCATCAATAATTTCTAGGATCTATTCATATAATTAGTGTAAAAATTTCTAACTTTATTCAAAATCCTCAAATTTCATATGCTAAGTTGGACCAATGTCTTGTAAGGTTGCTGCATTTACTGTTATTTTGAAAGTTATGTATTATATTTACAGATAACCTCCAGTAATTCTTTAAGTCCAATCATTTATTTTGCTCAAATTATTTTCCTAGAAATTGGGCAAAATAAATTTTTCCAAAATTTTGAAGTCTTAGCTTTATTATCTTCTACCATTCAGTATTGCTGACATAAAAGCTAAGTAGACTTCTAAATAGTCATTTATCTATTTAGGGGGGGAAAAAAGCATTTTGTTTTCTAGAAGCTTTTGGAATTTTTCTTAATCCTTGGAGGTCTAAAATTTCACTATTATATCACTTATCTTTTTGAGGGGCTATGTGTATGAGGGTTTTCTCCCCTCATGGCTTTGATACATTGCTGTTATTTATTTTTTTTGAGTTGCTCCTTTGCAATAGATACATTTTTTCTAAAAAATTGGAAAATTTATCTTATTTGCTCTCTTCTATTGGCTTTATTTTCTCCTTCTATAATTCTGACCAGCCTCATATTAGATTCTCTATATCTAGCCTTTATTTCTTTTACCTGTTTTCCTTTTCTGTATCTTTGTCTCTCTGTACACTGGTAGATTTTCTCAAGTTTCAATTTATCATCTGGATTACTAATAAAATGTTTAGCCTTTCTATTGAATTTGACTCCTTAGCAATTGTCTTTTCAAATTTTAGGAGCATTATCTTTTTATATAATATACTAGAGGCCTGATGCATGAAATTAGTGCAAGAGTAGGCCTTCCTTCCCCAGGTTGCTGGCCCGGCTTCCCTCTGGCACCCGGGACTTGGGCTTTCCACGCAGCCCAAGCTTCATCCGGAAGGTCGTCTGGAAGGACGTTCCGAAGGACATCCAGTCTAATTACCATATTATGCTTTTATTATTATAGATATGTGTATATGTATGCATATATATACTAGTATGTAGGCATATATATGGCAGCTTTTTCTTGTGTTGCAGATACAATGTCCTCCCAAGCCTCTATTATAGGAATAGTTAACACTAGTTAAAAGGTGAAGTGCTAAGCCAGCGGTTTTCAACCTGTGGGTCACCAACCTGTGGGTTGCGACCCCTTTGGGGGTCAAAGGACCCTTTCACAGGGGTCGCCTAAGACCATCAGAAAACACATATATCAGCGGTTCTCAACCTGTGGGTCGCGACCCCTTTGGGGGTCGAAGGACCCTTTCACAGGGGTCGCCTAAGACCATCAGAAAACACATATATAATTACATATTGTTTTTGTGATTAATCACTATGCTTCAATTATGTTCAATTTGTAACAATGAAAATACATCCTGCATATCAGATATTTACATGATGATTCATAACAGTAGCAAAATTTCAGTTATGAAGTAGCAACGAAAATAATTTTATGGTTGGGGGTCACCACAACATGAGGAACTGTATTAAAGTGTCGTGACATTAGGAAGATTGAGAACCACTGTGCTAAGCAATAAAGAGTCCCCCTATCTTCCATTGAAAAATTAATCATATATATAAAGTGTAGCAAATTAAAATGTCAAACTTCCACCTGTTTCAGAAAAGGTATTAGAAAATGCACCTATGGAGGCAAGAATTTAGAAGAATGTCAAGCTCTAAAAAGTTTAGCAAATTACTTGAAACTTTCAATAAAGACCTACTAGAAAATGATGAGCTTTAGCCCAAGCTGTTACATTTAAAACCAAAATTATAGAAAACAGAGTCTTGTTCAGAGTGCCTGCTATTTAGCTACACTGAGCATCAGATTATTTTGAAATTTCAAATGATGACTCCTCTGCCCTAAATTAAAGTTACTGTAAGCTAAGTCACAGTGATAAAACGCACATGTGGCAGGAGATAAGACTGGGAAAAAGAAGAGCCAGTGAAGTGGCAAAAGGGCCCTCACCTGGTGCATCCAAGGCACTTCCTATTGGATTCCTCATACATGTTCTGCTGGCTGCTCCCATCCCCCAGCCCCACGTAAGAAACTAACATCAACAGGAAGACTCTCATCATGGGACAGAGCCTACAGGCAAATTTTCCTGTCTTACTGCTCCAGCTTGTTGTGTAATAAGCAGAAGCTAAGGAACATTCAGAGGAGCTAAGTGCCATGCCGGAACCTTTCTAGGTGATGAGTAGATTTGAGAACCATATTTGGACAGAATTCTGTTATTGGTTATTAGCCATTGGCCGATGGAATCAAAGAAAGCAAATAAAGCATGAGACTACTGAGGTTGTTATCACGCTGGCCAGGTGGCTCATTTGGTTGGAGTATTGTCCCCACACCAAAAGGTGGCAGTTAGATTCTCAGTCAGGGCACATACCCAAGTTGTTAGTTCCACCAATGGTTGGGGCAGTAAGGGAGGCAACCAATCAATGTTTCTCTCTCACATTTCTCTCTCTCTCTCTCTCTCTCTCTCTCTCTCTCTCTCTCTCTCTCCTTCCCTCCCTCTTCTTTCCCTCCTTTCCTCTCTCTAAAAAAAATAAAAATAAAAAATAAAAATTAATAGAAACATATCCTCCAGTGAGGATTTTTTTAAAAAGTGTGTTACCAATGAAACTTCAAATCTAAAATCTGGCCAATATTTGCTAAATCCTTAATAGACACTCTGACCCAAGAGAAAGTAAACTATACCATAGTTATAATTTTAAATGATCAAAGTATGACATGTTAATTACAACTATTTCCATTACTTATTTAACACTAGAAAGACTGAAATTTAGTATATACCTATTCAAAATGACTGCATCGTGAAAGAATAATATCAGAGCACTCTTCACTTATGTTCCTTAGCTTTTCCAATAACTCACTTCTATTCGACATTTCTTTCATGAATTTAGGGCGCAAAAGAAATAAAATAAACAACTTATTAGAACAAGTATCACTGCATAAAGATTCGAATAACAAGTACTAGTTTAGCTTATTGAGCAACTGCAACTTATCAAGTATCGACAATTTATCATGTATTTGTATGTTATCATGTGACGGTAATCGAAAAAAATGAAAACTGTTATTTCAATACAGAGCCGAACTGGTCATATAAGAAATTTACTCTTCAATAATAAGAGTCTAAAATTTCCCCAAGCAGTCAAAATGACTGCTTTTGGGCAATATAGGTATAATATATATATATATATATATATATATATATATATATATATATATATCGGAAATGAAGGAGGGGGAGGTAACTACAATTATTAATAAACGCCTTTATATGTTGTACAAAAAGTCACAAAATTCTAAGACATTGTGTCCTTATATACATAATTGTTTTTCTAATTGAAATTAAAAAGCAGTCAAAATGACTTCCTTGGGCAATCTAGTGTTAAATCAGAGTTCAAGTGGGTAGAGAAGAGCCATCAAGATAGTGAGAGTAGCCAGGTCTGTGGTTATTAATAAATCTAATGAGATGAATTTTATATTAAACAGACAAAAGGATGTTAATAAAAAATATTGTGGTATGTGATTTTAAGTTTGCTTGTGTTTTGCAGGACAATTATCTATATAAATCCATTCCCTCAGAAGAATCAGAAGTTCTGTACAATAAATAAAGTTCTAATATATGCAAAGACTTATTTTTATAGTTATTTGGTCAAGGCAATAGTGGATAGGTAGGATATAAACCATAAAGTAAAAATTCCAAGATAGGAACAAAGAACAAGAATTTAGTAGAAGTGAAAAAAATAAAGACCAGAGGTAACCATGTCACAAAGAATCCTTAAAAAATTCATGGCATGTTTGACAGAGAAATAAAAATTCATGGTAAGTTTATGTGGAACATAAGTGGTATAAGTACCTAATTTAATTTTGAGTCCAAACCCAATTTAAAATTTTGAGATTCATAAAGTTTTTTTCTAGAATTCACGTAATCTGTTATTGTGACAGCAAAATAATAATCTACAAAAATACGTCTTCTCCAAAATTATCTGGAAGCTGCAAATAAACAAAGAACCAAGCAATATCCAGATTACAAGCGCAGAAGGGAAACTTTTTATTCACCAAAGACATAATCCTATATATAGAATTCCCAAGGAATACATAACAACACAAGAACACAGGATACAAGATCAATATTAAAATCAATTCCACTTTTAAATCCCAGCAATGAACAATCTAAAATGAAATTAAGAAACAATTCCATTAGCAATAGCACCAAAAAGAATGAAATATGCAGAAATCAATTGAACAAGAAATAGATAAGAATAGTACACTGAAAAGTACATAATGTTGGTAGGTAAATTAAAGATCAAAATAAATTGAGATACCAGTACATTTCATGTTCATGGATTAAAAAATACAAATTTTTTTCTAGATGGTAATTCCATCTAATTGTGTGTAAGTCCAATGTAGTCTCTAAAACCTCATCCTTATTTCCCCCTGAAAAATTAAAGTCAAAATCTATAGAAAAAGTTTTTCTCTCCCATCTTTTTTCTTCTCATTTCTAGAGAGAGGGTCTCTCTTACGGCCTGTGGATGAAATCTGGGCTCCTCCATCAGCAGCTGCAGCCAATTTAGCTCTCTCATCACACCTCAAAGGTGGATTATTCTAGCCCAAACTCTCTCATTTGACAGGTCCAGAGAATAAGGGGTCAAATGCACACATAAAATTATTTTAGTACTAGCTTCAAGTACAGAAAACTAAGAAAAATTACTCAGGAATAAATTCCTTTTTAAACGTTTGAATTTGTCCAACAAATAATTATGAGCACCTACTCAATAGAGTGCCAGACAATTAGTGCTCTTCACCTGATCATAAGCAGTAAGACAGGCATGATCCCCTGCCCTTGTGGCATTTACTATCTAAACTAATCATCCAGTTCCATATTAAAAATAAATTTAATAGTTTACCTTTCTATCCTAGATGTTCAAAGATAGATGGAACTTTAGTTACATTGTTTTGTGGGGGTTGTATTTTTTTGTTTTGTTTTGTTATTTGTTTTCAAATTTGCTTTCAATCAGAAACAAGCCATTCTAATGTTTCTTCTAGAAAAATGCCTAATGAAAGCTGTTGTCAAAGCTTGTACTTTGAAAGGAACATAGGTGAAATGCTAACTTTTCAAATGTGTGACCTGCAAGACACTTCAGGAGCTGTTAGCCTGCTAAGATAAAATGCCTTTCCTTCCTCCACTCATACAGTAACAGTGGAAGAAGAAAATAAAGGAGCAACAGTGGACAAAATATTCTGTTTTTTAGCTGTGTGAAAAAATTTGTAATCATCTAAAATTTATACCAAATTAACAATTGCCTTTTCTGGGACGATATTTACTTTGTTCTTTCTGAAATAGCATTTAAGTTAATATTATTTCTGAATATGTAATTCTAAAGCTGTATTGTTTTGTTTTACTTTGATAGGACTGCTTCTAGGTCATGGGTATGAGAAAAAACTTTATTTCCTGTTTCAGTGAGAAAAATGTAATTAAACCACTAAAGAAAAGGTTAACAACATTGACATTGCCTTGTGGGAGAGAAGCAGAGTATTAGTTTGGTGTTTGTTACTTTGTTATTAAGAGAAAGATAACCAACCAAAGCATCCATGTTTAAGTTTAAGAACAAAAATTTTAAATTTTTTCAATCAGACAAATATACACAAGAAGTGAGGAGAAAAAAAATGAAAATGTAATGAGAAAAGGAACATGAAAGTCAAATAGTGAATATACAGGAAGGTAAAGGAAGAAATGAATGCTCTGTCTATTGTAGGACCCATAAGGTCGTAGGTACAGATCTCTCTCTCTCTCCCTCTCCCTTCCTCTGTCTAAAATCAATAAAAACATGTTTTAAAGTCCATTATAAATATTTCAAAAAGAGCCATGTAAAAGAAAATAAACATAAAGACACACAAAGAAATATTAAGGAACACCTCTAAAAACTAAGAGATACATATGCTGTAAGATAGAGACAATATTTTGCTAATTGAGCAGTTAAATAGCACATGGATTCTTACTACCACTATGCTGCTACATCTATGCTTTAAATGCTGGTGGAAAAATATTTATATTTTTTCTAGAAAAAAGATACAGACCCTTTGAATAAAATTATTTGTAGGATAGTTGCTGTTTAAAGTTGACCTTATTAAGTAAGCTTACCACAATGCTAAGGGCAAATCCAGATGGTTTGGGGAAGTCCTGATATGTTGGTAGAGTTTAAATTTTTGATAGAAGAAAGGAAGTGCTTTCCTTCTGTGAAATGAAAATAATTTTAAAGTACTAAAAGTATTAAATAAATTCATACAAACTAAAGAGAAACTTTGATTGAGTAACACAACTGTAGATGGAGGCAGTGCTGCCTTGTGGAATTATAGTAATACTAGAGGCCCAGTGCATGAAAATTAGTGCACTGGGGCGGGGGGGTGCCCTCAGCCTGGCCTGCCCCCTCTCATAGTCTGGTAGCCCTCAGGGGATGTCCTACTGACAGCTTAGGCTCGGGCCTAAGCCACAGTCTGGCCTTCCTCTCCAGGAGGAGACTAGGCTGATCAGGGGAAGGTGCTGCCCCATCACCCTGTCACTGCTGCTGCCACTGCCGGCCACCATGGCCGTGAGGCCTGAGTCCACAGCTGCCTGAGCCTCGGGCCTCACAGACGCTGGGGCTCACGCCTGCCTGAGCTCTGTGCCTCACAGCTGCTGGGGCTCATGGCTACCTGAGCCCCAGGCCTCGCAGCAGCTGTGGCTTTGTCCAGATAGATGCCTGGATGGATGTCCAGAAAATGTCTGCTCTAATTAGCATATTACCCTTTTATTAGTATAGATTAGTTGAACTTAATACAGAAGTTCCTTACATACATACATATCTTCAATGTTGGAAGAAAGAACCATAACAAGGACAGAGTGGCATTAATATAATCATGAAAAGGGTTTTTTCTACTGACTAAGGATGTAAGTAATGGAGAAATAATAAAAGAAAAGTGTGTAAATCTGGTAATCAATACTAAGAAAGAAAGTGAAAAAGGAGCTAAGACATCTCTCTCCTTAGGCAAGAGGAGGAAAAAGGACATAACAAATGAGGTAAGTTCTAAGTGTACCCTGCACAGATTACCCCTGCATATGTTCTCTTCCTAGTCTTTAAATTTTAGAGTTCTAATAATAATTTTTATTTAAAATACTTAATCTTTATGTCAGATGTTTTGCATATGCCATTTGGGCTTTCCCCAATTTTTATTACACACATTGGATCCTCTGTAAATGAACAAGAGATTATTTCAGATAGGACCAAAAAAACATTTGTTTCCCTTGCCCCTACCAAGTCATATTGCATTCTTCTTAATTTATCCCTTACTATTTGTTATATACTCACATGTCATAATATAAGTAACAAATATTCCCATGGACAAAGCCCTTGGTCTGGGCACTGAATATAATTTAAATATTGATCTTTCTTCTTCAGAATTGTGCACTTCACTTTCCCTCTAAGTCAGTGGTTCTCAACCTTGGCTGCACATTAGAATCACCTGGGAATCTTTTTAAAATCCTGATTTCTGGGCCTCATTCTCCAGAAATTGTTTGTTACTAATGTCGTGGCCCCACCCCATAACAAAGAAACAGAATTTCTGGAGTATGAGGCCCAGAAATCAGGATTTTAAAAAGATTCCCGAGTGATTCTAATGTGCAGCCAAGGTTGAGAACCACTGCTGTAAGTTATTTTGTCATTCTCTTGAAATAATCTATTCTTGATTCAACACTTTTTGCTGTAGAATTTTATGAGTGTTTATTCCCACTTGTTTTATAATAAACAATGAAAATATAGCTATTATTATATATACTGCAATCGGTGAACATATAACTTTTATATAAATCTCATTCCAAACATCTTTCTGAGGAAATCTTCAGTGCTTTGACTTCTGTGCAGAAGTGATATATAGATTTCATATCAGACAATTCTAACACATTAGTCATGCCTGCCTTAAATATTATAGCGAGAATGACCATGATGGTTTATTTAGGCTATTTCATGACTGAGGACTATTAAAAATGCCTGCCTTGGGTGTGGCAGACAAGACAGATTGATAGAGTGATAGACAAGACAAATTAGCCACTTAATGTTAAGTGATAGCCAGACATAAGAAAATGGGTAGAGTATAAACCATCATATTTTTTGAAACTGAATAAAGCACCACAACTAGTTAGAGACAGTGAACTGTATCTCCAAGAATGTGAAACCCTATGTTTATAATTTTCTAAAGTAAACTAGTTCCAATTACAGCTACACATTAGCATCATCTAAGAATATATTAAAAATACCAATACTCAGTTCCTGTCTCAGACTAATAAAATCAGAGTTTCTCTAAAAGGGGCGTGGGCCTCATCAGCATGTTAAAAATATAGTCCCAGGTGACTCTGATGCTGGTGGAGTGAGAAAGCATTGGTTTTTCTTTCTGCCTTCATTCTGGATAACCCTGTAGAGCCTTTTGGATCTCGGAATATCCTTTGCTGCTCTTAAAGGAATATGAAATAATACTTTAAAAAGGACTGACTTGACACTTAAAGCAAAAAATGTTTTGTTTGTGCTTGTTTTATTATTGATATTTACAAAACTTTTCTTTGCTATTAAGTTTTCTTCATATTAAAGAGAAAAAAATTTAAAACACAAATAATAAAGAACCAAACCCTAATTTCAAATAAGATTAATATTAGAATTTTATATCCTGCCCTCACCTGCCCTCTGACCAAGGCTAATTCTCACTAGTAAATCAGATTTTATGCCAGATTAAATGCTGCTGAAGAGTATGGGGTAAAGGTATGCAAATGGACACACACACACACACACACACACACACACACACACACACACACTGACCTTCAGTTCCCTGTAGACATTTGGAAGTTATCAGCAGTAGCATAATGACAGTCCTAATTATTAAAATTACTCTTGTGTGCAAAGTGCTTTAAAATTAGATGCCAACAGGCATGCAACATATTAACTGCACCATGGTCTTTTTCTTTTCTTTTAAAATGAAACCGTAGGACTATTCCACTGGCTTTTATCAAAACACCTCTCACCACCCAAGTGACATGCACCCTCTCACACATTCCAGAGGAATTACCAATAAATTCTGATTTTAGAAGAATTCCAATGCCCTAGAAGTATGTTTTATTATTCAGTTTGGTCAAGATATTTCCTTACAATTACAACTATAAAATTTACAGTTCAATTTCTCATATTTTTTTAATACATAATCACATTTTCACTAATTCCAAAATTCTTTACGGTGTGACAAAAAAGCTGTGATTAAATTTGAAAATACATCACAAGTTTTCTTTTAGGGCCCAAGTAGGGTTAGCCCTTGACCTTTAAGAAATAATTGCCTATTCTCTATTCTAATATGGATATGCAAATATGTAATTATTTTAGGCAATACAAGTAGAAATATCATATCTATACTAATAAAAAGGTAATACGCTAATTAGACCGGATGTCTTCCGGATGTCCTTCTGGACAAAGCCACAGCAGCTGTGAGGGCTGAGGGCTAGCGGTGCAGAAGAGGCAGCGCCACAGGAGAGGCTTCGCTGCGGCCCCTTTAGAAGAGGCCATGGCGCTGGCCAGTTCAGTGCCGCAGCCCCTTCTGCAGAGGCAGCGGGAGAGGGGGCTGGGTGGTCCCAGTCCCAGTGCTGCCCCTCCCGCAGAGGCAGCCAGAGAGGCAGCAGTGCGGGCCAGGTCCCAGCGCCACGCCTCCGCAGAGGCTGGATGGGGTGCAGCCTGCTGTGCCTCAACCTCCCACATCCCCTCCGTGAGCCGCCTGGCCTCAGATTCCCCCCCCCCCCCACCACCAGTGGGCAGGGGGTGGGCCAGTGCTAAGAGTGAGGGCTGAGGGCCAGCAGTTGCCTGAGGGCTCCCAGACTGTGATAAGGGGCAGGCTGGGCTGAGGGATCCCCTGCCCCCAGTCCATGAATTTTCATGCACTGGGCTTCTAGTGTTCTAATATGGACCTTTGAAATCATAGAAAATGTCAAATAGACAAAAGCTTTAAAGTAGGGGGAAAGGGAGGGGGGCTCTTTCATGTTGCTTCAGGAGAGGGACCAGGACCAGTAGGTGGCAGCTACATGAAAGCAAATTTGAGATCATTCTATAAAATAGAACAAACAATGAGATCTAAGACATGAGCCATTTGTTTAGCATGTCTATTATACTTGTAGCTGGCTCTCAGCATGTTCAATCTGGAAATCCACCATTCTTTAAAATAATAGAACTGCAAATAGGAGTTGATATAAAGCTGACAACTTTTCAACTTGCTCCCTTCCCACAGAAAGAGCACCAAATAATATCCATTCTCAGACACAACCAAGCACCAGCCCAAGCCAAAGCACTCAGTCCTCTAAAGGACATGTCTCTGAACCAGTAAGGAGAGGTAATTAAATATTTGGATTTTTAAATGCCTACTCTTTCCACTCCCAAGCAATCTTCTCTCAGGGCCAGATAACCAAGAATAAAACCAACAAACATGGCTATTTATTGTGAAAGAAAACTAAATTGCCTCCCTATTTTTCTGTCATAACATTTCCCCTGTGATTCAAATAGTGAACTATATAAATTAAGGGTAGGCCTTTTTTAGTTTAAAATATATATATAATATAATATAACATAAGAGTAATCCTAAGTAGTAATGCAACTTAGTTTTGATCCTGTTTGCAATAAAAAATATTTGTTTGGTACAATGGACACTGAAAAATGTATGTAATATTTAATAATGTAATAAACTTTGGAGACTTCATAAAGATACCCTTAATAATCTAAATTAGTTTCATGTTGCAGTGTTTCATATAAGCACATCCCTAATGTTAGCATGGGCAATTAAAGAGGAAAAACATTGCCTAATTGTAAGTTAAGCAAACAAGAAAAGTTACTATATTTTGGATAATAAAATATCACCTTTTAATCAAGCAATTTAAATTTCAAGAACTTTAAAAAAATAATAGATTAGGATTAATAGTTATGTTGTCTTAAACTGAGCATGATTACTCTGTTAAAAAGAAACAACAGTGACAAAATGGCGGCCGAATAGGCAGACGTGTCCCAAGCCTTATCCTGAAGCAGGTAGAAGGAGTATCTAAATCAAATAACATCCACCCAGAATTGGTGAAGTGGACACAGCTGTGAGATAATTTGCAGCTGGGAAGGGTAGAGGATGCCTACAGAACAGTCGGATCAGAGAATCTGGGCTGGAGAGAGTTGCAAGACTTCCAAGCTGAGTGGGTCAGAAGGAAGCTACAGAGCGGCAAGTCCACATCCCTCAGGGACAGACACAACATCTGACTATGGAAAGGAAGTGCACAGGGCTGCTGGCGGCAGGGGATTCTAGATCTAAGTCCACATCCATGAGAGGCTGAGCCCAGAGGGAGCAGCCTGAAGAACAGCGCAAGACATTCAGTGACAGGGAGAGAGAAACTCGCAGTGCTTCAGTTGTTTCCCTGCTCTTTTTGGTCTTTGCTTTTATTCATTAAGCCCAGTACATAGGACCTTTCAAATACAAACACTCACCCATGGCTGAGGTACAGGTGAAGGTGCAGATTGTGGAGTCTGGGGAGAGGCTGTGGAGAAGAAAGAGCAGGTCGGGGAGAGGTGACCAGGAGTCAGTACTGGGACATTCCTGACCCTCCAGACCTAAGAAGCCAATTTCTCCTGAGGACCTAGCCCCTTCTAGCAGTCTCAAGGCAACCAATACAGCTACACCCAGACTATACCCTGAGTGGTACAAAGGACACAAAATATCTGAATAGCCCCTAAGAGCCCTCAGGGACTAGATTGAAGAGAGGCCATTCAGTACCAGAAAGCGATACAGCAACCTGTCTAACTATAGCCCTGTCAGAAACAGCTGCCTGAGAGATTAAGATTGATAGCAGGCAGACAGGCTAAGTGTACAGATTGATCCTGCCTGCTGGCGGTCAAGGCGGTGGAGATAGATACAAACAGAGGAGCGATGGATCACTTGTGGTCACTTATATTGGGGTTATCAGTGTCGTGAGTACACTCATGTTTTGTTCCCTTATGTTCTGTCTTGTTGAGTGGTATTTTGTGCTATTTGGTCAATGTGGTAGAGAGCAAGCCACATAACCAGACACCCTGAGAGGAGACTCCATCCACAAATGGGACAATAACTCTAAAGACCCAACTGCACCAAGAGACCCAAATATCACAAGTAGGAGGCATCTCTAGATCACCCAGCCCAGAAGACTGGAGAGGTTGCATCACTGGGTCCCACAAAATATCTACTGTATAAGATAAGCTCAAAAAATCAGGGTGGCCTAGCAGTTTGATATGATAGGTAGAAACAATTACAAAGAAACAGCAAAATGGGGGACAAAGAAACAACCCCCATTTGAAAGAAAAAGAGGAATCACCAGAAAAGGAAATAAACAAAATGGAGGCAAGCAATTTGTCAGAAAAAGAATTCATAGCAATGGTTATAAGGACATTGAAAAGGATGGAAAACAAATTCAACAACATGAGTAAGAATCAAAAGGAAATGAAGAAGAATCAACAGGAAATGAAGAATGATATAGCCACAATAAAGAACACAAGGGAAACTTTCAGCAATAGACTAGAAGAAGCTGAGGAACACACCAGTGAATTAGAAGACAAGGTAGAAAAACCACCCAAGCACAGCAGCAACTAGAAAGAAAACTTGAAAAGCAGGAGGAGAGCCTAAGGAATATTTGGGACAACATGAAATGAAACAACATCCGCATAATAGGGATGCCAGAAGGAGAGGAAGCAGAGCAAGGTATAGAAAACATGTTTGAAGAAATAATGACAGAAAAATTCCCTGGTGTTGGGAAGAAAAATAGTCAAACAAGTCTAAGAAGCACATAGAGTCCCAAAAAGACTGACACCAAGACACATAATAATTAAATTGGCAAACATCACTGACAAAGTGAGAATCTTAAAGGCTGCCAGAGACAGAAAGTTACCTACAAGGGATCTCCCATTAGAATATCAACTGATTTCTCAACAGAAATACATCAAGCCATAAGAGATTGGAATGAAATATAGAAAGTGATGCAAAGCAAGGGACTGAATTCAAGAATACTATACACACCAAGGATATTATTCAAAATTGAAGTTAAAATCAGGAGCTTCACAGACAAAAAAGGGCTAAGAGAGTTTATTACCATCAATCCAGCAATGTAAGAAAGGCTAAAGGGACTGCTATAACAAGAAGAAATAGAAAGGGAAGTAGGAAGACAGGCATAAAGAATAAAAATGGCGACAAACAAGTACACATTCATAATAACCTTAAACATAAATGGATTAAATTCTCCAATCAAAAGACATCAGGTAGGTAATGGATAAGAAAACATGAACCATATATATGCTGTCTTCAAGAGATCTACCTCAAAAAAAAAGGACTCACACAGACTGATAGTGAAGAGATGGAAAAAAATTTTTCAGACAAATGGAAATGAGAAAAAAAGCTAGGGTATTAAAACTTTTATCTGACAAAATAGACCTCAAAGTGAAGGTCATAACAAGAGATAAGGAAGGCCACTTCATAATACTAAAGGGAGCAATTCAACCAGAGGATATAACTCTGGAAAACATTATGCACCCAATACAGGAGAACCCAAATACATAAAAAATTCTCCTGGAAATTATCAAAGAAGAGATCAACAGTACTACAATTATAGTAGGGGACTTTAGTACTCTATTGACACCACTGAATAAATTCTCCAAACAAAAAATCAGCAAACAAACAGCAATCCTAAATGACTCACTATACTAGATGAAACTAATTGACATCTTCAGAACATTTCATCCCAAAGCTATAGAATATATACATTCTCTTCAAGTGAACATGGGACATTTTCAAAGAAGGACCACATATTAGGACATAGGCAAAGTCTCTTCAAAGATTAAAATCATATCAAGCATTTTCTCAGATCACAATGGGATAAAATTAGAAATCAACTACAATAAAAACAAAAAATATCAAACACTTGGAGGCTAAATAGCATGTTAAGAGGTGAAGTAACAACTGACCCCACAGACATACAAAGGATTGTAAAAAAAAAAAAAATACTACAAATAACTCTACTCCAACAAACTGAACAACCTTGAAGAAATGGACATATTCCTATAAAAATACAATCTTCCAAAAATCAATCAGGAAGAATAAAAAAACCTCAGTAGGCCAATAACTACTGATGAAATTGAAACAGGAATCAAAAAAATTCCAGCAAACAAAAGCCCTGAACCTAACGGCTTCACAGGGGAGTTTTACCAAACATTCAAAGAAGAACTAAAACCTATCCTTCGCAGACTATTCCAAAAAAATTCTAGAGGAAGGCACACTTCCAATCTCTTTCTATGAAGCCAGCATTACCCTAATCTCAAAACCAGATAAAGACACTACCAAAAAAAAGAGAATTACAAGCCAATATCCCTGATGAATATAGATGCTAAAATCTTCAACAAAATTGTAGCAAATCTGATCCAGTATTACATTAGAAAGGTCATACACCATAACCAAATGGTACAATATCCACAAATCAATAAACATGATACATCACATAAACAAATTGAGACAAAAATCACATAATCGAATCAACTGATGCAGAAAATGCATTTGACAAAATCCAACACCATTTTTTGATAAAAACTCTCAGCAAAGTGAGAATAGAGGGATCATACCTCAACATAATAAAAGCCTTATATGACAAACCTACAGCCAACATCATACTCAATGGGCAAAAACTGAAACCATTTCCCCTAAGAATGGGAACAAGACAGAGATGCCCACATTCACCACTCCTGTTTGACATAGTACTGGAAGTATTAGCCATAGCAATCAGAAAAGAAGAAGAAATAAAAGGCATCAAAAATTGGAAAAGAAGAAGTAAAACTGTCATTATTTGCAGATGACATGATATTGTACATAGAAAACCCTAAAGTCTCCATTGAAAAACTACTAGACTTAATAAATGAGCTTAGCAATGTAGCAGGATACAAAATTAACACCCAGAAATTTATGGCATTTTCATACACCAATAATGAACCCTCAGAAAGAGAAACTAAAAAAGCAACTCCATTTACCATTGCAACAAAAGATTAGGATACATAGGAATAAAATTAACCAAGGGGGTAAAGGACCTATTCTCAGAAAATTACAGTACACTGAAAAAAGAGATACAGTAAGACATAAACAAATTGAGAAATATACCATGTTCCTGGATTGATAGAATCAACATCATTAAAATGTCTATACTATCCAAAGCAATCTATAGATTCAATGCAATCCCCATTAAAATACTAACAGCATACTTCACAGAACTAGAACAAACTCTGAAAAATTCATCTTAAATAAAAAAAGACCTTGAATAGCTGCTGCAATCTTGAGAAAGAAGAACAAAGTTGAAGGGATAACAATACCAGATATAAAGCTATATTACAAAGCCACTGTTCTCAAAACTGCCTGGTACTGGCACAAGAATAGACATACAGACCAATGGAACAGAACAGAGCAGCCAGAAATCAACCCAACTCATTATGCTCATTTAATGTTTGACAAAGGAGGCAAGAGTATACAACAGAGTCAAGACAGTCTCTTCTATAAATGGTGTTGGGAAAATTGGACAGATATATGTAAAAAAATGAAATGATTCCACCTACTTACACCATACACAAAAATAAACTCAAAATAGATAAAGGACTTAAAGGTAAGATAGGAAACAATAAATATCTTAGAATAATCTATAGGCAGCAAAATAGCAGACATCTGCCAATATCTTTACTGATACAGCTCCTAGGACAATGGAAACTAAGGAGAAAACAAACAAATGGGACTACATTAAAATAAAAAGCCTCTGCACCGCAAAAGAAACCACCACCAACAAAACAACAAGAAAGCCCACTGGATGGGAGAATATATTTGCCAGTGTTATCTCTGATAAGGTTTTAATCTCCAAAATTACAGGGATTTCATACAACTTAACAAAAGGAAGATAAACAATCCAATCAAAAAATGGGCAAAGAACCTAAATAGACACTTTTTGAAACAGGACATACAGGAGGCCAAGAGACAAAGCATGCTAAGCCCTACCTGGTTTGGCTCAGTGGATAGAGCATCAACCTGTGGACTAAAGAGTCCCATGTTTGATTCCAGTCAAGGGCACATGCCTGGTCTGTGGGCTTGATCCCAAGTAGGGGGCATGCAAGAGGCAGCCGATCAGAGATTTTCTCTCATCATTGATGTTTCTA
Source organism: Myotis daubentonii (assembly GCF_963259705.1). Classification (NCBI taxonomy): domain Eukaryota; kingdom Metazoa; phylum Chordata; class Mammalia; order Chiroptera; family Vespertilionidae; genus Myotis; species Myotis daubentonii. The sequence goes on from NC_081842.1 coordinate 88,056,517, forward strand.
TCTCTTTCTCCCTTTCAGCTCCTCTCTGAAATCAATAAAAAATATATTTTAAAAAATACAGTCACTAATCATCTGAGAGATGCAAATCAAAAGGACAATGAGGTACCATCTCACACCTGTCAGAATGGCTATCATCAACAAATCAACAAACGACAAATGCTGGTGAGGATGTGGAGAAAAAGGAACCCTACTGTATTGCTGGTGGGAATGCAGACTGGTGCAGCCACTGTAGAAAACAATATGGTGTTTCCTCAAAAAATTAAAAATGGAACTCCCATTTGACTCAGTAATCCCACTTCTAGGAATATATCCCAAGAAATCAGAAACACCAATCAGAAAGGACATATGCATCCCTATGTTCATAGCACCACAACTTAAAATAGCTAACATTTGGAAACAGCCTAAGTGCCAATCAGCAGATGAGTGGCTTAAAAAATGGTGGTATAACTACACAATGGAATACTACCCTGATGTAAAAAAGAAGGAGCTCTTACCATTTGCAACAGCTTGTATGGACCTGGAGAGCATTATGCTAAGTGAAATAAGACAATCAGAGAAAGATAAATATCACAGGATCTCACTCATTTGTGGAATATAATGAACAACATAAACTGATGAACAAAAATAGAACCAGAGATGTTGAAACACCAAACAGACTGTCCAACCTATAAGGGATAGTGGGGAGTGAGAGAGTAAGAGATCAACCAAAGGACTTGTATGCATGCATATGAGCATAACCAATGGACACAGACAGTAGGGGGGTGAGGGCATGTGCTGGGGGTTGGGAGAGGCTGGGAGAGGTCAATGGGGGGGAAATGAGACTCATGTAATACTTTAAACAATAAAGATTTAAATTAAAAAAAAATAATAAAGACCCAAAATGGAGTCACTAGTGGTAAGCCCCATCAAGACTTAATTTCTAACCTAATTGCACTTTCAGCCTCTCCCAGGAGTGAAATTTTAAACTGACCATTCTGGAATATCCTAGTCAGCACTAATGAGATAATCTGCCTGAAAAAGCTTCTGGCCTTCCACGTTGGGAAGGTGACCTAGCCTGAAGTAATCCACTCATTTACCCTCCTTGTCCACCTTCTTTCTTCCTATAAAAACCTATTTTATTATTTTTTAAAAATCTTTATTGTTGAGAGAATTTTATACATCCCTCTTTTTCCCCTCATTGACCTCTTCTAGCCTGCCCCTACCCCCTACCTCAGGCCTTCACCACCCTATTGTCTGTGTCCTTGGTTTATGCATATATGCATACAAGTTCTTTGGTTGATCTCTCACCTTCCCCCATCTTCCCTCTAAAGTTTAACAGTCCGTTCCATGCTTCTAATGTCTCTGGATCTATTTTGTTCATCAGTTTATTTTGTACATTAGGTTCCTGGCACAGAGCTCCTAAAAAACACTGTAATATTTAAGTGATAAAAACACTAGGAGCATGTGTTGTTATAACATTTATTGTTGGCCTCCATCCCTAACACAGGGTTCTTAAATTTCCTAATAAAGTCCTAGTAAATTCCTAATAAATAAGAGTGCTAAGTGTATCTTTCCTTCTATTAAGTCTACTCTGGGTGGCCCCCTGGATGGCTCCTAGATGGAGACAGGTCACCAGAAAGACCGCCATGATTAGAAGCCGGGAATTTTCAGCCTCATCATTCATTCTCCAGAGAAGGAAGAGGGGCTGGAAATGGAGTTAGTAATTAACATGTCTATGTGAGAAAGCCGCCATCAAATCCAAATAATAAGCATTTGGGGAGCTTCCAGGTTGAAGACCACATTTATCTACTTAGATAGTAACATAGCCAAGTCCATATGGATAGAAGCTCCTGCACTGAGGACCCTCTCAAACCTTGCCCTGTGAATCTCTTTATTTGACTATTTGTCTGTATCCTTTATCATATCTACACTAATAAAAGAGAAACATGCAAATTGGTGTCACTCCGCTATGCCCACCAGCCAATCAGAGCGACTATGGAAATTAACCCAACAAAGATGGCGGTTAATTTGCATATGCAGGCGTGTTGCAGAGACTGAAGGCTCTGGCCAGAGTGAAGACTGAAGACTGAAGAGTAAAGAGGCTTGGCTTCTCCGCTGCAGCCACAGCAGAGAAGCCAAGCCAAAGGCCTGGGTCCCAGATGCCAGAGGAAAACCGGTGCCAGCAGCCAGGGGAAGGAAGGCCTATTGCACGAATCTTTGTGCAGTGGGCTTCTAGTTCTATAATAAACTGGTAAACGTGTAGGTTTCCCTGAGTTCTGATTTGTAGCCAAATTGGACAGAAGTTGTGGGTAACTTAGGGACCCACTACTTGTGATTGCCATCTGAAACAGTGTGGGAACAGTCTTGTGAGTACTGAGCCTTTAACCTGTGGGATCTGACACTATCAACAGGTATATTGAATTGAATTAAATTATAGGACTCCTGGCTAGTGTTGCAAAGAACAATTTGGTGGTGGTGGTGGGGGGAAACAAACAAACAGACATTTGGGGAGCAGAAGTGAAATGTTTTGTTGTGAGAGTAAGACACACAGCTGGAAACTGAGTTTTTCCAACTCATAATTGTATCTAAGTTCCTATCTTTGATTATCAGTATGAAACATGTTGTTGTCTATTGGCCCTTTGTCTTTATTCTTCTGTCGATAATCTATTCATGTTATTTAATAGATTTTTCTACTAAGGTGATTATCTTTTTCTTATTGATCTTAACATTTTTTTACTAGTTTTATTAAGCATTTGTTATATATGTTGCAAATAATTACCTCTTCTATGTTGGAGGTTTGGGATAATTAATCCCTTATGCCACATATTCATAAAAGTGTTTATGTATACGTTTTTATTTTGAAAAGTGTTAAAGCCATTGAAAGTTTGAATAAAGAGCATGGACAAACTTGCATGATTCACCAATGGCTAACATTCTTCCATACCTGCTATCTATCTACACACACATAAACAGTCATAGATACACACACATACTTGCCTTTTGTCAAGCCTTCCAAATGAAGATATCATTACATTCTTTACATTTCACCCCTAATTACTTTAACGTGCATCCTGTAAGAAGTGGAAAATTGTTTCCTATGAAGCCACAAAATCATTATCACACCTTAGAAAATCAATAACTATAGTATTATCTAACATCCATACACACATTTTATCAATTGTCCTCAAAATATCTTTTTTAGAATCCAGTGTTCATAACATTTGACTATATAATGTTTCATCAGTTCTCTCAAGCTATATGAGCTTCCTTGGCCTTTCATGATATTATCTTCTCAAAGAATCCAGGTCAGCCCTAGCTGCTTTGGCTCAGTGGCTAGAGCATCAGCCTGCAGACTGAGGAGTTTCAGGTTTGATTCTGGTAAAGGGCACATACCAGGGTTGCAGGTTCAATTCCAAGTCAGGGGCATGCTGGAGGCAGCTGATCAATGATTCTCTCTCATCACTTTTGTTTCTATCTCTCTCCCTCTCCCTCCCTCTCTGAAATCAATAAAAGTATATATATTTTTTAAAAAGAATCCAGGTCAACCAACTTGTAGAATATCACACTTTCTAGATGTATCTGATAGGTTTTTCATCATTAGATTTAGGTCAAACACATCTGACAAGAGCACACATAGGCAATTAGACATACTTCCCAATGCATTGAATCATGAATATGTGCCTGTTAAAAAGTAAATTAAATTAAGTTCCACAAGGCAGATTGGGGTTAATATACTATCAGTTTTATTAGCCAAAAGTTTCCCCAGGAGTACTAAATTAAAGAATATATGCTTGAAACTTGCTAAGAGGCTAGATCTTAAATGTTTTCATCACAAAAAAGAAATGACAATTATGGGATGTGATGAAAGCATTAGCTAATACTATAGTGGTAATCATATTGCAATATGTTCATGTGTCAAATAAATACATTGTATACCTTAAACTTATGAAATATTATATATCAATTATATCTCAATTACATAAATAATAAATTTTAAATTAAAAAAACATATAGCTTGGACCAAAAAGCCAAAATAAGGATACCTACTTTTACCTAATAAAATGTATCAATTTAATCTGTTCATCCTACCCTGTGTGGCTAAAAAATTGACAAACTATATAACCTTATCCCTATTCACAACCATATGGATTTCATAAATATACAATTAAAAAGCAGATTTGCATAAAAGTTGTTCCAAGCATACTTAAATATTTTCCAATAATTGATACATATAAGAAAAAAAGAAATGAATGAAGATAATGTGTTCTTCCAAAAAGAGAAGATAGAGACCAGAATGTAACATGCATTCATAAGAATGAGTTAAACCACACCTTCTTTAGGTCAAGGGTCAAAAAGGATGATCCTAATGCTATCTACCTCTGGGGAATGAGAAGACAGCCTTTCCTTCTTATAGGCGGTTAGAACTGCCTCCATAACAGAGTGAACTGCTGCTTTTTAATTTCATTCATGATGGATTCTTAAAATATACACACACAGGTGCTCGCTTTGGCAGCACATATACTAAAATTGGAACGATACAGAGAAGATTAGCATGGCCCCTGCGCAAGGATGACACGCAAATTCGTGAAGCGTTCCATATTTTTACTGTATTACAAAGCCACTGTTCTTAAAACAGCTTGGTACTGGCACAAGAACAGACATATAGATCAATGGAATAGAATAGAGACCCCAGAAATCGACCCAAACCACTATGCTCAATTAATATTCGACAAAGGAGGCAAGAGCATACAATGGAGTCAAGACAGTCTTTTCAATAAATGGTGTTGGGAAAATTGGACAGATACATGCAAAAGGATGAAACTAGATCACCAACTCACACCATACACAAAAATAAACTCAAAATGGATAAAAGACTTAAACGTAAGACGGGAAACCATAAAAATACTAGAGGAATCCACAGGCAGCGAAATCGCAAACATATGCCGAAGAAATTACTTCTCTGATAATGCTCCTAGGGCAATGGAAACTAAAGAGAAAATAAACAAATGGGACTACATCAAAATAAAAAGCTTTTGCACAGCAAAGGAAACCATCAAAAAAACAACAAGAAGACCCACTACATGGGAGAACATATTTACCAATGATACCACCGATAAGGGTTTAATTTCCAACATTTACAGGGATCTCATGAAACTTAACAAAAGGAAAATAAACAATCCAATAAAAAAATGGGCAACGGACCTAGATAGACACTTTTCGAAAGAGGACATACAGAAGGCCGAAAGACATATGAAAACCTGCTCAAAGTCACTAATTATATGAGAGATGCAAATCAAAACGACAATGCGTTATCATCTCACACCTGTCAGAATAGCTATCATCAACAAATCAACAAACAACAAGTGTTGGAGAGGATGTGGAGAAAAAGGAACCCTTTTGCACTGCTGGTGGGAATGCAGACTGGTGCAGCCACTGTGGAGAACAGTATGGAGCTACCTCAGAAGACTAAAAATGGAACTCCCATTTGACCCAGTGATCCCACTACTAGGAATATATCCCAAGAAACCAGAAACACCAATTAGAAAGGATATATGCACCCCTATGTTCATAGCAGCACAATTCACCATAGCTAAGATTTTGAAACAGCCTAGGTGCCCATCAGCAGATGAGTGGATTAGAAAACTGTGGTACATATACACAATGGAATACTATGCTGCGGTAAAAAAAAAAAAAAGGAACTCTTGCCTTTTGCAACAACATGGATGGAACTGGAGAGCATTATGCTAAGTGAAATAAGCCAGTCAGAGAAAGATAAATACCACATGATCTCACTCATTTGTGGATTATAGAGAACAACATAGACTGATGAAAAGGGACAGACCCAAAGACTGAGAAACAGCGATCAGGCTATCAATCCCCAGAAGGAAAGTAGGGGAGGGCGGGGGTAAGGGGAAGAGATCAACAGAAGGACTTGTATACATGTATATAAGCCAAACCAATGGACATGGACAACGGGGGGATGGGAGCATGAGTTTGTGTGTGGGGGGGGAGGTTGGGGGTTAATGGGGGGGATGAGGACACATTTGTAATACCTTAACTAATAATAAAAAAATATATATATATACACACACAGAAACCCATAGGTCATGAATTTTACATAGTCAAATCAGTTTATTGTTTATAATTTATTCATTTTCTTAATTCTGATAAAACCATTACCCATCTGAAGATAAAATAATATTTATCTATTTGTTTATGACATTTTTTACATCAAACTCTATTTCATTTCAAATTTATTTTTGTTACAGGGCATATTATATTGCCCTTTCTCTTGAGACATTCTTCTAACAGTGTTGTCAAATGGAAATATAGGCAAGCCATGTATCTAAGTTGAAACATTTTAGTCACCACATTAAAAATATTAAAGATAACATGTGAAATTGATTTTAATAATATATTTTATTTAACCCAATAGTCACCAAATATTGGCATTTTAACATTTAACCAATATTAAATAAATTATTAATAAAATATTTTATATTTTTTATTTATTACAGTGTCTAGACTAGGCCAAATATGGAATCATTTATGCTAATCTACATCAGCACTTAACCAAGTTTCTACACCCAGCTCTCCCCCAAAATGGAAGACTTAGGCCAATCAATAATCCCATGCCTGCTCAGCACAAGTTAACTGCCCTTTCTCCAAACTTCCCTTTGCTCCATATAAGGAAAGTAACCCTGCCTTAACCAATCAGTGAATGCCCAATGTAACTTTCTTGTTCTTGTTCACTTTGAACTATAAAACCCACCCACTTTGTACAACTCTTTGAAGTTCCTTTCTGTTTTCTAGACTGGATGCTTTTCAATTCAGAAATCACTAAATAAAAGCCAACTAGATCTGAATTTTTGTAACAATACTAATTCTTTAAAATCTAGAGTATATTTTATACTTATAAGCATCTTATTTCAGACACTAAATAATCAGCAATACTTAGCATGCATTTAGATTTAGTGAATCTACAGTTGAAAAAGTAGATTCACATACCAAATTTTCCAAACAAACTTTAAAATTTTTCATTAAGTGATTCAAGTATCAGTTTTTAAATTTAAATTACATATAATTAAATTCAGTCATGCAATCCACATTTCAAGTTCTCAACTGTAACATGGGGTTAGTTGCTACAATATCAGACAGAAAAGTCTAGAGAATCTGTATCTGCTTAGTGGCTGAGCAGAGATTCAATTTAGTGAATATCCTTAGCATACAGTACTTACCATGTACTTAGCCAATGACATTCATAGCCCAAGCTAATGATAGATAGATAGATAGATAGATAGATAGATAGATAGATAGATAGATAGATGATATATAGATAGATACTGATAGGTAGATATGCTAAAATGCATAATAAATTTTATGTCACTGTAGACCTTATAGAATATCTGGATATCTGGAGTTGGAAAAAGAAAAATAACATGTTTGCTTTCAAAACTAGGATTTTATCTGGGCCCCACAAAAAAACTATAGCTTTAAATGCATCTCAATTTAACCTCATTCTTTGATGTTTTCCTCATTGGTGTTAGTAAGAAAAAGTTATCCTTATAATGATGCTACATTTCTCATTCAATTAAAAATGATTAATGAATATATAATTCAATTGTATGTATAAGGAAATTTGCAATGCATAATTTAAGGAACAAAAACTTATTTTCCAGTACTACCCCACAAATATTTTTAATATTAAACCCTAAATATTTTTTTATTGTTTTAATTACAGCTGACATACAATATTATATTAGTTTCAGGTGCATACCCCAGTGAAAGGACATTATAAAATGTATTAAGTGATCATCCTGAAAAATCTCATACCCGTCTGATGTCATACATAGTTGTTAGAATATTATTGACTATATTCACTAAGCTATACTTTAGACCCCCGTGACTACACTATAATTACTATTTTTTTAATTTTTTTTATTGATTTCAGAGAGGAAGGAAGAGGGAGAGAAAGAGGTAGAAATTATCAATGATGAGAGAGAATCATTTATTGGCTACCTCCTGTATGCCCCACACTGGGGATTGAACCAGGCATGTACCCTGAAGGAATTGAACTGTGACCTCTTGGTTTATAGGTCGATGAACCACCATTGAGCCACTTGTGGCTGGGCTATAACTACTAATTTATATTTCTAAATCCCTTCACTTTTTTCACTCATCCTCCCAACCCCCTTCCCATCTGGCAACCATCAAAATGTTCTCTGTATCTATGAGTCTGTTTCTGTTCTGTTTGTTCATTATTTTGATTTTAAAATTCAGTTTTTGATAGATATGTATTGCCATTTTATTGTTCATGTTTTGCATCTTTTTTTTCTTCTTCTTAAAGAAGATCCTTTAACATTTCATGTAATACTGGTTTGGTGGTGATGAGTTCCTTTAGCTTTTTCTTATCTGGGAAGCTCTTTATCTGACCTTAAATTCTAAATTATAACTTTGAAGGGTAGAGTAATTTTGGTTGTAGGTCCTTGCTCTTCATCACTTTGAATATTTCTTGTCACTCACTCCCTTCTGGCTTGCAAAGTTTCTGTTGAGAACTCAGCTGACAGTTGTATGGGTGCTCCCTTGTAACTAATTGCTTTCCTTTTTTTTTCTTAACTTTATTTTTTTGGTTAATTTTATTTATTTTTAAATTAAATTAGGGTAACATTGATCAGCATGAATATACTAGTGGCCTGGTGTACGGATTCTTGCACATTGAAAGGAAATGAATTAGAAAAAATATTTTAATATCATTATTTGCTCTTTTTCTATAATAGATATGTCAACCAAATTCACACTCAACAATGACAGATCGAAATACACACATGTAATTGGCACCAGTGAGTGCTTTATATGTATCATGCATGTGCAAGTCAACATTTATTTTTAAATTGCCAGTGTGCATCATATGTACTGGCCAGTTGGCCCATCAGATGGTCGGACGGATGGACAGTCGGTAACATAGTCTTTTATATATAGAGGCTAGAGGCCCAGTGCACAAAAATTTGTGCACTTGGGAGGGGGGGTCTCCTCAGCCCGGCCTGTGCCCTCTCGCAGTCTGGGACCCCTCGGAGGATGTCCACCTGCTGGCTTAGGACCGATCCCCTGGGGAGCTGGCAGTCAGAAATCCCTCTGGCAGCCCAGGAGCCCTCGGGGGATGTCCAATTGCCAGCAGGGACCAGGCCTAAGCTGCAGTCAGACATCCTTAGCACTGCTAAGAAGGCGGGAGAGGCTCCCGCCATCACTGCTGTGCTGGCAGCTGGCAGCCTGGCTTGTGGCTGAGCAGAGCTCCCCATGTGGTAGCACACTGACCACCAGGGGGCAGCTCCTGCATTGAGCGTCTGCTCTCTGGTGGTCAGTGTGTGTCATAGTGACCAGTCATTCCCAGTTGTTCTGCTGTTAGGGTCAATTTGCATATTACCCTTTTATTATATAGGATAGGTTTCAGGTGTGGATTTCTATGTTAGAAATATCTGTATATTGCATTGTGTGCTCACTACCCAAAGTCAAATCTTCTCCTGTCACCATATATTAGGACCCCTTCCTCCCCACAGCTTTTTCCCTCTGGTAACCACCACACTGCTGTTTGTGTTCATGAGTTTCAGTTTTATATCCTACATATGAATGAAATCATATTATTCTTAGCTTTTTCTGACTGATTTATTTTACTTAGCATAATGTTCTCAAGGTCCATCCATGTTGTTGCAAATGGTGCTATTTCATTCTTTCTTATGGCTGAGTAGTAGTCCATTGTGTATGTGTATCACGTCTTCTTTATCCAAACCTTTATCACAGGGCACTTTGGTTGTTTCCATGTCTTGACTCCCGTGAATAATGCTGCAATGAACATAGGAATGCATATCTTTGTGAATACAAGTTTTTGAGTTTTTTTGGTATAAATCCAGGAGAGGGATTGCTGGGTCTTAAGGTAGATCTATCCTCAATTTTTGGAGGAACTTCCAGACTGCTTTTCATAGTGGTTGTACCAGTCTATATTCTGTTGTACCAGCAGTGGATGAGGGTTCTCTTTTTTCCACAACCTCTCTAATACTTGTTATTGCTTGCCTTACAAACTGCTTTTTTTCTCATTGCTTCTAAGATTTTCTGTCTTTAATCTTTAGCATTTTAATTATGATGTGTCTTGGTGTGGGACTCTTTGGTTCCTCTTGTTTAGGACTCTGTGCTTCCTATCTTTGTATGTCTATTTCTTTCACTAAGTGAGGGAGGTTTTCTATCATTAGTTTTTCAAATGGGTTTTCAATTCCTTCCTCCCTCTTTTCTCCTTCCAGCTCCCGCATGATGCAAATGTTGGTATGCTTGAAGTTGTCCCAGAGGCTCCTTATACTATTTTCATATTTTAGGATTCATTTTCTTCTTTGATCTTTGATTGGGTATTTTTTGCTTCCTTATATTCCAAATTCTTGATTTTATTCTCAATGTCCTCTACTGTTGATTCCCTGTAAATTATTCTTTATTTCAATTAGTGTATTCTTCATTTCTGACTGGTCCTTTTTTATGTTGTTGATGTTTTCACTAAGTTCCTTGAAGTTCTCAGTAAGTTCCTTGAGCATCCTTAAAACTCTGTATCTGAGAGTTTTCTTGCTTCTATTTCATTTAGTTCTTTTTCTGGAGATTTCCCCTATTCTTTCATTTGTGACATGTTTCTTTGTCTAAACATTTTGGCTACTTCCTTGTGCTTATTTCTATTTATGGAGTAGATCTGCTATGGTTCCCAGACTTGGTACAGTGTCCTTGTGTAGTAGGTATCCTGTAGGGCCCATTGGCTCAGCCTCCTCAGTAACCTGAACTGGGCACTCTAGAAGCACTATCCTGTTGTAGTTGAGGCTTGATTTCCGTTTGCATCCCTAGGTGGGATTGACCCCCCCAGGCCAATCATTTATGAGGATCAGCTTTGACTGCAGTGGAAGAGCTGTTGTGCAAGAGACACCCTTATGGAGCAGGACTTGCTTCAGTGGGGCTTTGGTGCTCACCAAGTCCTTCCCTTGAATATATATATCACTTCTGGAGGTGGTAGGGTTATGATCTGGTGTGGTGGAAGTTGCCCACCAAGTGCACTGGCTCTGGGCCCCCCCGGGAAGTGTAAGGTCAGCCATTGCCTGTGCCCTGCCCAGGGCCACCCCGCATGAGCTACAAAGCAATCTGAAGATGGCTGCTACTTGTGTTGGGCTTAGAGGTGCCGAGGAGAGGCCAAGCTGTGAAACAAGGTGGGCTGTGGCTAGCATCAGGCCTGGGGCCACGTATTGAGAGGTATGGTGCACACTGATGCAAGCTGCTGTTTCTTTAAGAGATTTTAGGAAAGTCTAAAGCAGGAGGCAAAAGAGGTCAGTTGTATAGAAAAGCCACTGGAAATTATTTGGATGAACCTGCAAGTAGGGAGGGGCATGGTCTCAGGGAATCATGGGAGGGGGGTGAAAAGTGTGAACTAGATTGATGGAGACTCAGATATTGTGTCTGCCTGCTGGCTCTGGGACAGGGAGGGCTCAGCAAAGGAACACTGGCCTCTTCTAGTACTTCTGTCTGGGAGAAAGCTGCCCCTCCAGCACTCACCCTGATTCTAGACAAGTTAGTTCCTCTCTGAATGTTCCAGGTTCTTTTTGGGCTGTTGCCCCAGTGCTGAAGCTCAGAAGGAAATAATCTGAGTAAGTCAGTGTGAGGGCCCTTTACGAGGAATGAGTGGGCTCCAGCAGCCTCTGTGTCACTCAGCCACAATCCCTGCTGGCTTTTACAGCCCAAAGTTTTTGGGACTTCTCTTCCCAGCACTGGAAGCCTAGACTGAGGAGCTGGTTTGGGGCTGGGAAACCTCCATAACCAAGACCTCTTTCCCGATTTTAAAGTACCACGTGTGGGTGAGAGACCAGCCAGTTCCAAGATTCCACCTATGGGAACCCTAATCAGAATATGCCGGATGTGCAAGGCCAATTGGGTTGTGGGAACCCTAATCAGTGGACACCAGATGTTCAAGATTAATCTGAGCAAGAACACAGCAATCTTACTGTGTGCAATGCCCAGGCATACCTTTCTATAACCCAATACTGATGTCACTATTTGGCAAGAAGCCTTTTTGTCTAAGTCGGTATAAAGATGTGTTACTGACCAACTGGTGGCAGCTGCTTGGTCAGGCTGCTTTGTTAGCAATGGCCTCTATGTTTACAAGGGCTCCTGTGTTTGCTACTCTATTAGCAAGGGCTCCTATGTTTCCTGTAAGGCTATTTTGAAGAACTGCTTTGTCTGATGGATCCTTGGTAGCAATGGCTACTTGGTCTACAATAAACTCTCTCTTATATGCCTACGACTGCTCATATCTTCTCAGTCTAATACCCGGCATCCAAGAATGTCCAGTTCCTAGCAGAAGACCTGTGCCCCCACAGTTGGCATAGTTGAGCAAGTTCATGGAGTAAGTACTCCGACACTACCCCACCTCTTCACCTTTCCTACAAGTCTCACTGTGCTTCTTCTTTAATTCCCTAGTTGTAGGAATTCTGTTCAACTACATTTCAGGCGGTTCTGAATGATGGTTGTTTTGTATTTTAGTTGTAATTTTGATCTGGTTGTGGGAGCAGTGAGCACTGTGTTTACCTACGCTGTCATCTTGCCCATCTTCTCTGCTTTATTTGTTCTTACCATTTGGTGTGGGGAGTCCTGAGTGGCTTTCTCTTTACCTTGACCTCCTCCCCGGAGAGAAGAAGAAAGAAAAAGAGCAAGCATATAGTAGTCCCCATATTGGTGCTGGGCTCCACCTGCTGGACTCTAACCTCTGCTGGGCTCTCCTCTGGCTCCTCTCCAAAAAAAGTATTTTATAGATGGGTAATGTCAGGCACCGACATAAGTGCTTATCACCAAAATAAGCCACTACCAGTGTAAGAGCTCATTGTGAAGAGCTCGTAAGGGTGAGTTATCCTTAGAGCCAGGAGGTAATCAAGTGGCACCATTTGACAATAATTAGATTCATATTTAGATTTTTACATATTACAATAATAGGAATGGGGGGCAGAAATAAGAATAAAATGCTTAAATTTGTAGGAAATACTTTATATTTAACCTAGAAAGACAAGTTTTAAAGCTAACAACTAATGTCTATATTCTCATGAACAGCCATTTTGAAGATTTATTGACTAGCTGTCAATCAGCCACAGAAGACAAGTTCCTTCAAAGCATTGTTAGTGCCAGAAGAGCTTCCTAAATGGGCCAGTGGTTTACCTTGCAACAAATCATGGAAGAAAAATTTGAGCTTCTGTAACTAGCCATTGTTTTTAATGTCAGACTCCCAGTGGTCTCAGGTTTGGGTTTAATTTTCCTGTGCCTCCATTGATTTCCACGTGTGATACAAAGGAACAGAATCTTTCCATGGATAGTTATAGGAATAAATCACTATAGAAAATAAAAAAAACCTCTCAGTTTTGGAAATAGCTGGAGTGGGTCATCTTTAAGATATTCTAAACTGTGGAATTTGATTAAAGTTACTTCCTCAGTGCAGTTTTCATGGTTTCATTCACAGAGCCTTCTTTTCGAAATCATTGAACCACATTTTCCTGTGAAATAAAATGAATGCCCATATGTTTTTAGTCATTTTGTGACAAAATTTGTATTCTTTTTATTAGAGACTTTGGGGTTTGATTTTCCGAGCTAGTTCCAACAGGATTTTTCAACTGCTGCTGGGAAAAGGCCTCTTGTGACACAGTGGTTTTAATTCAGGTTCAGACAATGGGCGTGAAATGTCACTCCAATGCATTTGTTACAGATGTTATATATTATCACTACTTTATTCATAACTGTTTCTACAGTAAAGGACAATTTTGGTGTTTATTGTTTCATTTGGGGGCCAATAATATGAATATTATACATTTTAATATACAATTAAGGACCAAACTGTTGACTCTAATAGGAAATGGAACAAAAATAGAAATATTAAAAAAAAACACTAAAGAAAACAAAATAAAATAATCTTGTGATGAAATAACTTGCTCCTTAAATTACATCTAATGTGCATATAATATTGTGCTTGTGTACTAAAATTGTCTAAGAATATTTTTGTCACTTCAGTCTGCTAAATAAGCTAATTTTTATTTGCTTCATTTTCTATAATCTGATAATGAGAGAATTAAGAAAACATATTCTAATGAGCAAGTTTTCATTTGAACATGGAATTTTCCTCTAATCTTTGAAGTGATAGATATAAATTTTTATGAGTGATAGAGACAGCTGATTTTGCAGGGGATACCATCTTGCCTTAGACAACCCTGATTCTGAGCAGCTAGTTTGAATAACTTGTTACTTTCTGCAAGCAACCTCTTCCATTTTTCTCAGAAGATGAGAAAAGCCTGGATTGGAAGAGGAGAAAAACCAGAGGAGGGGAAAAGAGGCGAACATGGAAATAGAGTGGATAACTGCTGAGGCATGGCTAATCAGAAAGAGACACTCCATGAATATTATGGACCCATTGTGATAATAAAATTGGAATAAAATTGCCTACCCAATCCACTCGAGACACTCTGCATCTTTAATTTTTAAAGTTATAAAGACACTTGACACAGAAGGGGATCAATTATCATGAGTTTGCGTGCAAATACTTCAGCAAGCAGTGTCAGAGTTAGGAGGAAAATTGCAGGCTTGCAGCCCTATAATGGCAACTAATTACACTATTCCAGGGCCCCTTTCCAATGGTCTCAGTTGGCGGTAATGGTCATGGCTGATTTATTTTGAATCAATTTCAGGAGTCTGAAGTTATTTATATATTTGTTAAAGAAAACTGGTTCTGATCATGAATCCACCAAAACATAAAGGAGTCCTGCTAGCTTGTTAGATACTCAGGTCTCTGAGATGAATAGTTTGGCACCATTTAATAATGGAATAGAAGTGTCTGGTTTGGGATAGAGGCAGATTCCAGATCATAGTGGCCCCTCTCAGAACAGGCAAACTTGAACATATACATTTTGGTAGATGAGTTTTTGACTGTCTCCCCTGAATGGGACAATTAGTAGAGTGTTTTTTTTCAGGTAAAATAAAGTTTATAGGGTGCTTTCCTTTATGTTTAATAATAGTTTTGAGGGCATGCTCAGGCACTGGCATGGTTTTGAATTGTCAAGGTAAACGCAAATTTTATTTTTTGTTCTATTTAAGATTACCTAAATCTTTTACTTATCTAATATTAATCAGGTGATTTAGTGGAAAGTCTTTATTCTTCTTTTTTGTTCCATCTTCACATAGTCTTGTGGGATTAATATTCCCATAGGGTCTAGTTTGAGGGAAAAAAATTGGTTGGGTAGACAAGGAAAATTAATTTCATTACTGAGTTCAATAAAACAACCCATTAGAAGCTAGCATTGTCAGACTTGCAGTGAACAATAAAAAATAAGTAAACCTCCTTATTGCCTTTTTTCCTTAGGAGAAAACTACATCTCTCTCACTCTACTGCTTATGTGAAAACTACCTTAGTAGACATGACTTGTGAAACTGTTTCCTTTCTTTCTATTTCTTATCTTAGCAATTTGCCCATTGAATAAGTGAAATTAGTAATGAATTGCTTTCTGTTTCTGTTATACTGAATGTACTGCTTTAATATATATTTAAAATTAATTCATTACATATAAAACAAATTCAAACCATGGTTTTCCTCTAAATCTCTTCCAAAGGATATCACCTTTACAGAGCTTTGCCTGTAAAAGAAGCTATAAGCCATTACAAAAACAAGCATGTGTTCTCAGCCTTCATGGCCACCTGTGTCACCACCTGCATGACACACTGACCTCCATCAGATGCAGTGGTGATCATGCCAAACATGGAGATTATTATCAACACTACATGTGCCACCTAGAAGCTGATCAAATTTCAAAGTCAACTCCTCATTTTGCTGACTTGAATCTAGCAGCAGTATCTTGTTTTGTATCAATTCTTAAAATCATGAAATAGACATATTTACACACTTAGCAGAAAAATGTTACAATAAATGTATATTTCTTTCATCCTTTTTCTATCTTTTCTAATTTTCACTTTATTTCTTTTAAGAGCTATTTCTTTTAGAAACATCTATTTGAATTAGAAAATAAATGTTAGCACAGTGCTGATTAATACCGGGCTCCACAGTGAGGAGATTATTCCCACTGCCATCCTCAAATCCACATCAGTCTCAGGATGCGGGACCGCAAAGCTACAGCTCTCTATTGATTCATTGACCAACATGCTTAATAGAAGTAGAGTTATTTTTTCTTTCTTCCATCCGCTTTGTGGTCTACTTGGAGATGAGAGGCTGCTAGCAGTGCGATAGGAACTAACAGCATTACATGCTACAAAGAGCAATTGCCTGAACAATTTTCCTAAGCCAGAGCCAAAGCAAAGCAAATGCAGTACTCCGGCTTGCCTCTCTGTCAGCCACATGAGAGTGTAGCTGCACGGCGATCTCCACAGGGCAAATTCCGTGACAGAAACTGAATTCTGTGGCCAATTGCACGGCGGCATGGGTCTGCCTCCAGTACAGAATTTAAATATTGAATACTACATACATGTTTTTCTTTTCGGGAGCTATCAAAAATAAAGAATTTATTAACACGTGTGCATTTGCTTGACTTCTTTGGAGAAATGCACCTTCCAACTAAAGATAGATGCACAACCTTTTTTTGAAATTAGCATCATATTATACAGCTTGGTATTTTTAATATCAAGTCCAATGAAACAATGACCAAAAATCCCATCTTAAAATGACTCAATCTTATATCCTTCAGCTAAAATATAGACAAAATATTTCCTGAGATCTAACCAGTCAGAGTAGAGTGTCTCTTTTCTCTTTTAGAATGTTATATAATTCAAAAAATTATCTCTTCCCTTCTAAAGATGTAAGAGGAAAATGAAATGGAAAAGTTCAACTGCCAGCTGAACCTTTAATAGATAACATTTACAGCAACTGGCTCTTCCCATATCCCATGCTGGAAAATATAAGTAAATTGCATTCATTGAATCTGAAGGTTCAAATACATAGAATCAATGTTTACTGCACTTCACTTTCTTCTTTTGCTTTTAGTTTGTAATAGAATTTTATTGTTTAAATTTCAAATTCAAAGCTACACAATAAAGAATTATTTATTTTGTGCTTTTATATTGGAACGAGAGGCCTTGTGCAAGAAAATCATGCACTGGGGGGTTCCCTCAGCCTGGCCTGTGCCCTCTCGCAGTCCAGGACCCCTCAGGTGATGTCTGCCTGCTGGCTTATGCCTGATCCCCTGGGGCATCAAATAGATGACATGCTCCAATTGGAATAATTAGAAGAGGATCTAATAAATAAACTGCTTACCAAGGCACAGTACAAAGAAATCACAGGAACTGTCACCAGAGTCCAGAGCTAGAAATAGTTAACCTATTACCATCCCCAGGCCTAAATTGAGGAAAGAAATATGGCTTTTGGAATCAAAGAGAAAGCCTTGTATAGAAAGCTGCTTGGTCAAGAGGTGATCCTTCTGTAGGAGAAATGGGAATGAATTCACTGAACTCTCTCTCCTTCCTCTGATCTTTTCCAGCAGACTTCTCACAGTAAGCCCACTGGAACTTAAGAGGACCTCTTAATATGTTGTCCATATAGGTCAGACTCCTTGGATAAGAACAAGTGAGAAGGACAAAGTGCAAATCTAAAAGAGAATAAAGGCATGAGATAAATAAAGTGTAAATAAAGGAAGAAATGCCAAGGAAAGAGCTAAAAGAGAAAAAGACATCAATTTTAGAATTAGGAACAAAAAAGTATTAACTTAGTGCACAGGGTATAACAGTGCACAATGAGAAAGTTGTATTGGATAATTAATTGTAAAATCAGGTTTCTGGACAAAGAGAAAAAGAGGTCAATGGAGAAGAGAAGGAAAAGTTAGGACAGAAAGAGAGAAGGTTGATGGCAAGATGGGTACAAACAGAAGTTTAAAGAAAAAAAATCATTTTTTTAATGTAAACCTGTCCCAATTGGACCTGGACTAGAGAGAAAGTCCTATTAAATAGCACTACCCTAGTGTGTATACAATGTTAAACATGTAAGTTTCATGTGATTATTGAGACTTACCAAACCCCTTCATTCTACAAAATATGTTCACTTCATCTAAAATTCTTTTTCTTTCCTGTTTTGGCATAGGAGACTTTTGTAGCATTTCTCTTCATAGTCAGTGACCTGATTTTCCTGGAATTCCCTGTGCTGCCTTTACCACAACTAGCGCCACAAGCTTCAGGAATAAATCGTCCATATGCACCTTCCCTGTGACAATGCCATGTACTTCAGAAATCTACCCCTCATCCACCATTTTCCTTCTCATATTGCTCTGTCTTGTTCTGGTTATTTATAATTTGATTTCTTCCACAGAAACCCTCAAGGTATATAGAAAACAAAGAAGATAAATACATCAAGTGTGTGGGGCTCATCTAATAATATTATCAAGAAGAAGAGAACCTGCTTCCCTTTACTGGAAGTCTCCATGTATAATTCTGCCCCTACCACATACCCATAGCTCTCCTTTTTCTTCCAGGAGCAAGCATCATTTTTAACTTCTTTTCAGATTACTTTGCCAGTCAAAAGGTAGACTTCTTCTACTGTAATATTTTCCAAACTCAGAATGAAATCTTTTTGATGTATAAATTAATTTAGGATAATGCTATAATTTGCGCCTAGAGCTTTTATTTTCTTTGATAGTTTGCTGGCCCTTCAAAGCTTAGGTTCCTTCATCTTTAAAAAGTAAATAATAATAGCTTTTTCCTCATAGGTTGTTAAAATCACATAAAATAATCCATGCAAAGTGCTAATCACAGTGCTGCAAATAATAAAAGCTCTCCAAATGTGAACTGTTATTATTATTGCTCTCTAAATGGCTGTCGATGATGGGCTGATGCTTTATTGTAAAAGATGGTAATAAAGCAAGCTATGGGGTCAAGGCTGCTCCCCGAAAGATGAAGATGAAAGAACATTATAATCCCTTAGTATCAATGAGTAAGATCATCTCTAATGATAAGCAAGTTTTTTTCTCAGCTATGGCATATATCATCTCCGTCAATCAGACTAGCCAGTCCAGAACAAAGTTCTATCTCTTTAATGGTGACTTTATTTTTCCAGAGCTGGTGCTTAATGAATCACATTTGGGGCATTTAAATCAATCTCGAAAATAAAACTAACAAAAATATTGCAGATTTTACTTCTATGGATATTTTGAAAAGCTTTGAGAAATAAGTTTATAAATGGATATCAAATGCATAATGGTCTTTTTTAAAAAATAATCTGTGCTCAATGCAAGAAATGCTAAATGGACTGCTATAAAAAGAAGAAGTAGAAAGGGAAGAAGGAATATAGTCATAAAAATTAAAAATGGTGACAAACAAGTACTTATCAATAACCTTAAACATAAAATAATTAAGTGCTCCAATCAAAAGACATAGGGCAGCTTAATGGATTAGAAAACATGACCGATATAATTGCTGTCTATAAGAGCGCCACCTCAGAACAAAGGACTCACACAGACTGACCGTGAAGGGATGGAAAAAATTGTTTTAGGCAAATGGAAATGAAAATAAAGCTGGGTTAGCAATACTTATATCTGACAAAATAGACCTGAAAGAGAAGGCCATAACAAGAGATAAGGAGGACCACTTCATAATACTAAAGGGAGCAATTCAACAGGAGGATATAACTGTAGTAAACATATATGCGCCCAAAACAGGAGCACCCAAATACATAAAAAAAAGTCTGGAAGATATCAAGGGAGAGATCGACAGCAAAACAATCATAGTAGGGAACTTTAATACCCCATTGACAACACTGGATAAATTCTCTAAACATAAATCAGCAAAGAAACAGCAATCCTAAATGACTCACTATACCAGATGAAACTAATTGACATCTTCAGAACATTTTATCCCAAAGCTACAGAATACAGTGGGACCTTGACTTACGAGTGTCCCGACTAACGAGTTTTTTGAGATACCAGCTGTCTCTCGGCCGATTTTTTGCATTGAGTTGATAGAGTAATTTGAGTTAACGAGCTCCTTAATGAGCTCCTTAACGAGCTCAGTCTCTGAACAAATTAAACTCGTAAGTCAAGGCTCCACTGTATACATTCTTCTCAAGTGCACATGGGGCATTTTCAAAGATAGAACACATATTAGGACACAGGCAAAGTCTCTTCAAATTCAAGAAGATTGAAATCATATCACCTTCTCAGATCACAATGGCATAAAATTAGAAATCAACTACAATATAAACAATGAAAAAAATGGAGGCTAAATAGCATGCTGTTAGACAATGATTGGTTACCAAATAGCTCAAAGAAGAAATAAAAAGCATCCTAGAAACAAATGACAATTAAAACACAACAATCCATAATCTATGGGTTACAGTGAAAGCAGTTCTGAGAGGGAAGTTCATAGCTCTAGAGAACTACCTCAAAAAAAATGGTAATAAATTATCTAACCCGACAACTTAAAGAACTAGAAAGAGAGCAACAACAAAAACCTAGAGGAAGCAAAAGGAAGGAAATAACAAAGATCAGAGTCCATTGATCAGATGCTCAAACCTCAGAAGGAAGGTAGGGGAGGGTGAGGGTAAGGGGGAGAGATCAACCAAAGGACTTGTATGCATGCATATAACCTAACCAATGGATACAGACACCAGGGGCATGAAGGCATGAACAGGAGTGGGGTGGGGGTGGGGGAATGAGGGGATAAGGACACATATGTAATACTTTAATCAATAAAGAAAAAAAAAAAAAGGCCCTGACTGGTTTTGCTCAATGGATAGAGTGTCGGCCTGTGGACTGAAGGGTCCCAGGTTAGATTCTGGTCAAGGGCCTGTACCTTGTTTGTGGGCATATCCCCAGTAGGGGGTGTGCAGGAGGCAGCTGGTGGATGTTTTTCTCTCATCAATGTTTCTAACTCTCTATCCCTCTCCCTTCCTCTCTGTAAAAAATCAATAAAACATATATTTTTTAAAAAAGAATATAACAGCAATTTAAAGTAGGTTGCAGTTTTTATTCAATTATATATAAAAATGATCATAGTGGAAATCAATTACATAAAGACCAAAAACAAAAAAAAAATGCAAAAGATCAATAAAACCAAGAGCTGGTTCTTTGAAAGGATAAACAAGATTGATGAACTTCTAGCCAGGCTCACCCAGAAACAAAGAGAGAGGACCCAAATAAACAAAATCAGAAATGAAAGAGGTGAAGTAACAACTGACCCCACAGACATACAAAGGATTGTAAAAAAAAAAAAATACTATAAATAACTCTACTCCAACAAACTGGACAACCTTGAAGAAATGGACATATTCCTAGAAAAAATACAATCTACCAAAAATCAATCAGGAAGAATAAAAAAACCTGAGTAGGCCAATAACTACTAATGAAACTGAAATAGTAATCAAAAAAATTTCAACAAACAAAAGCCCTGAACCTGACAACTTCACAAGGGAGTTTTACCAAACATTCAAAGAAGAACTAAAACTTATCCTTCTCAGACTATTCCAAAAAAATTCTAGAGGAAGGCACACTTCCAATCTCTTTCTATGAAGCATTACCGTAATTTCAAAACCAGGTAAAGACACTACAAAGAAAGAGAATTACAGGCCAATATCCCTGATGAATATAGATGCTAATCCTCAACAAAATTGTAGTAAATCTGATCCAGCATTACATTAGAAAGATCATACACCATGACCAAATGGGATTTATTCCAGAGATGCAAGGCTGGTACAATATCCACAAATCAATAAACATGATACATCATATAAACAAATTGAGACAAAAATCGCATAATCAAATCAACTGATGCAGAAAATGCATTTGACAAAATCCAACACCATTTCTTGATAAAAACTCTCAGCAAAGTGAGAATAGAGGGATCATGCCTCAACATAATAAAAGCTTTATATGACAAACCTACAGCCAAATCATACTCAATGACCAAAAACTAAAACCATTTTCCCTAAGAATGGGAACAAGACAGAGATTCCCACATTCACCACTCCTGTTTGACATAGTACTGGAAGTATTAGTCATAGCAATCAGAAAAGAAGAAGAAATAAAAGGCATCAAAAAGTGGAAAAGAAGAAGTAAAACTGTCATTATTTGCAGATGACATGATATTGTACATAGAAAACCCTAAAGACTCCATTGAAAAACTACTAGACTTAATAAATGAGCTCAGGATGTAGCAGGATACAAAATTAACACCAGAAATTTATGGCATTTTTATACACCAATAATGAACTCTCAGAAAGAGAAACTAAAAAAACAACTCCATTTACCATTGCAACAAAAGATTAGGATACATAGGAATAAACTTAACCAAGGAGGTAAAGGACCTGTACTCAGAAATCTAAATGACATTGAAAAAAAGAGATAGAAGAAGACATAAAGAAATGGAGGAATTAATTGTAAAATCAGGTTTCTGGACAAAGAGAAAAAGAGGTCAATGGAGAAGAGAAGGAAAAGTTAGGACAGAAAGAGAGAAGGTTGACGGTGTGATGGGTACAAACAGAATTTTAAAGAAAAAAATCTTTTTTTTAATGTAAACCTGTCCCAATTGGACCTGGACTAGAGATAAAGTCTTATAGTGTTCGTGGATTGGTAGAACCAACATTATTAAAATGTCCATACTACCCAAAGCAATCTAGAGATTCAATGCACTCCCCATTAAAATACCAACAGCACATTTTACAGACCTAGAACAAACTCCCCAAAAATTCATATGGAATAACAAAAGACCCTGAATAGCTGCAGCAATCTTGAGAAAGAAGTACAAAGTTGGAGGGATCACAGTACCAGATATCAAGCTGTATTAGAAATCCACTGTTCTCAAAACTGCATGGTACTGGCACAAGAACAGACATATAGACCAATGAGACAGAATAGAGAACCCAGAAATTGACCCATTATGCTCAATTAATATTTGACAAAGGAGGCAAGAAAAAAAATGGAGTTAAGACAGTCACTTCAATAAATGGTGTTTGGAAAATTGGACAGATACATGCAAAAAATGAAACTAGATCAGTAACTTACACCATACACAAAAATAAACTCAACATGGATAAAGGACTTAAATGTAAGACAGGAATCCATAAAAATCTTAGAAGAAAACATAAGTGGCAAAAAATCAGACATATGTCATAGCAATATTGTTACCAATACAGCCCCTAGGACAATGGAAACTAAGGAGAAAATAAAAAAATGGGACTACATCATAATAAAAAGCTTCTGCACAGCAAAAGAAGCCATCAACAAAACAACAAGAAAGCCCACTGCATGGAAGAACATATTTACCAATGTTATATCTGATAAAGTTCTAATCTCCAAAATTTATAGGAAACACATACAACTTAAAAAAAGGAAGATAAACAACCCAATCAAAAAATGGGCAAAGGACCTAAATAGACACTTTTTTGAAAGAAGACATGCAGAAGGCCAAGAGACATATGAAAACATGCTAAAAGTCACTAAGCATCCAAGAGATGCACATCAAAATGATGATGAGTACCATCTCACACTTGTGAGAATGGCTAGCTATCATCAACAAACCTACAAACGATAAGTGCTGGTGAGGATGCAGAGCAAAAGGAACCCTCTTGCTGCACTGCTGGTTGGAATGCAGACTGGTGTAGTAACTGTGGAAAACAGTATGGAGTTTCCTCAAAAAATTAAAAATGGAACTCCCTTGTGACCCAGTAATCCCACTTCTAGGAATATATCCCAAGAAAACAGAAACACCAATCAGAAAGGATATATGTACCCCTGTGTTTATAGCAGCACAATTTACAATAGCTAAGATTTGGAAATAGCCTAAGTGCCCATCAGCAGATGAGTGAAATAGAAAACTGGTACATCTACACAATGGAATACTAAACTGCTATAAAAAGGATGGAACTCTTATCATTTGCAATAGCATGAATGGACCTGGAGAGCATTATGCTAAGTGAAATAAGCCAGCCAGAGAAAGATAAATATCACATGATCTCACTCATTTGTGGAATATAATGAACAGCATAAACTAATGAACAAAAATAGAGCCAGAGACATAGAAACATCAAACAGACTGTCCAACCTAAGAGGGAAGGCAGGTGAGGAACTGAGGGTAAGAGATTAACCAACTTGTTTGCATGCAAATGAGCATAACTAATGGACACAGACAGTAAGGGGTTTAAGGCATGTGCTCAGGTTTGGGAGGGGCCGGGGAGAGATCAATGGGGGGAAAGCAGACTCATGTAATACTTTAAAGAATAAAGAATTTAAATTAAAAGAGTACATGCACAAAGCAACCAATAAATACATAAATATGTATGTGTGTGGGGGGGCGTAACTTCTGTTCTATAAGCAGTAAGGTAATCTAAAAAACACCTAAACCACCTCTCAGATTTAGGAAATTTTATCACTTTTTCTTTAGATAATTGTGAAAAGACATAAAACAGTAAAATGTTTAGCAAAATTCTCTTTGTGCAGCTTAATTGATCCTCTGCCATCCCCTTGGCATCCTGGCCATAATTACCATTCTGAAATTGAAATGTATCCTTTCCATCCATGTTTTCATACCTTTACAAACAAATATATGGTATATGTTGTATATGTGTCTATTGCATGTTTCAAAATTTTAAGTAACAGATATTATATGGATTTTTAAGATTTTGTCTTTTCCTCTCAATGTTTTCTTGTATATTTTCTTTATTCGTCATGACTGCTGTATATAACATTATCCACTTACAATAATGGATACTTAGGTTGTTTCTGGGTTGTTGGTATTTTGGTTTGTTTTTTTGTGTGTGTGTGTGTTTTTTGTATAAACAACATCTCATTGAATACCCTTGTGCATATTTTCTTGTGCACATATGAAAGAGTTTTTCTGAAGTAAATGCAGCACTTGGAAGTGGAATGCTGACCCTGATCAACTTAACGAGGTATTGCCAAATTGTCCTCAAAACTTGCTGCATCAATTTATAGGACCACTACCCACATATAAGGGTTCCCTTTATTCCATATTCTTACCAGCATATGATATTGTCTAAGTATTTAAATATTTTGTTCAAATAATATTGAACACAATATGAAATCAAATAAGATTGTATTTCATTTAAAAGCCAAAGTTAAAAAAAATTTCAAGTGAATGTCATTTAAGCAGCAAATTACTGAGTTATGGTTTTGAACTAGCTTATTAAATTTCTATTTAACCCATTTTGTACTTATTTAGAATGTTACCCTGAGTGGTATTAAAATGAGTTGCCCAAAGAATGACCAGTGAAACATCAAATTTTTTTTCTTTCCAAAACAGAGACATGTGTGTTCAGTCCCACTTTCCTTATGCCCCAAATTATCTAGACCTTAACAAGAGCTCACTTAACTAATAAAGCAGACCTTTTTTAGTTAATTTATACTTTTATAAATAACTAGGGGCCCGGTGCACGAAATTCGTGCACTGGGTGCGGGGGGGAGTGTCCCTCAGCCCAGCCTGCCCCCTCTCACATACTGGGAGCCCTCAGGCGTTGACCCCCATCACCCTCCAATCGCAGGATCGGCCCCTTGCCCAGGCCTGATGCCTCTGACAGAGGTGTTAGGCCTGGGCAGGGGACCCTCATTTCCCCCCATCACTGGCTCTGCCCCTTGCCCAGGCCTGATGCCTCAGCCAGAGGCGTAGACCCCCATCACCCTCTGATCACCTGATTGGCCCCTTGCCCAGGCCTGACGCCTCCGCCAGAGGTGTCAGGCTTGGACAGGGGACTCCCATCTCCCCCCGATCACTGGCTCTGGCTCCCGCCCAGGCCTGAGGCCTCTGGCCCAGGAATCATGCCTGGGCAGGGGACCCCCATCTCCCTCTGATCGCTTGCTCCACCCCCCGCCCAAGCCTGACGCCTCTGACCCAGGCTTCAGGCGTGGGCAAGGGGACCATCATATCCCCCCAATCCCCGGCTCAGCCCCCCGCCCAGGCCTGATGCCTCGGCAGGAGGAGTTGACCCTCATTACCCTCCAATCACCAATCACCGGATCGGCCCCTTGACCAGTTCTGAGGCCTCCGGCAGAGGTGTCAGGCCTGGGCAGGGGACCCCCAGCTCCCCGCGGTTGCAGGCTCCACCCCTGCCCAGGCCTAACACCTCTGGCCTAGGTGTCCGGCCCGGGCAGCGGGGACCTGCAGCTGCAGCGGCTCCGCGATCGTGGGCTCCGCTTTAGGCCCAGGCAAGGGACCCCTAGCTCCCGGGACTGCCAGCTTCGACCGTGCCCAGCTCCCATCACTGGCTCCACCCCTACTTCCTGCTATCACTGGCCAGGGCGGAAAAGGCATCTGATTCTCCGATCATGGCTGGGGGGCAGGGCAAAGGCGGCCCCAGGGCCGCCTTTGCCCTGCCCCCCAGCTCTTAGCTCCCCCCTGGGTTTCTGATCACTGTCAGTGGCAGGGGGCTTCTTCCTGCTTTCCCTTTCGCCTCCCTGCATTGTGCCTACATATGCAAATTAACCGCCATCTTGTTGGCAGTTAACTGCCAATCTTAGTTGGCAGTTAATTTGCATATAGCCCTGATTAGCCAATGAAAAGGGTA
Source organism: Myotis daubentonii (assembly GCF_963259705.1). Lineage (NCBI taxonomy): Eukaryota > Metazoa > Chordata > Mammalia > Chiroptera > Vespertilionidae > Myotis > Myotis daubentonii. The sequence continues at coordinate 88,083,041 of NC_081842.1, forward strand.
TCGTCGTACGCCAATTACCATTTTTCCCTTTTATTAGTGTAGATTAGAAGCCCGGTGCACAGATTCGTGTACCGATGGGGTCCCTCAGCCTGGCCTGTGGGGATTGGGCTGAAACTGGCTCTCTGACATCCCCTGAGGGGTCCTGGATTACGTGAATGTGCAGGCCAAGCCAAGGGACCCCACCGGTGCACAATCGGGGCCAGGGAGGGACCACCGGAGAGCTCCAGGGTGTGTCTGGCCCGTCTCGCCCAGTCCCTATCGGCCGGAACCCAGCAGCAAACTAACCTACCAGTCAGAGCACCTGCCCCTGGTGGTCAGTGTGCATCCTAGCGACTGGTCAAACAGTTGAACAACTGGTCAGACACTTAGCATATTAAGCTTTTATTATATAGTACTAGTAGCCCAGTGCACAAAAATTTGTGCACTCGGTGGGGGGGTCCCCTCAGTTATTAAATATTTATTGGCACAACACTGACCACATTGGTGGTGGTGGTAGTCTTGTCAGAATGTGTTATATTATGCAGATGAAAATCTATTTAAACAGATTTGATGTAGATATTTTCAAAGATGGAAGAATTGTCCCTGTCAACTATTTTAGTTGATTCATATCTTCACTAATTGTCATCATTGCAAAGTTTTCAGTCCCCATATGGATTGCTGGATATAATAGGTCATGCACTGTCCCTGTCCTTTGTAGCTTTTGTTACCTTAATGACTCTAGTTTTCCATTTATATGTTTAAGTACAAGCCTTACCGGCTTAAAAATGTAAGCATTTAACACTGCTCTCTCTGTTCCGTATCCTTCCGATGAAAAGTAAAGTTGGGTTGCAGCACAGGAGAGAAATTCAGAAGGGGAATATTGAAGTAATGACTGCAGTAGGAGAAGAGGGAACCTATTTCCCTGGCCACAGGCACTGGTGCCCTGGACCACAGGGCTGGCAGCTTCTCCGGGTGGCTGCAGCCTGGGACCTCGGGCAGGTGGCTTGTCCGTCTCCTGGGCTGCAGCCAGCCGCAGGCACTGGTGCCTGGACCAAAGGTGGGCGGCTTCTTCTTCTGGCAGCTTCTTCTTCTTCTGTGCTTCCAGGGAGGGCAGTCAGTTATGTGTATATGTGTGTGCGTGCAAACATAGGTGTGTACACATGTGTATGTGGAAATCTGCTGGGCAAGTCAAAACCATAGAAGAGTTGCCCCCTATCTCTTGAATCTTCCAGAGATATCCCCCACCTTTTTATTCTATCACTACTGGAGAGTCAGTATTTTCAGCCAGCCAGCCAGTGACTCTCTCAATGTCTATTTCCAACTTCTTCTTTCCCTGTCTGTCTTCCAACCCCTAATCATATTTCCACCTGCATGCATCATTTTTACTCCCAATATGCTGTATAGAGAAGGAGTCAGGATGCTGTCTTCCCATGAATAGCACTCAGTAACAAACCAATTGCATTTTAGTTGGGCAATGCCCCTACCCACCCTTCAAATCCCTTCCACCATGCATTTATGTTTCCCTTTTTGTTTGTTGGTTTGTTCTGCTGTTCCTTCTCCTCACCCCACCACCCTTGGATCGTTATGTAAAATTCTTTTACCATGTCAAGAAATTATTAAAAATACAGGTACTTTGAAAAAAAAAAAATACAGGTACTTCTCTGAACACTGGACGGGGGGGAGCAGGGAAGAGGCGCCTGCCGGCGGCCGCCTCTTCCCTGTCCTGCCCGGATTCTCCGATCACTGGCCAGGGGGCAGGCAAAGATGTCCCCAGTTCTCCGATCACTGGCTGGAGGGCAGGGCAAAGGCGGCCACCCAGCTCTTGCCTGCCGCCTGGGTTTCTGATCACTGTAAGCAGCAGGTGGCTTCTTCGGTCCTTCCCCTTTCGCCTCCCAACATTTCGCCTATGTATGCAAATTAACCGCCATCTTTGTTGACAATTAATTTGCATACTGCCCTGATTAGCCAATGGGAAGCATAGCGAAGATACGGTCAATTACCATGTTTGTCTATTATTAGATAGGATATCATCCTTAGACATCCTGATTTCTTTTTCCTCCTCTATTCTTCATGACCCACTTCCCTTTCCTTTTCCCCTGTTTGTCTTTTTTTTCCCTTTGATAAAAGCCCATTTAGATATATTCAGTTGTAAAGTGGAACTTCTTAAACATGGCAACAATTGCAACATCCCACAGACTTTACATTTAAGTCTTTTCATTAATACAGCAGCAGGATTGGAGGATTTCATTAACTCTTCATTTGGAGTTTGACAATCCTAATAAACCCATCTTTCTCCTATAAGTCTGACTCTTTCCAGTAATTTGTATATTTTCATTATAATAATATTAAAACCTGTTCTGAATAAAATGTTCTGCAAAAGAGACTTTGTCCCTATAGTTAGTCCCTAGAATATATTTTTAATTAAATAAAAATTTGTGAACCTAGCAAGAACTACATAAATTAAGGAATATTACCTAATGGGCTTCTGGTTTATTATTAGTGTTCATATTTAAATTATCATGTAACATATGGATACATATGGTAATGATTTTATTTAAATAATGATACAGTTTGCTGGAGTCAATCTTATTTTTCAAAATTCTAGAGAATATAAACTCATGTGAAATAATCAAAATGTAGTTATATATATTCTATATTATTATTATAAGGCTTTATATTTGACATTCATGCTTTGTGATTAATGATTTATCAAAAAGCAAATACCAATAGTATTAGTTTGCCTTTTCTTTTCTCTCCAATTCAACTCATGTACTGTTCAACAAGTTTTGATAACTTTCTATTAGTTTTAATTAAATAGAAAATAAGATAAGTAAAACTCTTTTGCCTTAATTTCAAGGCCCTCAATAGCATGACGCAATGCATTTGAACTGATGCATCTTCTGTCATTCCTCTACACACATGCTACACTTCAGCTAGATTCTTATCAATGTCTTACTTTTGTTCACCAAAAACACTTCATGATTTTCTCTTTCTGCATTATGGACCTACTAACACACAAACACTATTACACTCGTTTTCTATTGCTAATACAAAAATTACCAAAAACTTAGCAGCTTAGAACAATGCATATTTATTATCTTACAGTTTTATAGGTTAGATGTCTAACACAAGTCTCACTGGATTAAAATCAAGGTGCTATCAGGGCTGTATTTTCTAGTTTCTAGAGGCCACCCTTCTTTGGCTTGTGGCCTCCTTCTATCATTTTCAAAGCCACCAGTGTTACGTTGTTCTGACCATTCTTCCATAGTCATATCTCCCTCTCTCTTACCACACTAAGGTAGCTTCTCCAGCTCTTCAGACCCAGGTAACTAGGCTGAATTCACCAGAATAACTCAGGATACTTTCCTCATCTCAAGGTCTTTAACTTAATTACAAATGTAAATTATCTTTTGCTATCTATATATATAAAAGCCTAAGTGACTGGCTGACTGGCTGGTAGCTATGACATGCACTGACCACCAGGGGGCAGACACTCAATGCAGGAGCAGAAACCACAGGCATGGAAACATGGAACAGACTGATGAATCTCAGAGGGAAGGGGGAAGGATGGAGGGCGGGAATAAATTAACCAAAGATCTTATATGCATACTAGAGGCCCGGTGCTCGGATTCATGCACCGGTGGGGTCCCTCAAGTTGGCCTGTGGGGATCGGACCAAAACTGGCTCTCTGACATCCCCTGAGGAGTCCCAGATTGCGAGAGGGTGCAAGCCAGGCCAAGGGACCCCACCGGTGCACGAATCCGTGTACCAGGCGTTCAGTATACTAATTACACATTGAAGGATTCCAGAGATTTTTGGAGAACCATAATTTTGTCTTTCACAATTTTCTACTATTCCAGCCACCTAAGAAAATTTACCTCCACCCACAGACTTAGAGCATACAGTGGATGGTTCAGACTAAAGTTAATTTAGTTTGACCTTATTTTACAAGTGAGGCTGTTCATTTCATTACTGCTAAGTAGATTTTTAGCAAATGTTTGTGAACTGCTAAATGAAATAACTCGCCTTTCTAGGCTCAGTTCAGATAGCATTTCTTTGAAGCGTCAGTAATTATGTTAGCTTAAATGGGTTTCTCACCCAAAGTTTTTCTAGCATTTATCATGTGATCACTGATTTGTAATATATCTTGTATTTTATACAAAGATACTTTCTACTCTCAGATATAATAATTATTGTCTCATTTTATGTTATTTCTATTTTATATGTAATGTTTTATATTTTTCCTTTGCTTTTCAATCACTCATTTTAATATACATTATCCACAGTTTATATGCCATATTTTACTAATTTGAGTTATTTCTGCGTCTAAAGGAAAGACCTGCTCTCCAGTTCACTTTCTTTCACGCTCCCATTCATAGGAAACATATTATAGTAAGGATCTTGCTTACTGTAGATTTTCCCTTCTTTCTCCCCCCGCCCCCATCATTTCTGACTGTGATTGGAGTAACATCATGGGCCTACCATATCTGTCATTTATGAAGAAGTAGGAAGTCACATTTTAGTCTCAGACATATGTGCCCATTATATTATTTTTTTCTACCAGGAAGAGTCAGTTTATTCATCATTTTGGTCAATGTCCAACACATTCTATTCATATAGTAAGCTCTTAACAAACATTTATGGAATGAATAAATGACATGATAAATTAAAGACTGGATGCTGGAACAGCATGGATATGTAGATTTGGCTACTCCACTTTCTAAGCTTACTTGGATACTCCTGAAACCTCCTTGCATTGGTGATATAAATATATTTTTTAGGCTGTGGACATGATTTATTCCCAGATGACAATTCTATATACATAGAAAATCCTAAAGACTCCATCAAAAATTATTAGACTTAATAAATGAATTCAGCAATGTAGCAGGATACACAATTAACATCAAGAAATCTATGGCATTTATATACACCAAGAGTGAACTTACAGAAAGAGAGACTTAAAAAAAATCCCATTTACCATCGCACACAAAAAAAATAAGATACTCAAAAATAAACTTAACAAAGGAAGTAAAAGACCTGTACACAGAAAACTACAGGACATTGAAAAAAGAGATAGAGGAAGACATAAACAGATGGAAGAACATACCATGTTCATGGATTGGTAGAATAAACATCATTAAAATGTCCATACTACCCAAAGCAATCTAGAGATTCAATGCACTCCCCATTAAATTACCAAAGGCGTATTTCACAGATCTAGAACGAACATTCCAAAAATTCATCTGGAATAAAAAAAAGACCTCGAATAGCTGCAGCAATCCTGAGAAAGAATAACAAAGTAGGAGGGATCTCAATACCAGATATCAATCTGTATTACAAAGCCACTGTTCTCAAAACTGCCTGTTACTAGCACAGACATATAGACCAATGGATTAGAATAGAGAACCCAGAAATTGATCTTAACCACTATGCTCAATTAATATTTGACAAAGGAGGCAAGAACATACAATGGAGTCAAAACAGTCTCTTCAATAAATGGTGCTGAGAAAATTGGACAGATACATGCAAAAAAATGAAACTAGACCACCGACTTACACCATACACAAAATAAACTCAAAATGGATAAAGGACTTAAACATAAGATGGAAAACCATAAAAATATTAGAGTAATCCACAGGCAGCAAAATCTCAGACATATGCCAAAGCAATATCTTTACTGATACAGCTCCTAGGGCAATGGAAACTAAAGAGAAAATAAACAAATGGGACTACATCAAAATAAAAAGCTTCTGTACAGCAAAAGAAACCATCAACAGAACAACAAGAAGGCCCACTGCATGGGAGAACATATTTGCCAATGTTATCACTGATAAGGTTTTAATCTCCAACATTTACAAGGAACTCATACAACTTACCAAAAGGAAGATAAACAACCCAATCAAAAAATGGGCAAAGGACCTAAATAGACGCTTTTTGAAAGAGGACATAAGGAAGGCAAGAGACATAAAAATATGCTCAAAGTCACTAATCATCTGAGAGATGCAAATCAAAATGACAATGCGGTACCATCTCACATCTGTCAGAATGGCTATCATCAACAAACCTACAAATGACAAGTGCTGGAGAGGATGCAGAGCAAAAGGAACCCTCTTGCACTGTTGGTGGGAATGCAGACTTGTGCAGCCATTGTGGAGAACAGTGTGGAGTTTCCTCAAAATACTAAAAATGGAACTCCTTTTTGATCCAGTGATCCCACTTTTAGGAATATATCCCAAGAAACTAGAAACACCAATCAGAAAGGATATTATACACCCCTATGTTCATAGCAGCACAATTATCAATAGCTAAGATTTGAAAACAGCCTAAGTGCCCCTCATCAGATGAGTGATTAGAAAACTGTGGTACATCTACACAATGGAATACTACTATGCTGCTGTAAAAAAGAAGAGATTCTTACCATTTGCAGCAGCATGGATGGAACTAGAGAGCATTATGCTAAGGGAAATATGCCAGTCAGAGGAAGATAAATATCACACAATTTTACTCATTTGTGGAATATAATGAAGAACATAAACTGATGAACAAAAACAGATCCAAAGACAGAGAAGCATCGATCAGACCGTCAAACCTGAGGGAAGGTAGGGGAGGATGGGGGTAAGGGGGAGAGATCAACCAAAGGACTTGTATGCATGCATATAAGCCTAACCAATGGACACAGACACCAGGGGGGTGTGGGCATGAGTGGGGGGGGGGCAATGGGCAGATAAGGACATATATGTAATAACTTAATCAATAAAGGGAAAAAAATCAATAAATTGTCTTCTACAAAATGTTCATGAAAATGCCCAAGACAAGCATTTTGGCCTACGAATGAAGTAAGTAAAATATTCCATAACAGAATTCATAGTAACCAGAAGAATTACAAATGTATTTCAAAAATTCTTTTGATCATCATCATGTTTTTGGAAAACATATCCCACTAAAATCACATTATTCAAATATATATATCAACATTAATATCTTATGAAGTTAGTGTTTTATTATACTTTTTAAAAAATTTCTTCTCTGACAGATCTTGAATTCTTTGGTGTCTCTGATACATTTTTATTTCCTTAGAACATAGGACAGTTTTTATTTATTGAAAAAAATTAAATTAATTAATGAGTGCATATCTCACCATAGATATTATGCCTTCCTCAGATGTTCATTGAGCATTAATATGCACAGGTGACTGTGAGAGCTGCATGGGTTCCCAGTCATTAAGTATTAAGAAAGTAAAACAACTCCAGTAAAGACTTATCTGTCTCCATATATAAGACTCCTTGTTATAGATAAGTCAAAATGTCTTTCTAATATCTATGAGAAGATTAGTTTTCAATTTATAATCATTAAATAGAGGCATCGGGCTTTTGAAACTGATATCTATGATTTTTCTTTGCATTCAATATGCTACCTTCCACTGTTCTTAATAATAAGCCTATCTGGAAGGAAATAGTTGCCCTGATAAAGATGGAACATATATCTTGGTATATACATAGTTTTGAAATGTTTAACTCCTAATTTATTTTAAGATTAATTTACATAATTAGTGTTTGGAATTAAATAGATTTCAAATTATGAAGTTTTTGCATTTCTATAAGTAGGGTACTCTAAAATTACTATTCTTTACAACTTTAAGAGTTCAAGGACAACAAGAAAGCATATTTTCCTTCCTAGTTCAATGATGATGAAACAGGAGCATGGGATTTTTTAGTATCTTATTCTAAGTCACATAATGAGTCTTGATTAAAATCACTGTTGGAAATCAAAGCTGTTTGTTCAATGAGTTTAACAATGGCATTCATCATTCTTGGACATTTTGCATAACTAATAGCAGCTCAAATTTAAGAACAATTCCACGGACAATAATATCTATATTCATTCTACATTAGAGGATTTAATTTTCTGTTTATGAATTCAGCATATTTCTCTGAATTGGATGTAGTTCAGTGTTTTATTATAGGAAATCATATATTTTTCCTCTAGGTTGTCAGGAAACAGTCACCCAATTTTACTAATTTATAACAATGGTTTCTTATCCAAAAAGCTATTATAAATCATGGAAATTAAATCAACTTACTGGCTTGGCTCCCAGATTAAGGATGTTTCATGAATAAATAAAATAATAAATGGTATATCAAAGAAAAATGGACAATTTATATATTATCAGCCTACTTGTTGCTCTTTACATTTGTAATAAAATAGTTGCTATTTGGAATTGAGATGTCTCAAACTGTGGTGGTGTTTTGCAAAAAAAAAAAAAAAAGGAAAAAATAGTTACTCTAATAATAAATAGAAATTTGATTTTTAACCACCCATATTCAATAATAATTTTATTTTATGAACATGGATACTATAACATATCTCTTCTATCTCATTCTCCACTTTTCTTTCCCAGCCTATTAAATGAGGGTAAACTCTTTCACATTTTATATCTTTCTAGTGATCACCTACAAAATAAATGTGCCTACTTACAGGTTTGTTCACCAAACAACCATTATACGTCAATTTTCTTGTGTCACATGAGGAATTAACAGCATTTTGAGAAATTATTCTCTACCATTATTCTTTGTATTAGTATTGTATTCTATTTATTTAAAACTAACAAAAGATTAATATGATACAAGTGTAACATTATAAGTAAGCCATTACAAATGTAAGGTAAAATATAAGAAATCAAAGGAGAAAAACAACAAGATTAGAAATTTCAGGTCAAAACGAAATGAAACAGCCTAGACATATTCGATTTAAAATGTATTTAAACCAGAAAGAGGGAGAACGGGAATTGAGAGCGGTCCTCTCCTCTTTTCATTCTAATATCCTTACCTAGATAATTTTATCTTCACCTGGGACTTCAATTGACAGTTATACTACTTTGGACATTAAATGTTTCTTTATTATTTAGATCTCTGTTCTGAGCAAGAACCACACTTATCAATTATTTTACATGTCCACTGGCATGTATTTGGTACATTAATACCTTTCTTGACCCTGCCCTCTTTCTTTCTTGCCATTAACAATCCAATATTAACTCATTATTTTTCCCCTGAATTATCTCCTGAATATATCAACTTCTCCCTATTTCCAATTCACCACCTTATTCCAAGCCAGCATCCTGAACTATTGCAGTACCCACTTAATTATTCTCTCTAGTATTGCTCCCCTCCAATCCACTATCCACCTGGCAGCCACACTGACCTTTTTAAAATGTAATCATAAAATGTTATGTTCATGCATAAAACCATCCAGATAAACTTCATCCAGGATAAAGACAAACATAGCTTCAAGATCATGATCTATAGCCACTAAGGTATCTCTCAAGCCACACCTCACATCATGTTTCTTGTGCTCTTCTACCATGATCATCCTCAATGACACATCTTCACTGCTCTGCCTCCTGCCACTGAGTCTTTACCCATGTTCTTTCTTCTGGTTAGACAGTTTTCCTCTTTCTCTTTACCTAGTCAATCCTTATTCACACTTCAACAACCTTGCATTTTAACAGGAAAGCTTTCCTAATCACCTTGGAAAGGTCAAATTGCCCAACTATATGCCCTAAAGAACTAGGTACTCTTCTTATATTGTATTATTGTGTGATTGTTGTACCAATGTCTGTCTCTTCTACTAAAAGGACAGAGAAAACCTATTATTTTACTCATCATGATAAATCCAGGATAAAGCAAGTGAATGCATAGAGTATATGCTCAAAAAATTAATTTAATATGACCACCATTTATAATTTATTAACTGCAATAAACAATGGTAAAATGCATTGTGAAAACAATACTGTTTAAATGAAAAAAAAATACGAAAATTGCTATATTTAGCAAAATAAGTTAAGAACCTAGAAAAAAATGAGACAGTAAAAAAGAAAGAAAAAAATAGAGACATACCATTTTAGTGGATTGGAAGACTCAATATTGTTAAAAAGACAGTTGTCAAATTTATTTGTAGATCCAATTCAATCCCAATCAAAATCCCAACATGTTTTTAGAAATTGGCAAGCTGATTTTAATATTAATATAGAAATGTGTACGTTTTAGAATAGGTAAAACATTTTTAAAGGATAAAAACATAGAAGATTTACATTGCCTGTAAGTGTATGTATATGAATGGGAAAGAGAACATCCTTAAATAAAACAACACATAAGATCAACTGATTTTCACAAAGATACCAAGATAATTAAATGAGGAAAATATAATATTTTCAACAAGTGGTGTTAAATAACTATAAACCCACATAAAAAAATTGAGCTTTGATCCTTACTTCACATACTTCTTAAAATTTATCTTGAAATGGATCATAGACTTGTGTAAATGCTAATATTATAAATTTACAAGAAAAATATAGGCAAATCTTACAGATCTTAGGATAAGCAAAGATGTCTTTGATATAAATGAAAAGGACAAACTATTACAAATTGATAAATTGGAATTTACAACAATTTAAAAATTCTCTTGAGAAGACACCATGAGGAAAATGAAAAGACAACCAGGAGAAAAATGTGTGTGTGTGTGTGTGTGTGTGTGTGTGTGTGTGTGTGTGTGTTTAAAGAAATTGTATCTAGAATACATAAAGAACAACTACAACTCAATAAGAAAACAACCCAGTCAAAAAACTGGGCACAAGCCTTAAACAGACTTTTTACAAAAGATGATGTGTGAATAGCCAATACATGTGTGAAAATGTGGCCATTTATGAAAAGATAATATCATTAGCCAATTTAGAAATACAAATTAAAACTTCAAGAGTCCACCAGCCACTAGTATGGCTAAAATTTAAAACACCAAATATTGGTGAGGATGTGGATAGAATTAAACTTTTATAAATTACAGGTGGTAATATAAAATATTACATATCCACTTTGGAAAACAGTTTGGCACTTTCTTAAAAAGGCAAATATACATTAAAGGTAAACATAAAATACCCAAGAGAAATAAAACAAATGTCCGCACAAGGACTTATACACAAATGTTTATAGCATCTCTACTTACAATAGCTTTAAACTGAACACAACTTAAACTTACATCAGTGGGTGATTAAACAAATTTTGCCGTGTCCATACAATTGCATACTATTCATCCATAAAAAGAAATGAACTACTAAGACATGAAAGGACATGAATAAATCTCAAAATATTACCATATGCTGAACAAAAGAATCCATATACAAACAGCACACATGTTCTAAGATTCATTTATATAAATTTCTAGAAAAGGCAAAAATATTCTATAGTAACAAAACCAAATTAGTAGTTGATTAAGGCTAGGGGACTGATTGGACACACTAATTGGGAACTTTTCTGAGTGATGGACAAGTTCAATAACATCATTGTAGTAGTGATTACATATATCTGTGAAACTCATCAAGCTGCACTGGGAGAGGTTGAATTTCATTGTATGTGAATTATACTTCAACAAAAATAAATAAAGGAATTTTGTTAATTTATTTAAATATTATGAATTTAAAAATAAGGAAAAGACTACAAGAAAAAGAAATGCTTTAGTCAACACAACCAATACCATGTCTCTTGTCAAAGTGGGGAAGTAAGAGAGGCCCACCATCCTCAAGGAACTGAGGATTTGTAGTAATCCTCTTACTAGTATGTCCCTAATTTCTTTAATAATTTTATACCACATGCTCTTTCCTTGATGATACTCTATATTTCTTTCTCACCTAAAAATATTGTGACCACTACCCAACTGAAAAGTTCATGAGGAGTTCAGCTCACATATCCCTTAATTAACAATCTCTTATATATCATAAAATTTTTCACAGGACAATCTCAATCTCTTGACCTGAAGTGTAACCTTGCGATTCTCTGAGAACACCATATCCCTGGTAGTTTTCTCAAGTAAAGGCTACATATTGCACCACACACCATACATGATTATATAGAGTATGCTAGTGTCTTCCTTGTCCCCTGTACTGCTTTCAGACTATTACCCTTGTTCATTTGTGACTTCTGTCATTTCAGTTCTTCAACCCTCCTAACTCCTTGTACTATCTACCAATCTCTTGATCATGTTTTCCTTATTTACTAATAACTTTGGTACCCAGTTCCCATTGTTCCTCTATAGATGGACTATCATATTATATTTAAGTTCTACAGTTTAAATATTACATCTCAAATTCTACATCTTCTATGGCATTTTCCTACATTTCATTTTAACCACAGATTTCAATAACCACAGAATAACCCAGACAATTACATTGAATTACTTTAGAAATCTCATTGCCTGACTACTATTGCCTTTAAGAATGGAAAAAAAGTGTTGTAAAGTCACTCTGCTACTGCAATTACACTTTTAAAAAACATTGTTGAGCCATCAAACCATTGTCCTATTGTCATTGTATCTATCTACCCTATTTATATTTATTTATCTATCAATCAATATTTCTATTTGTATGCATCCTATTTTATTATTCCATGTTATCCACTACACCCGTTCCATTTCTAAAATTTCTTTGTCCATACATAAATGCTGAATTTATTACACAAGTTAATATAAAAAATTAATTTTCTTCCTTTCAGCTTTCAAAATTTCCCATGACTCTAAGTTTATCTAAGCTGCTTTCTCCACCATTTTACATAATGACTATATTAAACCTTCTCAAATCTGTTTGAAACTATAAACTTCCATCTTTTCTTATATTCTCTGTAAATTTGGGAGAAATTTTTCCACTTTCACCACTAAGGATGTAATCCAATATACACCTATACCCATCCTCCTTTCTCCCTTTCTCCTGATAGGAAGGAAAGAATGCTATTCATTTTTTCCAAGGTCAGCCCTCTTGTTTATTTTCTAGATTCCAGTTCTCTCTTCCGTGTCTGAACATTGTACTGTTAATTATCTGCCTCTCACCATATCACAACTGTGTTTTTAACCTCAATCCCATCTGCTTTTAAGAATGATATTGCTCCAACTTTAAAAATACATACTGGTTAAAGTAACACAAAAGCATCTTCCGTTGACCCACTGTTCCATCTAGTATTCTACCATGTTTCCATCCAAACTGATACAATGTATTGACTGCACTATTCTCCATTTTTTCATCCAATTTTTAATTTCCAGCCCATGTAATATTTATTTTTTAATAAATCTTTATTGTTCAGATTATTACAGTTGTTCCTCTTTTTTCCCCCCATAGCTTCCCTCCCCTCAGTTTACAACCCCCACCCCATGCCCTTAACTGCTCCTCACTGCCCTCGTCCATAGGTGTAAGATTTTTGTCCAATCTCTTCCCCCACTTGCCACACTCGCTTCCCTCCGAGAATTGTCAGTCCACTCCCTTTTTATGCCCCTAATTCTATTATATTCACCAGTTTATTCTGTTCATCAGATTATTTATTCACTTGATTTTTAGATTTACCTGTTGATAGGTATGTATTTGTTGTCACTTTGTTGTTCATAATTTTTATCTTTACCTTTTTCTTCTTCTTCCTCTTCTTAAAGAATACCCTTCAGCATTTCATATAATCCTGGTTTGGTGGTGATGAACTCCTTTAGCGTTTTCTTATCTGTGAAGCTCTTTATCTAACCTTCAATTTTAAATGTTAGCTTTGCTGGGTAAAGTAATCTTGGTTGTAGGTTCTTCCTATTCATCACTTTGAATATTTCTTGCCACTCCATTCTGGCCTGCATAGTTTCTGTTGAGAAATAAGCTGACAGTTGTATGGGCACTCCCTTGTAGGTAACTAACTGTTTTTCTCTTGCTGTTTTTACTATTCTTTCTTTGTCTTCTGCCCTTGACATTTTAATTAAGATGTGTCTTGGTATGGTCCTCTTTGGATTCCTCTTGTTTGAGGTTCTCTGTACTTCCTGGACTTGCAAGTCTATTTCTTTCACCAGGTAGGGGAAGTTTTCTGTCATTATTTCTTCAAATAGGTTTTCAATATCTTGCTCTCTCTCTTCTTCTGGCACCCGCACAATCTGGATGTTGGTATGTTTTAAGTTGTCCCAGAAGCTCCTTACACTTGCTTCATATTTTTGTATTCTTTTTTCTTTTTGATTTTCCAGTTGGGTGTTTTTTGTTTCTTGGTATTTCAAATCTTTTACTTGATTCTTGAGATCCTCTAGTCTGCTGTTGGATCTCTGTATATTATTCTTTATTTAAGTCAGTGTATGCTTAATTCCTGATTGGTTCTTTTTCATATTATTGAGGGTCTCACTATATTTCTCAGAGGTTTCTAGAAGATTCTTGAGTAACCTTATAACTGTGGTTTTTAGCTCTATTTCCAGTAGTTTGCTTTTTCTTCCATTTCTTTCATTTGTGACCTGTTTCTTTGCCTCCACATTTTGGCTGCTTCCCTGTGTTGATAGAGTGGCCTTGTGTGCTAGGTGTCCTATAGGGCCCAGTGGCTCAGCCTCCCCAGTTACCTGAGGTGGACACTCTTGGTGCACACCTTTGTGTGCTGTATGCACAGTCTTGTTGTAGTTAAGCCTTGATTGCTGTTGGTATCACTGGGAGAAATTTACCTCCAGGCAAATTGGCTGTGAGGACCAGCTGTTTATACAATGGGAAAACTGCTGTGCTGGAGACACCCTTATGGGGCAGGACTTGCTTCAGTGGGGCTTTGGTGCTCACTGAGTCTGCCCCTTGAGTGTGTCACTTATGGATGTGAAGAGTAGTAATCTGGTATGGTCTCAAACTGACCACTGGGTACACTGCCTCTTGGATCTCCAAGGAGGTACAAAGTCAGCCACTGTTTGAGGCCACCCAGCAGGAGCTGCAGAGAGATCTGTAGATTCCTCCTCTTTGTTTGGGTTTGGAAGTGCCCAGATGAGGCTCAGCTGTGAAGCAATGTAGGCTGCTGTTGCAGGGTCTTACGCCTTTTGGAAGCTTTGGAGTTCTCTGACCCATCTGCAGTTTTTTAGGTTTTAGGTTGCAAAATGACAGGCCATTCACATGCAAAAGCCTCTGCACACAGCTTGGGTAGGGTTGTAAATTGGGTGGGGCAGGGTCTCAGGGAATCACCAGGACGGAGCAAACAGCAATGCCTGCCAGTCAGCCCTTCCCCGGAGAGGTCCCCAGGTCTCTGTGTCCCGCGGCCCCATGCAGGAACAATGATTGCTGCAACTACCTCTGAGAGAAAGCCACCCTCATGTTCTGGCCAGATGCCAGACAGTCCAGTTTTTCCCCATATGAGTCTGGGTCTCCAGAGTCTCATCCGGAAATGGAGTTCAGAGCAATCAGGAGCTTTTATCTCCCTCCCAACTGAAAAAAACAACAGTGCACCCAGTTGCCAGCCCATCTTTCGCACGCCTCCTTACCTCCACACTTCCACACCTCCTACCAGTCTCAATGCGCTTTTTTCTTTCCTTCTAGTTGTATAACTTCCACTCAACCAGCTTACCTGTGGTTCTGGATCTTATTTGTTTTGTCTTTTAGTTGTAGTTTTGATGTGGTTGTGAGAGGCAGCAAGTACAGGTGCTTACCTATGCCGCCAACTTGGTTGTCTCTCCATGTAACATTTATTTTATTTCTATCTTCTCCCACTAGAATGTAAGTTGATGAGGGCAGGCTTTTGAGATTTGCTTTTTGTTTATTTCATTTATTGATATATGCTCAGCTCTACTAGTAAAAATAGTGAAAAAGAGGCTGTAGATAATTAATGAATATTTGTTAAATGGATACATAAATAATTTTTTTTTAGGAAAAAATAATCTTATACAGAGAGTATATATACCCTCCATGGAAGACTCTTTCTATGGCTCAACAAGTCAACCTTAATTTGGCAGCTATTCAATCAACCAAAAATTAATGATGAGGACAACTTGACTAACTAAATAAGTTTATGTCTATATGGGGACAGAAATATTTTTTTCAGAACAACAAAGAGCAATAAATAAGATGGCACCAAACTGAACAGCCCATCTCACATCTGCTATTAATACACCAACTTTTTCCACTTCCTGCTTTTGGATGCATTTATAGTCTCTATCCTAATACTGAATTACAGACTTGTATTTAATTAGGTAATAAATTCTGTACATTTGCACTTCCTGTAAAAAAAAAAAAAGACCATTATTTTAACCTTTT
This sequence comes from Myotis daubentonii, assembly GCF_963259705.1. Taxonomy (NCBI): domain Eukaryota; kingdom Metazoa; phylum Chordata; class Mammalia; order Chiroptera; family Vespertilionidae; genus Myotis; species Myotis daubentonii. The sequence goes on from NC_081842.1 coordinate 88,099,065, forward strand.
TAATTGACTTAATCTGCCAAGTTTCTGACCAAAGACTATAACATTTTGACACTACATTTTGCAAAAAGCTTTTATATATTGAAGCTTGATCAAATTGAATAATATATGTGCAGAGACTAGAAATATGTACTTTGCTCAATACACTCTAATTAACATAATTGGCCTAACACCAAAATGACTAGAAGACTTACATTTACAAAACTATAGATATTAAGTAGACCACTCTTTCATGTAAGACACTGATAATATGTATATATTTATGTCTTGTGATTTAGTCAGAAATTTATATGGAAAAAATTGGTAAAGAAGTAATGAGAATAGTAGGAGCCTAAAATAGGAATGGCAAAAGAGGAAATCTAATAATATAACTGCCTTCAGGGAAAAAAATAAGGTAATTACTGTGCTGAAGTAAGTAGGAAAGAGTTAATTAAGAAACCAAACTCAGAAGAACACTGTAGGAAAGGATTATAATAAGACATAGATTATTATAGGTGGAAGAAAATAAAAAGAAATAAAATTAACATTCCAATATTATCTTGTAGATTAAATGTAGCAACAATTAGCTACACACAAAATTACAGTGCACTTTCATGAAAAAAACAATTGGTTTAAGAGAAAATGGGAAACATGGGGCTATATAAGGTCTTCAAAGTGGAATACAAATATCTATATAATGGAAGCCTAAGCAACCATTATGGCAGAACAACCAGAACAACCAGTCGCTATGATGCTCACTGACCATCAGGGGACAGACATTCAATGCTGGAGCTGCCCCCTGGTGGTCAGTGTGCTCCCACAGGGGGAGTGCCGCTCAGCCAGAAGCCGGGCTCATGGTTGGCGAGTGCAGCAGCAGTGGCAGGAGCCTCTCCCGCCTCCATGACGGCACTAAGGAGCAGCGAGCCGAGCAGTGAGGAGCAGGAAGGAGCAGCGAGCAGGTGGGCGGTAAGGAGCGAGGAGTCCAGACTGCAAGAGGGTACAGGCCAGGCTGAGGGAATCCCCCCTTCCCCCAGTGCACGAATTTTGTGCACTGAACCTCTAGTATAAGGATATAAAAGTAAGGATGATAGTTTAGTAAAAACATTTGTTTGCAGCCAACTATGTTAAAAGGATAGTGATTGTCATAATGCTGAAAGTGAAAACAGAATTATAAAATGGCTAGATTGAGAAGAGAGTTCCCAGGTTTCTTGCTCACCTTCATGACCATGTGACTTCTTACCCACTATTTAGTGATTAAAGATTTTAACTTTTGTTTCACTGCATTTCCATCTGAGATCTTCCATCGATCTAAATGCCTGGCTTTATTATTGGTGACATCATTCTCCAGGTGGATAGCCCACCTGACAACTGATCTCTCAGTCCCGTAACTTCCTCATTTTTGACCACCTGACCTCAGCCACATACTCACATGGTCAAGCCCCGGGCCTCATTATCACCAGTAACTACACTACATTAAAAATTTCCATCTTAGCATTTCATTTACTAAGCACCACTTTTTTTTTCATTTCACTTACAATTGTACCCTCACTGTAACATCTAACATATATGTGATTAACCCCACCAATAATTCTTGATTATGTTATTTCATTCCCTTTTTTCCTCTTCATACCTTCTGAATCCAACCTAGACTACAGGTTTGGTCATAAAAATCATTACCTGAAAATGGCCTCAAATCTTAGCCCTCTCTCAGACATACTTGCCTGGTAAAATCTCAAACATGGCTTAACCAAATTATCTCCTTTCTCTGTACTTTTTCCATAAGAAATTGAATATTGCTATAAAAAATTTTACAAATGGACTGCCATATTTTATTTTCCACTCAAAAATTTCAACCCAAATTGAATTAATCTCAGTCTTACTACATTTTCCAAGTAAACCCATTTCCTACTCTCCAGCTCATATTTTACACCTTTTCAAAGTTCTCCAACAAGCCCATACTCTCCTCTTCCATTTTTAGTAAATGACCTCTTACTTGATGGAGAAATTAGAAGCTATGAAAGATAACTCTCTTATTCTTCCATTTCTAAATCTATAAAAATTACCTTAACATACACCCATATTCTATATCTTTTATTTTTGCTGTTAGAATGAAATAAGTTACATGACTATGCTAGGCATGACTATAAATGACTATGGTCATGTCATCTTAATCTACAGATTCCAACTGCTCTTTGTCTTCTCATGGATTTTACTGCATTAGTTGCATTCTCCTCACCTGTTATATCAATGTATCTCTATCTTTTTAATTATTCCCAATCAGCCTACAAATATGTTCTAGCAGCATCCTTATTTTTTAAAATATATTTTATTGATTTTTTACAGAGAGGAAGGGAGAGGGATAGAGAGCTAGAAACATCGATGAGAGAGAAACATCGATCAGCTGCCTCCTGCACACCCTTACTGGGGATGTGCCCGCAACCAAGATACATGCCCTTGACCAGAATCGAACCTGGGACCCTTCAGTCCGCAGGCCAATGCTTTATCCAAACCAGTTAGGGTGCATCCATATTTTTTTAAAAAAATTTTCTTTGCCCCACATACTCTTCCTGGGACCATCTCACTTTCAGCTTATTTAAATAGAAAATAAATATTTTGAAACTAATTTAATGAGCTGTTTACTGCTACCCCTAGTCCCTTGTATTCAATTACTCTTCAACTTCCTTCACTATGATTTCTAGCTACAGAGCTTGATTGGTAATCTTTCTTTCAAGTTAGCAAAGACCATCCCCAAATTTAATTACATCTCTCTTTTCTATTCTTAAATGATGACTCAATGACATTAAAGATAATTTCCCACTCTACCTTCTAGAATACTAGAATACCTGTCTTCTCTTGGCTTTTATATCACTACACACTTTGAGTTTTCCTCCTGCCTCACTAGTCCCTTTCTTTTTCAATCTTCTTTGCTAGTTATTCCTCCTGTGACAAACATGAATATATTGGACTGCATCAAGATACTATCCTGAACCACCTGTTCTCTTTGTCCTATACTTTCTGCCAAGGTGATCATTAGTGAAATATTTTCATGCCGACTATTTCCAAACCTGAATCTCCAGACAACACCTTTCCCCAGTTCCATATTCCTATTCCTAACTGTCTATATTCTAAATTCCTATATCAAACTGTCCATTTTATATCTCCAACATATATAGTTTAACATGGGCTACTTCAATATATCTCTTCTGAAAAAGAAATTTTGCTCTCTCTTTTCCCTAATACCCTTCTCTTCCAATATTTTGCATCTCAGAAATTGACACACCACCTTCTCATTTCCTTATAGCCTAGCTTCATTTTTCTCACTCCCTTCATCCAATCTATCATCACTGAAATATGTCATTTCAATTCTGCCTCCAAATTATATCTCAATATGTCCAATTTTATTGTCTCCATCCTAATTAAGCCATCAGTATCTTCAACCTGAACAACTGCAAGTCTCACTCTGGTCTCCTTGATTACATTTTTATCTCACTATAGGCCAAATAATTCACTTTTAAAACATAAGTTGAATCATGTCATTTTTGTATGAAATGGTTCCAAGAGTTCCCATTGTTGTTTGGGGTTAAAAATTACTCCTGTCAGATTATTTTTATTTATAATATATCACTCTATCCTTCCATTACATCTCACCATGCAGCAGCCACACTGGCTTTCTTTACTCTCCTCATTCCTGCCAATTTTTTTTTTCCAGACACCGAGCCTTTCACTTGCTATTCTTATGGCTTACAATTTTCTTCTCCTGGCTCCTGACATGGCTAGCTTTAAAAAAAAGTTAGGTCTCAGTGAAAGGAAAGAAAGAAAAGCAAGAAAGGAGGAAGGAACGAATAAAAAGAGAAGAGAATTCCCTAACTATCCAATAAAAAATAAACCCTTTCTGCTTTCAGTTACCTTAATTGAATATACTATTACCTTCTTATCTCTTTTCACAATCTGTAATTACTTGTTTTATGTATTTACTAGAGGCCCAATGCACAAAATTCGTGCAAGGGGCTCAGCCCTCACAGCCAGGGCAGCTTGCCTTGGCCCTCACAGCCCTGGCTTCATCCAGAAGGTCATCCAGAAGGATGTCCGAAAGGCTGCCCAGGTCATTCAGCTGTCTGGTCTAATTAGCATATTATGCTGTTATTATTATAGATTTCCTGGTTTGTTATTCATCTCAGACAACTAGAATGTAATTTTCATAAGAGCAGAGACCTTATCTTATTCATCATGTTACCCCAAGTCTGTAAAAGAGCCTAACACAAAATAGCCACTCTGGTAAATATTTCTGAACAAAATGAAACAATAAATATAAGCTATCAAATAAAACCTAATTTGGGGGATTCTATTTTATACTAAAATCTGAATTGTCAAAAGCTAAACTATGGCATATGAGAAATAGGTTTCCATGGGTTCTTCAAAATGATGGATAACTCCCAGGATATAGGCTATGACTAACCGAGCACAAGAAATAGCACTTAGGCCATATGCTGACGGGTAAACAATAAAATGACTCTCTGAGTGTCCATCTGAAAAGGGAGCTAAAAATAATGGAGAATTAACTGTGCACAAAACATTGTGCTGGGTATTTTATATTATTTCCTTTAGTACAGCACTCTGAAGTATGTGTTGTCACCATTTTACATGACCTCAGAAAGATCAGAATTTACCTAAGATTCATGGTGAATGATGGATCTTAGCCATTATATCTGCCAGCTCCCAAGCCTATATTCTTTCTACATGACTACATATCTTTACATCTTTTATGTTATATTTCAAGTTTGAGTTAGTGCCATTTGAACCTGAGAATTAAGGTGCAGTCCTAGAAGAAACCTATAGGAGGAAGAAAGGAAAAGAGTAGGAACAAACCATTGAAACTAATTATTGGTGCACAAAGGTTAGATATCACAAAGGTTAAATGCCACAGTTCATGAGAAGTGTGAGAGTAGAAACTGTCTCCAAGCCCTAATCTAGTGCTCTAATCCAAATAACTCACTAAAATAAATTAGAAACATAGCTAAATAACAATGCAAAAATAAAAGTTTAAGTTTGTATTAGGCACAAGTGAGCCAAATCAGCAATAGAGTCCATTAATTTCAAAAAAAAAAGAAAAAAGACTGATATCATGTCTTTTGGATGAACCTTCAAAGGCCAGATGTGTTTTAATCACAGGGACAAAAATGCTCAGAGCATTGATGGGTTCATGATTGATTTAGTCTGAATTTTCCATCTTCAGGTCTGCACAGCTGGGCCCCATGTCCCTCTCCCACCCAACACAGATTCAGATTTGTTCAGAAATTTGTTGTCAATGAACAAACTAAGAAACCTCCAAGAGTTCCTGAAAGATATAAGTCAAACAGCAAAACTTTCAGAAAAAAAAAAATGCTTTATAGGAAAAACCAGAACTGCTTTGGACTTTTGTACATGTATTTTACATAACAAAATATTTTATTACACATTCAGAAAAACATAATATTCTCAGTGCTCAGGGTCTCTAGAAGTCTTAATGAAGCATCATCTATTGGCAGCTTCTGCCCAGCCATCCCAATATGTAATGGTGTCACCCTCTGAACCTCTCAACCATAAATTCATGGGTATCAAGTCAGCCTTCAATTTCTCAATACTGATGTCATAACTACAGAAATTGTACCAAGAATCAGTTCCTATCTCAAAGGCAGCTATGTTTCATTTAAGAAGCTGACTCTGATAAGGCTTGACCCAAGAATGATATCCAATAGAAAGAGTCAATACTGAATTGTGGATAACTGAAAAAGTTCAATCCTTGCTCATGAGGTGCTTGAATGAGGATACAGAGCGAGTCCTCATTTGGTAAGAATTTTTGGTGAAGAAGTATTTGGAAAGAGAAACAAAGAGGAGGACCAGTGTAAGGAATGACTTGTAATCACTTTCCTCAGAATGGATGGAGCACACATTCAAAGTTGATCCTTGGCTAGGGTTATCTTGTTAGTTTAAGTTAATGAATAGTTGTTATTTCTATCATTATATATGAACTGATTTGAAGTACAATTATACCTCATTTTATTTTTTAACTCATTTTTTGAGCCCCAATATGCCTTATCAGAAGGAAGTCTGATTTCTTCCAAATGCAACCCACTTCCTCATTTGCCCTGGGACACTAAGGGCTGAACTCAAAGAAAGAAAGTTGATCCGCTTCTGAAATAACACTTGTAGGAGTCTTACATTTGGTATTTTTATTACTACCATTGTTTCTCACTTTTATTTATTTATTTATTAAAAACTTTGATTTGGCTTTTAAATTAAATTTATTGAGGATGACATCTACACTAATAAAAGACAAACATGCAAATCGACCATACCTTCGCTACGCCTTAAACCATGCCACCAGCCAACAGAGCGACTATATGCAAATTAACCCAACCAAGATGGCGGCCAGCAGCCATGGAGCTGGAGCAAGCAGGAGTCCTGGTTGCCCCAATGATGGAGGAAGCCAAACTTCCCAGCTGCCGAGGCCAGCTCTGAGCTCCACTCAAAGCAACAAAGTTTCAATTATAGAAGGTAAATAAACCCCATATACCTGCTTTCAGCCAGCCGTGGCCACAGAGCTGGAGCGAGCAGGAGGCCCATTCTGGCAGGCTCTGAGTTCCACTCCAGGCTACAAAGTTTCAATTATAGAAGGTAAATAAATCCCAGAATAAAAAAAAGGAGAGACTGGGAGCTTCCTTCGCTGGGGAGGCTTGGCCAGCCTGAAAATGGCCCTCAGCCCCTCACCCATTCTGGCCAGGCACCCCAGTGGGGACCCCCCAACCTAAAGGGGGTGTGACCAGCCTGAAAACAGCCATCAGCCCCTCACCCAGGCTGGCCAGGCACCCCAGCAGGACTCCCACCCTGACCCAGGACACCCTTCAGGGCACACCAGCTGGCCCCCACCCATGCACCAGGCCTCTATCCTATATATTAAAAGGGTAATATGCAAATTGACCCTAACAGCAGAACAACTGGGAATAACTGGTCAGTATGACACACACTGACCACCAGGGGCCAGGCACTCAATGCAGGAGCTGCCCCCTGGTGGTCAGTGCACTCCCACAGGGGGGAGCTCTACTCAGCCACAAGCCAGGCTGACGGCTGCCAGTACAGTGGTGGTGGTGGGAGCTTCTCCTGCCTCCTCAGCAGCACTAAGGATGTCTGACTGCAGCTTAGGCCTGCTCCCTGCTGGCAAGTGGACATCCCCTGAGGGCTCCCAGGCTGACAGAGGGACGTCTGACTGCCAACTTAGGCCCAATGCCCTGGGGAGTGGGCTAAACCAGCAGGTGGACATCCCCTGAGGGGTCCCAGACTGTGGGAGGGCACAGGCCGGGCTGAGGGACGCCCCCCCCAAGTGCACAAATTTTTGTGCACCAGGCCTCTAGTTGGTTAATAAAATTTCATAGGTTTCAAGTATACAATTCTACCATACATTATCTGGATATTGCATTGTAAGTTTACCACCCAAAGTCAAATCTTATTTCACTAGATATTTGACTGCCTCTACCCTTTACTGCCTCTTCCACCCACCCTTTCCCTCTGGTAACTACCATACTGTTATCTGTGTCTATGAGTTCTTGTTTGTCTTATTTGAGCAGTTGTTGCTTTCAACTTTATGTCCCACATATGAGTGAAATCATATGGTTCTTAACTTTTTGTCTGGCTTATTTCACTTAGCATGATATTCTCAAGATCCATCCATGTTGTCACAAATGACAGTATTTCATCCTTTCTTAATGGTTGAGTAGCATTCCGTTGTACATATGTACTACATATTCTTTATCCAATCAAAGGACACTTTTAAAATTGTGTTACTACTAAAGCTTACTTTTGCCCAATCTTGTGGGGGTTTTATTCATCTGCCAAGATAGCCACAGTGAATCTCCATGTGGAAGCCTGAAGACATACTTCTCTTAGGAATCACTGACATCTTCCATCAACTGATCCCACATTAAAGTTCTAAGACTGAGCTTGTGAGGGACTTCCTGCCTCAGCACCAGCAAGACTTCAACACTTCCACAACAATACCAACAAAAACGGTGGTCCCTTGTCTACCATTGCCCCTCCCTGACAATGAGTCTTGGCCACAGCCATTCAGAGTCCTACTTGATCTCTGTACAAGGAGTTCCAAGGAGATATATTTAATATACTGATTGATCTCTTCCATTTAAGAAGGCCAAAGGTCTTCATTTATAAACATAAAACTTTCAAGGAGCATATTTCCTGAGAGTGGCAGCCTTGATGAACTAAACCTCTACCACACCCTAACCTCAGGACAGTGGCTGGAACTTAGGCCTACTTTGGCATATGTGTCTTTTCCATGTTTTAGGGGCTTTTTGTCTCCACTTAAGACAAGCAGGGGCCTGGCATTTTAACTTCTTCTATGGAGAACCTATTTAATCCCTACTTTGACTGACACCATGTTTACACATCTGTGAAGGAGATACTTTAAGCCCAAACTTTCTAATATCTAAGCTCCTTGGCAGGAATAAATTAAACACTAGCAGGAAGACATTAATTCTTAATAGCTCAACATGTGAGAGGAATAAAAATAAATCTGTGAATCATTTGCCTCCTAAAAACTTAGTATGCCATTCATTTTTTATTCCTAGCAAAAAGCTCTTATTATTCTTTTCTATTTCTTATAGTTATTATGTTCTTTTCTTGCCTCAATTCTGAATCTATTTTAGAAGTATTAACCAACTTTGCTTCCTTTTACATGAACATTGCCAATCAACAAAAGTATAACTAAATGGCCTTTTCAAAAAATAATTCTATTTATAAATAGTCAAATTTGTATGTTTTAATAGTGCCATTTAAAAAGTTTGCTAAAAAGTGTTATTGACCTTAATGATCTTAATAAGTGATATAAAAATCATATGTAATAGCTAAGAGTGAACATGTAATTTAAAATCCTTATTACCAGATCCATTTTGTATTTATTGACATAATCTAACATTCTGATTGGCTCATTTTTCTTTTACATTGCAAACATTTGTGAGTTTCTTTCTTTTTTTGCATTATTACTTTAGTTGCCTTAGCCTACTCTCTGTGCTCATAGTTAAGCTAAATAGAATGGTTTACATTTTCTAAGTTGAAATTATTTTTACTTTAAAAAAAACCAAATTTCTAATCTTTCATTTGTTTGTATTAATCTTCCCTCAATAAATGTTAATATCTCATATTTACAACAAAGATGAATTTCATTAGTTTTAAAAGTATATATATGTTTTCATAATCCCTTTCACAAATTGATATCTTAAAATATATAATAGTACATTTTATTTTTATTTAAACGTTTTATAAACAAAAATAAAATACTTCAAACATAACATAATGCTTAATATAGTAGCTATAATAAATACCTAACATTAAATTGGATGATGAGAATAACTATCAGATATTATTAGATATATACAAAAAAAACACCTTGATATGCAAAAAAATAAAACATGTCTCCTTGGAAAATTAAAAATAATAGCCTGTATTTCTATCAATAACAACAAATACAACTAAAGCTCGAGAACTTTTTAATATCACAAAAAACTTTCAAAGTTATAACTGAAACTTACTAACTTTACTTCAAATTATTACTGTAGGCCTAAAAATGCCAGGGATAACCCTAACAAATTTAGGAACAATAATTGAGGTAATCTCAAATGCAACCCGCTTTTCCTTCTTCTTTGAACTAAGTGGGATTGCACACTATCTTTGTAATTTTCAACTACTGTTAATTTACAGGACTGAAGGGGGGAAGACTGAGAGGATGAAATTGAAGAAGATTCAATTAATTCAAACACTCCAAAAAGAAAAGTTTATCTGTCAATTTGAAGACATTACTTTAAAGACATTATAATACAAAACAGAATTATCACTATTATTAATTGCACAGGCATATTAAAAGGACCCCAGAAAGTGACCTCCTTTAAAGCAGAGAATGTATGTAGAAAATATGTCCCAATCTCCTATTCTCACTTAGATAAATGTCAAGTGTATCTATCACCTCAATTAACCATAAGGAAAAAGATGTTCAAAATAGAATTCATTTTTTACAAGATGTTTATTCTGAAACTCGTAGAGGGGGACACAGACAGGTGCATTAGAAAGAGATGAGTGTCACTGGGGTCTGTGCCACATGGGGAGTTTGCCATGTGCAAAATGCTCATTAGAACCATGATGACTCTAGGCAAACATGTTAGGTGTTTGTTGACGGGGCTATAGTAAATTTGGGGATTTGCAGTCTGGTTGACTTTGGAATTGAGATGGTTAACAAGATAGATGTTTTCATTTCTACCATGTCAGGCAAAATAATGAAATGAAAGCACTTTACCATAAAAAAAAATCTTTCAGGCAATTGCAAAGATGAAGGCAAGTTGTTTCTTATAAGCATTTATTTGATCTTTGTTATCTTAAAAAATTTAGGGGTACAACTCAGAGCAGCTTTTGATATCACTAATATTAACACAATTAAACTAAGTCATCAGATGGTCATTTATTTGTTTAGTCACATAAATATTTTTATATACTTTTACACAAAAAAAATCACTAGATGCATTCGAATACATGTAAAAAAAAATAAAATGCTGATCCTTCCCAAAAACTATAAACAATAAGACAAAATAGTTACCTACTACTGTAATAGAGTTTTTAATATATATTGGTTATTCAGCAATTCCAGTGTACTGAATTGACAGTTTAGAGTTGTACTGTGTAGTAGAGGAGTCATTAGCCATATATGGCCATTTAAATTTAAATTAATTAAAATTAAATGAAACTAAAAGTTTAATTTCTCAGTTTTATTAGCCATATTTCAAGTGCTCAATAGCCACATGTGGTTAATGGTTACTATAGTGGACAGTGTATTTCCAACATTGTGAAGAGGCTCATTGGAAAGAGCTGGTTTCGAATATAGAACTATCCTATCAAGCTGCAGGAATCTATGAAAAATCACTAAGTTAGTCATAAAAGAAATGAGGGCAAGTCTGTTAGCTTGCAGAAATGTCAGGAACAAGGGAAAGTTCTTATTTTTGCTTTGAAAATATTTGCAGGCTGAAAAAAGTGAATGTAAAGGTTGACTGAAAACTATAACAGAGAAAGATCCACATAGCTAAATTCTGTGTGAATTAGTGTAAAATTAACAGTTGGTCGCCTTATAGACAATGAAGAATCTTCCAGATTTATGGTATAGGTAATACTTAAAATCATCAAATGCCAGCTTTAACATTTTCAACTGTGTGATCATAAAACATTACTTTTTTTTTCTGTGCTTCAATTTCCTCTTCTAGAGAAAGATATCAAGAGTGAAGATACTATAAATACCTATGTACAGAATTTGTGTAAGGGCTAATTGTAAAGCATTTGAAGGAGTGCCTAGCATTTAACTAGTTTTTGCTATTATTACTATTAATAGTGAAATTTTTAACTTAGTTAGATCTGTGTTTTAAGAAAGATAATCCAGCAGCATAATGCAACACGGATGAGAGAAAATAAAAGCAGTTGGAATACAGACTCAGTCATTCCAAGTAGCAGCAATAGGAATGTTGAGAAGGGGACAAGTTTATACATACACAGAGCTAGAATAAATAGAAAGATGAAAGAAACAGAGAGGTCAAAGGAAATACCAAAGTTCCCAAGTCTAGGTAGAGGGGCACCAATACATAGTGAGAAGCAGATGTTTGGAAGGAATGATGATGGGTTTCATTTCAGAAATATTGACTTTGAGGTTATGGCAAAAACTTCAGGATGAAGCATCCAAAAAAACAGTGGAAATGAGGATCTACAGCTTACAAAAAAATACACAGTCAAATTACAGGTTTATATGCACCAGCACATTGTTAATTATTGGAACCATGATACCAAATGAGGTTGCTATTGGAAAGAGAGTGAGGAAAAGGATTCTTTAAGGTAGCTTCTCTTTGTAGGTAAAATGGGAAAACTGAGACAATAATTGAAATTGAGATAGAGAATTGAGAGATGTGGATTAAAAAGGAAAGGATAGCCGAAACCGGTTTGGCTCAGTGGATAGAGCGTCGGCCTGCGGACTGAAAGGTCTTAGGTTCGATTCCGGTCTAGGGCATGAACCTGGGTTGCGGGCACATCCCCAGTAGGAGGTGTGCAGGAGGCAGCTAATCGATGTTTCTCTCTCATCGATGTTTCTAACTCTCTATCCCTCTCCCTTCCTCTCTGTAAAAAATCAATAAAATATATTTTTAAAAAATAAAATAAAAATAAAAAGGAAAGGATAAACATCAGCATTAAGTGCTATAGAGTGGTTGAGGGTTGGAATTGAAAGAAGTTATTGGGTTTAATAACTAGGAATTACTGGTGACCTTAAAGTAAAAGAGTTGGTAAAACCAGAACCAGTTTCCAAGCTTGACCTGAAGGTCAAATGTTGGTACTCTTTCAATAAGGTTAGTCAAAAAAGCAATGAGGGTAAGTATGTTAGCTTTCAGAAATGGCAAGAACAAGGAAAAGTTCTTGCTTATTTTTTGCTTTAAAATATTTCTAAGCTGAAAAAAGTGAATGTAAAGGATAACTGAAAGCTAAAACAGAGAAAGACTCACACAACTAAATTCCAAAGCTAGTGAAATAGGGGGAGAGTAAGAAAACATCAAAAGAGCTCAGCTTTGGAGAAGGATGATACATTTCTCTTTGAGAAGAAAAGATGGAGAAATATGTGAAGACCCACAAGAGGTTAGACTGAAATTAATCATGTTAGGTAACTAAGATCAAAACTTCTCATTATTCATTTACTTATTTAAAAATTATTTGCTGAGCACCTACAATATGCCAGACAGACACTATTTTAGAATCTGGTGATACAGAAATGAACAAGACAGACAGGTACCTGATGAAAATAGTTAATAATAATATGTTGTATACTTGAAACTTGCTAAGAGATCTTAAACATTCTCAAACACATACAAAAGTAACTGTGTGAGGTGATAGATGTGTTAATTTTATTGTGATAATCATTTCACAATGTATATAGATATATTAAATCATAACATTGTACACTTTAAATATATACAATTTTGTCAATTATACCTGAATAAAACTATAATAGATAAATAAATTCATTCATTCATTAATAATAAATGTGCCTCCCAAAATCATGTTATTATGTGATCTAACCTATGTAAGCTCCTAGGACATAGCATATAGGAAGTAGCTAATGATGTTGTGTCACTGTCATGTAAGTATGAAATTAAATAATAGACTAAGAAACAAAATATATTGTTTTTCATAAATGCAAATATGTACTTGTTAATATTTTATATTAAACAAATTACATATTAACTTTTAAAATAAAGAGTTTGTGGAAGTGTTTGGTTTTTTTTACAAATATGGTTTGTGAGCACTGTTAATAATATGTAAATAGATTGGAACCTTAAGAGGTTGAGGCCATAAAAATCTTGTGACCAATAACTACCTCTTTATTTTTCACAGTATTAGGTTCCTTGGACATTCCCAACAAAAATTGGTGACAAAAAGTATAAATTATAGTAAAAGTAAATGACTTGCACTAATTGATCTCACATTCTTAGTCTTATTCATAACAAATGAATAGGGAGTGATGAAACATTTAGTTAGTGATGCACATTCCATGTCCATGTATGGCTTTAAAAATATCAGACATTTTGCATTAACTTTATTCTATCATAAATTGCTGATCACCATTCAGTCAATTATTCAATTATCAGAATTAATCATTGAGAAACTTTAAGATAATTGCCACAATTTGGATTCAAAAAATATTAAATGAAATAGAGAAGATAGATTATGGTTTAATTTTTTTTTACATCTAAGACATACTGTTAATATCAAAAAACCAGACACATTAGGGTATTGAGGTTCAAAGTGGGGGTAGAGGGCAGGGGAAGAATTTTAAACCTAGGTTGAACTTTTCAGACCAGATAAAAGGATAGCATTCTTTATATTCCACATGCAAGTGAAATCATATGGTACTTGTCTTTCTCTCTCTGACTTATTTCACTTAGCATAATACCCTCTTGGTCCATCCATGCTGTCATAAATGGTAAGATTTCATTCTTTTTTATAAATGAGTAATATCCCATTGTATATATGCTCCACCACTTTTTTTTCCATTTGTCTATTGATGAACACTTGGGTTGCTTCCATATTTTGGTTATTGTAATTATTGCAATAAAACTAATATAAAATAATATTGAATGTAAACTGATATTTAAAAATTAAACAATAAATATTTTTTAAAAAACAGTGGATAGAGTTCTAAGACTTAGCTGCAACCTGGTTTAATGATACATTTTAGAAAAAGCTATAGAATCTCTAAAGAAAAAATAATCTTAAATGGTAAAATAGTTTTGAAGTAAATTAAATCAGACAATGATAAAAAGAGTGACTGCAAGAGTAGTGTTTGTTCAACAAGAAAAGGCAAGGGAGATCTTTCTGAGTTTGAATAATATGAGCTGTAATCTGAATGTGGTCAAGCCTACCATAGGAAGACCAATGGGAGAAATGCTCCAGAAAGAGAAACTATAAAGATTCAAAATGATAATAATTTTAGCAGGGAGGGATATAAAAAGGATAGAGTGGCCATTGCATAGTCAAAGTGAAGAAGAAAGCATGGTGTCTTGAGTGAATATGGGTGTCAGGAGTAAGCCCCTATTCATAAAATAGAATTTTTCAATAGATAGAGAAATTAAGAATATTGAATAGGAACTGTGCATGCACACCCACTGACCCTGAAAATCTGAAGTGGGCAACTGAGGGACCAGAAGCATGGGAGAAGGAGGTACAACTCAGAGAAGAGACAACAAAGATGTGAAACTCAAGGCAGACCCAGCCCCAAGTCTAGTGAGTCCTGGATCATTGAACTACTAGGGGCATTAACCCCTCAAACCCCAAGCAGGGAGCCAAGGGCCACAGTTCCTCTGGTGTGCAACTCCCTGGGAGGCCCCTGAGCCCTCTGACATGCAATTCACTGCACAGCCCCAGCATCCACAGAAGTATGGCACCCTAGGACCCTCTGGCAGTGCACATGCAGCATGATCCTGTGACCTGTGACTGGGCATACCAGATTGCACCAGCAGCTCTGACCTGGGCCAAGGGCCATAAAGAGACACCAAAAATGGGGAGACAAAGAAACAACCCCCAAAGGAAAGAAAAGGAGGCATTGCCAGAAAAGGAACTAAATGAAATAGAGGGAAGCAGTATGTCAGAGAAAGAATTCAGAGTAAAGGTCATATAGTTCCTAAACTGGCTGGCTGAGAAAATTACCAACAAATGTAAGAATCGAGAGGAAATGAAGAATGATATAGCTACAATAAAACACACAATGGAAGGTGTCAACAGTAGAGTAGAAGAATCAGAGGCCCAAAACATAGAGTTAGAAGACAGGGTAGGAAAACATACCAAATCTGAGCAAGAATTGCAGAAATAAATTAGAAAATAGGAGAGCCTAAGAGAGCTTTGGGACAACATAAAATGAAGCAGCATCAATATAATATGGCTGCCAGAAGACAAGAAGAAGAACAAAGATTAGAAAACTTATATGAAGAAATAAAGACAGAAAACTTCCCTGATTTGGGGGAAACAAACACAGAGAGAACCAAACAAGATGAACCACAAAGGACCTACACCCCAAGACACATTGTAATTACAATAGCAAATGTTAATGACAAACAGTGAATCTTAAAGGCTGTGAGAGAGGAAGAAACCAAGATGGTGGCATAGGTAAATACCTGAAATTGCTGAGTCGCACAACCGCTTCAAAAATACAACTAAAAGACAAAACGGACATCACCCAGAACCACAGGAAGGCTGGCTGAGTGGAAATTCTACAACTAGAAGTAAAGAGAAAACCACACTGAGACTCAGAGGAGGTGCGGAAGTAAAGTGCAGAGGTGTGGAGGCGACACTGAAAGGGTTGGCAACTGAGGATGCAGTTGTCTTTTTCAATGGGGAGGGAGTCACAAGCTCCCAACAGCTCTATCTCCAGTTCTGGGCGAGTCTCTGGGCACCCAGACACATACTAGGAGAAACTGGACTGTCTGGCATCAGTGGAACTTGAGGGCAGCTTTCTCTCAGAGGTGCTTGCAGAGATTACTGCAGGACACTGAAACCTGGAGCCTCTTAGGGCAGGGCTAAGGAGCAGCCATAGCTGTTTGCTCTGCCCTGTTGATTCCCTGAGACCCCACCCCACCCAAGCTGTGTACAGAGACTTTTGTATATGAAAGGCCCTGGTCGTTGCAATCTAAAATTACCTAACAAACTGCAGCTGGGTCAGAGAGACCCAGAACGTCCAAAAAAGGCCCAAGGCCCCACAGCAGCTTGCATTGCTTCACAGCTGGGCCTCATCTGGGAACCTCCAAATCCCAAACAAAGAAGAAGAATCAGAAGATCTCTCCATAGCTCCAGCTGGGTAGCCTCAGGCAGAGGCTAAATTAGCACCTCCTTAGAGATCCAAGAGCCAGTGTACCCAGTGGTCAGAGTGGGACCATCCAGATTACAATTCCTCAGATCCATAAGGGACAAACTCAGGGGGCAGACTCAGTGAGCACCAAAGCCCCACTGAAGCAAGTCTTGCCCCAGAAGGTTGTCTCCAGCACAGAAGTTCTCCCATCATAGACACAGCTGATTCTCACAGCCAATTGGCCTGGAGGTCAATTCCTCCCAGTGATACCTACAACAATCAAGGCTTAACTACAACAAGACTGAGCACAAAGCCCACAAAGGTGTGCACCAAGAGTGTCCACCTCAGGTAATTGGAGAGGCTGAGCCACTGGGCCCTATAGGACACCTAGCACAGAAAGCCACTCTATCAACACAGGGAAGCATAAAAAATGCAGAGACAAAGAAACAGGTCACAAATGACAGAAATGGATTATAGCAAACTACTGGATATAGAGTTCAAAACCACGGTTATAGGTTTTTCAAGAATTTTCTAGAAACCGCTGATAAATTTAGTGATACCCTTGATAAATCTAGTGATGCCCTCGAGGACATGAAAAAGGACCAACTAGAAATTAAGCATACACTGACTGAAATAAAGAATATTATACAGAGATCCAACAGCAGACTAGAAGGTCACAAGAATCAAGTCAAAGATTTGAAATACCAAGAAGCAAAAAACACCCAACCGAAAAAACAAAACGAAAAAAGAATCCAAAATTATGAAGATAGTGTAAAGAGCCTCTGGGACAACTTCAAGAGTACCAACATCCAAATTATGGGTGTGTCAGAAGAAGAGAGAGAGCAAGATATTGAAAACCTATTTGAAGAAGTATGACAGAAAACTTCCCTTACCTGGTGAAAGAAATAGACTTACAAGTCCAGGAAGCACAGAGAACCTCAAACAAAAGGAACCCAAAGAGGACCACACCAAGACACATCATAATTAAAATGCCAAGAGCAAAAGACAAAGACAGGATCTTAAAAGCAGCAAGAGAAAAACAGTTAGTTACCTAAAAGGGAGTTCCCATACAATTGTCAGCTGACTTCTCAATAGAAACTATGCAGGCCAGAATGGAGTGGTAAGAAATATTCAAAGTGATGAATAGCAAGAACCTACAACCAAGATTACTTTACCCAGCAAAGCTATCATTCAGAATTGAAGGTCAGATAAAGAGCTTCAAAGCTAAGAAAAAGCTAAAGGAGTTCATTACCACCAAACCAGTATTATATGAAATGCTGAAAGGTATACTTTAAGAAGAGGAAGAAGAAGAAAATGTGAAGATAAAAATTATGAACAACAAATACGTATCTATCAACAAGTGAATCTAAAAATCAAGTGAATAAATAATCTGATGAACAGAATAAACTGGTGAATATAATAGAATCAGGAGCGTAGAAAGGGAGTGGACTGACAATACTCAGGGGGAAAAGGGGGTGGGGGTGCGGGAAGAGACTGGAAAGAAAACGTACACCTATGGATGAAGACAGTGAGGGGGAGGGGTAAGGGCAGAGCTTGGGGTGTGAACCGGGTGGAGGGCAGCTATGGGGGGAAAAAAGAGGAACAACTGTAATAATCTGAACAATAAAGATTTAATTTTTTAAAAAAAGGCTGTGTGAGAGAGGGAGTTACCTACAAGTGATCACCCACCTCTCATTAGATTATCAAATGATATCTCAACAGAAACATATCAGGCCAAAAGGGAATTGAATGAAGTATACAAAGTGATGTAAAGCAAGGTACTGAATCCAAAAATATTTTATCCAGCAAGGCTATCTTTAAAAATTGAAGGCAAATCAGGAACTTCACAACAACAAAAGGCTAAGGGAGTTTACTACTACCAAGCCAGCAATGCAAGAAATGCTAAAGGGATTGTTGTAAAAAGAAGAAATAGAAAGGGAAGAGGGAACACAAGCATAAAGAATAAAAATGACAAAAAACAAATACATATCAATAATAACCTTAAACATAAGTGGATTAAATGGTCCTATCAAAAGACATAGGGTGGCTGAATGAATAAGAAAACATGATCAATATATATGCTGTCTACAGGAGATCCAACTCAGAACAAAGGACTTACACAGACTGGAAATGAAGGATGGGAAAAATAATTTCAGGCATATGGAAATGAAAAAAAAAGCTGGGGTAGCAATACTTATATTTGACAAAATAGATGTCAAACTGAAGGCCATAACAAGAGATATATAACATAATCATAAGCAGATATAACTCTGGTAAGGATATATATCTCTGGTAAGCATATATGCACCCAATGCATGAGCATCCAACAACATAAAAAAACTTCTGGAAGATACCAAGGGAGATATCAACAGCAATACAATCATAGTAGGGGACTTTAATACCACATTGACATCACTGGATAAATATTCTAGAAAAAATTTCAACAAAGAAACAGCAATCCTAAATGACTCACTAGCTCAGATGGACTTAATTGACACCTTCAGAACATTTCATCCCAAAGCTACAGAATATACATTCTTCTCAAGTGCACATGGAACATTTTCAAAGATTGGCCACATATTAGGACACAGGCTAAGTTTCTACAAATTCAAAAAGATTAAAATCATATCAGGCATCTTCTCAGATCACAATGGCATAAAATTAGTTATCAACTACAATAAAAGCAATAAAAAATTCAAACCCTTGAAGGCTAAATAGCATGTTATTACACAACTAGGGGCCCAGTGCAGGAATTTGTGAACCTTGAAAGTAACTGTGGACCGCAAGGCTGCAGTGGGCATAGGGGCAAGTCTCGGGCCATCTTCCATGCCCCCACCAGGCTCCCTCCTGCCATAGCCTATGGCCCACTCTCTGCAGGCAACCCACTCCTGCCACTGCCACTCCCATCTGCTGATAGCACCCACTGACAGTGTGGAGCAAGTGGAGCTGGTGCCAGCAGCAGTTGAGAGTGGGGCCAATGCCATCAATGGGTGTGAGCAGCAACTGCTGTTCCAATCACCCCTCAGGAATAGGGAGAAGTGGAGAAGCCCTCAGGGTCGATCAGGGACAGCAGCCACCACTTGCACCCACTGACGACGCTGAGCAATCGGGACTGGCGCTGGGCACCGGCAGCAGGTGCAAGCGACAGCTCTGGTGTTGGCAGTGGGTGAGAATGGGGCTGGCACCAGCAGTAGGTGCAAGTGCACAAGAGCAAAGTATATTCAGTACCACTAGAGGCTCACCCTGATGATAGCGACTGGTGCCCTGCCTTGGTCTGGCAGCCCTGCTCACCTGCTCCACCATCCCACTGCGGCCAGTGCCTGTCACGTTCCACACTTTGCTGCCTGCTGCCAATGCCCACCATGTTCCACACATGCCCCCTGATGGTCAACGTACGTCATAGCAACTGGTTGTTCGGCTGTTCAGTCTATTTCCATATTTTATATATATAGTTGATTTACCATAGAGATCAAGGAGGAAATGAAAAACATCCTGGAAACAAATGGCAATGAAAACACAACAATCCAAAATCTATGGGATACAGTGAAAGCAGTCCTGAGAGGGAAGTTCTTAGCATTACAGGCCTACCTCAAAAAATGAGAAAAACTGGTTGTATGAGTTCCCTATAAATTTTGGAGATTAGGCCCTTATCAGATATGACATTGGCAAATATGTTTTCCCACACAGTGGGCTTTCTTGTTGTTTTGTTGCTGGTTTCTTTTGCTGTGCAGAAGCTTTTTATTTTGATCTAGTCCCATTTGTTCATTTTCTCTTTAGTTTCAAGTGCCCTAGGAGCTGTATCAGTGAAGAAATTGCTTTGGCATATGTCTGAGAAGATAAACAATCAAATCAAAAAATGGGCAAAGGATCTAAATAGACACCTTTCAAAAGAGTTCATTCAGAAAGCCAAAAGACATATGAAAACATGCTCAAAGTCACTAATCGTCTGAGAGATGTAAATCAAAACAACAATGAGGTACCATCTCACACCTGTCAGAATGGCTATCATCAACAAATCAACAAATGACAAGTGCTGGAGAGGATGTGGAGAAAAAGGAACCCTCCTGCACTGCTGGTGGGAATGCAGACTTGTGCAGCCACTATGGAAGACAGTATGGAGCTTCCTCAAAAAACTAAAAATGGAACTCCCATTTGACCCTGTGATCCTACTTCTAGGAATATATCCCAAGAAAACAGAAACACCAATCAGAAAGGATATATGCACCCATATGTTCATAGCAGCACAATTCACCATAGCTAGAATCTGGAAACAGCCTAAGTGCCCATCAGTAGATGAATGGATTAGAAAACTGTGGTACATCTACACAATGGAATACTATGCTGCTGTAAAAAAGAAGGAACTCTTACCATTTGCAACAGCATGGATGGAACTGGAGAGCATTATGCTAAGTAAAATAAGCCAGTCAATGAAGGAAAAATACCACATGATCTCACTTATTCATGGATAATAAATACCATTATAAACTTATGAACAATAATAGACACAGAGACAGAGCAGCCTCAAACAGACTGTCAAACTGCAGCGGGAAGGCCAGGGAGGGTAGGGGGGCAGAAAGGGGGGGTAGGAGATCAACTGAAGGACTTATATGCATGCATATAAGCATAACCAGTGGACATAAGACACTGGGGGGTAGGGGAGGCCAGGAGATTGTCTAGGGTGGGGGAACAAAGGAGACATATGAAATACCCTTTGTAATACTTTAAGCAAAAAAAAAAAAAAAAAAAGAATATACTGAAGAAAAAAAAGAGAAAAACTGGTAATAAATTATTTAACCCCACAACTTAAAGAATTAGAAAGAGAGCAACAGGAAAAGCTCAGAGTAAGCAGAAGGAAAGAAACAATAAAGATCAGAGTGGAAATAAATGAAATAAAGACCAAAAAGCAATACAAAGATCAATAAAACCAAGCACTGGTTCTTTGAAAGGATAAACAAGATTGATGAACCTCTTGCCAGGGTCACCAGGAAACAGATAAGACTGAAATAAACAAAATCAGAATTGAAAGAGGTGAAGTAACAACTGAAAAATAAAGGATTGTAAAAAAAAAAAAAAGTACTATGAACAACTCTGTTCCAACAAACTGGACAACCTAGACAAAATGGACATACTCCTAGAAAAATACAATCTTCCACAACTCAGTCAGGAACTACAAAAAAAAAATCTGAATAGACTGATAACTATGGTGGAAATTGAAACAGTAATTAAAAACTTCCAGCAAATAAAAGACCTGGGCGAGACGGTTTCACAGGGGAGTTTTACCAAACATTCAAAGAAGAACTAAAACCTATCCTTCTCAGACTATTCCAAAAATTTCAAGAGGAAGGAACACTTCCAAGCTCTTTCTACAAAGCCAGAATTACCCTAATCCCAAAACCAGGTGAATATACTACAATGAAAGATAATTACAGGCCAATATCCCTGATGAACTTAGATGCTAAAATCCTCAACCAAATTCTAGAAAGTCGAATCTAGCATTACATTATAAAGATCAAAGACCATGACCAAGTGGGATTTATTCTGGAAATGTAAGGCTGGTATAATATCTGCAAATCAATAAATATGATACATCACATAAACAAATTGAGAGACAAAAATTACATAATCATATCAATTGATGCATAAAAAGCATTTGACAAAATCCAATAGCCTTTCTTGATAAAACTATCAGCAAAGTGAGAATAGAGGGATCACACCTCAGCATAATAAAAGCCTTATATGACAAACCTACAGCCAATATCATACTCAATGGGCAAAAACTAAAACCATTTACCTTAAGAATGGGAAAAAGACGTGGATATGACCTGTGCCCTGCTCAGTGGTGAACTTGAGGAGAGGAAGTGAAGGATTAAAGAAAACAGACAAGAGAATACAGTTGGGGCCAGGTGGATCACTGTGCCGGGATGAGGAAACAGTGACACAGCCTATAAGCCAAAGCTTTATTTTATAGTCAGATAACACAAAGCAAAACAAAGGCAAGATGTTTACAAAGTTCCTGCGAGTTTCAAATCTTCTTTCCTGTTGTTGCCATTCTCTGAACTCTATCAAGCTTTAATTAGGCAGCACTTGCTGCACCTCCTGTAGCCCAAATCCCTTAGCTATCTATGACTGCAGGGTTGGACCATAAGGTCAAGCTTACAACCATAGCCTTTTGGCTATAATTGGGTTGGGAGGGCTTTGCCCCCTAAGCTGAGACTTGTATATGGCTTTGACGAAAGTCAGTCTGAGGCTTGATCCTGTCCAAACCCTGTAGCCACACCACACCTGTTAGACAAGGTACTGGAAGTGCTACCACAGCTATCAGACAAGAAGAAGAAATAAAAGGAATCCAAATTGGAAAAGAAGAAACAAAACTGTCATTATTTGCAGGTGACATGATATTGTACATAGAAACCTCTAAAGACTCCATAAAAAAATTACCAGATTTAGCCCTAACCAGTTTGACTCAGTGGATAGAGCATCAGCCTGTGGACTCAAGGGTCCCAGGTTCGATTCCGGTCAAGGGCATGTACCTTGGTTGCGGGCACATCCCCAGTAGGGAGTGTGCAGGAGGCAGCTGATCAATGTTTCTCTCTCATCGATGTTTCTAACTCTCTATCCCCTTCCTTTCTTTTCTGTAAAAAATCAATAAAATATATATTTTTTTAAAAAAGAAAAAATTACCAGATTTAATAAATGCATACAGCAATGTAGCAGGATACAAAATTAACACCCAGAAATCTATGGCATTTTTATACACTATAATGAACTCACAGAAAGAGAAACTAAAAAAACAATCCCATTTACTATTACAACAAAAATATTAAGATACCTTGGAATAAACGTAACTAAGGAGGTAAAAGACCTGTACTCAGAAAACTAAAGTATGTTGACAAAAGAGATAGAGGAATACATCAACAAATGGAAGAACATGCCATGTTCATGGATGGATAGAATCAACATCATTAAAATGTCCATACTACCCAAAGCAATCTACAGATTCAATGCACTCCCCATTAAAATACCAATGGCATACTTCAAAGACCTAGAACAAATGCTCCAAAAATTCATCTCAAATAAAAAAAGACCCTGAATAGCTGTAGCAATTCTGAGAATTATAAAGTTGGAAGGATCATAATACCAGATATCAAGCTATATTACAAAACCACTGTTGTCAAAATGCCTGGTAGTGGCTTAAGAACAGACATATAGACCAATGGAACAGAACAGGGAACCCAGAAATTGACCCAAGCCATTATGCTCATATAATGTTTGACAAAGGAGGCAAGAGCATACAATGGAGTCAAAGCAGTCTCTTCAATAAATGGTGATGGGAAAATTGGACAGATATATGCAAAAAAATGAAACTATTCCACCTACTTACACCATACACAAAAATAAACTCAAAATGGATAAAGGTCTTAAACATAAGATGGGAACCCATAAAAACCTTAGAAGACTCCACAGGCAGCAAAATATCAGACATATGTTGTAGCAATATCTTTACTGATACAGCTCCTAGGACAATAGAAACTAAGGAGAAAATAAACAAATGGGACTACATCAAAATAAAAAGCTTCTGCACAGCAAAAGAAACCATCAACAAAACAACAATGGAGCCCACTGCATGGGTGAGCATATTTGCCAGTGTTATCTCCCATAAGGGTCTAATCTCCAAATATATACAGGGCACTCATACAACTTAACAAAAGGAAGATAAACAATCCAATCAAAAAAGTGGGCAAAGAACCTCAATAGACACTTTTTGAAAGAGGACTTACAGAAGGCCAAGAGACATATGAAAACATGCTCAAAGTCACTAATTCTCTGAGAGCTGCAAATTAAAATGGCAATGAGTAGCATCTCACACCTGTGAGAACAGCGGTCATCAACAAATCAACAAATGAGAAGTGCTGGCCAGGATGTGGAAGAAAAGTAACCCTCTTGCACTGCTGGTGGGAATGCAGACTGGTGCAGCCACTGTGGAAAGCAGTATGGAGTTTCCTCAAAAAATTAAAAATGGAACTCCCATTTGACCCAGTAATCCCACTTCTAGAAATATATCTCAAGAAAACAGAAACACCAATCAGAAAGGATATATGCACCCCTATGTTCATAGCAGCACAATTCACCATAGCTAAGATTGGGAAACAGCCTAAGTGCCCATCAGCAGATGAGTGGATTAAAATACTGTGGTACATCTATACAACGGAATACTATGCAGCTATAAAAAAGAAAGAACTCTTACCATTTGCAACAGCACGGATGGAACTGGAGAACAGTATGCTAAGTGAAATAAGCCATTCTGAGAAAGATAAATATTACATGAGGAGGGTGAAGGCATATGATGGGCAGTGAGAGTGGACTGGGAGAGGTCAATGGGGGAAAAGAGAGACATATGTAATACTTTAAATAATAAAGAATTAGAAAATAAATAAATAAAAAATAAAAGCAATCTGTTCATAACAGTTCTTACTCTTCCATCTACACTCATTTACCAATTTGATCTCATTCAGTTACTTAGTAAAATATTCTTATATGCTGATGGTTCCCAATTTCATGTCTTCTAGTAGTGTAGGTCTCCTTTGAGTGTTGCAACAAGTTCTTTCATTGGAAAATATCGTTTTTGATGGACAGCTTGGCTGAATACAGACATCTTGGTTGATATTTGCTTGATAATATTTTTTGATATATTTTTATTGGTTTCAGAGAGGAAGGAAAAGGGAGAGAGAGATAGAAACAGCTAGGGCAGCTTTAGAATTTTTGTATATTTATTGTTAGTTTCCATTTCTTTGTTAAATTTCCCTATCTGCTCACCTAATATAAAACTTTTTCTTCAATCTTTTCATATTTTTCTTTAATTTATTGAATATCTATAACAGCTGCTCTCGTTTGTGTGCATTTAATATCCTGACCCACTTGGCAACCAGTTTGTGTTGATAGATTTCTTTCTGCATATGAGCTACACTTTCCAATTATTTTCATGGTTAGTGATTTGTTGCTGCAGACTTGTCATGATATATAATGTCTTATTTAGCTTAGGCTGCCATAACAAAATACCATAGACAGGGTGGGTTAAAAAACAGAAATTCATTTTCCAGTCCTCACCAGATCTCAAAGTTCTGGAGGCTAGGAGTCCAAGATCAAGTTTCTGGCCAATTCATTTTCTGATGAGTATTCTTTTCCTGGCTCACAAACAGCTGTCTTTTCATTATGTTCACACATGACCTTTCCTTGGTGTGTGTGCAGGGAGGGGAGTGGAGCTATGGTACCTCTTCTTGTAAGAACACTAACCCTGTTGGATCAGGGTTGCACCCTTATGTCCTCATTTAACTTAATTGCTTCCTCAGAGGCTCCATTTCAAAACACTGCTGCACTGGGGGTGAGCATATGAATTTGGGGAGTAGGTACTAACATGTAGTCCAAAACAGGTAATATTTGAATTGTCCCAGAAAACTCTTTTCTTCTTCTAGGATTATTGGTGTTTGGTTCCATTAACCCACTAACTTGCCTAGACTTAACTTGAAATTTGTCTCCCTCGTGACGTAGAGAAGCTGGTGTCTCTGCCAAGTTTTCTTGGCTTCTAGTTGCTGCGTTTTTAGCCTACCTCCCATGTTGGTTTCCTCCATGCCTAGTTGGTTTTGATGTTTGCCAAGGAATTTAGCTGAGTTGATATTCAGATTTGGGGGCTCACTCTCTAGGTGGTTTCTTGCCTATGCCTCTCCTACTGATTTCCAGCTGCTTTTCCATCCATAATTCTGCCCTCCTACAAATCAATCTAGTATGACTTCTGTTTTCTACCCCTGAAGCTCTCTGTGGACTATGAAATGCACTCAATCAAATGCATAACAAACTCCAATACTTAATTAGAAGCAATTCTGTCTTTCAAAAGCTGATCCATCTCTACGTTCTCTCTGCTTTTATACCAAAATCCTAGGGCCTGCATATATGCAAACTTTACTGATGTGTTAGCTTGACATTTAGACAAAGTTTATATTCTTTTTTTTTTAATTTTAGCCTTTTTGTGGTGCTCCTGCTTCTAAATTTTTCCCTTAAATATTCAGTGATTAAGCTTCCCTGAAATTGAGTCACATAGGCTTGTTTTTCAAAAAAGTCACAAAACTGTACTTTCTACTTAATGCAGTAGCAATCTTTCAATAGTAAACTTTTCTCAGGTTTCTACCTGCCTTTGGTAATTTTTCAGTATCTTCAAACTATTGTGCTTGATTTTTTTTCCAGTTTATGTAATTGTTTTCTGTAGGAAAAATTGCCTGAACTTGCCATGTCTCCTATCATCAGTGATCAATTTAATACATAAATCAGATCATATCACCCACACACATGCACACACACAGTGACTTTAAAATCCAAAAATTGCTTTTACCTTTAATTAGAGTGGAATGCAAACTCAATATTTTAAAAGACTCTGCATAATCTATCTTCTGCCTAAATCTGGCCTTATTTCTTTCCACTCTCCTCCTGTTCACTACATTACAGCTGTAATAACTGTATTGGATAATCAATAGGTTGTCTAACCATTGGCTTTCTCCATTCTCCCTCCGGAAAAAAAATATTATTTTTTCCATGTTCTTTCTTTTCCAGGTAAGCTACATATCTCAAGAATATGGGAGTATAGGGTTTTCCAACTCCCCAGACATATCCAGAGGGGGGTCTGATTTACTTACCAGGTAATTCTATTCCCCTGGCCAGTAATTAATTCAGGATTGGTCATTTGGAAGATTTTGGTAGCATATGAAAAGTTGACAGTTTCTGAGAAAGTTGCTCCTGGCTACTCTGGGATATTCAGGAATTAATTTTAGATCAAATTTTGATGCAAACATATTGGGGAGGAAAATGGAAAGAAGGTAAAAAATTCTGGGTTCTCGATGATGGGATCTTAGAGGAGAGATTCATGCTTGCAGGCTTTCCATACCCTCTCAAAGGCTTAAGAATGGGCCTTGGCCTGGAATATTCCACTTGGCAGGAATCCTTACAACCTATGTTGTGCTGATTACCTTGTGTGGAAATATCTTTTCCTATTTCATACTCATGTGTTCTCCTTTTTTCTGTTTAAGCATTTTTTTATATGGCATCTGACCCACTCCACTGCTATCTCTGCTCTCTGCAGGGAAAGGATGGGGTCCTTCTGCTGCAGCACAAGAGGGGTGTATGTAAGCCAACTAGTTGACCTACATCAGTTGCCAGAAGAGACCTATTGGTCATGAGGGACCAACGCCTTCAGAAGCTGATCTTGTTCTGCCTCTTGTCTATGGCCAGTCCAGTGTTTGCATATTGTTTTCCTTGGTGACTCAATACTAACATGAAGTGGGCAGAAATATTTGGACTCCTACTCATAAAATAAACAAGATCAAACAATCCGGGAAACTGTCTGACCTTTGCACTTCTAGTTATATGAGCCAAAAAGTATCTTAATTGCTTTAAAACTTTTGGAATTTTTTTCTCTTTCTTTTGAAAGAGTATGCTGGCCTTTTTTCCATTCCACAAAAATGTCAAGCCTGTTTCTGCCTTCAGGATTTTTCAATTATTATTACTTCTACTTATCTCTTCCCCCAGATCTTAATCTGTGTCCCCTCTTTTCATAATTCAGATCCCAATTCAAGTACCTATTCAGATAGTCTTTCCCTAAGTAGCATGTTAATCAGTCTAGTCAACTTCACTATTTTAATTTGCCCTTTCAATTTATCACTATTTAATATTATATCATTCATAATTTTGATCTATATTTCCCAATAAGTATGTCAATTCTTTGAAGGCAAACACTGTCATGTTCATTACTATATCCTCAGTGCCTAGATAGGATTTGACAGCTAATAGATACTCAATAAATTATTACTAACTGAAAAATAGCAGAAATGTGTCAATTTAGCTAGATTCGGTGTTTTTTTTAATATATATTTTCATTGTTTTCAGAGAGAAAGGGAGATGGAGAAAGATGGAAACAATGATGAGAGAGAATCATTGATCAGCTGCCTCCTACATGCCCCCTACTGGGGATAGAGCCCGCAACCAGGGCATGTGCCCTGACCAGGATCTTAATGTGACCTCCTGGTTCATAGGTCAACGCTCAACCACTGAGCCATGCCAGCCGGGCAGCTGGAAACAGTTTTAACAACAAAACTCATTCTTCATTAGAATAGAAATCTTCCAAATTTACATTATAAAAGTGTTTACTTATAAGAGAAAAATGTCAATAATATTATCTTAAGTCCATATTGTTTGGCTCACAGCTTTTTTGCTGCCCATAATTCCTTGGAGATTTGCACTCTCCAAAATATTTATATTTGAATTTTTACAACAGAACAATCTTACACTTAAAAAATAGGTTTAAAGGTCATTTTCCCATCACTCATATTCCTGGAAACAAATCTGTTTATTTGGGAGAAGAACCAAATATTATCATCTTACCATTAGTCAAAATATTTGCATTCTTATTAAATGCCATCTAAATGAGGTTTTTCAACCAGGCTTTGCAAATTAGTACCAGTTCATATGCCCAGAAAATAAAACAAATCGTTGAGATTACACAAAAATTATTCATTACTTTAATGTTCAACAGCATCAGAAGATCTATTCCTGAGTGAGGGAAAAAATTTTGCATTTTGTTGGAGTGAAGGGCTTGCACTGACCTTTTCAGACTTAGGGATCCATTTTTCAAAGCACTGTCTAAAACAGAGTTAAAGGTCAGTTTTAAAAACACAGATTTCTAGCTGTTAAGAGAATGTAAGTATGAAAAATGGAGCCCCCTTAATATTCTTATTTTTGTGCTATCTCTAAAAGCTGTGGAAATATTTTTTATCTTAATTACAAATACACAGGTTAACATTGCATGAAAAATAAGACTCAGCTTGTGCTAAGTCACTCTGCTCACGCACTACCTTCAGCATTCTTTCTCCAAACCCTTCCCCTGGTCCATCTGACACTTTCTTTGCTTCAACTTCAAATATTGAGCGCCCTATTCACAATCACTCTGAGTACAATTTTCACAGATGAAGCCCCAGTGTACCCAGTAACTATTTAATTCTCCTTTTTCATTTTGGTTTCCTTTTCTGTTCCCTCCTGTGAATTAGAAAACTCCTCTTGAGGCTAATAACAGGGCAGACTTAGGCATAAACTATGTTTTTGAAAAGAACACTTTAGCTTGCAGTATTAATTAAGCCCCTATTTCAGAATTGTTTCCTTATTCCTTGCATTGGCTCTACTTACTTTGCCCCTAATTCTCCTCTTTTATTGAAGCCACAACTTGTTTCGCTTTTTTCATCCAAGAAAGTAGTGATTATCTTGACACTCCAGTTAAAATTACTCAGTATGGCTACATATTAAAATATAAACATAATGGGGACACTGAATTATTGCCTAAGGAAATAAAGTATTTTGTTTTCAACTTCAAGACTCATTTACAATTCAAAATTTAAGACTTGCTGACATGAGAACTTAAAATCTCTTTTAGGAAAACAAAGTTCTATTTTCTAATTTGCTTTATAGGTTGATTTTATGCCTTTCCTGCCTCATTTGGTTTTTGGTCAACTCACTCTAGAACATGATGACAACATGATACCCATGTACAACTGTGGCTCAACCATTACACAAACTGTGCACTGGAATTGCCAATGCTGCTCTGTCACCAGTATGCTCTGAAGCATTTTAATCATAGAACTGGCCACAGATGGAAATCCATGATCTGGCACAGGTCTATAGGGATGTGGCACTCCAAGTGCTACAGTTTAAAGTCCTGCATCAAGGACCAAATGCTACAGAGCAGAAAACCCACACTAAACAAAATCAGAGGGAAGAGAACATTGCCAAAGTGCAGTTACTTTTGGACAATTATCACATTATAATCCCTTTGGGCACAGTGTAGTATCCATGGTGCTCTCCTTTCTTAGGCTGAAGTTTTCCTTCCATCCACAGTAGAGAATTGATATAAGCCTCTTTAGTTTTTTGTTAAAATAATAACAATAATATGTTATATTAATACTAGAGGCCCAGTGCATGAAATTTGGGCACTGGTAGGGTACCAAGCAGCTTCTGGCTACTGGTCGGGGCCTCCCTTCAGTTGGCCAGCCGGCCCTGCCCTCTGATCGAACTCCTGATCGAACTCCCAGTTGAGGGGACAATTTGCATATTAGGGTTTTATTATATGGGATAAGTAATAAAACGTGTTAAGATGACATTGGAAAGCTAACATCCTATGATATTACTGACAAACATTAAATCAACAGCCAAGAAACTCAGGAATTCCACAGGCTTTGGTTCTTCAATATATATTCACTCACTCTGGGAAATTCCTCTATTACAGCAGAAAACTTCAGCTAGGCCTACTTCTAGTAGGTTTTGGAGTTCCTCTATGGCATTGATGAAAAGGTCAATGCAAGCCCTTCACTCCAACAAAATACAAAATTGTCTTTCCCTCACTCAGGAATAGTTCTTCTGATGCTGTTGAATATTAAAGTAATGAATAATTTTTGTATAATCTCAATGACTTGTTTTGTTTTCTGGGCATATGAACCGGTGCTAATTTGCAAAGCCTGGTTGAAAACCTCATTTACCTAGGTCCTAGGGGAATAACAAAGCATATATCCACACAAACACTTGTATGAGAATTTCATAGCAGCTTTACTTTTTACAGGCAAAAACTAGAAACAAATGACCATCTACAAGTTAACAGCTTAACAAATTGTATTATACCCATATAGTGGAATATTGCTAAGCAATAAAAAAAAATGAACTGAAAAAAATGCAAAAACATCAATGAACCTTAAAATAATTATGTTGAGTGAAAGTAGCCAGACCAATATGATTCCATTTGTATAAAACTCAAGAAAACAAAAACTAATTCAGAGTGATAGGAAGCAGATAAGAGGTTACGGGGCCATGTCAAAAAGGGAGGCATGGAAGATGCATCAGAAAGGGCACAGGGAAACTGGGAGATAAAGGATAAGTTCACTATCTGAATCCTGGTGATGACTATATGTATGTCAAAGCATCAAGTTGTACAATTTTAACATGTACAGTGTGTTGTATGCTAACTATACCTCAAAACTTTGAGAAAATAGGTCAATTCAGTTAACAAACCATTATATAGACAGGGTGTCCCCCCAAAAAATGTATACAAACTTTAACAGCTGATAGCTCAATTGAAAAATGAAATGCATTTTAATAAACATTGCCTTTATAATTATTCAAACTGTGCATACATTTTTGGGGGACACCCTATATTTTATCTTACCTGACAAATACAGGTTTATAATGATCTGAAAATCCAGGCTTAAATTTAGAATTCCTAGACTGCTTGGAGTTCTTACTTCTCCACCTTCACAGCAGCTATTCCATGGCCTCCCCCTTTTGGTACAAATGTAGCCAAGAGTCCGGAGGGAGTCCTTTTAAAGTATAGACCCTGAACAGCAGTTCTATTTGCCTGGGCCTAAGACCGACACTTCAGAGCATATGTAAGTTCAAGTCTCTCTATTTACAAAAAAAAAAACACAACAACAATAACAACCACTTTCCTCACTCTATGTCTCCCCTTTTCCCATTATTACAGCCAAACTTCTTGAAATTATAGGTACACTCATCCATTCTACTCTACTTCTATACCACCATCATCCTTCTTCATTTATTTTTTGCAATCTGGGTTTAACCTCCACCAATCAACCAAAATTTTTCAACACAAATACACAAAGACCTCCTAATTCTAACATGACATGGATTCTTAAGACAGTATCTTTACATTTCTGCCATGTTCCACAGTGTTGATTATCTCCTGTTCGTGCTCTCCCCTATCTTAGGTATCCAAGATAGCCAATGTTCCTGATTCCTTTCTTTATTTTCTTCCCTGTCCTTCTCCCCAAGAACACTTTGCTTCACATAGCTCTTTGAATGTTGACAATACCCAGCCCTGACATCAAGAGATTCTTCTTTGTAAAGTCATACACATCCATGTTTTCAATGATGATCAGAATACTGTACTCTCACATTTCTTCCTGGAAGACTTCAGTCACATCTCTACAAATAAAAGCATATCCTCGGGTGAGGGTTAAAAACAACAACAATTAAACAAACAAACAAACAAAAAACCTCAAACACATATTTCATATGACCCTCCCATCCCTTTTGTTTATAACCTACATGCTCAAATACAAGGTACATTTCTTTTCCCCAAAATGAGCCCTCAAAAAAAAAAAAAACAAATGTTAGCTTAAAACCAATCCTGTCAAAGGATGTTATCTCAATTCCTTTGTCTTGAATTGCATTGCAGGGATTGGGTGAATACATTAGCCCTTGCCTTCATCAATCTTAGTTTTCAGTGTGTATATATTTGTAGGTAGATGGTTGTAAGAGACAGAGTGAGAGAGGCAGAGACAGAGAGAGACAGATAGAGGAGTTAATAAAACATATAAAAATGGAATTAACACTGTTTTAAAAAATATTTTTATTGATTTTTTAGAGAGAGAAAGGGCGAAGATAGAGAGATAAAAACATCAATGAGAGAGGAACATCATCAATCAGCTGCCTCCTGCACACACCCCCACCAGGGACCGAGCCCACAACCCAGGTATGTGCCCTGACTGGGAATTGAACCGGGGATCTCTTGTTTCCTGGGTAAACGGTCAACCATTGAGCCACACCAGCCAGGCTTAACACATTGAATAGTTATTCATGGAGTCTGACCAAATAATTCTAAGTGTTGATATTATGGTAAACAAGATCACTTTTAAAAGCAATATGATAAATGGTTATATTATAGAGGTTAGCAAAAGTACTAAAAGTCTTAAGTTAGGTTAATTAATACTTATATCTTAGGATAAAATTTCCAGGAACACACTATAAACATATAAAAATATCATTCATTCTAGGGGCACAAAGATGGTTCAACATACGCAAATCAACCAATGTAATACACCACATGAACAAAAGAAAGGATAAAAATCATATGATCTTATCAATAGATGCATAAAAAGCTTTTGATAAAACACAACATCCATTTATGATTAAAACATTAAATAAAATAGGAATAGAAGGAAAGTACATCAACATAATAAAAGCCATCCATGATAAACCCTCAGCTAATATCATACTGAAAAATTTTCCTCTAAGATAAGGAATAAGACAAGATGTCCACTCTCACTACTCATAACCAGAGCAATAAGGTAAGAGAAAGAAATAAAAGGCATCCAAATAGCTACGGAAGAAGTAACACGCTCACTTTTTGTGGGTGACATGATTATGTATATAGAAAACCCTAAAGACTACACCAAAAAACTGTATTTATTATTAGAAACAATAAACCAATACAGTCAAATTGCAGGATACAAAATCAACATACAAAAATCCACTGTCTTCCTGTATACTAGCAACAAAACTTCAGAAAGAGAAATGAAAAAAAAACAAACAAAAAACAATTCCTTTAGTAATTGCAACCAAAAGAATAAAATACCTAGGAATAAACTTAATAAATAACATGAAAGACTTATATAACATGAAAACTACAAGCATATTAAAAGAGATTGAAAAAGACACAACAAAATGGAAAAATATCCTGTGTTCATAGATTGGAAGAATCAACACATTTAAAATGGCCATATTATCCAAAGTAATATACAGATTTTATGCAATCCCCATTGAAATCCCAATGTCATTAAAAAAAAAAAAATAGAACAAGAAATTATCAAATTTGTATAGAACCACAAAAGACCCTGAATAGCCAAAGCAATCCTGAGAAAAATAACGAAGCTGGAAATACTATGCTACCTGACTTCAAATTATACTACAGAGCTACAATAATAAAAACAGGGAGAGAAACCAAGAAGGCGGCATAGGTAAACACCAGAGTTTGCTGCCTCGAACAACCACTTCAAAAATACAACTAAAAGACGGAACGGACATCATCCAGAACCACAGGAAGGCTGGCTGAGTGGAAGTTCAACAACTAGGAGGAAAGAGAAACCATACCGAGACTCAGAGGAGGCGCACTGCTGAAGTAAAATACTAAGGTGCAGAGTGCATGCGGAGCGGGCTGGTGGCTGAGGGTGTGGTTGTCATTTTCAATCAGGAGGGAGTCTCAGGCTCTGAGCTCCAGTTCCGGGCGAGTCTCTAGGGATCCAGACTCATACGGGAGAAGCGGGACTGTCTGGCATCGCTCAGAACCCTAGGGCAGCTTTCTCTCTGTGGGGCTTGCAGCGATTACTGGGACACTGAGAAGCAGAGCCTCTGAGGGCAAGACTGAGAGCAGCCATAATTGCTAACCCCGCCCTGCTGATCCCATGGGACCCGCCCCGCCCAAGCCTTGCAGGGAGACTTTTGCTGGATAGCCTCAGGCAAAGGCTAGATTAGCACCTCCCTAGAGATCCAGGAGCCAGGAAGCCCAGAGGTCAGAGTGGGACCATCCAGTTTGAAGCTCCATGGAACCATAAAAGACACACTCAGGGGGCAGACTCAGTGAGCACCAAAGCCCTATCGAAGCAAGTCTAGCCCCAGAGGGGTGTCTCCAGCACAGAAGCTCTCCCACTGCAGACACAGCTGATTCTCACAGCCAATTGGCCTGGAGGTCAATTCCTCACAGTGATAACTACAACAATCAAGGCTTAACTACAACAAGACTGTGCAAAAAGCCCACAAGGGGGTGCACCAAGAGTGTCTACCTCAGGTAATTGGGACACTTAGCACAAAAAGGCACTCTATCGACACAGCAAAGCATAAAAAATGCCGAGACAAAGAAATAGAACACAAATGACAGAATTGGAGGAAAGCAAACTGTTGGATATAGAGTTCAAAACCACACTTTTAAGGTCTTTAAAGAACTGTCTAGAAGCCGCCGATAAACTTAATAAGGCCCTCGAAAAGACTGGTGAGATCGCCAATAAATGTAGTGAGATCTTCAAGAAGACTGGTGAGACCGCCAATAAATGTAGTGAGATCCTCAAGAAATCTAATGAGACCCTCAATGTTGTGATAAAGAACCAACTAGAAATTAAGCATACACTGACTGAAATAAAGAATATTATACAGACTCCCAACAGCAGACCAGAGGGTCGCAAGAATCAAGTCAAAGATTTGAAATACAAAGAAGCAAAAAACACCCAACCAGAAAAGCAAAATGAAAAAAGAATCCAAAAATACGAAGATAGTGTAAGGAGCCTCTGGGACAGCTTCAAGCGTACCAACATCAGAATTATAGGGGTGCCTGAAGATGAGAGAGAGCAAGATATTGAAAACCTATTTGAAGAAATAATGACAGAAAACTTCCCCCACCTGGTGAAAGAAATGGACTTACAGGTCCAAGAAGCGCGGAGAACCCCAAACAAAAGGAATCCAAAGAGGACCACACCAAGACACATCATAATTAAAATGCCAAGAGCAAAAGACAAAGAGAGAATCCTAAAAGCAGCAAGAGGAAGAAAATCAGTTACCTACAAGGGAGTACCCATATGACTGTCAGCTGATTTCTCAACAGAAACTTTGCAGGCCAGAAGGGAGTGGCAAGAAATATTCAAAGTGATGAATACCAAGAACCTACAACCAAGATTACTTTATCCAGCAAAGCTATCATTCAGAAGTGAAGGCCAGATAAAGAGCTTCACAGATAAGAAAAAGCTAAAGGAGTTCATCACCACCAAACTAGTATTATATAAAATGTTGAAAGGTATCCTTTAAGAAGAGGAAGAAGAAGAAAAAGGTAAAGATACAAACTATGAACAACAAATACACATCTATCAACAAGTGAATCTAAAAATCAAGTGAATAAATAATCAGATGAACAGTATGAACTGGTGATTGTAATAGAATCAGGGACATAGAAAGGGAATGGACTGACTATTCTTGGGGGGGGGAGGGGTGTGGGGGTGAGGGAAGAGATTGGACAATAATCGTGCACCTATGGTTGAGGACAGTCGGTGGGGAGTGAGGGCAGAGGGTGGGGTGGGAACTGGGTGGAAGGGAGTTATGGTGGGGAAAAAGAGTAACTAATGTAATAATCTGAACAATAAAGATTTAATTAAAAAATAAAAATTAAAAAATAATAAAAATAATAATAATAAAACAGTATGGTATTCACAGGGAAACAGACACACAGATCAGTGAAAGAGAATTGAGACCCCAGATATAAAACCATATGTATGTGGGCAGATAATTTTTGACAAAGGAGCCAGAAACACACCATGGAGTAAAGGTAGTCTCTTCAATAAATGGTGCTAGGGAAACTGGAAAGCCACATGCAGATGAATGAATGTGGATTTCAGTTTGTCCCATGTAAAAAAATTAATTCAAAATGGATCAAACACTTAAATACAAGACCTAAAAGAGTAAATTACATAAAAGAAAACATAGATACTAAACTTATGAACCTTGGTCATAGAGAAGATTTTATGAATTTGATCCCAAAAGCAAGAGAAGGAAAGGCAAAAATAAATGAATCAGACTATATCAAACTAAAAAGCTCCTGCACAGCAAAAGAAACCAACATCAAAACAAAGAGGCAGCCAACCAAATGAAAGATTATATTTGCAAACAATAGCTCTGACAAAACGTTAATATTTAAAATATATAAAGAGCTCATAAAACTCAATACCAAACAAACAACCCAATAAAAAAGTGGGCAGAGGACCTGATAATACACTTCTCTTGAATACATACAAACAGCCAACAGATATAGGAAAAGATGTTCAACCTCACTAGCAAGGGAAATGCAATTCAAAACTACAATGAGATACCACCTCACATCTGTGAGAATGGCTGTTATCAACAAGACAAGTAATAAGTTTTGGAGAGGTTCTGGAGAAAAGGGAACCCTCATTCACTGCTGGTGGGAATGTAGACTGGTACAGCCACTATAAAAAACAGTCTGGTGATTCCTCAAAAAATGAATAATAGAGCTACTATACAACCCAGCAATCCCTCTCCAGAAAAACTTGAAATCATCAAATCAAAAAAACTTGAAATCATCAAATCACAAATATATATGCACCCCTTTGTTCATGGCAGCATTATTCATAGTGACCAAGACATGGAAAAATCCAGTGTCCTGTCCTATAGGATTGAATAAAGAAGATGTGGTACACATACACATGGAATACTACTCAGCCATAAAAAGGAATGAAATGCTGCCATTTGCTATAACATAGATTGACCTTGAGAATATTATGCTAAGTGAAATAAGTCAGTCAGAAAAAGCTAAGAACCATATAATTTCACTCATATCTATATAATAAAGAGGTAATATGCAAATTGGTCCTAACACCATCACAGTAATGACCAATTTGCATATTAACAGGCCAGCAGGAGGCTGCGCGTGCAACAGGGTGGCTTTCTGTACCCAGACACCCACAGAGACAGAAGTCAGGCCTGTGTCCCAGGTGCCCACAGCGACAGGAGTCAGGCCTGTATCCCAGGCGCCCACAGCGACAGGAATCAGGCCTGTGTCCAGGGCGGCCACAGCGGCAGGAGTCAGGCCTGGGTCTATCACCAGTTAGAAGGCATCTCAGGGTGAGGACCATCACCTCAGCCAGAACTCAAGATGGTCACCTGGCCTGGCCTGGCCCCTTTTCAGAAGCAGTCTCTTTCCTCCACGTACCCTGCAGAGGACAGACAGGGATGCCTAAGAGGCTGGGATCATGGTGCCCCAATCCTACCCTACTCCCCTGGCCTCCTTCACCTATGGCCCCCACAGAAGAATAGTTATGAGAGCCCTTTCCCTGCTACCTCTCACCACTGTCTCCGGCCATCCCTCAGCACACAGGCATATTGGCTTTCAAACTTGCCCTACTCACTTCCTGTCACCCCCTTCCAGGGTCTCTGCTCTGGATGGGGCCTTTGGAATCCAGGGCTCTGGGGTTTTACAACAGCTGGGGTGGGAAAGGGTAAACAGCACCAAAGATGGCTAACATGGCCACCCACCTCTGCCTCAGCTTGACCAATTAGTTCAGCCTCAGAATGTGGCACTCAGAGGAGATCCCTACTTCCCCAGCAATGGCTCTAGTGCCTCAGCCCCAGTACCAACCTCCTCTCCCCCTTGGCCCTCCCCACAGCTGGTGCTTGCTGCAGTTCCATGTGCCTTACTTAACCACCCCTTCTTTTCCTGTTCCTACAAAGGAGGTTGCATCTTTGTATGTTATATTCATACTAGGGGCCCGGTGCACGAAATTCGTGCACTGGGTGTGTGTGTGGGGGGGGAGTGTCCCTCAGCCCAGCCTGCCCCCTCTCACATACTGGGAGCCCTCAGGCGTTGACCCCCATCACCCTCCAATCACAGGATTGGCCCCTTGCCCAGGCCTGATGCCTCTGACAGAGGCGTCAGGCCTGGGCAGGGGACCCTCATTTCCCCCATCACTGGTTCTGCCCCCAGCCCAGGCCTGATGCCTCAGCCAGAGGCGTAGACCCCCATCACCCTCCGATCGCCTGATCGGCCCCTTGCCCAGGCCTGAAGCCTCCGCCAGAGGTGTCAGGCTTGGACAGGGGACCCCCATCTCCCCCCGATCACTGGCTCTGGCCCCCGCCCAGGCCTGAGGCCTCTGGCCCAGGAATCATGCCTGGGCAGGGGACCCCCATCTCCCTCTGATCGCTTGCTCCACCCCCCGCCCAAGCCTGACGCCTCTGACCCAGGCTTCAGGCCTGGGCAAGGGGACCATCATATCCCCCCAATCCCCGGCTCTGCCCCCCACCCAGGCCTGATGCCTCGGCCAGAGGAGTTGACCCTCATCACCCTCCGATCACCAATCACCAGATCGGCCCCTTGACCAGGCCTGAGGCCTCTGGCAGAGGTGTCAGGCCTGGGCAGGGGACCCCCAGCTCCCCGTGGTTGCAGGCTCCGCCCCTGCCCAGGCCTAACGCCTCTGGCCTAGGTGTCCGGCCCGGGCAGTGGGGACCCGCAGCTGCAGCGGCCCCACGATGGTGGGCTTCGCTTTAGGCCCAGGCAAGGGACCCCTAGCTCCCGGGACTGCCAGCTTCGACCGTGCCCAGCTCCCATCGCTGGCTCCACCCCTACTTCCTGCTATCACTGGCCAGGGCGGCAAAGGCACCTGATTCTCCAATCATGGCTGGGGGGCAGGGCAAAGGCGGCCCCAGGGCCGCCTTTGCCCTGCCCCCCAGCTCTTAGCTCCCCCCTGGGTTTCCGATCACTGTCAGTGGCATGGGGCTTCTTCCTGCTTTCCCTTTCGCCTCCCTGCATTGTGCCTACATATGCAAATTAACCGCCATCTTGTTGGCAGTTAACTGCCAATCTTAGTTGGCAGTTAACTGCCAATCTTAGTTGGCACTTAACTGCCAATCTTAGTTGGCAGTTAATTTGCATATAGCCCTGATTAGCCAATGAAAAGGGTATCGTCGTACGCCAATTACCATTTTTCTCTTTTATTAGATAGGATAAACTTTGTAATGTTTGGGGGAAGAAAAAAAAACAATGACCAAAAGAATGCCACAGTCAATGTCTCAGGAGAATGGAGAGAAGGGAGAATTCCAAAAGTTGGCCAATGCCAAGATATTTCTGAGTGACTGCCTGGCATGTGACCACAGAGGAAGGGATTTCTTACTGTTGGCTAAGCCGATAGGCGGACATCCCCTGAGGGGTCCTGGACTGCGAGAAGGTGCAGCCTGGACTGAGGGACTCCACCCCCCAGAGCACGAATTTCATGCACTGGGCCTCTAGTGTGGGATATAAAACTGAAACTCATGAACACAAACAGCAGTGGTTGCCAGACAGAAGGGGTGGAGGGTTAAGAGGGCCTAATATATTGTGAAGGAAGATGATTTGACTTTGGATGGTGTGCACACAGCGCAATATACAGATCTTCTAACATACAAAACCACACCTGAAACCTATATGATCATATTAACAAATATCACCCCAATAAGTTTAATTTTTAAGTGAAAAAAATATATAGGTTGGCTCAGAAAAGCTGGTGATTCAAGAGAATATCTCTAATGATAAAAACTAAATTAGATTTCATGAAGTGCTAGATTTTTTAAAGTAAGCATGTCTTTATAACTAAATAAATATTGGCTTTCTAATGGATAAAATAGTGTTGCTTTATATTGGGCATAAAAGGTTTAGTGTATTATCATACTAGAGGCCCAGTGCACAAATTCATGCACCAGTGAGGTCCCTCAGCCTGGCCTGTGAGATTGGGCTGAAACTGGCTCTCCAATATCCCCCAAGTGGTACCAGATTGTAAGAGGGCACAGACCAGGCTGGGGGACCCCACCGGTGCATGATCGGGGCAGAGGAGGGATGTGGGAGATTGGCCAGCCAGGGAGGGACCATGGGAGGGCTCCAGGGCATGTTTGGCCTGTCTCACTCAGTCCCAGTTGGCCAGACCCAAGCTAACCTACCAGTTGGAGCATCTTCCCCCTGGTGGTCAGTGCACATCATAGTGAGCAGTTGAGTGGCCTTAGCATATCATTAGTATATTATGCTTTGATTGGCTGAACAGTCTACCAGTCCACCAGACACAGCATATTAGGTTTTTATTGTATAGGATTATTTAACATGGAAAATGACTTTATTGTTAAGTGAAAATTTTTTTATTAAACAGCATATAATATACTAGAAGCCTGGTGCACAAATTCTTGCAGGGGCTTGAGGAGTCCCTCAGCCCGGCCTGCACCCTCTCACAATCCGGGACTGCTGGCTCCTAACCGCTGGCCTGCCTGCCTGATTGCCTCTAACCACCTCTGCCTGTCTGCCTGATCACCCCTAACCACTCGCCTGCCTGCCTGATCACCCCTAACTGCTCACCTGCCTGCTTGATTGCCCCTAACCACTTTGCCTGCCTGGCTGATGTCCCTAACTACTCGTGTGCTTGCCTAATCGCCCCTGACCACTCGCCTGCCTGCCTGATCACCCCTAACTGCTTGTCTGTCTGCCTGATCACCCCTAACTGCTCATCCGCCTGCCTGCCTGATCGCCCCTAAATGCTTGTCTGCCTGCCTGATAGCCCCTAACTGCTCATCCGCCTGCCTGACTGATAGCCCCTAACCACCTCTGCCTGTCTGCCTGATCGCCCCTGACCACTCGCCTGCCTGCCTGATCACCCCTAACTGCTTGTCTGTCTTCCTGATCACCCCTAACTGCTCATCCGCCTGCCTGCCTGATCGCCCCTAACCACCTCTGCTTGTCTGCCTGATAGCCCCTAACTGCTCATCCGCCTGCCTGCCTGATCGCCCCTAACCACCTCTGCCTGTCTGCCTGATAGCCCCTAACTGCTCATCCGCCTGCCTGCCTGATCACCCCTAACTGCTTGTCTGTCTGCCTGATCACCCCTAACTGCTCATCCACCTGCCTGCCTGATAGCCCCAAACCACCTCTGCCTGTCTGCCTGATAGCCCCTAACTGCTCATCCGCCTGCCTGCCTGATCGCCCCTAACTGCTCACCTGCCTGCCTGATCGCCCCTAACCACCTCTGCCTGTCTGCCTGATAGCCCCTAACTGCTCATCCGCCTGCCTGCCTGATCGCCCCTAACTGCTCACCTGCCTGCCTGATAGCCCCAAACCACCTCTGCCTGTCTGCCTGATAGCCCCTAACTGCTCATCCGCCTGCCTGCCTGATCGCCCCTAACTGCTCACCTGTCTTCCTGATCGCCCCTAACCACCTCTGCCACGGCCCCATTGCAGTGGCTTCATCCGGAAGGATGTCCAGAATGATGTCTGGAAGGTCGTTCAGCTGTCCAGTCTAATGAGCATATTATGCTTTTATTATTATAGCTTATTTTTGTAATGTGAATATGTCTTTCTTTACAGAGTTACCTCTTAACAAGATATTCACCAACATATTGACTGTGGTTATCACTAGATGGTGGCATGAGATTAAGGGTAACATTTTTGCTCCATGTTTTTCTCTCTGTCCAAATTTTCTACAACAAACATTGTAATAATTTTTATATTTGAAAAGTAAAAGATAAGAAATCATCTTCCTTGGAGCCATATTTATTTTGTACTCCACTATTATTTGATCTACAAGAAAAGATCTATTTATCTAATAAGATATCATTTATTTGTAACATTCCACTCTTATATATTAGTTTTAATTTCCATCTTTACACTTTTTAATACAAATAAGTTATATGTTCCTTTAAATTAGCTTTTAAAAGATAAGAAGAATCCTGTATTATTGTATATGTTCAAGTCATGAAAATACATTTAGTGAACCCAATGAACCCAGTGACCATTATTTCTTCATTTTCTAATGTTATATAAGTAACTCAGTTGAAGTTTTGGTCTCATTTTTAATCCATCAAAGTTAAAGGTGTTCTTAGTCTTTAGATAAGAATTGAGTGTTCTGTGTTGAAGATTAGCAGGAGAAAGTATCAAACTATACTGGCTGTCCACCTGCCCTAGCTGACCCAGAAAATCCGTGGATCCTGAAAATGTGAGTGTTCATGTCTTCTGGGAGAAAAGGGGGGAAAGCAAGATCCTTTTCTATCAGAGAGAGCAGATCCTTATGGAGCAGAACCCAGAGAAGCCGCCGTGCATAGAGAAGGAACATGTTAACAATGGTTCCCTGGGCGTGTCTTCTGTTTTAAGATCTATAGCTTTGCATTCTCACTCAATGTTCTCTATGGTTTTTTAATGTTTATTTTTTCTTTTTTGCAATTCTTCTCTTAGAGAAGAAAATTAAAGTAGGCTAGTCTGGTAAGAACTTTTTCAACATCTGATGTTCAATACATACAGCTCTGTAAAGTTTACTCTGTATTTTTCTCATCTTTGAATTTAGTGTATTTGTTTCCTCAAGAGAAACAATTTTACAAGCATTACAATAAAATAAAATATTTGTTTCCAAAATTTTCTTTCCTGCCCATCTTTCTGCCCTTTGCTCATTCCATTATACATGAAGACAGTCTCAGCAATAAATTTCTCAAAGAAAGTATGTTGATTGCTGAATCAGTTTATAATTATAGTTGAATCACTCTGTGAGAAATACCTTACTTTACAAGTAGATTAAGATCTTTATCAGGACTCAAAACCAGCTCCCAAAACCATGAGGGTGTGAATCAAAACTGAATTGAAAACTTAGAGACAGGAAGAAGTGAAAAGAGGCATCATGAAAAATCTTGCCTTTCAAGAAAGGAGTTTTTAGTTAGAAAATGACCAGGACCTCATAGGCAGGGGGTTAGAATAAAGGCATGTGTGTTGGAATACAGTAAATAACCCTGCCTGGAGGAAGCTGTGCTTAGTTACTAGAAGTGTAGTCACTTTAGGAAAGTAAGATCACATCACTTGCTTTATTGAGGAGTAGTGAGAAGAAGGTGTTTAGAGATTAGGGATGATCCTAAAGACCAGAATTAAAAGTATGACTGAATATAATAGGCAACTGATATCTATTGCAATATTTTAGGAAATGATGTGTCATGGGAGAATTATTATTTTTACATTAGATTGGCAATGAATTGAAGAAGACAATGTGAAGGGGAGAGAGGTTCAAAAATCTCATTAGAAAACTATTGCAATCATCTGGGTGCAGGGTAATAGAGCCTGGATTTGGGGATAGAGTATGTCAAGAGAAGAATTCAGGAATAAATGTAATATCTGGTGACAGATTGGATTGTGGGAATAGGAAAAAATATATATAGTTGGAGATGTCCTGAAGCATAAAAGAATTATGGTACTAATGACAGAAACAGAAACATTAGGATGGGACTCACATCACAGGATTTGTGCCTATCTGTAATGTTCTTGCTAATTTTGGGTTCTCTAAGTAGCTGCTAGAAATTCCTAAAAACAGGGCTTTGTTGTACTTAGAAATAGTAAAAATTATTTTCTTTTTGAGAAAAAAAAAAAGCCTTTTTGGCCACTAATTTATAAGAAAGTGCCTGCACAAACTAATATAAAAGGGTTTTCAGAAAACCCTAATGTGGTATTTTCCAATACAGAGAGTTGTCTACTTCTACGACCCCTTTAATATACCTGTCAAGTCAAATGTTGCCTTTTTTGTCTTATTTAGATGACATTGATTCATCATATGTTTCTAACAATTGTTTTCACTTAACTTGGAATTTAAAAAAAAACCAACATGCATATTCCCACAGTTTCTTCTGGCTCTGCGTGCGCAGCCTGAGTTTTCACAGTCCTTTTGAAGTCTAAGTGGAATAGGCAATACACTGTGCTCACCGATATCATTTTGAAACTGTCTGACCGATTATTACATAAAGATGAGCGTTTCACTTAATAAAGCCTTAGAGTAATACAATTTGTTACACCATAATTAAAGATGGACACATCTGTTCCATTTTAATTCAAACTCCTTTGAACATAATTACATAAAGCTGCGAGAACAGAAATCCTCAGTCTCAGAAAGTTACTATAAAAGAAAAATCATTCTGTCTACAGAAACTACATGGTCAAAGGACAATTTGTAAAATGATGTCAAATAGATGTCTCCCA
Source organism: Myotis daubentonii (assembly GCF_963259705.1). Taxonomy (NCBI): domain Eukaryota; kingdom Metazoa; phylum Chordata; class Mammalia; order Chiroptera; family Vespertilionidae; genus Myotis; species Myotis daubentonii. The sequence goes on from NC_081842.1 coordinate 88,143,824, forward strand.
CTCTGTATCAAAGCATGAAACAAAGCTGAGACCCCAGATTAACGTACTGTCCCATATGAAAGCCATGATTAGTTAGGAAACCCAGGTCAAGGACAATCGTTATTAAAAGGAACTAGCATCTCATTCCTATGGAGAGGTACTGTCTTTATATATTCTTTTAGCCTATAGAAAAATAAGGAATAAGTAGCAAATGCTAAGGATAGTTAAAGGAAAAGCAAATATAGGACATATTCAACATTTGGCATTAACTTTACACCTCCTACCAAATTCTATATTTTCAGTTATATTAATTTCATAGACCTTGCTTAATAAATAGTATTTTCTTGATAAGGGCATAGCCATTATATCCAAAATAGTTCTTAGGTTAATAATAAACAGACACATATAGAAAGAAACCAGCGGTAAAGGAGACCCTATGACTTCAGAACGATTTCTGAGAATTTAATAGCAGGAGTTAAGTGGCAAGTCGTGCGCACAAATATCCCTGAAATGTAGGCTGCTAGTCTGTTTTATTTATGTTTCCATATCCTGAAGATGGCTTAATGAGGAGATGCAATCAGGATTAGCTAAGCAGCGAGAACTTGGAGAGAACAGGGTGGCAGTAAGATTTATATAAATATTTGCAGAGACTGGGAAGAGCAGATGCTCCTATAATCCAGACAATGTGTGTGCACTTCATTTTAAAATAAAATAAAACATTTGAAAGCCAAAATATAATTAATCAGAGGAAATGCTTTAATCAACATCTTCCAAATCCTTAAGCACTGCTGAAAAGATTAAAGAAACATGAAAAAAATTAAAATATGATATTCAAAAGAAAACTGGAATTAGTCTATTCCTGACATTTTCCTTTATTTTCAGATGTGGGATGGAGCCTGCAATTAATACGCATTTCCAATTGCTGCCAACTAGTGAAATTTTCTAGGTGTTTAAGATACTAAAGAAATCTCCTAAGACTTACTGTATAATTTACAATTTAGTAACAATAGCTCTGTCTTTATTATTAATTTATTATGAGAAATTTGTGTATTTGACCTTATTTCCTGTAGTTCTTAACAAAGATCTTTCCAATGAAATAGGAGACAGCAAGATTAAATGTCAGGTTTATATTCATAGGTGCCCTACAAAGATAAAGAAGTTCCCCCTTAAGAAATAAATTAGTATATCAAATCATTTAGGTATCAATTTGGATCCTATAGACCTAAAATAAATGTGATTAACTTTGAACTCAGTTTGGGGCTCTGTTCTTCTAAACTCAGAATATTTCTTGCTATTATTGCTCTGGTATCTTCCCAGGATTTGATGTGCTGCTCAATTTGAACCTATAATTATTACTAAAGCTCAGAGAAGAACAAGTTAAACAAAGGATTTTAAAACAATGTTTCAAGGAAATAAAAAGCACATGCATTCGTGGCAAGATCAAAATATATAAACATTTGAAACTCAGCATTGCCCTTTCTACAAACAAAGTTTTGTTGGTGACGGGAATTATTTCATATATTGATATATTGCCAGGATATTATAAACAGTTTTTAACATAAGATGAGCCCCTACAGATAGTTAACAGTTTACTATTCTTTTTTGCTATTTTATTGTATTGTATTGTATTTTTTTATTTACCATCACCATTTATCTCTCTATGCCCTCTCTTCCACCTACACCCACCTCCTCAGCCAACCCCTGCAATCACCATCCTCTTGTCCATGTCCATGAGTTCTCTCTTTTTTTTTCATTTTTGCTCAACCCCCCGACCCCCAACACCCACTCCCACCCTCAGAGCTGTCTGCCTGCTCTCTATCTGTGAGTCTGCCTCTGTTTTGCTTACTATTCTTAATTGCAAAAGTACCTTTTAAATAGAACTTGAACCTGTTTACGATTTCTAGCAGAAATAGTGTTTGTATCTACTAAAATTCTACCACAAAGTCTCTAGCACTTGGGATTAGAAGTCATGAAAAGTTAAAAATATAATCCTTTAAAAACATTTGCAAAATTATGATTATTGAAATGCCAGGGATCAGAATTTCTTTTTTATTTAATTAATGTGTGAGACATCAGTTAATAAAATTATATAGGTTTCAGGTGTACAATTCTATAACACATCATCTGTATTTTCACCACCCTTAGTCAAGTCTCTTTCCATCACCATTTATCCACTTTTACCCTCTTCTACCTCCCCCTACCAGGGATCAGAATCTCTTATAATGTGCCCTCCAGTAAATAAATCTTAATAGTAGGAAAGACTGTTTGACCATTGGGAGAGATCCTTTGTGAAATCTAGATTGGGAAAATGAGAGCAATTTCTTCTGTGTTCCATCATTGTTGTGGTAACTTTGAAAGTCACATTGCACTTACTTGTTTCTTATATATTAGCTCTTCTAGCAAAAGAACAAAATATCTAATAGCTAGTTTATGACTGAAAAAAAAAAGCATAGTTTCTTATCTCAGTCTAGATGGCTTTTGTTATTTATTTAGTAATTTATGTGCAAAGACTCTGATCTCCGTATCACTGACCACAAGGTAATGGTAGTTTATATCTTATTTTCATAAAATAACTTTAAAAAGTTGCTTATTGGACTTATATGCCAATATCATTCTTTATCAGATAGAAGTGCGTTGCTCCAATTAGTGACTTTTACATAACAAACTCAACAAATGGTTGTAACCAAACCCAATAATAATGCTTATTAAGAGTATGGCAACTTCTATCAACAGACTCGCAGGACAGTTAAGGGGCAGAGACCAATTATAAGAATGTTCCCTTTATTCTGTCTCCCTTTTCTCATTTCTTAACAGCACACTACAGGAGGGGCATAGAGTTTAATTAGTGTGGTTGTTGAATATCATTATCACTATCTAGCAACTTTATCACTTGTCATAAGGAAATAGAAATTAAGTTCTGTTGGTGATTCTGTGACCGGGAAACAATATCTGTAGATATGAGTCTCATCTCTGCCATTATGTTGCTATGTACTCAATCTTCTGCATGGGCTCTGTCTACAAGATGAGGAGGGTGACCCCCAGGCACTTGTATGCTGGGCGTTGTCAGAAGCAAGCCAACGCATAAATGTAACCATATATGGAAAATGGCTAATAAATCAGGACTGTGCTGTCTGATAAGGCATTTCTTAGCCACATGTGACTATTTAAATGTAAAAATAAATTAACAGTAAATAAAATTTAAAGTTCCATTTTCAGTCACACAAGCAAATTTTAAGTGCTCATAGCTCCATGTGGCCAGTGGCTACCCATAAAAAAGAAAATTCTTCATAAATTACTATGCTATACCCATTAGTTCCTGGAACTAGAGATGATAAAGACCAAAATTATCAACCTGAAGAATTATCAACCTGTTTCCAAGAATAAATGAATGTTTCAAAGTCATATATATACAATGTGGGTTTTGTTTTGTTTTAAAACATGGCTCTCAACATGTTTTTTTCCTCACAAGGAAGATATGCAAATGATTCTTCTTCCTTTTTAATAAGAAAAGTTCTGATATTATATATATATTTTCCTCAATACTAAAGCATGACTTACTGGTATTAGCACCCTCAAGTTATGTACATTCACAATACTATAGCAAAGATTTTTTCCAAATTATTTACTATGGCATATTAGTTGCTGATACTCAAACACACACAAACACACAATATAAACATCTTTTCAAATAAAAATTATCAAACAAAACTAACACCAAAAATAATATATTCATACCAACATATAGGCAAGAGAGTGTAGTGACTTCTCTTTAAAAATACTTACTTACTTAATGACTTATGTGATTTTTATATAATCCTCTATTTATTAAGGAAGAGAATACAATGAATAAAAATATGTCAATATATGATTAATTATAGAGCATCACCCTTATTGTCAAATATACCAAAATGTAATCATTCAAATAAATGGTACTCAAGAAGTTGAACTTTAGAAAAATGCCATTAAAATCTCTGAAATACTTTAGTGGTGTCAGATCTTAATACACTGGGGAATGTTTTGGTTTTTTTTAAATAATTCAAGGTCATCTGAAGTTAAATCTGGGGCATCATTTCTGGTTATAATCAAAGTACAATTAAAAAGTAATAAACCATTTCTTCTGTGGGAAGACTAATAATGAGGTAGCCATTTATTGAGTGTCCATGAAATATCAAGAGATATTAAATATTTGATATAATTATTCTAGTCTTTATAATTATTTCCCTATCTTACACATGAGAAAACAGCTGCTCATAGAAGTTACAGAACCTCCCTAATATCACACGACAGGCACATTGCAGAATAAGGATTCGAATTCAGAAATATCTAGCTAACCCAAATCTGGGATGCTAAGGTTCATTCTCAATGAGAAATTCCAAAAAGTGTTTCCTTATTTTTAATTGTTTTTTCTTCCACAGCTTCTTTTATAACAATGTATCCTTATTCAGAGCAATATCTAATGTACATTTTATGATGTGATTTTTAAAAAGAAAATAACCTGTCAACCTAATTAATCCTTCAAATTCATTGATTATTTTTGATGTAACACATCAGTAAATCCTTCAATAAAAATTTAGAAGTATTTTAATATCTCTTTATTATAATTAAATATTAAGTCATTTGGTATAGTTTTATAAATATAACATGGATACTTTAATTTTAATTGAAAAGTGTGTGTCCATATAAGTTTGCAATGTGAAAACACAGGAACAATTATCTGGTTGTAGAATTTTAGTATGTTTACAAAAGACTAACAAAATTTGCTACAAAATATTAAATTTGCTGATCTAGCATACAAACATTGATTTAAATATATTAGTTTATGAAGTTGGTATATAGTTTTAAAATGTAACTTAGCATGACTATCTCATGTACAAAGGCTCATATCAATATCATGTACTACTGAACACTCTCAATTAAGTACACTAACCTAAGCTGTTCAGATGGCATATTAGACAAAGTAGTTACTACAGACAGTTTGTACCAATTTAGAAGGTTCGAGCAGTTAAATACTTGAGGCTATCCATTAGCTTCAAAGGTCAAAGAAATCACCAAAACGTAATTATATTCAGCTATATGATTGGCACTTAAGTTTATACGAGGTTAAGAAAGCCCCATGGGTCACCATTGAACAAATAGCTCCTGATAGCAACACCAGTGGTATCTTGGAAGAACAAAATTATAGAGAAGAGATCTTGGTATATAAGAATATGCAGGTTTTGAAAAGTACAATTTGAAATAGCAACTGGTATTTGAGAAACAGTGGCAATGAATCAGCATAAAATAGGCAATTTCGAATGATTTAGTTTCTAAAAATGCGTACATAAACCATATGCAACTTTAAAAAAACAGTGAATGCTATAAATCTTAAATTCAATCTCAGAAGCAATGTTAACAAGTACATTCTCTCTTACTTAGAGGTTTCCTTTCTATATAAATGTGTCTTAACCCATTTAATCATGCTCCTAAATACTACCTCATGGCAGGCAATTAAGATTCTGGAAGTATTCAGAATATACATCTGTGTACCCATTTCTTTTGAGACAAGAAAAGAAAATTACTTAGCTGTAATTCTTACTCTCAATGAATCGTAATTACAATGACTCTGAGCCTTTTGATCTCAAATGCTTCCCCAATGTGTGTGAGATAAAAAAGAAAAAGATTCCATCCAGCAAGTTTAAAATCATTCAACATCCTCACCTCCAATTATTAAAGTCCAAAGCGTATTCAAAAATATCAGCTTTACACTTCAAGATAGTAGAAAATAGTGAATGGGTGACTCAGAAGATCGAAATGAAAAGTCAAAAAAGAAATACTTCAATAGGTCTAAATAAAGTGTCTCTCCACTTAAAGAAACAACCATAAGTTCTCATCCCTGTAATTGGGAGCTGTTCTGGTCAACATTCCTTTTACCCAAGAATTATATGGTTTATCAATGTTCAAAGATTTATAAATATTTAGCTATGGATGACTCAGAATTCCCTTCAGGATTCACTTCCTGCCTTGAGCATCATCATTAAATACATACATCGTTACCACTGTAAGATCTTGTAAGTGCACATGCAGGGGAAGTGGGGCTTTCCTGTACACACTTTAAAATAGATGTGGGGGAATCTTCTTTTAGTTTATTAAATGGACATGTATCTCTTAATCATAAAATCAAAGATCTGAACAAAAGTTTATTCATTGACATTTTTTAGATGTTGGAGTTTCAGGTCAATAAGACTTCAATATGTACAGAAATAACAGCACACAGGTGTAAGCACATATAGACAAACATGCACATGCATTCACATAACCTTATATAGCACAGAAAGACTATAACATGTATGTGTATATATATATCCCTTGAACTCACCAACACACTCTAGCTGCTGAAACTTCCTTCTCATCACTATAACTGTAGTGAATTCCTCCAAGCTCTTCATTTAATTTTCACTGGTGAAGAAATATATGTCCAGGATCTTCATTATCCCATTGCTTAAATCCTTGATGCCATGAGAACCTCAGTGTCCTACCCTCATTGCTGGAAGGTGAGGGTAGGGAGTGTGAATAGGAGGCTGTGCTTCCACTCCCACCGTCAAGCCCACTTCATAATGGGAGATGTGTTCCAGAATCTTGGGTAGAAGTTTTTCCATAGAAATAAAAGTCTAAACATCTGAAACTTCCCAGGTAATTAGTATTACAATTCAGTCACATATAGGATTTTTTTGGACTCGCCAAGTTAAACATATCATCAATATTATTAGAAAAAAATGCACTTGGAATTTTTAAATAACTTACAAACCAACATTTGAAACACTGTTTATAATTTGGGAAATGGCCATAAATGAAAAACGCAAAGGAAGAAATCAAAATTATGACTTTATAATGTCATATACAATTTTACATGATATTTAATAGATATACACTTCAAATATTTTTACATTGACAAATGACCAAATTGTAAATAGTAAAGTCTGTGGAGCAGAGATTTGCCCAAAATAGAAGATATGAGAATTCAAGTCACATATTCATGTATATGATTTTTTATTCTAATTCAGTTGGCTGTTTTGTTTTGTTTTGCTTTTCTTCTAAAGATCTGAAAACACTGGACAATTTCTCCCTTTTTATCCAAATTATCACTTTTGCTTTTTTATGGATTATGCTAATTAATATATTAAAACAAAACCTTCTCTTGGCCGTACTCTACACATTAACTACTGCTCCATTTCTTCCATCCCTACACAGAAAAACTTTTTGAAAGGATTGCCTTTACTCATAATTTTCTATTCCTTTCCTCTCATTCTCTCTTAAAACCACTCCAATTAAGCTTTCAGCCATCATTCTACCTAAACTGTTTCTACTGACATTATTACTGCTGTCGTTGTTCAATGTTCAATTCTCTGTTCTGGACATAATCGCAGCAATTTTCACAGATGATCATTCCCTCCTCATTCCAACATACCTCCCATTCAGTATTTCTTCTATCTCTCATCACTTCACCTAATTGCTCAGTTACTCTACTTTCTTAGTGATCTTACAAAGTTCCAGGACTTTACATTAGCACTTTAAAGATGTTGTCCCATCATCTCTTGGTGTCTATGGTTTCTGATTAGATGTTTGTGATTTTATGAATCATATAGGTAATGACTCATTTTTCTCTTGGTACTTTCAAGATATTCTTTTTACCTTTAGTTTCCATTTGCCTTGACCTGGGTTTGCTTAGCTTCCTGAATCTATAGTATTGTGTCTTTCACCAAATTTTAAAATTTTTCAGACATTTTACTTTTTATAGTCCATTCCCATTTCTCTTTGCTGAACTCTACAGTTGTGTTAGACCTTTTGATATTGTCTACATATTCTTAAATGTCTGTTCAAATTTCTGAATCTTTATTTATTTACTTTGTTAGACTGAATACTGTCTACTGATCTTTCTTCAAGTTTACTCTTCCTTTGTCATCTCCATTCTACTGTTAAGCCCATCCAAGGAATTCTTTAATTTAGGTACAGTGTTTTTTAGTTCTAGAATTTTCACTGGGTTCTTTTTTATGTTTTCTGTTCTACTGATAAGATTTTCTGTATTTATCCATTATAAGCACCCTTACTTTACCTCATTGGGCACAGTTAACATAGCTACTTTAAAATCCTTTGTCTGCTAATTCCAACATCTGCATTATCTCAGAGTTAGCTTCCATTGATAGCTATTTCTCTTTAAAATGGTTACATTTTCCTGATTCGTCATATGTTGAATGATTTCAGGTTATATTCAGAGCACTGTAAATGTTATGAGGGGGAGATTCTATATCCTATTTTATTCCTCTAAAGAGTAGAATAGAACAAATTTTTTGTCTCATGGTTAATGTAATTAAACTCAGACTACTAACTGTCTCATCAGAAGTAGCTCAAATGTCAGTTCACTTCTTCCATCATTTCCAGTCATGTATGGTTCATGTGTGGCCAGAGATCTGATAGAGTGTATCCACAGAAAGTAGGCCTCTCCCACTCTGGCTCTCTGTTTCCAAATTCACTTTCTACTCTCTGTGATTGCCCCACACTGCCTGCTGATTCTTCAAGCCAGAAAAACTTAAGCTTTATAATAAAGTTAAAAGTATTTCTTGCAGAAACAACTGAAGATAGTATGCAAGCTAAAAGTTATAAAAATGGAAAATTCCCTCAATGCCAATTACTTATCACAAATTGCGATTTTTCTCCATAATTTGCCTGATTGATAAATTCTTCAGAGCCTTTGAGTAGTTATTTTGATATTTTGTTTAGGATTTATTATTTTTTGCAAGATGGAGGTCTTTTAGAAGATTACTCAGACATATTAATGGGGATCCAGTCCTCAGTTCAGCCGCACGACTTTAAATATTCTCTCTATGCTGAAAACTCTTTACTTAATATCTCCAGTTGAGATCCTTCCAGACTCATGTATCTAATTGCATGCTCAACATTTCAATCAGCTGCCAGATTGACATTTCAGACTTAATATGTCCAAGACCAACCGCCTAATCTTTTCTGCAACACCAAACTTGATTCTCATTTGATTGCAACTGCTTTTTTCCAGTAAGTCAAGACAGAAAATTTTGTAGTTCTCTTTATTCCTCCCTCTCTGTCATATTGTTCATCTTAGATCAGTAGGAAATTATGATGGCTCCACCTTTAAAATAGATCCAGAATGGTATCACTTGTGCTCACCTTCACAATGCCACTATCCTTTGCCTGGATTACAACAATAGCCTCCTAATTGCTTGCATTATAACTACCTTTGCCCCCTCGGCCTCTAGCCACCGCAGCAGGCAGAATGATCCTTTGAAAAGGCAGATCAGGTCGCTTCACTCTTCTTCTCAATACTGTAATGGAATCCTGTTTTACTCAAAGTAAAAGCCGAATTCTGTAAAAATGAGCTGAAAACCCCAATGATCTGTTCTCTACTACCTCTCTGACCTCTTTTCTACACTCCCCAACACTTTCTTTTTCTAGGATTTTGGCTCTAGCTGTTGCTTCTTCAAGGAATATTCTTCCTCAAAATATTTGGTTAGCTAACCATTTTATCTCTAGCAAGTATCTTCTCAAATCTTACATTGAAAGTAATTTAATACTACAGCAATCTCACCCCATCCAAACCCGCAGTCACTTTTGTCTGTGTCACCATGCTACAATGAAGCTTCATGAAAGCATAGTTTTCTGCTGCCAGTATATCTCATGTACCTAGAATAGTGGCTGGCACATACTAATTTTTCAATAAGTAAATGTTGAATAAATAAATGTAAAGCCCCGTCCTGCCTAATGGCAGAAAACAGAAAGTCATTCTTTGCTATCTTTAGTCATTTCAGGCTTAAGTGTAGTTCATTCAAGATTTCTCATCTTGTTCTTTCTCCTCAGCCTGACACCTTATTTTCAGGGACTTATATTGAGGAGAGGGAAGTCGGTGATCTGCAGAGATGACCTCTGCCTCTCCTTGTCTCTGCTCCTGCATTCATCCCACTCTAATCTCTGAGAATCACTCACTACTCCATGGTCTGCAGTATCATTAAGGAACCAAAACTGAGAAGTCAATTTACTCCACTGATACTCTTATACAGCCAATTTTGCACCCTCCTTGAAGGCAGTGGAAAATTTAGCTATTTTCCCAGATTTCTCTGGAGTCACAAAAACTCTAAATTTAAACTTCATTGTCCTAAATACCACAAAAATCCTTCAGGACCCACTCCCTTGTCAATATGGAAAATATCTTCAAGGTTAAAGTTTGCTGACATCCCAGAACTAGTTTCCTATATGGATGAAAAATAATAACTTTTAAAAATTTTTGTGACTGAGCTAATAATCAAATTAACATGAGACAGATTAACAGTAAAAATGGCCAAATTTAATACTTATGTGAATGTGGGGATGCCATAAAAATATGAGACCCAAGGATACATTATTTGTGGTATTTAGGGCAATAAAGTTTAAATGGAGGCTTATATGCCACCATTCTGGAGCTAAGGAGGAGGGAGAAAGGGAACAATGAGACACAGAGAGGACATTGAACAAATAGGCCTTGCTAGATTCCTCCCTGTGTATTTACACACTAGCTTGTGTTAAACTACTAGAGGCCTGGTGCATGAAATTCGTGCATGGGTAGAGTTCCTAGGCCTGGCTGGTGATCAGGACTAATCTGTGGGGCAACCAGCGGGGCGATCAGGGGGCCCCTGCTTGCACCTGCTTTGGCTGGCCTGGTGCCACCCGCTCGCTAGCCCCACCCCCCACCGCTGCTGCTGGCCAGGGTCTGTGGGGGCAGCTCCTGTGTTGAGCATCTGCCCCCTGGTGGTCAGTATGTGTCATAGCAACTGGTCATTCTGCTGTTTGGTCAATTTGCATATTAGGGTTTTATATAGATAGATACTTTACCCTGAGTCTTTTGTTTCTTAAAAATAACTAGTTTAAAAAAGCTAACTTCCCTAACCGGTTTGGCTCAGTGGCTAGAGCGTCAGCCTGCGGACTCAAGGGTCCCAGGTTCGATTCCGGTCAAGGGCATGTACCTTGGTTGTGGACACAACCCTAGTGGGGAGTGTGCAGGAGGCAGCTGATCAATGTTTCTCTCTCATTGATGTTTCTAATTCTCTCTCCCTCTCTCTTCCTCTCTGTAAAAAAAATAATAATAATAAAAAAATAAAAAAGCTAACATCTCAAAAGCTATATTATAAGGTGACAAACTCTGCTCCCTCTCATCCTTCTAGTTTTAGATATCCAAACTTATTTTGGGGTTTTTATCAATAGTACCTCCCCTATTTTGAAATAATCCTGGCTTGGGAACAAAAGCAGACCTTGAACACAGCTCTCTCACTTCCTTTCCTGTTCTAAGCTCCTCTACAGGTCACTGGAGCTCTGGGCAATAAAGGGGGGAAATTCAGGACTGGAAAACAAATATTCTTCCTGAATACTTCTGAAAGGAGTTTTAGGGATAAAATAGGCAGGTTTAGGGAGCGTTAGGAATAAAGAAGGTACATGGGGTAGGAAGGCATAAGTGAGGGCTTGGAGCTACCAAAAGGCATACATTCACAGAAAAAAAGAAAAAAAAAGGTGCCACAAAATAAGGGGAGAGGAAGACATCCATTCACAGAAGATAGGGAAAAGCCACAGGGTATGGGGAGAAAAGGAAACAAACTTTCACAGAGGATAGAGAAATGCCGGCAAATGGGAGAAAGAGGAAAACAGATTTTCACAAGAGATAAAGAAATGTTACAAGATAAGGGGGAGAAAAAAAGGGGGCACCACCTGGGGCTTGGGCTTTGAAGCTGATATTCTGCAAAAAGAGTGACCAATTAGAAGGCAGTATGAATAGACAAAGAACTGCAACCTTTATAAACCTTAGGAAAAGGGAGCTTAGTGGGTTACACCCTTGGGACCCCCTCGCTACATGGGAGTCTCCTTGATTCCAATAAATTTCCACCTTTTCATCTACCATCTTTAGTCTGTGGCTTCATTCTTTGAATCCATCTGGACAAGTACCCAGGAAAGAAATCACCCTTGCATCCCATGGGGGTTCTCCAGCCGAGACCAGCACAACTAGAGAGTGGACGAGTCCTGAGTAGGGGCGACGGGGGATTGAGAAAAAGAAAGAGACAGTGTGTAAAGCTGGGCCCAGGTGGGACACTGTTCTCGGATGGGAGGCAGTGACCCAGAGCTAGTGCAGCATGTTTATTATATACAGCGTGATACCAGGAAGTTTCACTAGAGTTTAAGGACAAAGGACATTATGTGAAATCATGCTTAAAGATCAAGCTGCATTCTTCATTCTTGTGGCTTCTTGGAATTGTTAGGCCTGGCTGGACCCTGATAATTGCATACGTCCCTGGCACCTAGCTGAACTCAAATAATTACACCCACCCCCTGGTGCCTGAGCTAAAGGTCAGGGCTGACAACATCCCTGTCTTTGGCGAGGTATGTTTCCAGGACATGGCTTTGCTGACACCACTGGACTTAGCCGACAGCCCTTTGCTCAAGTGCACCCCCAGGTTCTCTCTACAGCATCCTGCTCAGGAAAACAAGCCGAATCACTCCCTTCTTGTCTAAGAAGTGAAGCCTTTAAATTTAAAAGGTAAGCATTTTCTGCTCCCCCACTTTTTTTTCCAATTGTCCAATAGTAACATCAAACAACTAATTCCTGAATGCCTGCACATGGGAATATAGGGCCTCAAATGTCCAAGGAGAGGAAATAAAAAAAAGTTTAATTGTGAGAAATTAAGGTCAGGCAGAGAAAAGAGGAAGTGATGGTAAAGAGGATATTTCAGCAATACTTCAAAATACCCACATAGATTAGCCCTAATTTTTACCACTTGAAGAACTTATTATGCCTGAGTTACCCTTTTGTTAAAAAAAAATGTAGCTAGAATAATTTTAAAAGATAAAAAAAATTGCAATTAATCTTTGTCTCACAAGGTGGATTTCCATAATAATTCTGAACTTAACCCAATGTTTTCATGAAACCAAAAGACATATATTTACTCTGAGGGCTCATGAATCACATAACAATTCAAAGTGGGTAAGAGTGTGAATGCCTTCCTGTCTGAGCTCAGGTGTGGTTCAGACATTCAGGAACACATAAGTGAAGGAAGAAAAATAGTTATGCCCTTTGACAGAGTATTGAGAAACAACCTGATGTAACATATTAGCATCAAATAAAGCCAAAATCTAAATGAAGAAATTCTTAGCCTTAATGAAGGTCATATATAAACATAAAGAGAATTCCACACTAGCTTTAAAAGGAAACTTGGGAAATTAACTTCCACACATGATTAACTTTGAGGTTTTTAGAGAAAAGTAGCTGCCTATATCCCAAGTAATATTATTTAAATTTTAGTTTCTTTTATAATTAATGAAGTGATTCAAAGTGATTATCTTTCTATTGCAAGGGAATAATTTTTTTTTTAATTTAAGTCCTCAGGATATTTGTCCAGGCACAATCTCTCAGCCCAGACTCTGCCTAGGCTAGAGTAGCAGACAGACCTTCCTGGATGCCCTGCTCAAGAAGGTCAATTTCATCTCATTTTAACTATTCACTAACTCCATAGTCTGTTTATGTAATTTTGTAAATTACATGTTTGTTTATGTATTTACTCCTCTATCATCTGCATCCTATATCAGATTATACACTGCACAAAACAAGGTGTGTCCTTACATAGTTCTTCACAGTATTCCCATCATTTAGCATGATGCTTAATACAGAGCAGATAATCAATTAAATGTTCATTAAACAATAAAAGACAAAGTAAATAAAATAGTTAATTGCTCTGACAATTTTAACTGATTCATAGTTTTCTGAATGACAGATATATAAATGCATACTTGTTAAATGTAATGATGTCTGTTTTTATCTTCTTCTAAGACTCCATTGCTTCTTGTTTTCATATATTTTTTTATTGATTTCAGAGAGGAAGAAAGAGGGAGATAGAGAGATAGAAACACCAATGATGAGAGGGAATCCTAGATTGGCTGCCTTCTGCATGTCCCCCACTTGGGATCAAGCCCACAATCTAGGCATGTGCCCTGACTAGGAATCGCACTGTAACCTCTTGGTTCATGGGTCAACGTTCAACCACTGAGCCACGCTAGCCAGGCAACTCCATTGCTCCTTAAACTGCCATAGAGGGCTCCGCTGATAAATGTTTAACAACAACATGCCTTTTGAATGAAAGTAATGCGTGTATACATATACATAGTTTACTGTAAATTTTACTGACATAAAGATTGTATAGAATAAAATTTAAAAATAATAATATCATGTGCAATATTCTTTATTGAAAGAATATATAGCCAATTGATCCTCACAGAATGTTTTGTGGATTTTTACTGAACTCTTGTATCCATATCCAATCTATATTTGAAACCAACAATTCTAATGTGGATATCAGTTGACATTTTGTTTATGTTTTTGAGTACAATAAAAATGTCAAAACACAGACACATATTAGAACTTCACACATTTGTCAATAGTGTGGGCAACTTTTTGCTAAGTCAGATAATAATTTGCAAATACTGGAAGTTTTCTCAAATTCTGTGGTCCTCACAATGTGTCACCTGTACACACAATATGTGTTTAAGTTTAACCTTTGGCATTTACATGATCCTCAGCACTTTCTTATGTGTAGATCAGGAGTAGGAAAACTTTCTCTGTAAAAGGTTAGATAGCACATATTTTAGACTATATAAGCCACATAGTTTGTGTTATGATTTCTCTTACTTGCTATTATCATGCAAAAGCAGCCACAGACAGTATATAAACAAATGGTTATGTTTGTATTCCAATAAAACTTGAAAAATATATAGTAACTAGGGGCCCAGTGTATGAATTTGTGCACCTTAAAAGGAACTGTGGGCTGTGAGGCTGCGATGGGCACAGAGGCTAGTCTCGGCCCATCCTCTGTACTCCCGCCTGGTCCATCCCACTGCAGACCCATGTCTGCCAGCAGTCCTGCTGCCATCACCATTTCTCCCACATGCTGATGGCGCTGGTCCCACTCGCATCCACTGACAGAGCCAACAGCGGGTGCGAGCAGAGCCGGTGCTATCAGTAAGTGCAAGCTGTGGCCGCCAGCACTGATCTCCCCTCAGGAGCAGAAAACGGTGGAGAAGCCCTCAGGGGTGATTGTGGCCAGCAGCCACTGCTTGCGCCCACTGACAGCACTGAGCGATAAGGGCCGGCACCAGGCGACAGCAGCAGGTGCAAGTGGCAGCTCTGGCACAGACAGCAGGTGCAAGTGGGGCTGGAGCCAACAGCAGGTGCGAGCGCCTGGTGGGACCACGGCATGCAGGAGCAAAGAATTTTCAGTAACCACCTGAGGCTCGCCCTGATGACAGCGACCAGTGCCCCACCTTGGTCAGGTGTCCCCCCTCACCTGCTCTACCATCCTGCCGCGGCCAATGCTCACCATGTTCCACGCTCTGCCACCTGCTGCCGACACCCATCATGGTCCATGCACCCCCCCCCGGTGGTCAGCACATGTTATAGCAACCAGTTGGTCGGTTGTTCAGTTGTCCAGTTATTCCACTGTTTGGTCTATTTGCATATTAGAGTTTTTTATATATAGAATATATAGAGATAGTCCAAGTATATACAAATACAGCTATATACAAAAGCAAACAATGAATGGGATTTGGTCCAAATTATGTAGTTTGCAAATTCTTTGCCTAAACAATTAACAGAAATATACACCAGGCCCAAATTTTGGCATTTGCTATCTTTATGGTGTAAATACTCCCACATTGCTAATTTCAAGCTACCAATGGAACATCACTGCATGTTGAGTTGTAAATAAATGGACAATTGAATAGAACGCCATGTTATAATATTTCCACCACACAGATATAATATGTATAAATAACCTAAAGAGTATGAATAACAGTAAAAGGTAGTAAAATATTTAGAAATGATAACTTGTATATATTAACTGGGTTTTTTTGTTTTTTTAAATATTTTATTGATTTTTTACAGAGAGGAAGGGAGAGGGATAGAGAGTTAGAAACATTCATGAGCGAGAAACATCCATCAGCTGCCTCCTGCACACCCCCTACTGGGGATGTGCCTGCAACCAAGGTACATGCCCTTGACCGGAATCGAACCTGGGACCCTTTGGTCCGCAGGCTGACGCTCTATCCACTGAGTCAAACCAGCCAGGGCTATTAACTGTTTTTAACATATTTTTTACTTGGATTTAATGTAATTTAAATTGGCTGTGTTTGAAAACTGACTCATAAAATTCCTTAAAATGTAACAATCTGCTCTTCTGAGCTGATAGAAATAAGCTTCTATCTACCATAACCATATCTCCTTTCTTGACACTCTCTTTACCTGTTGCATCTCCTACTTTAACCTGGTTCTCTTCTTTGTTCTTTGACTTTTCCTTATTTCTTCTCAGGTAGTTCCTTCTCCAGTTTTCATTTTCAATTTATAGGATTCAATGTGACTGCTCTCTGTCTCTACATTATCCCACAGCATGCTGCCTTAGCATAACTTCAACCACTCCTTCATTGCTGATGATGCTCAAAACATATATTCAGCCCAGCTGGTATGGCTCAGTGGTTGAGTTTGACCCATGAATTAGGAGGTCAGTGTTCAATTCCAGGTCAGGGTACATGTCCAGATTGTGAGCCAGATCCCAAGCAGGGGATGTGCAGGAGGCAGCCAATCAATGATTCTCTCTCGTCATTGATGTTTCCATCTCTCTCTCCCTCTCCCTTCTTCTCTGAAATATACTTTAGAACATATTAATATATATATACTGAGTGGCCAGATTATTATGATCACCTGATGTTTGTAGGCAAATTAGCTATAATTTCCTGCTGAAGTTGCTAGAGGGCCAAATCATTATAAACGTCTGAATAGCACAACATACCTAAGTATTGCTACTGATCAGGTTCATCCTATCATGTTGATGGCATATCCCAGTGGAATGGTTTCTTCCAACAAGACAATGTGTCAATGGAGATGGTTTCTTCCAACAAGACAATGCGCCATGCCACGGTGCTCGTATTGTGCAGGAGTGGTTTCAAGAAAATGATGGAGACTTTACCTTGCTTAGGTGGCCCCCACAATCACCAGATCTCAATCCAATTGAGCATTTATGGGACCAAGTTAAAAGAGCCATCAGGCAGCTGGTTCCACAACCATCAAATCTCACAGAACTGGACAGTGCTATTCATCAGGCATGGTGTCAGATTCCTCGCATCACCTTTCAACATCTTGTGGAGTCAATGCCAAGAAGAATCACCACAGTATTGAAGGCAAATGGTGGCCCAACGAAGTACTGATGGGGTGGTCATAATAATCTGGCCACTCAGTGTGTGTGTGTGTGTGTGTGTGTGTGTGTGTGTGTGTGTGGGTGTGTGTATCCTATCTAATAAAAAATAGTATGCAAATTGACCATCACTCCAACACACAAGATGGCCGCCCCCATGTGGTCAAAGATAGCCTGCAGGGGAGGGAAGTTGGGGAAGATCAGGCCTATAGGGGGAGGGCAGCAAGAGAGGACCAGGCCAGCAGGGGGAGGGCAGTTGAGGGCAACCAGGCCAGCAGGGGAGGGCAGTTGGGGGCAAACAGGCCAGCAGGGGAGCAGCTAGGTGTCAATCAGGCTGGCAGGCAGGTGAGTGATTGGGAGCCACAGTCCTGAATTGTGAGAGGGATGTCTGACTGCCCGTTTAGGCCTGATCCCACACCGGGCAGTCGGACATCCCTAAACGGGAAGTCAGATATCTCTCAAGGGGTCCCAGATTGGAGATGGTGCAGATGGTGAAGGCTGGGCTGAGGGACATACCCTCCCCACCCCCCCAACCCCCCTCCCCGTGCATGAACACAAATTTCGTGCACCGGGCCTCTATATATATATATATATATATATATATATATATATATATATATATATATATATATATATATATATATATTTCGTTCTGCCTTATAATTCACATTTCTAAATGGCTGGCTTTGTGTGTGTGTGTATATGTGTGTGTGTGATAGAACATCCACCTGGAAGTACATATATATAATATATACACATATGTAATATAAATTTGAAATGACAGTAAGGAATCAAAATATCCTTGATTCCTTACTGTCATTTCAAATTTAATGAGCCTAAAATGAGACATCAAATTTTCCAGCCCCCTCCTCTTCATGCCTTCAGTCAGACCAGCTTGAAATTTTTAATTTAACTTCTCATTGACTGATATCCCTTTTTATACACATTCCCTGCTAAATATCTTCTATTATATCCTTCTCTATTCACATTTCCACCACCCAGCTCACATCTGAATTATAGCAATAGTCTCTCAGCTGAGCTGCCTGTCTTCAACCTTATCCATCTTTTAGAGTTTCTTATAGTGAGGCTCATTTAGTCTAACTCCTGAATTTATCATACTTAAACCCTTGATAAAGACCTAAAATGGATTTTATTGCCTACTTCACTAAGCTTAAATTTCATGCCTCAGTTTCAAGGCTTCATAATTTAGCCCAATTTATCTTTTCTAAGCAATGCCACTGTACAATATCTCCACAAGGAGCCAAAAGTCTTAGATATTATAACTTGTATTTTATTTTCATATAGGTAGTCAATAAATAACTTGTAGATTTATTTCTTATTCATTAATATATTTTTAAATAATTGGAGGTTCATTAGGAAACTGAAAAGATGTTTCCATTTGAACAATAAAAATCCAATATATTAAAGAAGATGTAGATATCCTAAATATGCCTCATAAGGAAAAACTTATCATTCATTTATTAATTCAGTAGACTGAATAAATAGGTCAAGTCCCAAGACTTGTGCTAAGTGCTAGGGACACTAGGCTGAATAAGACATTTTTTTGACCTCAGAAAGCTGCAATCTACTCAAAGAACATTATAATCAACATATTTTAAAATAACATTATCTCAGAAATTTTGCAAGTTTTGCTAAAAAATGTATCAAAAGCTAAAAATTCATACATCATTTCAAGGATTATATAAAGGGGTTATTGAAAAATATTTTCTTCATTAGGTAAATTAGATAAACCACTTTACAGAACATTTTTTAAATTAGCTTTTTAAATGTTCAATATATATTGAATTCCAGGAAATAAATATTTTAAGGATATTTGAAAATATTTTATCTCATTTCAAATTTTAATAGGGAGATTCGTGGCCCAAACATTTTATTTAATCTATATTTTGATGAGACATATATATTTACATTTTTATAAATTTTTGGCTGTTTTGGAGAATGTATTCTACCTAGAAAATCAATAATACTACTCCCACAATGACACATTTTTACACTTGGCACACACACACACAAAAACTTAGTTTTAGTGACTACATATTTCAGAAAAGAAAATTGTACATGTTTAATAGCCCTTCTTCAGCATATTTTTTAAAATGCTGATTTTAGGCCATATATAATCTCTTGAGCAACTATTAATATTACATGTAATACTGTAGATATAGAAAGTATTGTAACAAACATTAAAGAATTATTACTTACTTGGCTTCTTTAAATAAAAGTGCATGCTACTTGGTTTCCTATGAATAAAATAAGACAACTATAGAGTATTGAGATTTACTTTCCTGATTGTAAATTCAATAAAAAGTCCTAAGTCACAAGAAAGTTGATATTCTACTAGAACAACCCTCAAAGTATTTGAGGTGACTGACCATTATAAAGAATTAGACAATGCAAACATATTTAACTCAGCTATAGGAAAGCATAATATATGCAATATTTCTGCATCATAAAATAATAGTAATGGATAATGATTTAAATCCAGAGTATTTAAGTCCTCAATTATATCTAAAAGTGAAATTAAAACACATTTAAGAAAAGATATAAATTTTTAAGTATATAATATGGATATCGTTTATCCACCTGGATTTTATAAAATTCTTAATCTTCATTGTATATGAAGCCTTAAAAATTAGCTTTCTTTGGTTCAGGGGGATTAAGTAGAAATCTGTCTTCAATGTTCCATTAGCTCTAGTGGTAGACATTAAATCTCCTTCTTGGAATTAAATGTCTTAAAATGTGTAAAGACAGAAAATGAATATTTTTGGTGAACATTTTCTTGAATAACTTTGTGTTTCTAATGTGATAATCTGTATGTTATCTTTAAACCACAGTTAAACCACTTAAAAGTAACTTTGAGCTGGGAAGGAAGTTGGACAAAGATCTGTTTCAGTTCTCAAATGCTATGATCTCACACTGTAAGGCTTTTTTAAAATTGCCTCAAGACCTCATAACACATTTTTCTCTGAAGTCAACCCGGATGTCATATTTTTTATCCATTAAGAATTTTTAAAAATATCCACTAGTAATCCAGTACCAAGCCTATGGTAATTGTCAGTGATCAATCCAGTGTCAATTTTAGACATGTTCTAGTATGCTATAATGAGACATGAAATAAAACTCTTTTTCTTACATGGCTGATAAACTGATATTGAAGGCAAATGTGGAAAAATGTTCTAATTTATTTTTGTAAAAAGTAATACTATGAGAATATGTGCACAAAGTTACTGTTTAGAGACAAACGATTCTATAAATTATGTATATTTTTTCAAAAATAAATATTACTACTATGGAAAGAAGGTAGAAACACCAGTGGAAAGAAGTAGAAATGACAGAGGAAGGGGAGGACAAAAACCTGCGTTCAAAGACCAGCTTTGCAGCTTACTAGTTGATTTACCTCAGAAAAGTACTTAACTTTCAAGCGTCATTTTTCTTATACAATTGATGTGAGAAAGATGAGAAAGATTAGTAAAACATTTATTGTACACTGGGGGTTTTTTTACCATAAAACTGAAATACAGGGTAATTTAATACTCATCCTTTTTCTATTGAAGGTTACTATATATTCCTACAGGCATTCTCAGTTTTTAATTCTTTATAAAGAAGCTGTATGATTCAGCTACAGGAACACAGAAATGTGGTCATATACCTCAAGTGTGGGTTACTTTCTGTGCTGGTGAATCATAAATCTATACTAAAGTGAATCCAAAATGAAAAACTGCAGTATGAATACATTGGTTAAAGAGACACAAAGTTTTGGTAAGAGTGGTACCTATGAGGTTTGGGTTCTCTACTTTTTTACACCTCTCTCTGGAGCTTGCCCTTCCTGTCCTTTAAAATTCATCAAAATGAAAATAAATTATACACACACACACACACACACACACACACACACACACACGCAGTAAGACCATGCTGAGCAGGATTATTTGAGTGACTGAAATAGAGGTAGTGTGGGCATCTTATCTTCAGGCTACAGTCATTAAGATTTCACTAAGCCACCCGTTGCTCCTGCTGTGTGACCCAGTCCATTCTAATGGCTCTGCTTGCTCTGAGCCAGGCTTAGGGGCCACAGGAAACTTAGCTGCCCATCATTCCGCCTGCCAAGGCACCAACAACCCATTCTACACTCAGATCTTGCAGTCTCACCAGCAGTGCTGTGGTATAGAAGGAGTAGTTGTTGCTAATTTCAAGATCCAGAGATTTCCTCTTCAGCATCTTCCCTGACCTTCTAATGCCTGGAGAGATCTTTCCAGCCTGGAGGGCAAACACCACTGTCCAGTACAATGTGTTCAAGTAATTTTGTCTATATCCATGGATCCCTCTCCCTTTAACTCCTCCATCATCATTCCAATTTCTCCTAAAGGTTTCGCTTTCAGAAAAAATCCAGACAGACTTGCCATTTCCTTTCCATTCTACCCATGCCTGGTTTGATGACCACAATAGCAAAATACCTTCTTAAATGGACATAATGAATAGGAAAACAGAAAGCAAGAAGAAAAGTATAGATTAATAACCCAAAATGTTATTAGTTCACAAAAGTATCACCTCATTTTTATTTTATTTTATTTGCTAAAATGATTTCAAATGTATGAAGGCTCACAAGAAATCTTATTGGCCTAATACAGATTTATTGCTTTTTTTAAGTAATTATTTTAAAACCAGTCAGGATATCCTTTATAAAGGAAAAAGGGTGGTAGAGTATGTGACCATAATGGTCCATTTTTTCAGTTATTTTTACCTCACCACCTTTCACGTTATGAAAATCTGGGTAGAGAAGCAAGAAGTGTGGTAGGAAAGGGCGCCATCTGCCTCAACTAGTCTAACCTGAAATAAGAACCCCAAAGGATGTTCAATCTATTCTATACATCAGAAACGGTATCTGATCCCTACCCTTACCAGCCCATAGGTTTGTTGTTTATTTCCACGCATAGGTACGGCATTGTATATTGTGACTGTTCTCAGTATCTTCAACCTCTCTCCCTTCTCTTTCCTTCTGGTTAGCATTTAAACAAGCGCTTCAATGTTGAAACACAAAAGTTTTTCCTCCCCCATGAGCCCTCAGGAAACCACTACCCCTTCTCTTCAACCTTCAGAGCCAAACTTGATGAAAATGTCTAATCTGTCTCCAATATCTTTCTCTCTTCCCTCAAGCCACACAATGACTTACACTCTATGGAAGCAGCTCCAACAAAGGCTCGCTCCTCATTGCTATAGTCAATGGAAGCTTCTCAGTTCTTATCTCATTGCTCTTTTCTCATCTGTGTCCTCCACTTAACTGTCAACCTCTCTGAAGACCCCTATATATAGTAGCTAATACAATAGCACTCACTCAAAAGCTCATTGTCTAATGAATGAATTATAGAAAGGCACAAAAAAGCGGTCGTTCTATCTAACTCATAATTATGCAAGGAAAATATATTTTCTTGAAAAATAAGATTTAGTCTTGGGCCAGAAACTAGCTCAGATATGCCTAGGATTTTGGTTTTGTTTATTTTTGTTGACCTTATTGCTTTGCTATTGCTATTGCTACTTGACTTTGCAATATACTTCTTCTTCACTGGATCCTATGGAAGGTTTTTTTTTTTTAAATTCTCTTCAAACTGATTTTTTGCACATACTATTCTTACTAAATTCCAAAGTAAGAACCGAAAACCATAGCAAACTATTCAAAATATTTAGCTATAATTAATCTTTTTCAGGATCATCATGAAACAAATCCTTATATTATAAGATTTCAAGCTATTTTCCCTTAGTGATTATGTTACTTTTACAGTACAGAATTTTTATGATAGGGGAATCGTTACATCTTTTTATTTTATAATACAAGCATTTTATTTTTTAAATAATTCAATAGCCAGCATACAATTAATGAAACCAAAGTAACTTATCTAAAGGAACACTTAAATAATCTAAGGAGATAAATCTTTATTTTTTCCCAGGATCAGTGAAATTATTTTTATATTTCTTTTGTGGTTATATTTCCATAAATAAAACTTTTACCATATTACCATTAATTGATAACATTCAAAAAACAAATAAAAGTAACAGTGCTCATAATCTACACTAATAAAAGAGAAAAATGGTAATTGGCGTACGACGATACCCTTTTCATTGGCTAATCAGGGCTATATGCAAATTAACTGCCAACTAAGATTGGCAGTTAACTGCCAACAAGATGGTGGTTAATTTGCATATGTAGGCACAATGCAGGGAGGCAAAAGGGAAAGCAGGAAGAAGCCCCCTGCCACTGACAGTGATCGGAAACCCAGGGGGGAGCTAAGAGCTGGGGGGCAGGGCAAAGGCGGCCCTGGGGCCGCCTTTGCCCTGCCCCCCAGCCATGATCGGAGAATCAGGTGCCTTTTCTGCCCTGGCCAGTGATAGCAGGAAGTAGGGGTGGAGCCAGCGATGGGAGCTGGGCACGGTCGAAGCTGGCAGTCCCAGGAGCTAGGGGCCCCTGGCTTGGGCCTAAAGCGAAGCCCACGATTGCGGGCCGCTGCAGCTGCGGGTCCCCGCTGCCTGGGCCGGACGCCTAGGCCAGAGGCGTCAGGCCTGGGCAAGGGGCCGATCCTGTGATTGGAGGGTGATGGGGGTCAACGCCTGAGGGCTCCCAGTATGTGAGAGGGGGCAGGCTGGGCTGAGGGACACTCCCCTCCGCCCCACACCCAGTGCACGAATTTTGTGCACCGGGCCCCTAGTATTTAATAATTAAAAATATAATAAAAGAAAAAGGAGAGATTTTAAAATTGAAAATAAAGAATGCTTTGTTTATTCGTTTTTTACTTTCTTCTGATTTGAAAACATAGGAACCCAGGAAATCTAATGATCAGTGTTGTCTCCCAGTAAAAAGGTCTCAAAAAATAACTAAAAAAAATTATAGTAATATTAAATGCATTTTAATAAATAAATGAACAGTTTTGTTTAACCTTTCTATCCCTCATTCACACAGTCTTCTATATCTACCTCCCCAGGTGGGATGTGTACATCCAGGGAGTGAGAATCACCTACATCTGAGTAATCACAGCTGACCTTAAAAATGTGGAGGCACAGACAGAAAAAGTGGAGGGAGAAGATCCACATAATTCATGTAGTTAAAACCATTTATAATTATAGTGGAACAATTCCATTTTATGGTTTTCATCTCCAAAAGTGATGATCTCACTTCTATCACTAGTGCCTCCACTGTCTGTAAGGATACAAGGCTAGGCACACAGGAACCAGCAGGGCCTGAGTTCTACTTGCCTCTCCTGACATATCTCATGCTCTTCCCCCATGCACACCCAGAGCTACAGCAGTATTAAAATATTTGGTGGCTTCATGATCTCTCACATTCCTCTGCTTCTCTGCCAGAAGCCAATTCTAGCATGTCATAATTTCAAGACTTTCATCAAAAGGTTGATGGAACTTGGGGACTCAACAAAGGGCTGAGTCACACATGTAGTCACCTGTTGGGAATGGCTGGGGGCATTTCCCCAAACCTGAATAAGATACATTAAATTGATTGCTTGGCTGCCAGACAGCTCAGAGCATCTTAATCTCCATGTTATTGCCTCCTACTGGCCAAACACCTGTACAGCTGTAGGCTAATTCCCCCATTCTGACAATGCTTGTGTATACCCTTTGAAGTGTATACCTATGCCTCGCCTCAGGACAAATTGTGTTAATAAAAAGCATGGGGTCCTGAGACGAGGAAAACTTAGAACTTAGAACTTGGATTCCTTTAAACTAAGCTCCTCTGATCCCCTAAATGCCTTTCAAAATTATATTTCATCTCTGGACTCTTATTTAATCTACGCACAGCCTTCTCCAGATTCCTGAACCCTTCTTAATGCTGGAACAAGAACCCTGACATTATCTATGAGCTACAACCTATTCAAGGCAGTTAACATGTTAAAGTAAGCAAATTAGGCCCAACATGGAGTCACTCACATTAAGCCTCACAAAGGCCTTTGTCAGCAAGACAAAAGTTAACTAAGTTTTTATGCTCAACTCTCCCAGAAAAGGAAGGCCTGAGTCAACCAATCGCAATTGCCTGCTCAGCACAGGTTACCTAACCCTGCTCTATGACTTCCCTTTGCTCCATATAAGGAAAGTAACCCTATTTTAACCAATCATCCAATACCCAGAGTAACTTTCTTGTTCCTGCTCACTTTGTTCTTGATAGCTCTTGCCTTGGACAGCTCTTCAAAGCTCCATTCTATTTTCCAGATGCTATTTGATTCGTGAATCTCTGAATTAAGCCAATAAGATCTTTAAAATGTACTTAATTGAATTTTGTTCTTTAATAAACATTTATCTTTTCTAGAAAAGCTCCTCTCGCCCCACAAGCACTCCTATTCTGTACTCTTTCCATACCTCTGCTACCCTACTGATCACATTGCAAGGAAAATGTTTATGTCCTTCTATTTCATTTCAGCTGCAAGAAAAAAAAATAGTATACATTTAGTCATCTGTGTATCCTTACAAGCAATTACAATGTCCTGTATACACCTAATAATATAAATGGATAAAGATAGAAAATTTACAAATCCACTTCACTTCACAATTATACTGATGTGGTTTAAATCAAACATGTATTAATCATTGAAATTTAAGTATTTGGTGATATAAATAACATCCAAATGTGAAGTGAAAATGATAAAAGGAAGCAGGTCATTGGTAGGAAGAGCAAAATGCTTCTCCACCCTTTAGTACTATTTCCATCGTAATCTCCCACTTGCTTTTTCTTTTCTCTGTTACCCCTCAGAACAGTGTAATACTCTGTTTTCAAATGTCCCATGACCCTACTCTGTCAGTAAAGGCTTTTGCTACAATCTTCACCAAACTGATCTGAAATGACCACTGAGACAATACTCAGCACCAAAGATCCTGAGAAATAAGTCAAGATATAATCTTCCAACTGTATTATGTTCCCTTCACACTTTAGTCAGAAGTTGAAGAAACAAAGAAAAACTTGCGGTTGAAGAAAGCAACATCAGGACTTGGAGACTTTCATCCCTAGACTTAGGTTGTCTGAACTTGCCTAGTGTGTGATCTGAGGAGGCAGATGATAAGCTGGTTCTCCACACAGGAGAACCTCTGGCTACCTTTGTCCTCTAAATCTTTTTTTAAAAATATATTTTATTGATTTTTTATAGAGAGGAAGGGAGAGGGATAGAGAGTTAGAAACATCAATGAGAGAGAAACATTGATCAGCTGCCTCCTGCACACTCCCCACTGGGGATGTGCCCGCAACCAAGGTACATGCCCTTGACAGGAATCGAACCTGGGACCCTTGAGTCCGCAAGCCGACGCTCTATCTGCTGAGCCAAACCGGTTAGGGCTGTCCTCTAAATCTCACCTGTAGGTAAAGGCAAAAGCCGTATACTATACTCAGGTACATCCACATCCACGTGGATGTACCTAAATATATTCCCTCACTCTGGTCCCAAATCCTCACCTCCCATTCTGTCTCTTTCCTAACTATATATAGATTCAGATTTATGTGAAGTGCCATGATAGACTTGGTCCTGAAAACCCCATGCACACAAACTCTTCTGAGAGGGAGCTCCACACCCTCACCCCATCAGTGACCAATCAAGGGTTAGCCATATGTCTCACACACTCCAGTAACTCATTTCATCTAGTCACCATAATCTAGTCCATACCAGCTTGGGTGGAAGCTCTGTTATCTGTGCTTTCTATGTCTTTACTCTCTTTTTCTATTGAAGTTAATTCCATCATTCTTTGTGTGCATGTGCATTCAAGGAATTCTCACCCTTCTTGAATCACTGGGGATGGGAAAGCATAGCCAATGTCTCCCATCATTGCTAGAGCATTCACATCCCACCTCGATGACTCCTGTAGCACACCAAAGTTTGAAATGTACTCAGTCACCCTCAATTGTCCAAGCCTAGGGAAAGTGTGGAAGTGAAGGGAAAGTTTTTCTTTACATTAGTTCTTTGTCCACTTGTTTTTATTTATTTGTGTGTTTTTTCACTGTGGTAAAACATACATTACATAAAATTAATTATTTTAATTATTTTACATGTATAGTTCAATGACATTTGTATATTCACATGATTGTGCAATCATCACTATCACCCATTTCTAAAATTCTTTTCATCTTCCAAAATTAAAATTCCATACCTATTTAACAATTAATTCCCCATGTGCCCCTCTCCCTGTACCCTGGCAGTCACCACTCTACTTTCTGTCTTTATGAATTGATTACTTTAGGAGGCTTATTTAATGGAGTTACTAGTATAGAGTATTTGTATGATTATTCCACTTAGCATAATGCCTTCAGATTTCATCTATATAGTAGTATATGTTAGAATTATCTTTCTTTTCAAGACGGAATCATATTGCATTGTAAATGTATACCACATCTTGTTTATTCATTCATCTATCAATGGACATGTGTTGTTTTTACCTTTTGGCTATCCTATATAATAAAGAGGTGATATGCAAATTAACCCTCACACCCTCACAAAATGGTTGCCTACGACCAGGCTGTCAGGGTGTCAGTGAGGGATGACCAAACGACTGACAAGCAGGCTGCATGGGATTACCAGGGGGGTCTGTGAGGGGAGATCAGGCTGGCAGGGGGGTAGTTGGGGGTGACCAGGCCAGCAGGGTAGGCAGTTGGGGGTGACCAGGCTGGTGGGGGGGGCAGTTAGAGGTGACCAAGCCGGCAGAGGGGGGCAGTTGGGGGCAACCAGGCTGGCAAGGAGGGGGCAGTTGGGAGAGACCTGGCTGGCAGCAGGGGGCAGTGAGGGGAAACCAGGCCAGAAGGAGGGGCAATTAGGGGTGATCAGGCCGGCACGCAGAGGCAGTGAGGGGTGATCAGGCTGGCAGGGGAGGCAGTTAGGGGCGACCAGGCAGGCAGGCAGGTGAGCGATTTGGAGCCAGTGGTCCAGGATTGTGAGAGGGATGTCCGACTGTCGGTTTAGACCCGATCCCCCAAGGGGTCCCAGATTGGAGAGGGTGCAGGCTGGGCTGAGCGGACCTCCCCTCTGTGCATGAATTTCATGCACCGGGCCTCTAGTCATGAATAATGCTACTATGACGACAGGTGTACTAATATCTCTTTGAGTCCTTGTTTTCAAATCTTTTGGGTATTGTTGGGTCATATTTTTAAATTTGGGGGGAGTCATTATACTGTTCACATTAATCTTACATCTACCATACCCGAGAATGTTTTCTCCTTAGGTCAGATCACAAATTTAAATATAAATAAACGATGAGATCAAGTGTGGCTGTTGCCTATTTCTGTGTCACCAATTACCCCCAAGACTTAGCAGCTCAAAACAATAAAGATTTATTATCTCACAGTTTCTGTGGGTCAAGAATCTGTGCAAAGCTGAGCTGGGTTCCTTGACTCAGGCTGAAATCGAGGTATTGGCAGGAGCTGTAGTCAACTCAAGGCTTAATTGGGGAAAGATCTGCATCCAAATTCAGTCTATTTGGGAAGTCTCCGAAGATGTATTTCTAAGTTCACCAAGATAGCTATTGGCATGCCCAGGTCTACACCGGCTATTGGTCAGAAACATCAGTTCCCTGCCACCTGGGCCTCTCCATAGTGCAGCTCACACATGGCAGGCTGTTTTCCCAGAGTGGGGGCTCATGAAGAGAAAGAGAAAGAGCAGAAGACAGTTTTAGCAAGTCTTTTTATAACGTAATTTTGAAGTGGCATCTCATTACTTTTACCATATTATATGGCTTAAAATTGAATCATTAAGTCCAGCAAACACTCAAGAAATGGGGTTACACAAAGGTGTGAATACCAGGAAGGTGAGATCATTGGGAGCCCCTTGACAGGCTGCCTACCACAGCGAGAGATTTGTTTTGTTTGATTTTCACTGCTGTAACCTAGAAGGACTAGCATCTAAAGGCACTCAAAATATTTGTTCAGTGAGTGAATGAATATTAGGGCAAATGCATAATCTATTCTTTCACATGTTTATATAATGTTTCAAATCAGGGAAAATTTAACATAGTGTTTCCTAACTTATTATTTTAACAGTGAAAATATATATTTTCCTCCTATTTTATTATGTTACATTAAAACATCAGAATCAAATTTAACATGTCTTCCAGAAGGCATTAGGAAAACAATACCACTTACTGACTCCTTTTGTATATTTCCTGGTATTCTGGTGGAAACTTTATCATTTTATGACATATGGGAACAGATAATAAGGTTGAAGATAATGTAGTCTATTTTAAGAATTTAACATCGGTTACTGAAAGGCTTTTATGCTTCAAGTTAGGGAAAGCTAAGATTATTAAAATAAAAATATGCATGCTATTTTTTATGCCAGCATACTGATCTTTCAAAGGCACTTTTAAATTAGATCAGTAAATATAAAGGAAAAAAATATTTATTAAGCATGGGCAGGCTGCTGGGTACGAAAGGTATATCTAAATGTGCCCTAGTCTTTTAATATCTTAAAATAATATTATTTGGTGTAATTTCCTGAACTACTTTACTTGTACTCAGAATTTTAGATTTTGTGATAATTAACTGGGCTTCCTGAAAATTGTTAGGTGCATTATATCATCTATTTCTGTGAAAAATGTATTCTTGGATTTGTTTAAAAGAGATCAGCCAGTTTTAGGAGAAAGATGGAATATTCAACAGCAGTGTGTTGGACAATCTTGGAGAAAAAACTGTGTGACACATTGTTAAAAAGACATAACTCTTAGCCAGACAAGATCATAAGCTAACTAGAGGCCGTGGTACCATGAGGAGAGAATGGTGAAAAAAGTTTCATCTGTTAGCCAACTCAGATCAATAAGAAATGACTACTTAAAGGAATATGTTGAAAAGTATTTTAAGGCCACTCCCAAGTTTTCAAATATGTATGCAGTTTTTAGTATGTGACTGCTAGTGGTGGGGGAGAAGAGAATAATAGCAAAATATTTATTACTAGAGGCGTGGTACACAAAAATTTGTGCACTCGGGAGAGGGGTCCCCTCAGCACAGCCTGTGCCCTCTCCCAGTCTGGAACCCCTCTGGGGATGTCCACCTGCTGGCTTAGGCCCACTCCCCGGGGGATCGGGCCTAAGCTGGTAGTTAGACATCCCTCTGGAAGCCTGAGAGCCCTCAAGGTATGTTCACTTGCCAGTGGGGAGCAGGCCTAAGCTGCAGTTGGACATCCTTAGCACTGTTGAGGAGGCAAGAGAGGCTCCCACCACCACCGCTGTACTGGTAGCCATTAGCCTGGCTTGTGGCTGAGCAGAGCTCCCCCATGTGGGATCGCTCTGACCACCAGGGGGCATCTCCTGCATTGAGCATTTGCCCCCTGGTGGTCAGTGTGTGTCATAATGACCAGTCATTCCCAGTCGTTCTGCTGTTAGGGTCAATTTGCATATTATACTTTTATTATATAGGATGCTGTTTTATTTAAGTTATCCTTCTTGCTGAAAGTATTACAGATGTCCCTCTTTTTTCAACATTGACCCCTGTCCCCACAACTTCTCCTACCCTCCACCCCCTGCAAGCCTTCACCAAACTATTTTCTGTGTCCATGGGTTATGCATATATGCATATAAGTTCTTCGGCTAATCTCTCCCTACCCACCCACCACTTCCACCTTCCCTCTGAATTTTATTAGTCTGTTCCATGCTTCTATGTCTCTGATCTATTCTGTTTCTCAATTTATTTTGTTCATTATATACCACATATGAGTGAGATCATGTGACATATGTCTTTCTCTGACTGGCTTATTTCACTTAGCATAATACTCTCCAGGTTCATCCATGCTGCCTCAAAAGGTAAGTAATCCTTCTTTGTTACAGCTACCTAGTATCCCATATGCTTTTGTATATGTATAAATGTATCACAGCTTTTTTATCCACTCATATATTGATGGGCACTTGGGCAGTTTCTAGATCTTAGCTACTTTAAATTGTGCTTGCTATGAACATAGGCGTGCATATATTCTTTCTGATTGGTGTCTCAGGCTTCTTAGGAAATATTCCTAGAAGAGGGGTTGAAGGGTCAAATGGCAGTTCCATATTTAATTTTTTGAGAAAACTCCATATTGTTTTCCACAATGGCTGTACCCCTCTACATTCCCCTAGCAGTGTACTAGGGTTCCCTTTTCTCCACATCCTTTCCAGCACTTGTCATTTATTGATTTGTTGATGGTAGCCATTCTGACAGGTGTGAGATGATACCTTATTGTTGTTTTGATTTGAATTTCTCCCATGATCAGTTACTTTGAGCATGTTTTTATATGTCTCTTGGCCATCTCTATGTCCGCCTCAGAGAAGTGTCTATTTAGGTCATTTGCCCATTTTTTTTTAAATTCTTTATTAGTTAAGGTATTACAAATGTGTCCTCATTCCCCCCCCCCCATTAAACCTCCATTCCCCCCCCACACACACACACACACACACACTCATGCTCTCATCCCCCTGTTGTCCATGTCCATTGGTTTGGCTTATATGCATGCATACAAGTCCTTTGGTTGATCTCTTCCCCTTGCCCCCTCCCTCCCCTACTTTCCCTCTGGGGATTAATAGTCTGATCGCTGTTTCTCTGTCTTTGGATCTGTCCCTGTTCATCAGAATATGTTGTTCTCTATATTCCACAAATGAGTGAAATCATGAGGTATTTATCTTTCTCTGACTGGCTTATTTCACTTAGCATAATGCTCTCCAGTTCCATCCATGCTGTTGCAAAAGGCAAGAGTTCCTTCTTTTTTACCACAGCATAGTATTCCATTGTGTAGATGTACCACAGTTTTCTAATCCACTCATCTGTTGATGGGCACTTAGGCTGTTTCCAAATCTTAGCTATGGTGAATTGTGCTGCTATGAACATAGGGGTGCATATATCCTTTCTGATTGGTGTTTCTGGCTTCTTGGGATATATTCCTAGTAGTGGGATCACTGGGTCAAATGGGAGTTCCATTTTTAGTTTTTTGAGGAAACTCCATACTGTTCTCCACAGTGGCTGCACGAGTCTGCATTCCCACCAGCAGTGCAGAAGGGTTCCTTTTTCTCCACATCCTCTCCAACACTTGTTGTTTGTTGATTTGTTGATGATAGCCATTCTGACAGGTGTCAGATGATACCACATTGTCGTTTTGATTTGCATCTCTCGGATGAGTAGTGACTTTGAGCATGTTTTCATATGTCTTTTGGCCTTCTGTATGTCTTCTTTCGAAAAGTGTCTATCTAGGTCCGTTGCCCATTTTTTGATTGGATTGTTCATCTTTCTATTGTTAAGTTGCATGAGTTCCCTGTAAATGTTGGAGATTAAACCCTTATCGGTGATATCATTGGCAAATATGTTCTCCCATGCAGTGGGCCTTCTTGTTGTTTTGTTGATGGTTTCCTTTGCTGTGCAAAGCTTTTTATTTTGATGTAGTCCCATTTGTTTATTTTCTCTTTAGTTTCCATTGCCCTAGGAGCATTATCAGAGAAGAAACTCCTTCGGCATATGTTTGAAATTTCTCTGCCTGTGGATTCCTCTAGTATTTTTATGGTTTCCTGTCTTACGTTTAAGTCTTTTATCCATTTTGAGTTTATTTTTGTGTATGGTGTGAGTTGGTGGTCTAGTTTCATCCTTTTGCATGTATCTGTCCAATTTTCCCAACACCATTTATTGAAGAGACCATCTTGACTCCGTTGTATGCTCTTGCCTCCTTTGTCAAATATTAATTGGCCATAGTGGTTTGGGTCGATTTCTGGGTTCTCTATTCTATTCCATTGATCTATATGTCTGTTCTTGTGCCACTACCAAGCTGTTTTAAGTACAGTGGCTTTGTAACACAGTTTGATATCTGGAATTGAGATCCCACTTACTTTGTTCTTCTTTCTCAGGATTGCTGCAGAGGTTTTATTCCAGATGAATTTTTGG
The DNA here is from genome assembly GCF_963259705.1 of Myotis daubentonii. Classification (NCBI taxonomy): domain Eukaryota; kingdom Metazoa; phylum Chordata; class Mammalia; order Chiroptera; family Vespertilionidae; genus Myotis; species Myotis daubentonii. The sequence continues at coordinate 88,176,935 of NC_081842.1, forward strand.
AACGTTCGTTCTAGATCTGTGAAATATGCCGTTGGTAATTTAATGTGGATTGCATTGAATCTATAGATTGCTTTGGGTAGTATGGACATTTTGATGATGTTGATTCTACCAATCCATGAACACGGTATGTTCTTCCATCTGTTTATGTCTTCCTCTATCTCTTTTTTCAGTGTCCTTTAGTTTTTCACATATAAGCCTTTTACCTCCTTAGTTAAGTTTATTCCTAGGTATCTTAATATTTTTGATGTGGTGGTAAATGGGATTGCTTTTTTAGTCTCACTTTCTGTAAGTTCACTATTGGTGTAAAGAAATGCCATAGATTTCTTGGCATTAATTTTGTATCCTGCTACATTGCTGAATTCATTTATTAAGCCTAAAAATTTTTTGATGAAGTCTTTAGGATTCTCTATGTACAGTATCATGTCATCTGCAAATAAGGGCAGTTTTACTTCTTCTTTTCCAATCTGGATGCCTTTTATTTCTTCTTCTTGTCTGATTGCAACGGCTAATACTTCCAGTACTATGTCGAACAGGAGTGGTGAGAGTGGGCATCCCTGTCTTGTTCCTGTTCTTAGGGGGAATGGTTTTAGTTTTTCCCCATTAATTATGATGTTGGCTGTGGGCCTGTCATATATGGCTTTTATTATGTTGAGGTATGATCCTTCTATTCCTATCTTGCTGAGAGTTTTTATCAAAAATGGATGTTGGATTTTGTCAAATGCTTTTTCTGCATTAATTGATATGACTATGTGGTTTTTTCTCTCAATTTGTTTATGTGATGTATCACGTTTAATGATTTGCGGATATTGTACCATCCTTGCATCCCTGGGTTAAGTCCTAGTTGGTCATGGTGTATGATCTTTCTGATATACTGCTGGATCCGATTTGCTAAGATTTTGTTGAGGATTTTGGCATCAATATTCATGAGGGATACTGGCCTTAATTCTCTTTCATTGTGTTGTCTTTATCTGGTTTTGGTATTAGGGTGATGCTGGCTTCATAGAATGAGCTTGGAAGTGTTCCTTCCTCTTGAATTTTTTGGAATAGTCAGAAGAGGATAAGTTTTAGTTCTTCCTTGAATGTTTGGTAAAACTCCCCTGTGAAGCCGTCTGGCCCTGAGCTTTTGTTTGCTGGAAGCTTTTTGATGACTGCTTCAATTTCTTCCATAGCTATTGGCCTATTGAGATTTTTAGATTCTTCCTGATTAAGTTTTGGAAGGTTGTATTTTTCTAGGAATATGTCCATTTCCTCCAGGTTGTTTAGTTTGTTGGAGGAGAGTTGTTCATAGTATTTTCTAACAATTCTTTGTATTTCTGTGAGGTCTGTTGTTATTTCTCCTCTTTCATTTCTGATTTTGTTTATTTGGGCCCTCTCTCTTTGTTTCTTGGTGAGCCTGGCTACCGGTTCATCAATCTTGTTTATCCTTTCGAAGAACCAGCTCTTGGTTTTGTTGATTTTTTGGTCTCTATGTCGTTTATCTCTGCTCTGATCTTTATTATTTCCTTCCTTCTGCTTACACTGGACTTTTTTTTTTGTTGCTCTCTTTCTAACTCTTGAGTTGTAGGGTTAGGTAATTTATTCTCATAGTTTCTTGTTTCTTGCAGTAGGCTTGTAGAGTTATGAACTTCCCTCTCAAGACTGCTTTCACTGTGCCCCTTAGGTTTTTGGATTGTGTTTTCATTGTCGTTTGTTGCCATGATGTTTTTTATTTCTTCTTTGATCTCTTTGGTAACCCAGTCATTGTTTAATAGCATGCTATTTAGTCTCCATGTGTTTTATTTTTTTGGATTGTTTTTATTGTAGTTGATTTCCAGTTTTATGCCATTGTGATCTGAGAAGATGCTTGATATGATTTCAATTTCCTTGAATTTGAAGAGACTTTGTCTGTGACCCAATATATGGTCCATCTTTGAAAATGACGCATGTGCACTTGAGAAGAATGTATATTCTGTGGCTTTGGGGTGAAATGTTCTGAAGAGGTCAATTAATTCCATCTGATCTAGTGAGTCATTTAGGATTGATGTTTTTTTGCTGAGTTTTTTTTAGAGGATTTGTCCAATGTTGATAATGGGGTGTTAAAGTCCCCTACTATGATTGTATTGCTGTCAATGTCTCCCTTGATCTCTTCCAAAAGATTTCTTATGTATTTGGGTGCTCCTATATTGTCTGCGTATATGTTTACCAGATTTATTTCTTCTTGTTGGATTGCTCTCTTTAGTATTATGAAATGGCCTTGTTTATCTCTTTTTATGTCCTTCAATGTGAGATCTAATTTGTCAGATATAAGTATTGCTACCCAGGCTTTTTTTTCATTTCCATTCGCCTGAAAAACCTTTTTCCATCCCTTCATCATCAGTCTCTGTGCGTTTTTTTTCTGAGGTGGGTTTCCTGTAGACAGCAGATATAGGGGTCATGTTTTCTTATCCACGCAGTTACCCTATGTCTTTTGATTGGGGCATTTAATCCATTTACATTTAAAGTTATTATTGATAGATACTTGTTAGTCACCATATTTATTCCTTGCCCCTGTATTCCTTCTTTGTTTCCTATTTTTTCTTTTTACAGCAGACCCTTTAGCATTTCTTGCATTGCTGGTTTGGTGGTAATAAACTCCCGGAGTCTTTTTTTGTCTGTGAAGCTCCTGATTTGACCCTCAATTTTGATTGATAGCCTTGCTGGGCACAGTATTCTTGGATTCAGACCCTTCCTTTGCATGACTTTATATATTTCATTCCATTCTCTTCTTGCCTGATGTGTTTCTGTTGAGAAATCAGTCGCTAGTCTGATGGGAGATCCTTTGTAGGTGACTTTCTGTCTCTCTCTAGCTGCTTTTAAGATTCTTGCTTTGTCGTTGGTGTTTGCCAATTTAATTATAATGTGCCTTGGGGTCGGTCTTTTGGGGTTCATTTTTTGGGGGACTCTGTGAGCTTCTTGTATTTCTGTGAGATTTTCCTTCCCTATATCAGGAAAGTTTTCTGTCATTATTTTTTCAAATAGGTTTTCTATTCCTTGTTCAGTTTCCTCTCCTTCTGGTATCCCTATTATGCGGATGTTGTTTCGTTTCGTGTTGTCCCAGACTTCTCTTAGGCTCTCCTCCTGCTTTTTAATTTTTTTTCTAGAAGCTGCTCTACTTGGGTATTTTTTCCTACTTTGTCTTCTAGCTCACTGATGCAGTCCCCTGCTTCTTCTAGTCTACTGTTGATGCTTTCTATTGTGTTCTTTATAGTAGTGATGTCATTTTTCATTTCTTCTTGGTTTTTCTTCCTTTCCTCTTGGTTCTTACACATATTGTTAAATTTGTCTTCCATTCTTTTCATCCACCTTATGACCATTTCTCTGAATTCTTTCTCTGACAGGTTGCTTGCCTCCATTGCCTCCATTTCATTTACTTCCTTTTCTGGTGATGCCTGTTTTTCTTTCATATGCGGGCTGGTTCTTGGTCTCCCCATGATCGCTCTTCTCCAGGTGTTTTGTTATGTAGTTATCTCTCTGCTTTCCGTGAGAAGAAGCAGGGCTCTAGGTAGTCGCGCTGTCCCAGATCCGGTGTTTCCAGGTTAGCAGCCAATCTCTGGATGCCGGGTCTTTGGATGTATACACTCCAATAACAGCCACTTAAGATGGCGTGGTTTCCGCGGCTGAGCCAGCGCTCCGGGAGAGATTCCAGCCGCAGTCTCCAATCATCCCCTTTCTCCAGGAGTCCTCCGCCTTTCCCGGCTGCAAACTGCCTCTCAGCTGAATATCCTCTGCTTATTTGGGCTATATGTTACCGGTTTCAGCTGTTCACCCTTATCTGTACGGGACAAGGCACAGGACACATCCGTCTATACCTCCACCTGTCACTTAATTTTTTCCATTTGCCTATTTTTAATTGGATTGTTTGTATGAGTTCCTTATATATTTTGGAAATTAACCTGTTATTATATTTATCATTGCCAAATATGTTCTTCCATACAGTGGGCTCCCTTTTCATTATGCTGATCGTTTCTTTTGCTGTGCAGAAGCTTTTCTTTTTTTATATTTTTATTGATTTCAGAGGGTGCCGGGAGCCGGTCCATCCTTGCTGTTTCAAGGGACCTGGCATATATGGCAAACGGTTCTTAATATGTTTGCTCACCTTCTTGGCGCTGTGTTTTAACCAAGGTCACCTCTTCGAGAAAGGTTGAATCCCCAGGTAGGGATTTTCCCCTGAAGTTAGGGAGGGAATAAAACCCCTCAACTAGTGCCAGGCAGGTAATTAATCACTTTAACTATGAACAATCATGCTTAAGCTACATAATCTTTACTCCCTGGAATGGAGATAAGAAACGCCCTAACCTTTGTAATAGAGATTGATAGGATTGAATCAACTGGTATAAATACAGATGTAACCAGACAGAGAGAGACAGAACTTAGAACACAGAACTTAGGAGACAGGACTTAGAAGACAGGACCAAGAGAGACAGAACTAGGCACAGATCCTACACAGAACGTTCTCTAGAGACAGAAGGACTTCGCTGGAGAGAACATGGCAAAAGATCCTGGACTGAACCTGACTACAGAAATTGCCAAGAGAACCTGACTAGAACCTGGTGACTGAACCTGGCTGGAGAACCTGGACAGAACCTGGCTGGAGAACCTAGCGAGGGAACATGGCGACCAAACCTGGCTGGAGAAGTCCCTGTGTCATTCCTTCTTCGCTGACTCCATCCACACCTTTGGGGACCCCTGGACCTGCTGGGGTTGGACCCCGGCAAGAGGGGATGGGAGATGGGGAAAGAGATAGAAAATCAATGATGAGAGGGAATCATTGACTGGCTGCCTCCTGCATTCCTCCCACTGAGGATCAAGCCTGCAACTCAGGCATGTGCCCTGACCTCCTGGTTTTAGATCCATGCTCAACCCTGAGGCACGCTGGATGGACTTTTTCATTTTCTTTTTATGTACCTATTTTGTGCAGAAGCTTTTTATTTTGATATAGTCCTATTTGGTTATTTTCTCCTGTTTCCTTTGCCCTAGGAGATGTATCAGCAAACACATTGTTTGAGATTTTGCTGCCTATGGTCTCTTCTAGAATTTTTATAGTTTCACAACTTACATTTATGTCTTTTATCCATTTTGAGTTTATTCTTGTATATGGTATAAATTGGTGGTCTAGTTTCAATTTTTTTGCATGTATCTGTCCAATTTTCCCAACACCATTTATTGAAGACTCTGCACAACATGCTATTTGTTGTGAATAATGAGGACAATAAAATGGTTTCATGTATTTTTTTTAGACTTCATAGTGCTTATCAGAGTTCAAGATGAAAAGTATTTTTGCCCTGGCCAGTGTTGTTCAGTTGGGTGAGCATTGTCCATTACACCAAAAGGTCACTGGTTTGATTCCCACTCAAGGTACATGTCCAGGTTGTGGGTTCTACCTTAGTCAGGGTGCATACAGGAGGCAACCAATTGATGTTTCTCTCTCACGTCAATGTTCCTGTCTCTCTCTCTTTCTTTCCCAACCCTCTCTAAAATCAATTAAAAATATTAAATATATATATTTAACATAGTTTATAAATAAAATAAACTCTAAAGTCCCTTATGTTTCCAGAAGTTTAATTCTATGCCACTTATACTATTTTATAAGTAGAAACATTTATTTAATTTTTAACAATGATATTGTATTTTATTTATTTTATAAACTTAAAATCTGACTTCATGTTATTGAAATTTCAAAATGATTTTACAAACATGTATTTTATACCTTCTTAAAAATTTATAGCTCAATGGGACTTTTAACACCTATTAATTTCTTTTTTTCTTTTTCTTTTATTTTAAATTTAAATTCTTTATTGTTTAATGTGTTACATAGTCTCCTTTTTCCCCCATTGACCTCTCCCTGGCCACCCCCAACCCTCAGCACATGGCCTCACATGCCCACCCTCCAACCCCCACCACCCTGGTCTGTGTCCATTGATTATGCTCATATGTGTCATATAAGTCCTTAGGTTGATCTCTTATACCCTCACCTCCTGCCTTTCTTCATAGGTTGGACAGTCTTTTCAATGCTTCTTTGACTCTGGTTCTATTTTTGTTCATCAATTTATGTTGTTCATTGTATTCTACAAACTAGAGGCCCAGTGCACTGGTGAATTCGTGCACCAGTGGGGTCCCTTGGCCTGGCCTGAAGGATTAGGCCAAAACCGGCTCTCCGACATCCCCTGAGGGGTCCCAGATTGCAAGAGGGTGCAGGTGCACAATCCATGCCGGGGAGGGACATGGGAGTTTGGCCAGCTGGGGAGGGACTATGGGAGGGCTCCAGGGCGTGTCCGGCCCATCTTGCTCAGTACTAATTGGCCAGACCCCAGCAACAAGCTAACCTACCAGTCAGAGTGTTTGCCCCCTGGTGGTCAGTGTGTACATAGTGACTGGTCGACTGGTCAACTATCTACCCCCTGGTGGTCAGTGCACATCATAGCAAGCAGTTGAGTGGCCTAAGCATATTATTAGCATATTATGTTTTAATTGGTTGAATGGATGACCAGATGACCGGACACTTAGCATATTAGGTTTTTATTATATAGGATGGGTGAGATCATTTGACCTTTATCTTTCTCTGGCTGGCTTATTTCGCTTAGTATAATTCTCTACAGTTCCATCCATGCTACTGCAAATGGTAAGCATTCCTTCTTTTTTACAGCAGCTTAGTATTCTATTGTGTAACTGTACTACAGTTTTCTAATCCACTCATTTGTTGATGGGCACTTAGGCTTTTTCTAAATCTTAGCTATGGTGAATTGTGCTGCTATGAACATAGGGGTGCATATATCCTTTCTTATTGGTGTGTCTGTTTTCTTGGGCTGTATTTCTAAAGTGTGATTACTGGATCAAATGGAAGTTTCAGTTTTAATTTTTTGAGGAAACGTCATGTGGGGAGTCGATATAGGGTTAAGCCTCGGACTGACCTGTTGGCAAAGTCACAAACAGGTCTTTCAAGTCTTAAACAACCCAATTCGAGAGGTGGCCGCTGATTTACACATGCTATCATTTAAAAAATAAAAAAGGGGGAATTTGCCAGAAGCCGGTCCATCCTTGTTGCTTGACACAGTCGCTGCAGGGAAGAAACATCTGCACAGCATATGTTTCAAGGGACCTGGCGTATATGGCATACTGTTCTTAGTATGTTTGCTCCCCTTCTTAGTGCTATGTGTTTTAACCAAGGTCACTTCTCTGAGAAAGGTTGTTTCCCCAAGTAGGGATTTTTTCCTGGAGTTAGGGATTAACAGGACTAAGAAGGGAATAAAACCCCTTAACTAAGTGCCAGGTGGGTAATTAATTACTTCAACTATGTTCGAGCTTAAGCTACATAATCTTTACTTAGGATAATCTCCTTCAATTACTTCCTTGTAGCTTAACAGAACAATAGAGTAGTGACCTTGGAATGGAGATAACAAAAGCCTTAACCTTTGGAATAGAATGGATAGGATTAAAATCAACTGGTATAAATACAGATGTAATAGGAGAATAAAAGGAGAACCCAACTATGCTGATCAACTGAGCCCTGTCTCTGTGTCCTTCATTCTTCGCCGACTCCATCCACACCTTTGGGGAACCCCTGGACATGCTGGGGTTGGACCCCAATACGCCATACTGTCTTCCATAGTGGCTGCACCAGTCTGCATTCCCACCAGCAGTGTAAAAGGGCTCTTTTTTCTCCACATCCTGGCCAGAATTTGTCATTTGTTGATTTTTTGATGATAGCCATTCTGACAGGTGTGAGATGGTACCTCATTGATGTTTTGATTTGCATCTTTCAGATGATTAGTGACTTTGAGCATGTTTTCATATGTCCCTTGGCCTTCTGTATGTTCTCTTTAAAAAAGCATCTATTTAGGTCCTTTGTCCATTTTTTAATTGGATTGTTTATCTTACTTTTGTTAAGTTGTATGAATTCCCTATAAATGTTGGAGATTAAACCCTTATTGGAGATAACATTGGCAAATATGTTTTCCCATGCAGTAGGCTTTCTTGTTGTTTTGTTGATGCTTTCTTTTGCTGTGCAGAAACAGCTTTTTATTTTGATGTAGTTCCATTTGTTTATTTTCTTCTTAGTTACCATTGCCCTAGGAGCTATATCAGTAATGATATCGCTATGACAAATGTCTACTATTTTGCTGTCTATGGCTTCTTCTAAGATTTTAATGGTTTGTCACCTTATGTTTAAGTCCTTTATCCATTTTGAGTTTATTTTTGTGTATGGTGTAAGTTAAGCTCTCAGCAAAGTGGGAATGGAGGGATCATACCTCAATATATTAAAAACCATATATGACAAATGTATAGCCAACATCATACTCAATGGGAAAAAACTAAAACCATTTTACCTAAGAACAGGAATGAGACAGGGATGCCCACTTTCACCACTCTTGCTTGACATAGTACTGGAAGTGTTAGCCATAGCGATCATAAAAGAAGAAGTAAAAGGCATCCAAATTGGAAAAGAAGAAGTAAAATTGTCATTATTCACAGATAATATTGTAATTAGAAAACCCTAAAGACTCCATCAAAAAACTCTAGACTTAATAAATTAATTTAGCAATGTAGCAAGATACAAAATTATCACCCAGAATTCTATGGCTTTTTTATACACCAATAATACACTCACAGAAAGAGAAACTAAAAAAGCAATCCCATTTATCATTGCAACACAAAAATTAAGATACTTAGGAATATATTTGACCAAGGAGGTAATGGACCTATACTCAGAAAATTACAGGACGCTGAAAAAAAGAGATAGAGGAAGACATAAACAAATGGAAGAACATACCATGTTCATGGATTGGTAGAATCAACATCATTAGAATGTCCATACTACCCAAAGTAATCTATAGATTCAATGAACTTCCCATTAAAATACCAACAGCATACTTTAAAGACCTAGAACAAACTCTCCAAAAATTCATCTGCAATAACAAAAAAGACCCTTATTAGCTGCAGCAATATTGATAAAGAAGAGAAAGTTGGAGGGATCACAGTACCAGATGTCAAGCTATATTATAAAGCCACTGTTCTCAGAAGTGCCTGCTACTGGCAGAAGAACAGACATATAGACCAATGGAACAGAACAGAGAACCCAAAAATCGACCCAAGCCTTTATACTCAACGAATATTTGACAAAGGAGGCAAGAGTATATAATGGAGTCAAGACAGTCTCTTCAATAAATGGTGTTACAAAAATTGGACAAATACATGCAAAAAAATCTATTAATTTCTTAACCCAAAAACTTTTCTAAAAATCAGAATATCAAATGTATTAACTGTATGCACAAAATACGATAATTATAACTAAAATTTCTTTAGAACTTCCCCATTTTGCTATTAGAACACTATTAGTATCCTAGAATAGTCAAATTTCAATTTGTTCTGTTCAGAGAATGTAAATTTTACCTCTGCTATCCCAGAGGGTTGATAGCCAATATTTCAATGTTCCAATTATTGTTTCAATTATTGTTTTATACTTGAAGCATTAACTAAAAGCCAAAATTATGTATAAATAATTAAAATTAAAAGCTTAAAATAAAAATGTAATTTTGTTAAAAATAAAAATATTGCGAGAGGGATGGAAAAGAGATATGACCAAGTACAAATCATGACCTACATAACTCGTTAAAACTTAATATGTTAAGCAGAATTCCAAAGCAATCAATAGGCTTTGTCATAATTTTAAGATCAAGAACTTCTTAGAATATCAGGCAGGAGTTTTTCACAGTCAACAAAGTTTGTCTGACACAATTGCAATTTCTACTTGTCTATAGAAATTCATTTGATCGTTGTTGATTAAATCACCAGAGTAAGGTTCCCACTGAGTTTTTTAAAATCCACTTTCTAATGTTTGATTCTTGCACTTTTAATATTGCAATTTTAGAATAATATTTAAAGGGTAAGCCACAGAAACCCTGTTCTTTGATGATATTGTAAATATCTAAGTTCTCTAGAATCTGGTAAGGCAGACTTGACATTTTTTTCTCTGGTCCTTAAGCTCCTTTGTGATGAATTTTTTACATAAGACTTTTATACTATCAATACTTGAAGAGAGAGAGAGAGAGAGAGAGGAAGAGAGAGAGAGAGAGAGAGAGAGAGAGAGAGAGAGAGAGAGAGAGAGGCAAAAGACAATAGTGAAGGATGACTCAAAGATTTTTCATCCAGGCAACAGAAAAAAATGGAACATGCCATCAATTGGTAAGGGATGAGTTCAAGTGGATCTGGGAATTTTAAGTAGAGTTGGGAGGGTGGGAATCAAGTGTTCAGTTTTGCATGGGGTTAACTTTGAGATGTTCGTGAGATAAATTAAGCCAACCTGAAGTGACTGGACACAGTGCGGTAGGAAAAGGACAAGGAAACAAACATAAAATGCAGTGTTCGGGTAAATAACAATGCCATAAGGATATGTTACAAAAATCCTAGGACACGTTCCTCCTCGGGGGCCATTTATGGTTTTGTGCACATGCTAACCTCCTTTTTTCCCCAGGCTCATTTAAAGGCAAAGATATATGTTTTGCCTTTGAGAAATAAACCATTTTCTTTCCACATATATTTTTGTTGTTGTACCAGTGATATATATAGCTATTAAATATGGTTATAAATATTTAAACTATTAATGGTTGTGTTACACATTATAAATAGCTTTATGAGCTCACCAAGCACTGTAAGTGATATACTCTGGCTCCCCAAGGAACTGTGGGTAAAGTCACTGCCACGGTGGAGGACATAATGCGCATTCGCAATGACAAATGAGTGCTATATCAGTAACAGATACTACACTGAGTTTATTTTAGTCAGTAAAATTGGTGGCAAGGAGAGGATATTATGTAAACTGACCTCGTCTAACTGACAGTACACTAAGACTCAGAAAAAAGTTCAAATTCTTAAGGAGTTACCATTACACCAGAGTAACAAAATAGTGGGGGTTTTTTAGATCCTGCAATTAATGTAAAAGAATGTATCAGTGACGTTGGTTATTCAAGAACCTTACATACCACATTTAGAATTTTTCTACTCTTATCTATTTCTCCTTTTCTGCCTCATTTTTTATACTCTTCTTTCTTAGAGAGATTTCCCCTTCTTATCTTTAAGGTCACTGCTACAGGTTAAAATGAATGAGTCATTTAGGTAGGCAGCTATATAGTATAAGATGCAGAAGGGAAGACGGGCCAACTTGACAGAGGTCCCGTTTCCTGGCACCAGCTGTGTGGTCCTCTTGGGTTGGTTACTTTCTCTCCATGAGTCTTGATTGTGTTACAGATATCCGTAACTACCTCAGCTTTCTCATCTGTAACACAGAAATAAAACACAACCTAACAGCTCTTGTGAAATTAAGTGAATAAATGTGGAGTTACTGACTAAAAGATACTATTTTGATAGAATTAATATAATAAAGTATAATAATAATTGTCATTTTCTAACTGAGATAAACATCTGTAAGGGATCTTAGGTTGGTTATATTTTTGGCCCTTAATTATTGAGCTCCTGACTTTAAATCAGGCTCCTCGCTGGTTAGTTATCGTACGTTACCTCTAATTTTTAGAGCAACTCTGAAAAGCAGCATCATTTATTCATTTTGTACGAACAGAAATAGAGAAGTGATGTGCTCAAAGCTACCCATATCAAAAGTGACAAAGACAGACCTTGGCCCAGGCCTAGCCTGCCTAATCCCAAAACTTGTGCCCACTTCCTCACCCATAAAGACAGGAGCGGTCCGCAGGGTGAGGTCCCTAGACTGAGCAGCCCTGGGCTCTGCAGTCCTCTGCCCCAGGCAAGTCCCAGGAATGCAGTGTTCTCATCTACAGGATTACACTACATGATTTTTAGGAATCCAGGAAAATAATTTCCCGGAATGAGTGAAGATTCTGGGATCTGTATGTTTTTTAAAGTGTGGTTTGTTTTTGCAAACTCAATTACCTAATTAAATCCCTTTGGTGTTCTCAGATTATTCTCACGCAAGTACTGACGTCGACACAGAAAAGGAATTTCCTTAGGTCTACAAAGGCAAGAGAAAGCTGTCTAGAGTACATAAACTGTGTTTGCTCTTTCATTCTGTTCATTACTTGCTTTAAACCTTCCCCTCATAGAGTAAAATTATGTGCTTCAACAAAGAACACAATATATTTTCATGTAGTTACATTGTTTCAGGTATTTTTAAGAATAGTTTATTAACTATCCTATCTAATAAAAGAGAAACATGGTAATTGGCGTACGACCGATACCCTTTTCATTGGCTAATCAGGGAGATATGCAAATTAACTGTCAGCCAAGATGGCGGCTGGCAGCCAGGCAGCTTGAAACTAACATGAGGCTTGGTTGCCTCAGTGACGGAGGAAACCAACGTTCCCCGCCTGCAGCTGCCTCTGAACTGGCAGTTTAAGAAACATTGTAACAAATACGCCCAACTTCAGCCAGCAGATTGGCAACATTGTAAGCAAAGGCCAGAAACCTACTTTCAGCTGGAGGCCTAAGAGCTGGAGCCAAGCCTCAAGCTAAAGCTGGCCCAGAATAAAAAAAAAAAAAAGGAAAAAAGGAGCGGTTGGGAGCTTCAGTCACCCCCAGCCTGAAAACAGCCCTCAGCCCCTCACCCAGGCTGGCCAGGCACCCCAGTGGGGACCCCCACCCTGATCCAGGACACCCTTCAGGGCAAACCAGCCGGCCCCACCCGTGCACCAGGCCTCTACCCTATATAGTAAAAGGGTAATATGCCTCCCAGCACCGGGATCAGCGTGACAGGGGGCAGCACCCAAACCCCCTGATCGCCCTGCGGCTCTGTGTGTGACAGGGGGCGGGGCCACAACCTCCCTATCCACCCTGCTCTGTGCCTGATAGGGGGGAGCTCCCCCCCCCCACGGGCCCTGCTCTGTGTGTGACGGGTAGAGCCATAACCTCCCCATCAGCCCTGCCCTGAGTGTGAGAGTGGCGGCGCCCCAACCCCCTGATCCGCCCTGCTCTGTGGGTGATAGAGGGCAGCACCCCAACCCCCTGATGGGCCCTGCTCTGTGCGTGACAGGGGGTTGCTCCACAACCTCCCCATCGACCCTGCCTTGAGTGTGACAGGGGACGGCACCCCAACTCCCCAGTCGGCCCTGCTCTGAGCCCGACCAGGGGCTGCACCTAGGGATTGGGCCTGCCCTCTGCCACCCGGGAGCAGGCCTAAGCCAGCAGGTCATTATCTCCCGAGGGGTCCCAGACTGCGAGAGGGCACAGGCCAGGCTGAGGGACCTCCCCCCCCCCCGAGTGCACAAATTTTTGTGCACCGGGCCTCTAGTTTTTAATAATAAGGACTTGTCTTTGAGATATCATTTGCTCATTACTATATTAAATATAGATAAATAAACTTGATTTAATTCTTCATTTCTGCACAAAGAACATGAATGTCCTCTGGGATTTAAAGAAATGAAAATGAATTTATGTTTCCTACTTTCTTGTTTTGTTCATTTGAACTTAGAGTCAATATATCTGGACTGCATCTTTCAGATAGAAAAGTTATCTTATATTACCTAAGAGCCATAGTACAAAATTCTTGCCATTTATTTTTTATTAATGCAAAGCCATTTATTAAGTTTTATGGGGATAGAAAGATAAATTAATTGTAGCTCTTACTCTCAGTCTTGAAAAGAGATCAATAATAGTTTTGGCAATGAAATACTGTATTCAGAATTGAGGATGGGAGGAGATTCCAGTATAGATTATTTTATGAGTGTTTTTAATACATAAAATTTAAATGGAAAGTTGAGCCTTGGCTGGTGTGACTCAGTGGTTGAGCATCGACCCATGCACCAAGAGGTCATGGTCCAATCTCTAGTCAGGGCACATGCCCAAGTTGTGGGCTTAATCCCCAATAGAGGGCATGCAGGAGGCAGCCGAAAAAATGTTGTGGTTTTTTTCCTCTCTGTCTCTCCCCGTGTCCTTTCCTCTCTCTAAAATCACTAAAAACCTATTTAAAATAAATAAAATGGATAGTTGGGATAAGAAATTTTCTTTTTGATTAATAATGAAAATAATGGATACAAATTAAAACACTAAATAAATGAATCAATAGATGGTCCTTGATGCATCTTTGTAATTTATGAAACTTCTGCCAATTTTTTATATAGTTCTAATTTCATAAAAACTTTCACATTAACTAAATTAGTATACTGCATTTGAAGTAACACATGAGATTCTGTACAATAAAATAATATGTTGATTGATTGTGAAACTTAATAATGCTTAACACTTATTTAGTACTTTATATCCTCAAAGCACTTTACAAACATTAACTAATTAATCATCATGTCACTGATGTCAGAAAGGTGGTAGAATTCCCATTTCTAAAATGAAGGAATTAAATAAAGTGGTTTGTGGCAATGAAAGACTTTAGAAAGTCTAAATATCAATACCTCAGGAAACCTTCAACTAAATGACTAGAGCAGTGAATTGGCTATGTATATATGATTTTTTTAAAAGCAGTGTAAGTTAATATCATGTTACAATCCTAGCCACGTTTTAACTATGGTGCTTAAAAGAATATATGGTCATTGCCAACCCATATTTCCTTACAAGCATTTGCTGTTCCTAAAGAACTATTATGTAGCTAATCTACTCACTATTTTACACTTTTAAAATATAATTTCTTATCATTAAAAACTCCTAGTGAATTTTTAAAAAGTTGGTCAGGAATTTTTCATTATTCATCATTAATCATGTTTGACAGAAAACATAAACTACTGGAAATACTCAAAAATCATCAAAAAACCCACAATATTAAACAAAATGTCTGTTATCCCAAGTCAGATGAATTCTCCATAAAATATTGATTTTAGAAAATATCATCAATAAAACTGTACAGATTCTTAAAAAATGTAAATGTCGCTTCTTTCATTTGGTGTCCCCACACTGGCCTCTTTCTCTCTACATGAATAAAAATTGTTTTATTCTCATTCCAATTCATCCCTGAACTCTTTCCTGGGTGAGTCAAAGTCTTGATGCCTGATAAGTGAAAGGTCGGGGATTTGCTGGGGCAGGGCCAGGCCCCCAGGGTGGAAGATGTCTGGTAACAATCTTATTACAGAATTTACCACTTTTCAAAGGCCCATCCTGGTTTTATTTTAATTTCTCGCTTCCTGCAGTAATATTTTAATTGAATTTTAGGGGTATGTCAATATGATGATGTGGTGCCAGGTTGCCATAGAGCAAATATACCCCAGAGGACTAACTCTAAAAGCAGAGAATGTTGATGTATTTTTGCTTCTGTGAACCTCATGATTATATGTAGTCCTGAACTGTGCAAAAGTGAGCTCCAAAGCTAAAAGTTCTATAAAAGCACTTTTTAAAAAAATGGTTCATTTATTTAAGTCACAGTAAAATTTTCTGTTCCTTTGGTTTTTCAAGTACCAAATACCTTTGTAAATATCAAAAAATCTAGCCTACTTAATTGATTTTTCAAACTCCAATATTTGTTTTAAATATAAGCATTTTAAACATGTATACGTATGCACACTACATGAATAAAGGAGAGGGAGAGAGAAGATAAATTCATTGGAGCATAACACATCTAAAATTTTTTAGCTTCTTCTTACTTTGCTTTCCTATTTCTTAAAGTATCAAATTGAGTTTTGAGATTTGAATTTTTTAAGAAAGAAAGGTAATTAATGCATGCTCTAAGTTCTATTCAATAGCTATTTTTTATTATTATTATGAAAATTTCTGGGAAAAAATTATAAATGTATTGAGATGTACAGGTTTCATAACTACAGAGAAATATATCAAAAGATATTTTGAAGAAGAACAATACCAAGGGGATGAAGCAGTTTTTTGGTGTTTTATTGTGTGTATTTTTTTCCATAAAATGTCAGGAGGTGGTATTTGTGTTAATGAGAAACATTATCTTACTAAAGAATCCTGGTATCCTCATTTCCATTTATATAGGAAATTGATTAATACTTAACTAATTGGCACATGCAAATGGGGATTAACTGAATTCACTTTTCTTCACAACTCAATGACTGTAATTTAGATCTTACTTAGATCTAAATCTTTTATTATTTTTGAAGGTAATCATCTTTCTGTTGTTAGAAATAAAATATCAAAGCACCATGCTAATTATAGTTTATTTGTGTGTCGCAAATTAGCTAATTAACATTACTGAAAAGTGAATATACAGTGAGAAAAGTTTAAACTCCTGAATTGGAGTCAAGCCTTTTACACAACACAGTGATGATATATATGCTACTGAATGCCATTGGGTCACATACTTTGGAACTAATAACCATAGTTAAGTTAAATATTCAGTTTAACTTCAAAAGAACAGCTTATTCTGATATTTCAATGCACTCACATCTGTGAACTTTTTGCAATTAGTTCTCCTAGTTAGATAAGATGTGAGGAGGTGGGAGAACAGAAAGGTGTGCATGGCTAGAAAAGCAATTTTTAAAATAAAATCTCAAAAGTTTTATAACATGCATGATTTGCTTGGGGAAACAGTATATTCATGGTTTTGGATTAGCTGACTAGTATATTTAAAAACCTATGATTCTCACAATAATAATTGTTTAGGTTTAGGGCAAAAACCTTGTTTAGCAGCTTATTTAAAGAAAGATAGCTAGAAGTTTATAAAAGGTGTACACCCAATTCACTCAGATGCTATTTTAATCTATAGTGGGATAGTCATGTAGAATCAGAGGCATGTTTGGGGGAGCAATGCTTAATTGGTGGTATTTATCAAAAGTATTGAAAATAGGACACGTCATTGGCTGTTTGCATAGCAAATATTTATTAAGTAGCTACTATGTCTCAGAGACTATACTACAATCTCACTTACATAAAAGTTATAAAGACTAGCCAAACTCTTACCTCAAAAAGACATACAGGTATGGGAGACAGAAGAAATACATAAACAGAAAAAAAAAATAAGTTAAACACTGTGATAAATGCTTGGAATGGAAAAACTGAGTGTTGGTATAGCACTAAAGTTAAAAGCTTAATGAATAGGAAGATTTGATTACACAAGAAATATGTCATTTCAGGCAGATATTCCAAGATGCAGAAGAGATTAATGCAGGGGTCCTCAAACTATGGCCCACCGAAAACATTTATCTGGCCCACCCGGTGTTTTTGCCGCCGCTGCCTGATGCTTAGCAGCCGAGTAGTCCCGGGCCCGCAGTGCACATGTGTGGAATGTGTGCCACACTCTCCGACTCCCCTCCTCCTCTCAGTCTCGGATGTGATTGGAGGAGTCACGAGCTTGCCTGTGCAGAGCCTGCTGCTGCCTGAGGACCGAGGTAAGAACAAGTTAGGATTTATTTTTTTTTGAAGTTAGGAGGTCTATTTTTTTTTTATTTTGCAGTTAGTAGGGCCTTTTTTTTTTTAAGTTAGGAGAGCCTTTTTTTTTTTTTTTTTGAAGTTTTGTTTTTTTACTTCAAATAAGATATGTGCAGTGTGCATAGGAATTTGTTCATAGTTTTTTTTTTTAAACTATAGTCCGGCCCTCCAACGGTCTGAGGGACAGTGAACTGGCCCCCTGTTTAAAAAGTTTGAGGATCCCTGGATTAATGTGACTAAGGAGCTGAGTTTCTGTTTGTTTTTCTCTTCTTAGTCTGTCTTTGGCCACTCTAATTTCCAGGGCCCAAGCTGGAGAACCTAAGGCAGGTAGAAAAGATTTTTTTCTTCCCTACACTACCTTATTTTGTTTGCTCAGAAATTACAGTGAGGTAGAGCAAGAAATGAGGGCAGGGCTAAGGAGAGATGGGGGACATTGGTGTAGACACATACAGGAAGCATTTGGAAAGGGAAAGGTGGGGAATATAGGCAGAGGACATATTGTCAGCCACAAAATAGTACCAGAATGTTGCCGGCAATTGGACCTTGGTTCAGCAACGTCAGTACTTGAGTTCTAGCTAAGAACAATGTCATAGCCAAGGTTCAAATACAAGCAAAAGTTTATTTAGAAAGTCACAGAGGTAGAAAAAGCGAGTCATGGAAGAAGTGAGTCAGCTGGACTGTGTGGAAACAAGTTAAAGAGGCAAAAGAAAGAAAGACAAAGGTATGTGCATAGAGGAAGAAAGGGGTAGGAAAGATGAGGGCACACTTGAGAGAGAATACTGGGTCCTCTGTCCTGAGGGTTTTTATCCTCTCTCTAAAGGTGGGGATTTTAGGGGTGTCCCAAGGGAGGATCTCAATGGAATATATATCAGCTTTCCAGGTGTGTCCTTTCAGGGTCATGGTCTATACCAGTGATGGCGAACCTTTTGAGCTCGGCGTGTCAGCATTTTGAAAAACCCTAACTTAACTCTGGTGCTGTGTCACATATAGAAATTTTTTGAGATTTGAAACCATAATAAAACAAAGACTTA
Source organism: Myotis daubentonii (assembly GCF_963259705.1). NCBI lineage: Eukaryota > Metazoa > Chordata > Mammalia > Chiroptera > Vespertilionidae > Myotis > Myotis daubentonii. The sequence continues at coordinate 88,195,270 of NC_081842.1, forward strand.
TATTTTTTATATTTATTTTATATATTTAAATGCCATTTAACAAAGAAAAATCAACCAAAAAAATGAGTTCGCGTGTCAGAGGTGTCATAGGTTCACCATCACTGGTCTATACTGATTGGCAGGTGCCAGGACAGGGAGTCATTAGTCATGGTAGCTGGTCCTGGTGTCAGCCATGGCTTTGCCCTGCCTGGACTTGCGGCTTTTCTGGACATGGAGCTTAAACACAACTGAAGCCTAGATATTAACTCTGATTTGATCAAAACTCTGTCTCTGTAGTCAACAGATGCAAAATTTTGTTCCGAAGATTATTTGATGCAGGCCAGAATCTCATTGTCCTGAGGGCTTAACACTTACAAGTGGCTGTGCAAGGGTTTGTATGGGAGTCTTATGAGGCTATTCTCTGGCCCCCTTGTTACTCCTCTAAAGGGGTCTAAAACTGCATGACTAGCTACGTGACACAGGAGGAAAGGCCACCCTGGGGGTGAGGTCCTTGTTTTCTCAGTTTTTCCTGCTGGTAGGCACCCAGGGCTCTCCTCCCTGGTGATATTCCACCCCTGGCCTGTTGTTTCTAAAGTGCTCCCATCTAACTGCCTACTACCATATGAAACTAGTTCAGGACTATCGCAGGCTCAGCATATTCCATCGGGGAGAACAATGTGACAAAGTCCTGATATTTGCCTCAGTATATCATAGACCAAGCTTTACATGAAGGTCTCAGACTTTGAAGAAGATTCAGTCCTATGAAATGCTAAAGGGTGTTTCAGTTTTTTTAGAGGAATATTGAGGTCTTAAATCATTAAGTTACTCCAACTTTGCATAATGTAGCCCTAATGTCTCATCCAAACTCTAAGAATCCCTGGAGCAGCTCTCTCATAGGCCAAATGTCCTGGTGAGTCAGACATGGCAGCACTCTACAGAAATTCCAGATAGGGCTCACCCTAAACAAACAAAAAAACCTTACACAAATTTGTTAGGAGGGTAGTTTGTTTTAAGGGGGTCATCATCTTCCACCGTCCTTTTCTCACTTTCATAATTCTCCTCCCTATTCATTAGCCAGCCAGCCACTTAGTGGCCTCCAATAAATAGTGTCTCACTATTTCCCATCATGCAACTGAATAATGCATAGAACTCCTAATTGCCCTTTTTCTTTCCCCTATAAGAAAAACAAATTCATCCACTGTCCATTCCTTCACAGATAATCTAATAAACTACTAATCTTTCCAGATAATCTAATAAATTAATCTATGTTCAAGCTTATAATAGTTTATTCTTATTTTTTAATATATTTTATTGATTTTTTACAGAGAAGAAGGGAGAGGGATAGAGAGTTAGAAACATCGATGAGCGAGAAACATCGATCAGCTGCCTCCTGCACGCCCCCTACTGGGGATGTGCCCACAACCAACGTACATGCCCTTGACCAGAATCAAACCTGGGACCCTTGAGTCTGCAGGCCGCCGCTCTATCCACTGAGCCAAACCGGTTAAGGCAAGCTTATAATAGTTTAAATCAGAGTGTTAATAGCAGCATGCTGGTGAAACCTGGCCTAACCAAAATGTTCAAAATGCTAGGAACAGCAGCTCCTTGTAGTAGAGAGAAATCCCTCTACACCCTTAAAATTAGACCAAACGGAGATTGCCTTGCCTTGCTCACAATGAACATGAGGCCTTGGTAGTTGGCTTCCCAAGTTATGAAATGCTTGTTCTAAGAAAGAAGGTTCACCTCAAATAAAGAGAAGGACTTTAAATCATCATGTGAATGCAGAGAGAGAAAAATTGTTACTAGAGAGGGAGCGAAATCTTTCGTCTTTGACCCAGTGTCCCACAGAGTAGAAAACATTTACTTTGAGATTCCATACACAGGTCAATGTACCACAAAGCCAAGAGTGGTTTTTAAAAACAATAACATTAACCATAAGCCACCCAAGAATCAGAGTCACTTTTCTATAGACCAATTTCTTCCCTCACATGCTCATTTCCAAGGCCACATGGGTTGAGGGAAAATCATACATCCTGCTAAAGTGGTTTTCAGTGTGTATGTATATGAATGTGTTTTAGTCCTAACATAGTTTCCTATCAGTAAGAATACAATTTTAAAAATAAATAAATAAAAAGGATGTCAAGCAAAAGAAAATTTTCTACCAGCTTCAAAATTTTAGAGAGAATACTTAAAGAGCAAGCTTTATTTTGGCTATCTGTTCTTTAAACCCCATTACCTACTAAAGGGTGTTTTATTTAAAAAGGAAATAACTTTATTATAAAATATTCTAATAGTGAAGAATAATTATGCACCCAACCTTTAATATTTGACTACTTTCTTGCCAATGCATAGTGTTCATTTCTTTCAAACTTTGACTCCAAGAGGGCTACCTTCGACCACTGTAAGTCATTCACTCCTGTTGTATTATACCAACATTGCAGCCTTATTTTCCAGTTGCTCTATTCATTACATCTCTCCCCAGGTAACGTCTCATTCAATTTTCTGCTTTTATTATAGATTTTAATATAGTAACATGAAAAAAATCTAATGAATGAATGAGCAAACATATGACTAAAAGGATGAATGAATAAATGAATCAAGCCATTAACTGCCATAAATTCAAATGAACAGTTGTTTAGATAAATATTATCCTCTGATTTAAGAATTAGCTAATATGGAAATAGAAACAAAACACTATAAGAAGTAGGTTACAGAGTCAGTTTTTACTAGTGTCATTAGTCAAATAACTCTCTCCCCTAGGTACATGTTAGATCATTTTCTGACCAGAAATAAACCATTTGGTATATTAAACTAGTCATTTACTAAGCAATACCCTGTATGTGTAAAAACTCATGTACTGTTGGACTCTTTCAGAATCAGAGATCAGCTGAGACTCTAGAGAGTAAAAGCTGCCCTTCAGACTATTGCAGTGAACAAGGTGTTGCTCTTCCAATTTTGCAGATTCATACGAGAAAAGGATATTATTAATATGTTGACAATATTATTAATGTCAAATGAACTTGTGAGGTTGGTATATTCAATGAAGCTTCCTTATTTATCCTCTGTTGAATAAAATGCTATTTTGAAGGTATATTTATAATATTAACAATGGTCTAATATTTTCAGTGACAGAAAATGCACCTGTTACACTCTACATTATTATTAATATGATCCTCTTCAGTGCATTATCTCATTTAATTCCCATGGTAAACCTCATATGAAGGTATTATAATTATCCCTAACTTATACATGAGGAATCTGATTCATAGGGAGGAAAAGTAACTCTCCCAAACTAATTGAACTTAGAGCTGAAATTTTACCCCAATTCTGTCCAGTTTCTGAGCTCAAGCTTTTAATCACTGCAGTATGTTCCTTTCATAACATATGACCACAAGAGTATAAGCTCCACAGGGAAGGATTTTTTTTTATCTGTTTGGTACATGAATATATCACAAGTGTTTATTTCAATGCCTATCTTGCATAGTGGGCACTAAATAAATATTTTTTGAATGAAAAAATAGTAAATAATGAAGATTATTTTACATCAACACTATGTCAAATCTTCTCAAAATTGTACTAGGGTAGGCCTAAGATATGTTTGTGTGTGTGTATGTGTGTGTATGTGTGTGTGTGTGTGTGTGATTAAGTAATCTATTAGGCACAAAACTAAAAATAATATGCAAATAGCTGCTAATTAAAGAATGAATTTAATATACTGAACCAGGAGAGTTATGTACATACTCAAGGTCTTCCCACAAAATTCTCTGCTTGCTCATATTTCTCAAAATAGTTTTGGTGAAATGTGCTATGCATAATATTCTTGCTATATTTTGATTTTTTCATAAAACCAAAGGCTGAAAGCAAAGATATCACACATAAAGTAAAAGGGCTATTAGGTACCAGCAGGCTAAATGACTTTCAATTTTGCAGATTATATTCAATTAATCTGCTATTGTTTGTGTAAACACACCTTATTCTTTCTTGACTCCAGAAAGTGTCTCATGCTGTTCTCCTGCTTGGAATACTCTGCTGTCTTCAGGTATCCAACTGAACTTCAAGGCTCAGCTAACTCAAACATCATTTCTATGAAGGTCTTTCTAAGAAAAAAATATTGAATTTAAAGCTTGGGAGCAATCTAAGAATGAAATAACCCATCTCAACCTGAATTTACGCATAAATTTCCCCTTTATTACTAACTGATATTGTAACCTAGGTCTATACATTTTGAGAGATAAAAAGTTCAAAGGTACTAATCTAGACAGTTAGACTCTAAAATCTTGGCATTTGTTTTTAAGCTAGATATATAGGTAGATAAATGATAGATATACAGGAGATAGGAGATAGATAGATGATAGATAGATAGATAGATAGATAGATAGATAGATAGATAGATAGATAGATGATAGATAGATTAGATATATAGAAAGATAAACACATATATATGCTTAAAGTCATTTAGAGTAACAGAGGTCCAAGTGCTCATCAGTAGATCAGTGGATAAAAAAGTAGAATACTATGCAGCTGTAGAAAAGAAGGATTCTTACTCTTAGAGACAGCATGGAGGGACCTAGAGAGTATTATGTTAAGCAAAATAAGCCAGTAAGAGAAATACAAGTATCACGTGATCTCACTTACTAGTATATGTGGAATCTAATGAGCAAAATAAACTTAAAAAAAAATAGATCTAGAGACATTGAAGCATGCAGCAGACTGATGAATTTCAGAGATTAACCAAAGAACTTACACACATATATGCATACTAAAGAACAGTAAATAGTGCAGTGAAGGCCTGGAGAGGGTGTGGGAGTGGAGTGAAGGGGGTCAATGAAGGAAAAAAGGGTGACATCTGTAATTCTTTCATCAATAAAGGTAAATTAAAAATAAATGAATAAAGTAATGGAGGTGCACAAAGAGCCTTCTTGGCCACAGTTTCTCTAGGAAAGCTTCACAGGAGGTCTTTTTCATCAAGGCCTTGAAGAACCTGTTAGATTTGAATAGGCAAAAAACTGAAGAAAAGCCTCTTTAGACAGGAGGAAGATTATGTGAAAATTTCAGAAGAGGAAAATAGATAAATGTAGGTAAGTATTAGCAGGGAGAAAGATGCCTGATAACAGGAGAAAAATAAAATTAAGGTCATAAAGTGTCTGTTGATGAAAGAACTCCAATGCTAAATAAACCAGTTAGTACTTTTTGAGATGAGCTTTAAGACACATTGGGCTCTTAATTATGGGAGCAGCAAGACAACAGTGAAATTCATTTGTCATCATTATTCACTTCTCATTTTTCCTCTCCATCTAAATCTTACTTTTTTTTCAATGCAAAAACCAGGACCACTTGGAGGTTATTTGCAGATATCATTTTGAGGACAAAAATTTCCAAGTAACTAAGTCTAACCAATAAAATCTGAATTTAATTATATGAGGAAAAAATCAAAACTTGTATAAAACAAAAATAAATGTTACAACTGGCACACAGTAATATAGAAAAACTCACTAATGAAAAAGGACATTTTTTTCAGGCAATAAAACTTAGGCAATACTTATGTGGTGGAAAATATCAACCTACATCCACTTTGCCAGGATATGGGGTAGTTTTAATTATCAAGACTCCAGAGACTTCCCTCATGTAAGGAAAATATTACCTAGAGATATAGAATATCAACTTTCATCTTATATAATACATAGATGTTATTTTCATAGGTTTCAACATGGGAGAAAATCTTTCCAAACAAATTACTTTGCAGTTATGAATATTTTTCTGTATACCAGAGGCCAACTCAATAATTCTGAATGCTTTGAGAAGGGAAGCACAGGAAATTCTTTCATCTTGTGTTGGCATGTTTCCTCTTCTGCACCATAACATTCATTGCACTGAGTATTGGTTGGGTAAGCCCAAGCTGGCTGTCCCTCCACAAACCACAGCCATAACCATATTTGTTGTATTTGGGAGGCCAAGTTCAATAAAAGGTTCTCAGATCAGGGACAAAGCCATTAGTACCTTGGTAAAACTGATTGTAGTAAAATTGAAATGCCCTTGTAAAATAATACAGAAGGAAAAATGTACATTTATTTGTTTGGATTAAAAATAATTTCCTATGGCCCTGGCCAGTGTGGCTCAGTTGGTTGGGTGTCATTCCATGCACCAAAAGGTTGCCGGTTCAATTCCCAGCCAGAGTCCATGCCCAGGTTTCAGGCTTGATCCCTGGTGGGGGTCTGCAGGAGGAAGCCTATTGATGTTACACTCTCTCATCGATGTTTCTCTCTCTCCCTCCCCCTTTTTCTCTCTCTAAACATCAATTTTAAAAAGTTTTTTAAATAATAATTTCCTATGATATCAGTTTCTCACTGGATACCAATAGCATATTCACCACATCATTCACCACATCAAACATTATTTGAACTTTTTGTTTTCCACATTCTATTTCTTTACCATTGACTTATTGTATAGTCTCAGAATTTAAAATCATATTCTAAATGTCTATAATACCTTAGGATAATGTTTGTCATCAACCAATGTTGAGATGAAATTATTCCTAGAGAGAATATGTTTGTTCTATTAATTAGTAAAATATTAAAATCTAATTAGGGTTGTCTGAGAGTCTACACTGGCTTGTATAAATAAAAAGCTTAGTAATTAAAGTACCAAAATGGCATCATTTGAAAAAACACTTTTACATTATGACAGGAAACTTTACCTACCTCAAAGGATAAAATTGTCACACAATGTCTTAAATTTAGTACATATTCAATCAATATTTAATGGTTAAAGATGTGTTATTTGATAATGTACTATGGGAAAACAAAGTAAAGAATCAAAGTTAAATCGATATTATTTATTTTCAGAAGTATTTATATGTATTTCAGGAATATAAATAGAAATTTTATTGTCCATGTTAAATGGGTAGGTTATAAGTTCAGGACACACTAGAAAAAAAATATTATAGATAAGTAAACAATTTTGACCTATAATCATTTGAATATTTTTTTCTGACCCTAATGGAAATTTATAGTTAACAATCAAAGATTATTATAGAATGTATTCTAAAAATAAACTTCCAAACTTAAAATAATAATTTAGAAATAGCATTCCTCTTCACTTTATTCTGACAAAAAATGATTACACACATATTCTCATTTCACTTTCAGTTTAGATACATATTTTATTTTAAAACCAGTTCCTCTAGTTCAGGGGTGGGCAAACTTTTTGACTCGAGGGCCACAATGGGTTCTTAAACTGGACCGGAGGGCCGGAACAAAAGCATGGATGGAGTGTTTGTGTGAACTAATATAAATTCAAAGTAAACATCATTACATAAAAGGGTACGGTCTTTTTTTTTTTTTTTTAGTTTTATTCATTTCAAACGGGCCGGATCCGGCCTGCGGGCGGTAGTTTGCCCACGGCTGCTCTAGTTAGTGTTCCTTGGGAGAATTATTAAATAAATAAAATTCAGGAGCAGCAGTTAAATCACCTCATATATATTGAATTTGCCCATTTCTAAAGCAGTTCATTTGCAAATTAATATCTGCAATACAGGGCATCTGTCTTTGAAATTTTCCATGAGGCCCTGTTTGCTTTCTGTGCCCATGATGCCTCAACACATCTTCTACTCTGGCCAATTCCTAGGGATTTTTGTGATACTTCAGTTTTAACCCTATAGATTATTAAGTACCGTACAAACTTCATATAAAAATGCACATGGATCTTCTATTACATGCCCTTAAAGAAAGCTTGGGACAATTATGGTAGAAACCACTGCTTTAGTATCTTCAATCAAAACCATTTGAACTAACAGTATGCTGAAAGCTATGACAGGGTATCATTTTTACAAAAAAGTTTTCTAAACAGAGCACTATTGGCAAAGGAATTAGACACATAATTTGTAGTTCTTAAGAACTACTTAATACATTTAAAAATAAATAAGGAAACAAGGTTTTCCAGAGGATACAGATGTATAAAATTTTTCAATTGTCAGGAAAAGTTGAGTTGAATACAAAGAGTGGGGATAAAATTAAATTTGCCAACTAGGGAAGCAGTAGCAATTTGAAAGAGAGACATTAAAGATTTTTAGAAGGTAAAAATCATCAGACCTTTCCTCCTGTTATCTACCAGCCACCAGTGAATTTGTCTAGTAAGGAAGCATTACAAATTTGCAAGACAATATAAGTAAAAAAGTTTTGGTGTTAGAATCAAAGTTATATTGCTCTTGGAACTGTCAGAAACCCCGTTATTTGACTCCAGGTCCCCCAAATTTACCCTAGACCAGTGGTTCTCAACCTTCCTAATGCCGCGACCCTTTAATACAGCTCCTCATGTTGTGGTGACCCCCAAACATAAAATTATTTTCGCTGCTACTTCATAACTGTAATTTCGTTAGTTATGAATCATAATGTAAATATCTGATATGCAGGATGTATTTTCATTGTTACAAATTGAACATAATTAAAGCATAGTGATTAATCACAAAAACAATATGTAATTATATATGTGTTTTTCGATGGTCTTAGGCGACCCCTGTGAAAGGGTTGTTCGACCCCCAAAGGGGTCGCGACCCACAGGTTGAGAACCGCTGCCCTAGACTCTTTCTTATCCCCTACATTTAATAAATTGTCAAGTTCTTCTAAAGATTCTGTTTCTCATATCTCACATCCTCAAAGAATTCTCTCTGCCTATGTACTACCTACATTGTCAGTATTTCTCACTGCCCCTCTTCCCTTTAATTACCTCACCACCTTCCTTCTCTAGATTTATAACTTCAATATTTTTTTAAAATTTTAAATAAGATCATGTCGCTTTGATGTTTGAGATTCCTCAGACGTCCATGTCCTATAGGAAAAAGTCTACTGGTCCCCTACAAAGTCTACACACTTGATTAAATCAATCTCATTCTTCATTGCCCTTCCATATACCTTCTAAACACAGAGATTACAATGGGTACCTAAAAACATCATGCTTTTGCGTTTTTTGAGGGGGAAAAGAAAAATTTTTTTGGTCTTTTTCTTCCGATTGCCTAAGACATCTTTACTAATAAATATGCAGCTCATTTATCACCTCCTCTGTGAAGCCTTCTGACCCTACCTCATGTAAAAGATCTTGCTCTTTCCTCTATCAGAGAACATATCACTTTGTAATGACCTATTATAAGTGCTCCCACAAAAAGACCTTGAGTGCCTTAAGAACAGGAATGTTCTACCCAGTTTTGTATATGAATACCCAATGTCTGCAGTAGTCATTTGTTAAATACGGGTTCTAGACCTGGAGGAGTGGAATAAACATTGTCTTAGGTTCAGTTGCCTTGAAGCAAAACCTAGAATTAGATTTCCATACAAGGGATTCATTGGGGAGTCTCCTGAGTGCACTCAGGAGAAACCAGTACGGCAGTGAGGAATAGGACATGGCCAGGAAAGAAGCTAAGCAAAGGTGCACTTTAAGTTGAGTCCTCATCTAAGCCTGACCCCATGGGGCTCTCAGGAGCATAACTAGCCTACCAGAGTTGTGTCCCTTTGAGTCAAGGGGCCAGGCCTTTTGGACCTCTGTGTTAGTCGTCTGCTGGACTCTGCCAAGGGTCGAGGACAATGATGGTGGAAAGCATGGACTCCCACTCCATCTCAAATCAACTTCATCTGCAGCTGATCTCAGGCAAAGAAAGGAAATTCCCTGTACAAGGAAATGACTGTGAGCCTCAAGTAGCCATCAGTCACTGCAGCTGAACCATGGGTACTTGCTTGCAGCTGGGAGGAATCAGGGTAAAACACCGCCAGTTTCTACTACAAACTTTACCGCAATCATACACAGCATCAGCACAATCTCCTTTCAAAAATAAGTTATCTAAAGATATTTTTCTATTTCATATCTGATTGCTCTTCTCTTGCAGTAATTCATAGCTCCACACTCTCAGGAATTGGCTTCTTAACCTGTCATATTTGGATGCCTTCCATTGCCTGAAATATACATAACTATTCACTCTGCAAAGCCACACCGAGGACTGGTGAGATGTTAGGAGGGTTATGCAGGAGTGTGGTGTGCGAGTTCTTCCAAAGGACACTACCAAGCAGACCAAACAGGAGAAACTTGGGTTTCAACATCCAGTAAAAACAACACATTAATATAATTCAACCGGACACCACATCTCCAGCAAATATGTACTAAGAATATCTTTTTAGAATATTTATTCCTTACATTTATCATAAATTACTTTCTTTTTTATTACTTTCTTTTTTATTTTGTGTTATATCTGATATTTGGTCCTCATTAACTTCACCACACATTACAGTAAACACATGGGAGGTCACAAAACATGCTGAAGGCCGTATAAGGCTACTAAGTCTGTGTGAGGCTATATAGTCTTCCGCGGACACTTGGTGGTATATCATCATATGCTCGGCATTCATCTTAGAATGGAAGCATTTTAAATGTTTGCAGCCCATGAAAACATTATTGTGAATAAACATTTATTAATATTCATGCAACATTTATACACACCATGCCCACACTTAGACAAACAAAACAAATAGAAATGATCTTTCTACCATGTTTTAATATCTTTTCAGAATTACTGCATTTTAGTAAACAGCTATTCCAAATATTTTCTAAAAGGAGGTTTCAGAAAACAATGAAGATAAAATATTTAAGTCTCCAAAGGAATTTTTCTCCTAGATTACAAATAAACAGAGAAATTGAAACAGAAAATTCCTGCTAATATACAGTTGTAATCACTAGCAAATGCAAAGTTGTGTGTAGCAATAAGAAGCTGCTGATCTTTGAAAATTTGATTTTGCACATATCCTGTTTATTGTACTAGATCTGATCACACATTCCTGTTAATATCCACATATGTTAATGAGAGAGAATACTGCTTGCTTAAAGCTAATTGGGAGAAATGTTTGCAAAGTCCAATAGCATCATGTGGCACATCAACAATTGGTACAAAAGGTGCACAGCAAATGTCAATGGTGGTCACGTGTAACTGAGAGCAGAGAAGAGTGTATATTAATTCATGAAAATTTGGCCCCACTCCAAGTATTTTTACAATCCCTAGACTATGTTTAAGAACTTCTCAAATTGAATCACACGTTGGAAATGGAATAAACAACTAAGTGCATCCAATTCAGGTATGAAACTAAAGATAAGAAAATTCAGGCAGCCCACTGCAGTGTGGTTTGAGCAGATAAAAATGGAAAATGTCCAAACCCTCTGACTGTAGAAAAGTCTGAACATTTGCATTTTGCTTCAATTTATTCTTCAGGCACTATATTAACACTCAGGGGATTACTATTATAATTTTCATTAACAGTGAATGCTCTAGATTCCAGTTTAACATATAGTGTATTATTGAAACCTTGATTTCTAATTTTTAATGGTTGACAAAGCAAGTGATTATATCTTTCTCTATATAATTTTTAAATGACCTTCTATTAAGCCAGTTATATAGAAAAGAAGTAATGAGAACCCAAATCAGGCTGTTTATACCCAGAAGAAATGAGGAGACAGATGAAGTACAGCAATAAAATTAGCTGGATAATTCAGACAAATAAATTTTGATATATTGATATTGAGACAAGTTGTGGAGTGGATAGAGCTTAGAAAAGGTTTATTTAGATAAATTGAATTTCAGATAAGTGGAGATTTTGTTTTAATGATTTTATGAAAACATTTTTAAAATATATTATACTATTTCTTATTGTGTTTAAAGAAACCAAGCATACTGATCTTTTTTTAATGAGTTAGGATTATTTTGTAGATGCAAGATATTTTCCTGTATTTGAAATTTTTAAAAAATTTATCCCTAGACTGATCAAATACATTTGAGTGTTGCAAAGAAGCATGCTCTGAATTTTTTAAGTGAGTATGATTTTTCTCTTTCGCTACATGTCTCTGCAATTCAATATTTTTTATGGACAGTGTTTCTTCCTTCTTTCACACATGGCAGCTTTTTCATCCTTGATATTTTGCACAGAAGCTAACATTGCTTCTAGTTTCAGCTGCCATTTCTCTTATCTGTTTCTCCTCTTCTTCTACGCATATCATTTTTTTCTTATTTTCCTCTGCATTTCTCACAGGTTTGCATATATCTTCACTTTCATCTGATAAAAGCTGATTTTGAAGCAGCTCCATATATGTAAAGGCTGATCCTTTTCTCTCCTGTAATTTTTTTGCGGTAACTTTTTAAGCAAGTTTTGTTAATGTTTATGCTCAGTAGCCTTATTTTCATATTATTTCTTTATCATTATTATTGTTTAAGACAATTGAGAATGCTTAACACCTGAGGGACTTTGTCTACATTGACTAATTTCTTACTTTTATAATAATGTAAATGTGTGCTTTCCTCCAAGGGCCTTAAAGCATTTCCCAAAATTTCCCCTAAATAATTGTTTCCTTTTTTTTATATAAATGTTTCCATGATATTGATGTTTCACATCAAAATGTAAAAATACTTATGGAAAATTCCTTTCCCTTAATTACATTGCTTGTATCAAAAGAAAGTTATTTCTAAAAGACTTTTCTTTGGCATGAGTTACTCGGAAACCTTATTTAAGTTAAGACTTTATTACACACCAGTCACATCCTGCGGACTAACCTACATGTCATTTAAAAGTAAGGAAATGATCCAGAGCCACATTAGAGATTTTAAAAAATGCCAAAATAAGATCATTTCCTTAGAGTTAGTGTTTTCTTTAAAGAAGTCATATTGCATTATTTATATTGGCTGATTAATTTATTAGTTGAGCTTTCAGAATATTAAGACAGTCATTAGCCATTAAGAGAAAATACAGCACTACATTCATCTTATTGAGACTAAAATAGCATTCATTTTTAGGAACTGTTAAAAGATAAACTGAGGCACATTAATGATTTTAAGAGTTTATTTGGGCATAAATCTATTTCAATTAGGCAGCACCAAATTGGAAGTGGTTAGGAGCCCTTGGCCAACAAGAACCATGGGAAAGACTTAAACAGAGGAAGTGTGGAAGCAAAAAAAGGAAATTATTGGATTGTCTATAGTTTAAAGCCTCGTTGACTATGACTGGTTGTCCTTAGCATTTGGGGTTTTGTCATCCTGAGGCATTTTACGGGCTTAGATTTTGTGTTGTTTTGCTTACATAGGCCCCATGGCATTAGAGCCACCTCAGTCTAATGGCCTCCTAGTTTAATTACTTTAACAACACATAGGTATGTTGATGGGTTTCATGTCACCATCCTATATAATAAAAGCCTAACATGCTAAGGGTCCGGTCATCCCTTCATCGGGTCATTCATTCAACCAATCAAAGCGTAATATGTTAATGATATACTAAAGTCCCTCAACAGTTCATTATAACATCCACTGACCACCAGGGGGCAGACGCTCCAACGGGTAGGTTAGCTTGCTGCTGGGGTCAAGCTGATCAGGACTGAGCAAGACGGACCAGACACACCCTGGAGCCCTCCCACAGTCCTTCCCTGGCTGACCAACCTCTCATGTTCCTCCCCAGCCCCAATTGTGCACCTGTGGGGTCCCTCGGCCTGGCCTGCACCCTCCTGCAATCTGGCACCCCTCAGGAAATGTTAGAGAGCCAGTTTTGGCCCTATCCCGCAGGCCAGGCCGAGGGACCCCACTGGTGCACAAATTTGTGCACCAGACCTCTAGTTAACTAATATAAAGGGCCCTTCAAAGCTGGTCTCTGCTTATGTGTCTGGGCTGACCTCTAGCTCTACACCCCAGCCTCACTGAATCCTTCCAGTTGTATCACTTTGACATACTTATTATTGTTTGATTTCTCTCTACAATCTTTGTCCTCTCCTTATTATCAATCTCTCCCCTCCCACTCTCTTTGGCTAACTTTGGTTCACTTTAGCAGTTATTTGTCTAAGAAATCTTCTAGGTGTCCCTCCCTAAGTCCAGGCCAGAGTACACAGCATAACCAGCTTAAGAACTACAATATAATCATGACCTTCTAGGCCAGGGGTCCTCAAACTTTTTAAACAGGGGGCCAGCTCACTGTCCCTCAGACCGTTGGAAGGCCGGACTATAGTTTAAAAAAAAACTATGAACAAATTCCTATGCACACGGCACATATCTTATTTTGAAGTTAAAAAACAAAACGGGAACAAATACAATATTTGTATATGAATGTGGCCCGCGGGCCGTAGTTTGAGGACCCCTGATCTGGGCAGTGTCTTCATTTTACAGCCGGTACAACAAGTCAAAATTGAAACCCTTCCTGGAATGCACTCTATTAACAATTTGCTTAGGATTAGATTTGGTTTCCTTAAAGAAAAAGCCAGGCTAATATTTACATAAACTTTTACCTATTTTATTATAAAACTTAAGTTCTAAGAAAGTAAAAAATATAATTTTGAGCACAGGGTAGAAGCTAACATTTATCAGTAAGGATCTTAGAGGAATAGGTATCAAAAAAAAGAGGGTAGGGGATGTTAGATGAAGAGGGATAAGAGAGATGCATGGGAAATATTACTACCGAGGTGGCTTTTACCACATTCTGTTTAAATGTAGAGGGAATACATTTCATTTTCAACTGAATCATTTATATGTTAATAAGGTATCTAGAGCAGTGATGTGGCTACCAATGGAATTAATCACATGTTTTCTATTTAATCCAAAGACACTATGGGATATGCAAATATTCAAATGTGATATTAATTGAAGCAAAATAATATGAACTTGCAAAAGTGGTCAACCAGAAATTAATGTTTATATATCCTAAAAGTCCATTGTTTGGAAATAATATAGCAATGAGGGGAAAGGCAGAGACTTGATTCTACCACAGAGTTAAGGATAAAAATCTGAGAGTCTCTGAAGAAAGACCCTGAAGAATATAACTGAGTCAAAAATAAATCAGAAAGTTAGAGAATATAAAATAAGAGTGAATATGGACTATAGTTTCCTAGTAATGATGTATGGAATATCTATGTGAAGCTGACATGTAAAATGAAGTACATAGAAATAAAAAACATGAATAAAGAATGATAAAGAATGGAAATCTTCAGGGAAGAGGAGTCACACATGTCTATATGAACAGCAATCTGAAAAAACGAAGGACAAATAATACATATATGTTTTTTCAGAAATATCCCCAGACAAGTTTAACTTCAGATTAGAATTAGTATATATATATATATATATTAGAGACCCAGCGCACGATTAAATCATGCGGGTTCTCTAGGCCTCGCTGCGATCAGGGCCATGTCCACTGCCCAGTGTCACTCCTCCACCTCCGGGACCCCTGCCCTGTGAACCTCCAGGCTAACAGCTCTGCCCCGCGAGTCTCCTCGGCCTCCGCTGCCCATGCCCCGCAACGCTCTTCTGCCTCAGCAGCCCATGAAGCTCCACACTCACAGCCCCCGCCCGCCTCTGCTGCCCCGCGACCTCCACACTAACAGCTCCTGCCCGCGAGGCTCCTTGGCCTCAGCCAAACCTGCTCCCTGATGCTCCTCCGCCTCACCACCCCGCGAATCTCCAGGCTCAGAGCCCCGCCCCGCGAGGTTCCTCAGCCTCCGCAGCCCCACCCCGCCACACTGTGAGAGCTGGACCCGCAGCTCCCACTCCCTCAGCTCCCTAGCCTGGCGTTGGGTCCAGCCTTTGGTTGTTGTGGATGTTAGGGACCCTGGCTCTTTATATATAGATATATATGTCTATGCTTGTGTGGCTAGATAATGATAGATAGATAGATAGATAGATAGATAGATAGATAGATAGATAGATGATAGATAGAAAAGATAAATAAAAAATTTCTGGTACCATTGCACCGAAAATACTAAGCTACCTAGGAATAAACTTAACTAAAGAGGTAAAAGACCTCTACTCAGAAAACTACAGGACGTTGAAAAAAGACATAGAGGAAGACATAAACAGATGGAAGCACATACCGTGTTCATGGATTGGTAGAATCAACATCATTAAAATGTCCATACTACCCAAAGCAATCTATAAATTCAACGCACTTCCCATTAAAGTACCAACAGCATACTTCAGAGATCTAGAACGAACTTTCCAAAAATTCATCTGGAATAAAAAAAGACCCCGAATAGCTGCAGCAATCCTGAAAAATAACAAAGTAGGTGGGATCTCAATACCAGATATCAAGTTGTATTACAAAGCCACTGTTCTCAAAACTGCCTGGTACTGGCACAAGAATAGGCATATAGATCAATGGAATAGAATAGAGAGCCCAGAAATCGGCCCGAACCAATATGCTCAATTAATATTTGACAAAGGAAACCCAATCAAAAAATGGGCAACGGACCTAAATAGATACTTTTGAAAGAGGACATACAGAAGGCTGAAGGACATATGGAAGCATGCTTAAAGGCACTAATCATCTGAGAGATGCAAATCAAAACGACAATGAGATACCATCTCACACCTGTCAGAATGGCTATCATGAACAAATCAACAAATGACAAATGCTGGTGAGGATGCTGAGAAAAAGCAACCCAATGCACTGCTGCTGGGAATGCAGACTGGTGCAGCCACTATGGAGAACAGTATGGAGTTTCCTCAAAACACTAAAAATGGAGCTCCCATTTGACCCAGTGATCCCACTTCTAGGAATATATCCCAAGAAACTAGAAACACCAATCAGAAAGGATATATGCATCCCTATGTTCATAGTAGCACAATGTACAATAGCTAAGATTTGGAAACAATCTAAGTGCCCATCAGCAGATGAGTGGATTAAAAAACTATGGTACATCTACACGATGGAATACTATGCTGCTATAAAAAAGAAGGAACTCCTACCATTTGCAACAGCATGGATGGACCTGGAGAGCATTATGCTAAGCGAACTAAGCCAGTCAGGGAAAGATAATATCACATTATCTCACTCATTTGTGGAATATAATGAACAACATAACCTGATGAACAAAAACAGATCCAGAGACAGAGAAGCATCCATCAGACCATCAAACCTCAGAGGGAAGGTAGGGAAGGGGGCGGGGGTAAGGGGGAGAGATCAACCGAAGGACTTGTATGCATGCATATAAGCATAACGAATGGACACAGACACCAAGGGGTGGGGTGAGGGCATGAGCGGGGATGGGGGGCGTAATGGGGGGATAAGGACACATATGTAATACCTTGACCAGGGGTCCGAAAACTATAGCCAGTGGGCCACATGCTGCCCGCCGCAAACATTTATCCGGCCCGCAGGGTGTTTTTGCCGTCGCTGTGTGCATAGGAATTTGTTCATAGTTTGTTTTTTAAAAAACTATAGTCCGGCCCTCCAACGGTTTGAGGGACAGTGAACTGGCCCCCTGTTTAAAAAGTTTGAGGACGCCTGCATCAATAAATAAAAAAAATAATAGCTAATCTGTAAAAAAAAGAAATATAATGTGAATCACATATGTACTTTTAAAATGTCTAGTAGCTTCATTAAAATGTTTTAAAAAAGATGAAAAAAAAAATATTTGACAAAGGAGGCAAGAACATACAATGGAGCCAAGATAGTCTCTTCAATAAATGGTGTTGGGAAAATTGGACAGATATATGCAAGAAAATGAAACTAGACCACCAACTTACACCATACACAAAAATAAACTCAAAATGGATAAAGGACTTAAATGTACGACGGGAAACCATAAAAATTCTAGAAGAATCCAAAGGCAAGAAAATCTCAGACATATGCCGAAGCAATTTCTTCACTGATACAGCTCCTAGGGCACTTGAAACTAAAGAAAAAATGAACAAATGGGACTACATCAAAATAAAAAGCTTCTGCACAGCAAAAGAAACCATCAACAAAACAGCGAGAAAACCCACTGTGTGGGAAAACATATTTGCCAATGACATATCTGATAAGGGCCTAATCTCCAAAATTTATAGGGAACTCATACAACTTAACAAAAGGAAGATAAACAATCCAATCAAAAAATGGGCAAAGGACCTAAATAGACACCTTTCAAAAGAGGACATTCAGAAAGCCAAGAGACATATGAAAACATGCTCAAAGTCACTAATCATCCGAGAGATGCAAATCAAAACAGCAATGAGGTACCATCTCACACCTGTCAGACTGGCTATCATCAACAAATCAACAAACGACAAGTGCTGGAGAGGTTGTGGAGAAAAAGGAACACTTGTGCACTGCTGGTGGGAATGCAGACTGGTGCAGCCACTATGGAAGACAGTATGGAATTTCCTTAAAAAACTGAAAATGGAACTCCCATTTGACCCTGTGATCCCACTTCTAGGAATATATCCCAAGAAACCAGAAACACCAATCAGAAAGGATATATGCACCCCTATGTTCATAGCAGCACAATTCACCATAGCTAAGATCTGGAAACAGCCTAAGTGCCCATCAGTAGATGAATGGATTAGAAAACTGTGGTACATCTACACGATGGAATACTATGCTGCTGTAAAAAGGAAGGAACTCTTACCATTTGCAACGTCATGGATGGAACTGGAGAGCATTATGCTAAGTGAAATAAGCCAGTCAATAAAGGAAAAATACCACATGATCTCACTCATTCATGGACAATAGAGACCATTATAAACTTTTGAACAATAATAGATACAGAGGCAGAGCTGCCTCAAACAGATTGTCAAACTGCAGCGGGAAGGCCGGGGAGGGTTGGGGGGCAGGAGGTAGGGGGGTAAGAGATCAACTAAAGGACTTGTATGCATGCATATAAGCATAACCAATGGACATAAGACACTGGGTGATAGGGGAGGCTAGGGGACTGTCTAGGGCGGGGGGATAAAATGGAAACATATGTAATACCCTTTGTAATACTTTAAGCAATAAAAAAAAAAATTTCTGTGGGGTGGGCCCCTGCAGAGCTGATCCTCCATGGTGGTTGGTGATTCCAACCAGTCCCAGGTTCGATTCCGGTCAAGGGCATGTACCTTGGTTTTGGGCACATCCCCAGTAGTGGGTGTGAAGGAGGCAGCTGATCGATGTTTCTCTCTCATCAATGATTCTATCTGTCTATCCCTCTCCCTTCCTCTCTGTAAAAAAATCAATAAAATATATTTTTTAAAAAATTAAAAAAGCACTGGTTATAAGGATGCTCAATGAACTTAGGAGAAGATGAGATGAACTTAGTGAGAACTTCAACAAAGGAATAAGAAACATAGAAATGGAACTAGAATATATAAAAAAAGAACCAGTCAGAAATGAATAATTCATTAACTGAAATGAAGAATACATTACAGGGAATCAACAATCAAGTAGATGAAGTAAAGGATCAATTTGGAGATTAAGAAAATAACAAAGCAGAAAATACCCAATCTGAATAAAAGAAGAAAAAAGAGTAATTCAAATATCCAGATAAATGAGGAATGTTTAAGGCACTCTGGTACAAATTCACATCATCAATGTGCCAGAAAGAGAAGAGAGAGCAAGGAATTGTAATCCTTTGTAATAATAATAATAGTAATAATAATAATAATAATAGTAATAATAATAATAATGGAAAACTTTCCTAACCAGATACATCATAATTAAAATACCAAAGGTTAAAGGCAAAGAGAGAAGCTTAAAAGCTGCAAGAGAAAAGCAGTTAATTACTTATAAGGGAGTTACCATAAGACCGTCAACTGCTTTCTCAACCTAAACTTTGCAGGTCAGAAGGTACTGGCAAGAAATTGTCAAAGTGATGAAAAGCAAGGATCAAGTAACCAAGATTACTCTATCCAGCAAAAGAATAATTTAGAAGTGAAGGTCATATATAAGAGTTTCCTAGATAAGAAAAAGCTAAAGGAGTTCAATAGCACCAAACCATTATTACATGAAATGTTAAAAGGTCTTCTTTATTTTTTTTCTTTAGTGATTAAGGTATTATATGTGTCCTTATCTCCCCATTGCCACCCCACCCACCCACCCCTCACTCATGCTAAAGGGTTTTCTTTAAAAAGAAGGGGGGGGGGAAGGAGATAGACTATATAAAAAATAAAATGGCAATAAATACATATCTATCAGCAATTGAATCTATAAAACAAAGTAAATGAACAAGCTTAACAGAAATGAGCTCATAGATACTGAGAACAATTTGATAGTTGCCAGAGTGTAAGGAGGATTGAAGGGATGGGTTAAAAAAGTTGAAGAAATTTAGAAGTACAAGTTGGTTGTTACATAATAGTCATAGGGATGTAAAATACAACACAGGAAATAGAGTCAATAATATTGTAATGACTATGTATGATGTCAGATGGGTACAAGATATATTGGGATGATCACTTAGTAAGTTATATAATGTCCAATAACTGGGTTGTACACCTGAAACTAATATAATATTGTATGTCAATAGTAATTAAAAAATAAAAAATTATTTAAAGTAAAAAGATAAAATTTTAAAAATCTAGCCCAAACAATAAAAAACAATTAATATGATAAAATTTAGCAATGACTTTTGATTTAATAATAAACTAGTAATCCATAGTCATAATATTTTCAGAATTTTATGTCAAATATGAAGTCAATAGAGTCTGAGCAGCATGGCAGGAGTACTGGGGATCGGAGGGAAAAGAAGGCATCTCCATGTTTGGGGTGGAGAAGAGTCTAAATTTAACTGTATCTTTGTGACAGTTACTTAGGAAATTCCAAGTTTTTTATGGTTTCCCTAAGTATGGGTTCTGGCAATAAAAAATAATCTGGCGTTTATCTTGTGGAATTCAGGCAGCCACTGAAGCTCAAATAAATCTAATTTACATGATTCCCATAATTTTAATAGTTATTTGTAACATGGAAACTCTGTGTTCAATATTAAATTAGAACTATAAGTATCATATAATCTGTACACTATAAATATGTAATAATTCTGGAATGATCATGTGACTTTAATTGTTACAAATATAACCAAGTTATGAATTCTTATAAATTGAGGACTGAAGAATTTCAGAGGCTTAAGGTCAAATTGGGCAAAGGTAGTGATTTCTATGTGCCTCTCTCTCAGAGCTAATCCACATGCTTTTTAAGGTAAGGTAGAAAAATGTAAAAATGTAACAAAATGCAACTTTCATGTAAAACTTTAAGTTATATTCCTATCTGTATCTAGTTTTTTAAATTAGCTGACAGTGTTCTTAATACAGAAACATGGGGCAAAAATACTAAGATCCCACCTCATGTAAAAGTCCAAAACTTCCTTGTTGCTCAAAATTATTTAACACTTGCCCACCAAGTTTGTTACACATACTGCAAACAGTGAATTCCCATGTCAACAAGTATCATGCCCAGAGAA
Organism: Myotis daubentonii; assembly: GCF_963259705.1. Classification (NCBI taxonomy): domain Eukaryota; kingdom Metazoa; phylum Chordata; class Mammalia; order Chiroptera; family Vespertilionidae; genus Myotis; species Myotis daubentonii. The sequence goes on from NC_081842.1 coordinate 88,216,432, forward strand.
TAATCAGAACTTTTATTAGATATGCTTGTAACATCCCCGAAGGAAAAAGATAGGAGGGAGATAGGAAGAGTACCCTGCCCCTTTTCACAAATGTTGGGATTCATACAGAATTCTATGATGATAGGAAAACTCATGTAGAGAAGCATGAGTCAGTGATGTTTAGCATCAACCAAAGAGAACTTCAGCTCTTCCTAAGTTATATCCTGTTCCCCTTATTTTATCACTTTGTGTTCCCATTCTATCTCAGAAATTTAGACATTTTTAAAGGCATTAATATTACTGAACTTTTATATTGAATTTCAGTATTTCAGTGCTAGAAGACATCTTGGATATTGACAAACCTAGGTCTGTAGATTGGGAGCATGTAGTGGGGGCTTCCATCACAGACCTGACTTCCTTCTCTTCCCAGAATGCTACCTACCAGTTTAGTGTGATAAGAGAGGAAGAGAAATGATATAATAGAAAGGCCCTCATTCTCTCACTGATAAAAATTCAAGAGTATTAACAAAGGGCATTATCCATAGGCCACAAAGTCAAATGTGAATTAGGGAGGTTAAAAAAAAATGTTTTTCACCCTAACCGGTTTGGCTCAGTGGATAGAGCATTGATCTGTGGACTCAAAGGTCCCAGGTTCGATTCTGGTCAAGTGCATGTACCTTGGTTGTGGGAACATCCCCAGTAGGGAGTGTACAGGAGGCAGCTGATCAATATTTCTATCCGTCTCCCTTCCTCTCTGTAAAAAATCAATAATAAATATATATATATATATATATATATATATATATATATATATATATATATATTTTTTTTTTTTTTTTTAATGTCTTTCTATACAACACTTCTCCTGTGGTCTAAATGTTTATGTCCCCCCTAAACTCACATGTTAAATCCCAATGCTCAGTGGGATAGTATCAGGAAGTAAGGCTTTTGGGAGGTGATTAGGAGGTCTTGAGGGAAGAGCCTCACGCTTAGGATTAGTGCCCTTGGAAAAGAGGCTCCAGCCAGATCCCTCCTTCCTTCTACCGTCTGCGGACACAGCCTGAGTAGTCAGCAGTCTGCAGCCTGAAAGGTGGCCTTCACCAGCCACCACAAGTCAGTGCCATGACCTCAGACTTCCAGCCTTAACAACTGTGAGGAATAAGTTTTGGTTGTTTATAAGCTCCCCAGTCTGTGGTATTTTGTTATAGCACCTTGAACAAATTAAGACACCTTCTGACATCTAATGTGTGAGTTTTCCATACCAAGCAATTCTCTGGTTCTTTTTGGACACCAGATGGATGTCTTACAATTTGATGCAATTCTAACATTAACTACCTGAGTTAGCAAGATCCCATAGGTTGAGGAGCTTAGTTCCACCAACAGCCACCTTTTCTGATGCCAATGACAAGCCCCAAGTTGTGACCTAGCCTCCCCAAGTCCCCTCTTCCATCAATAATTTGCTAGAATGGCTCACAGAATTCAGAAGAATTCTTTACTTACTATAACTGGTTTATTATAAAGAATACAATTTAGGAACAGTCAAATGGAAGAAATGCATAGAGCAAGGTATGCAGAAGGAGCACCAAACTTTCATGCCCTCTCTGGGCACACCAGTGCCCAACACCTCCATGTGTTCACCAATCCAGAAGGTCTTTGAAACCCCTCATTTAGAGGTTTTATGGAGGTTTCATTTGAAGACATGATTGATTAGGCCATTGACCATTGGTGATGGAACTTAGTCTCCACCTCCCTGAGGTTGTGAGAGTGGGCTGGAAGTTCCAACCATCTGATCACCTGGTTGATTACCATGGCAGCCAGCCCCCATGCTTAGGTCCTTTCCAAAAGTCACCTCATTTACAAAACTCAGATGTAGTTGAAAGGGGGTTGCTGTGAATAAACAAAGACACTCCTTTCACATTCTTTTACTGTAGAGTTGTCTCAGGAGCCAGGGACAAAAAACAACAACATTGTAACAGAAGATGCTCCTATCGCTCTTATCACTTAGGAAATTACAAGGGTTTTAGGAGCTCTGGCCAGAAGCCAGAGATGAAAACCAAATATATATTTATTATTATATCACCATTTTACAGGAAGGGTAAAGCATAGAAGACATGGCATCCACCTTAATGCTTGTTTAATATTTAAATAACATGTAGGGCAAAATAATTGTACTTTAATGTGTATAATTATGATTTAAAATAAACCATATGTAGTGAAATACAACTTAATATACTCCTCAAAACAACTTCCCTGAAACTGAAGTGGGAGTAGGTGCAGATGACTCATCCCAGAAAACCAAAGGCTTAGGATTCAGCTAACATCTGAGAAAAGACTGTCCGCCTTTGGGCAAAATGTGTGTGCTCAGCACCAAGTCTTCTCAAGACGCCTGAGCCCAACCTGCAAAGAGTTAGTAGCATTAAAGAGAAAACCACAGGCTCAAAATGGTGTCACTTGGGCTAAAAACCCATGATAGCAAACCTAGATTTAATTAGACTTGATCTAATTGCAGATTCTATTTCACACAGAAACATAATCTTAATCAACCAGTCTGGAATTTTCTGCTCAAACACCAGTAAGATATCTGTTCTGGGAGTCTTCCTTATGCCCCATAGAAAGAAGAGGCAATCTGCATGACAAAAACCCTTCCCTTCTTTTCCCCCCAAAGAAAAAGATGTCCTGGTCCAAAAATAATCCTTTCTTTTCTTTTGTTAATTGTTCCCGTTCCCCACCCTTTTTCCTACAAAAACGTACAATTTTGTATAACCCCTCCAAGCACCCTTTCAGTTGCTTTATGGGATGCTGTCCAATTCTAAACCCAATTAGATCTTCAAATTTACCCAGTTAAGTTTTTTGTGTTTTTTGTTTGTTTGTTTGCTTTTTCACAGAGTTCAACTACAAAGTCAGGAGGAAGAGTCCACATATGAAAACTCTCACTTCTGACACCAACTGCAAGTTCGGGAGTTTTCCAAGAGTACCCCCAGGTACAGTAATTCACTAGAAATACTCACAAAATGTAATGAGTCCATTATGGTTACAAGAAAAGGATACAAATCAAAAGTAGCCAAAGGAAGAGATGCACAGGGCAATGTCTGGGAGGATTCCAGATATCAAGTTTCCATTGTCCTCAGGGCAGTTACCCTCTTCTTGTCATTGACATGTAGCAATACCCACAGAGTAGTGCCAACCCTGAGAGCTTACTTATCTTCAATATCTAGAGGTTTACTGTTATAGTAATAAGTTTAGTTAGTATAAGATAGCATAATCAAATTTCATTTTTTATTAGAGTGAATTTTAAACTTTACTTAGAAGAGGAACTTAATTTGTGTGTGTGTGTGAGAGACCCTGATAAGTAACTTGTAACGCCCTGCATGTTAACTCCTGACAAATAACTTGTAACTCCTGATCAACAACTCCCTGCATGTTAACTCCTGATAAGTACCTTGGAACCCCCCTGCGTGTGTATCCTGATAAGCCCAGAAGGCCACCGGAGCACACTGATATGAGACACCGAAGAAGCCTGTTATAAGTAATAAGTTTAGTTAGCATAAGTAGACTACATTTTGTGTTAGCATAAGTAGACCCCATTTTATTCTTAGACCAAAACTTGTAAACAACTCCAAAATAAGATGTGTGTGCGTGATTGATAAGCTTTGGACATGTACACAACTTTCCCGCCTGAGTGTATACCTAGATAACAGGGCGGCACCCGTGTATGGCACCCGACAGGAGACACTGAAGACGCCCAGCTTCAAGGATTTAAGGAGAGCAAATCTGCTGCGGTTCAGACGCCTGTCTGACCTCCACCGACAAGACGTTCTCCTTCCCCTTGGAAACTGCCGTTCCTGCTCTGCTTCTGAGCCCAGACTGTCAGAGGCCTCTCTTCGAGTCAAGAGACCGAGCTCCTTGCCGCGGCGTATCTGACGACCCCCGTGTGTCTCTGTCAGCGAGTGTCTCCGGGTGGCCTGCCAAGGACTGAAACCCATCAGCTCTCTGGTAAATAAACCTGTGTGATTTCTTGCAATGTTTGTTCCCTATGCCTTCTCTCTTTTTAGTTTTTGGTTAAGCTAGGCGATATTAATTAATAGTAAGTACCCTTTGATGTCTGTATTGGTATATCCAAGTGAGGCGCTTGGGTCACCTGTGCGTAAGTTCCCAAGAAGTGGAACATTTACTGAGGCTTCATTACCTAGGCATGTTGATTTATTGATTTCCCATGTGGTTGAACTTAGTCTCTAGGTTAACTAATACTGTATGACCCAAAGCCAATACCTTAAATGATCTTTCCAGTGTGGCCAGACTATTGATATGACTTGCATCACCCTCTAGGTCACCTCATTAGCATAACCTATCAGGTACGTTCTAAGGGCCCCACTAGGAATAGCAAAGGCACTCTGACTACTTGGTAAATTCCAAAGATTTAGAAGTTACCTCCCAGGAGAAGAAAAAAAAAGAGTCACCTCTCTTTGAGGAAAGCCAAATTCTTTACTATATATATTGTGCCTGGGTCTGTCACTAAGCTCTACAAATTGACTGCACACAGAAGATCTAAAATATTCTGGGAACTGGAACCAAAGTGTTAGGAATAGTAACATATAAATACTATATGTATAAACTAATACAATACATATTCTATATAATTAGTACTGAAAGTGCTCTTTATCCAAAAGGCCAAAGGTGGAACTCACCTTAGGGAGGGATAGAGCAGGTAATTCTCTCGTATCAGCCTGATTGTCCCAGGTCCATAATCAAAGAAGGGACTACAGAACATGTCGCCAAGAGAACAGGACCTATGGACAGCACAAGCCACGCCTACAGTGTTCTGCGATTTGTAGCTCAGTCCTTGCCTCAAGTGATTGTTGTAAAAACCTTAAAATGAAAAGGGGAATGGAGATCTTTAGGGGCTATAACCTATATCATTTCCAGATTTGAGTAAATTATAGAATCTTTTGAGAAGATGGAAAAATAAACTGCTGCAGAATAAATGGACTCTGGGTCTGAAAACTAAGCACTGTTGGGGTGTAAATGATATTTTGACAACAAATGTCTATTTCCTGTAATTTTCTAGGATTCCAGCAAAGAAGTCAGTGGCGCCCCTTCTTAATTGTACTCAGAAATTTTATTAGTAACTGTTAAGGGCCGGTAGAATACACTTGGCTTAACTTACGTCATCTGGACTCAGTGTGAGAGCAAAAGCCCCGCCCTGAAGACTGGACGCCACCCAGTCTGACTCTCCTGCCCAGTGTTAAGGGGATGGATCTCATGATGTCAAAGGTCCTCCCAGGTGTGATGTAACTTCCTGTAACTCAAGTATATAATAAAGCAGCTTTCGGAGCTGGCTCTCTGTGTGCTCTGTCCCTCCAGGGGGCAGGCTCTCTCTGCCTGTCCCTCTGGAGGGCAGGCACCACACCCAGCCCAAGCTTTTAATCTTTTATGTCCGTCTTTCATTATTTCTTCATCCCGAAAGCGCCTCCTAGATTGCATGAACTGGTTCAGGTCTCCTTCACCCTGTGGGACTCGGGAAGAAGACCCCAGCCCGCTCGGTATAAGTAACAAGCTTTCTCAATTTCATTATTTCCAAATTCTGGTCCCAGATACCTTGACATAGATGGAAGGGTTAGGGTTTTACCCAGCAAGTTACATGAAGTTATAAAATCATCATAAACAACTCTCTGTTAGCCATCTTCAGAAGGAAAATGGCACTTAGAAATGTTTAGCAGACTGAGCATTTTCAGAAAGGGACAAGACCAGGAACCCTGGCATACACCAACGCTCAAAAGGAGCAAATACAGAAAGAGATTAGGTATGTAGCCTGAGGCCATAGTGCTGGTGAGTATCTAACAAGATCTAAAAGCTGGTCTTTCTGAAGTGAAAGTTCCTCTCCCTAAACAAGTCATCTCAAAATTTTCTATCACTAGTTCAGTATCAATTTCTCAATAGAAATCCTGCATTAATACACATATGAATAAACTAATCAAATGATTTTCTTACCTTGTGCTCCATACATAAATCTATGAAAGGCAAGATTAGAGTCCTCTTAGCCATAGGCTAAAGCACAGTAATTTGTTGCTGTTAGTATTTATTTTCCATCTGATAACTAATATAAGGAGATATTAAAACCATGATTCTTCCATGTTTCTAGATTTCCAAAAAATGAATTTCTGTAGAACATTCCATATATCTTCATTTAATCCACTGTCAACTTACTTTACAGTCATACTTTTAAAGTAACTTGCCTGCCTTCCTCGTTCACACACAGACAAGCCTGAGAATCCAGAATGTGAAAAACCATGCCTTTCGAGGGCTGCTCCTGGAACACGCTGCGTTCAGTGAATAGAATGTTGAAACTAACATGTAAAGGTAAAGCATGCTCTTACCTAAGTGCGTTTCTCTGAGTCCTTACACAGAGGTCTAGTTCAAATGAAAACGATTTCACGAAATTTTTCCCTGCAAACCTGACCTCAGCAATTTCTCCCTACCAGGGCATTCTACAGTGTTCAGTTTAAAGACCACATGTTCAACATTGAGCACACCCTGTCTTTCGTTCAGAAACACCAGGTATGCTCTTAGCTCTGCCATATCTTCCTACCACTTGTCTGCTGGGCAGCTGTGACCCTCATACTGACCCCTTTGTTCCCCACGGTTAGGTGTGTGTGTACTGGGCACAGCAGAGGAAGAAATTCCTTATCCCACAGCTCAGCTGGGATACACTGGAATTTCCAAAATGGGCTCTCCAAAATACTAACGGAAAAACAAAATTGAAAAAGCAACAACAACATGGTAACAAAACCGTGGAAACAGTCCTTTGTACACTGCACATTTTTTAAGCATCACATAAATTTGGTTTAACCACAAACTGGTTTGGCATACAGACCCTTGGTTCCTGTCCTCACCAAGTCTGTCTGCCCCGGGTGCCAGAGCCTAATGTGAAGAGTATTCACACGGAGCCTGTGTGCTGGTCACCTCTGGGTCCTGGGCCACTTCCATACCTCCTCTGATGTCAGATTTCCCTGCCTTTCGTCTGGGTAGCTACACCGGTAGAAAAACCAAGTCCTGAGAAGAACTCCTTTACCCTTTGGCAAGTCACCATGGCTTTGGCAACTCTCCACCAACCTCCATCCAAAAACTCAAACATTCACTTAGCACATTCTAAGGAAAACCAAACACACAAAAAATGTTGCAAGTTCTCCCCGGGCACTCACAGAAAGCTCATGTTCAGAACCCACACTTTAGAGGAGGGATTTTCAACCGGTGCGCCACAAGAATTTTCAAAATATGTAATACCTGACTATTTACTTAGGGACACTGACCTCTTTGCCCTTGGATTATCAAATAAAAAAAATGACAACAGCCAACACAATAGCCATCCAGTGTTGAATGAATCAAAATTATACCTATTTTTTTTGTCAGATAGGCAAAAAATATATTTTTGTGAGTGCCGTAGAAGCTTAGTAACTAGTCACAGAGCCATGCGATTCCACCTTCAGCTGTGGGTTATGCTGTTGCTGGGGCACTGTGGGCCCCGAATCTGGTTTATTACACACTTGCATTTGCGTTCCTGTACGACAGCAACTATGCAGAGTGCCTTCTCGCACTCTGGCACCCCTCAGGGGATGTAGGAGAGCCAGTTTCGGCCCGATCCCTACAGGCCAGGCCGAGGGACCCACCTGCCAGAGGGACCCCACTCACTCCACAGACGCCCTTTGAGCCACGGTGCCACCCCAGGTGTGGCCAACCAGGGAGGGACCACGGGAGGTTGGTTCCAGGGCATGTCTGGCCTGTCTCGCCTAGTCCCAGCCCCACTGGCCACCTTCTAATTAATTTCCTTTCAATGTGCACGAATCCGTGCACTGGTTCACTAGTATGTATATAGGATCCCCAGTTAATCATTCCCCACCCACGCCTCCCTCTGAAATTCATCAGTCTGTCCCATACTTCTGGATCTATGTCGTTCATCAGTTTATTTTGTTCATTAGATTCCACATGTGAGTGAGATCATGTGATACTTGTTTTTCTCTGCCTGTGCAGCCCTTGTTCTTTACCCAACACTAACAGCAGCAGGTTTCTTAGGCCACCCACCCCCATCTGGCATGCTCATTCAGTTCCTCTCTGAAAAGAATACTCTTAATTTTCTGTTAATTTGAAAAGTAGAGAAGATTGACATCCTCCAGCCCCTCCAGAAGAGGCTGACAATTTGTCCTTTTCTCAGATCCTTCAAGTGGCCTCCCTCACATTTACAATAAGGCAGTGTTGAAACGCGCATATAAAACAACGCACGTCTACTAAGAAAAGTCCACTCTCTGAGGCTTGGTATTGCTCTTTAATTATTAATCAAGTCAAATTAGTTGAGATATTAACATTTTTGCTCAATATATATCTCCTTTCTCTTTCCTCCTTTTAAAGATGACAGCAGGCAGCCTCTGTGATTCTTTGGTTCAGGGGAGGCAGACCATGGAGTAGCTTAAAGGTCCTATTTTTAAATTTCAAAAGCCAAAACCCAATGGAGAACTTAGAGAGTTCACAAACATCAACACAGTAGCTTTGAAGAAGCAGGATGGGAAAATGACTCACCCAGACTAAGAATGCATGTGGGGCAAAAGAGTGAGGCAACATCTGCAATTCTTCAGGGCACACAGGTCCCTGCGGGCACCTGCAAAACCTCATGAACTCAACAGTGTTGCCTGTGGGTAGATGTCACAGATGGGCACAAGCAGCCTTGAAGAAGCTCCCAGTGCCCCACACATGACAAAAGAGCATCACAGAATCTGAGGGGACCATGCAGAGTAGGACCTCAATTTCTTACCATTAACTTATATGAACCAATAACTGCTCCCAGAGTCCACCCCAGCTTCGCATGCACAAGCCCCTAGAGCTGTATGTAGCACAGCACTGGTCCAGATTATCTTCTGTATTCCTACTCCTGTAAGGACGTCCCCTCCCTCTGAACCCTAGCTGATGATCTACTGTGTGTGATTGCATCTCTTAGCCCTCCTCTCTATTTTCAGAAAAATGTCAAGTACATCATTTTTGTCACTGGATTCCACTCAGGGATGTCCCTAGAGGACATTAAAACTAGAAGATTGAGAAAGGTCCTGGGGCTTGGAGGAGAATATGCGACTTGGCCAGATGGTGCAAAATAAAAGCCTGAATTGTTACACAACCTCTTCAATAGGGATCAAGTGCATAGACTCATCCTGCTTTTACTGGAATCACTTTGTCTTCAGATGCTTGCTGGTTTTTGTTTGTTTGTTTGTTTGTTTAACTACTTTCTTCTTTCAAGGCTTCATTTTAACCTGATTTAACCAGTATGAAAGGTTAGATAACCTATACACATCTGAGAAGGTAAAAAACCAAAATGCCATGAATTGGGGGTTCTGTTCCTTCACTTTTTCTCTTTTCCCCTCTCTTCTTAGGTGTTACTATAAGCAAGTTTCCCCAAATCTTCCAATCTTCCTTTGCTTTAATATCTATACAAAATAATAAGAACCCAGATGTGGTTGGGGAAAAGAGGAATAGGCAGAGCACAAAGGATTTTTAGGGCAGTGAAAATACTATGTAGGATATTATAATGATGGATATATGGCATTATACCTTTGTCTAAACCCATAGAATCTACCACACCAAAAGTGAACATATTGTAAACTATGGATTTGGGGGTGATTGTGATGTGTCAACATAGGTTCGTGTTTGGTTAAAAAAAAATCCCATTCTGGTGAGTAGTGTTGATAATGGGGGAAGCTATGCATGTTTGGGGTCGGGGGCAAATGAGAAATCTCTGTACCTACCTTGCTATAAACCTAAAATTGCTCTGAAAAAAATAAAGTATTTTAAAAATAATAAAAAAAATAAATTATAAAAGCCCCCATGAGCACACTACAGTGGAAAATACAACATCTCCATAATATTCCTTAGACTATTGACTAGCTCCAAATTTTTAGGCCAGATTTAGATCTGAATCTCCTATCCCACCATCTTGCACACCGCAGCTGCTGTCTCCTCTGCATATCCAAAAGAAGACAGAGCTTCTTGAATTTCCAAGAGTACCAGTACTCAAGGATATGGTTTTTATTTTTTACTAAAGGCATAGGAATAATTTTGGGAGATAATGGCATGGGACCAAATAAAAAATAACTTTAACATAAATAATTAAACATTTTTATTTCAAAGTCCTTTAGTCATCATCACCACAGGGAATTTCTCAGTAGTCCCTTGTCTTCTAAGCCTTTACCTAGTAAAATTTGCTAGTTGCACTGTCACGTTCTATCCTAAAACATCTCTGTTACCCACATCTAAGCCCCTTCAACCTATCACCCCTTCCAGATCCCCATCTTCCTCTAACTTAACCACAAAGCATAATTTATTTTTATATTTATTCTTCACTCCAGACTAAGTTCCAAGGCCTATTTTTATATAACCTAAAGTCCTGTCAATGAAATATCTTAAACAAAAAAGTCACATACCCCCATGATTAATTATCACATTCCTATATGATGTAGGAACAGCAGAATTCATTTTTTTAATAGTAACAGTTTTTTCCACTTGTGAAAACTTTGAGCCTCTGTGTGTCTAAGAGAAGCAGTCATCATAGGAGGATTCAAAAGTGGAAGTACGTTCATTTTAGCTTTGCATTCCAGCTCAGGAATGGTCCCACTCTGACCACTGGGCACACTGGCTCCTGGTTTGATCATTCCTGGATCATTAGTTTACCTAATTTGCCAAAAGGTACATTTACCATGAAAGAAAATCTTAATTCAAAATACTAAGTCAGTTATTATAATATCTTTCTTTATGATTTAAACATATCTATGTCAACCATGAATACCACTAAAACAGACAGTGTTTAGATGCAGCTGATTAAAACTGAAATTTCCTAGAAGCTCTTTCCTTATAGAAACAGAAAAAAAAGAACATTTACTTTTTCTTTCCATTTTAAAAAATTCTACTTTTTTCTAAAATCCGATGATTGAAAAGGAGACATATATAATACTCTTTGTAATACTTTAAGCAATAAAACAATTAAAAAATAATAAAATCCGATGATTGGCAAAGCCAGAAATAAATTCCAGGATCTTTGCCATGCTATATTGGCTATCTTTCATCCATTCATTTCTTCATTCACACCTTTGATATTTATTTAGGTCCTGCTACAAACAGGGTAGAAAAAAGTGATTACAACTTACTTTTGCACTGATGATCACAAGAAAGCTTCTTCCAGACTCAAATAATTTTCTTGCCCAAATATAAGTTTAAATGTATTAATAACCTATGAGGGTTAGTCAATCTGAATAATGTGAAGCAAGAGCCAGAAAGAAAAAAATTCATGCTTGCACTGACTTCACCGATACAAAGCCAATACTGAAACATAAGCATTGAAGAAATGTCCTGATATTTTCACTTCCTCTTTCACTGAATGCTGAGGGGTGAACTTCTTGGTGGTTGTTTATTTTTGCCTAGGCAAGTGGAACCAAACATGACAGCCAACTTACAAAGCAATGTGTTTGTACACTGTGAATCATGGAACCCAGCATTTAAGGAACAGTATTCTAGAAGGGACACAGGGACCAGGGACAGAAAAAAATAAAAAATAAAAAACACCAAAATTAAAATGATAAAAGCTAATGTCTTCAGATGAGAGTTTCTCATTGCTTCAGTTTGTGAAATAAAATCACAATTTTTAAACATTATCAAACTCGATATAAGCACATCAGCAAAATTACATGGTCTAAAAAAACCCACATTACTTATAAATCATAACTCATTGTTTATGCACTTGTGTGAAAACATGATTTAGTGTTACTGCTACTGAATGGCTTTACCCTAATCCATATTGTATTTAGAAAAGGATGTGTGGTACAAGCATCATGGTTAAGTCAAGTTCTGCTTGAATTAATACTCAATACCTCAAGCTTGGTTGTTATAACCTCCTGATTGTCTTCCAGCCTCTCTACTACAATAGATCCTCAGACCACTGCCAGACTGCCCTGACTAAAACAATGCTTACTCTAAAGTATGCCCATGGAATGTCTCCCCATTGTCTAATAAATAAAGTAAGAAGGCTTCATCCTGGCATTTGAGGTTCTCCACAATATGACACCAATCTAACTCTTTATCTGATATGTGAGCCTTCTACTCCAACTGTACTGGGTTTCTCACTGCTCCCCAAACAAACAATCCAGATTCCCTTCTCCATAACCTTGTTTATGCTGTTTCTCCAGATGTAACCATGTTAAAAGTTCGTGGGAAAACAGAGCTCCTTGATGAAACTTTCCTGATCTTTCCTTCCCACAAAGATTTTTCCTTTGAATTTCTAGAGCAGTTTCTCAACCTCAACACTATTGATATTTTGGTCCAGGTAATTTTATGCAGGAGGCTGTCCTGTGCACTGCAGGATGTTTGGCAGCATTCCCGGCCTTTACTCTATTGGTGACTCTACCCAATAGAGGTCACCTCCCAGCAGTGACAAGCAAGTGACTCCAAACATTGTCAAATATACTCAAGGAGGGTCAAAATCACCCTCCGTTGTTCCAGATCATTATTTTCTGTATCATTCTTATTGCCACTTAAACATATTTTATGTGGATCTTACTTTTTAAGCTATATAGTTTTAGTACAAATGTTATGTCTTATTTTGAATCCCTAATAGAGCACTGCAGTAAATGCTCAATAAATATTTAAAATTTAAATTCTTAGTATCTGAAAGTTAGAAATAACGGGAAAATTCATTTTCCCGTCATTTCTTAATGTGGAAACTGAAAACCCGAAGTAAAGCTATTTGCTCATATTAAAGCGTGTTGGTAGGCTAGTTCTCCTCTTCCCAAACAGGCAATATTAACTCTATAATACATCTCATCTCATTGAATCAATTATGAGAGATTTACTTAACCTCACATCAACACAGGAAAACAATATTCTATAGTTTTGTTGAGAGTTCTTTATATAACTCTGATTTAATAGTGTGCACATGTTTTATTAATACCCGGATATTTTTATATATATAAAAATATTTGTAGTTTATGGTATAAGAAGGAAAGAGACCCTGAAATTGTGGTTGAAAGATTAGAGTTTAGCATGTATAGTTGTGTGATCTTCAGTAGGCTACTTAACTTGTGTCTCCACACCTCATCTTTTTAATTATTATGCAGAAATAAAATAAACTCCTTGAGAGAGGGGATATTGTTTTATTGCTACCATATCCCCAGTAACTGGCACAAAGCACGGCATCCTCCAAATACTTGCTAAATGACTGACTGTTCAATTAGGGATATAGTGCGGACTTGTTTTAACTTATTATGAGAATAAAACTAGGTAAAATATGTTTTAATCCTGGAAATGATAAAGTGGTAGACAAATGCAAGATATCATTACACTCTAAAATGTTTAAAGGATTTAAATGTTCAAAAATAGTGAAGTAAGAAAGTATAATTAAAATTTATGAGATATTGTGAAAACAGTACTTTAGCAGAAATTTTCAGCATTAAATACCTGAGTTAGAATAGTCTTGAATCAATGAACTCAACTTCCACCTTAAACACCTAGGAAAACAACAAAAACTAAAATCTAAAGAAGAAATGAAATAATAAAGAGCAGAACATAAAATAATAGAACAGAAAACTAATGAAATCAAAGCTGTTCCACATTATTTGTCATCAAGTAATGTAAATTTAAACAGTGCCAAAACACCACACACCTATTAGAATGTCCAAAATTCAGAACACTGACAACACCTAATGTTGCTAAGGATGTGGAACATTAAGAACTCTCATACATCGTTGGTAGAAAATGGTACAGCCATTTTGAAAGACAGTTTGGCAATTTCTTATAAAACTAAACATACTCTTATCATACAATCTGGCAATTGTACTTTTGGTATTTACTCAAAGGAATTAAATACTTGTGACTACACAAAGATGTTATAACAGCATTATTCATAATTCCCCAAACTTGGAAACAAACAAGGTGCCCTTCAAGTAGGTAAAAAGATAAATAAACCATGGTACATCCGGACAATGTATTATTATTAAGCACTAAAAAGAAATGAACTATCAAGCCACTAGAAGACATGGAGAAAAATTCATTTTACTAAGTAAAAGAAGGCAATCTGAAAAGACTACATAATGTGTGATTACAACTATATTGCATTCTGGAAAAGACAAAACTATAGAGACAGTATAAAGATCAGTGATTTCTTGGGTTTGGTAAGGGAGAAATAGGTGGAACACAGAGTATTTTTTCAGGTAGTAAAAAAATTCTGTACTATAATATAATTATGGGAATCTGTTATTATAAGTTTGTCCAGACCCATAGTGTGTACAATAACAAGAATGAAACCTAAGGTAAACTATGGACTTTGCATGATTTCAATACATTGAAAACGTACCATTCTGGTGAGTGATGTTGATAATGGGTAAAGTTATACATGTGTGGAGACAGTGTATATAGGAAATCTCTGTACCTTTCTCTCAATTTCGTGGTAAACAGAAAACTCAACTAAAATTTTTCTTTTTTATAAAGTTTCTTCTTTGATGTAGTTAATGAAATCAATTAAACTCTAGTTAGACTGATTGGGGAGAAAGAGAATATACAAATTACTAATGTCAAAATGGAACAGATGATGTCACTGTAGGTTCTATAGATATTAGAAAGATAAAGGAATATTATAAATACATGGTATCCCAGAAATGTATACACACTTTGAATAATTATTCATTCCAATGGGTTAAATCTGAAAAGAAAGGAACATCAATTGAGCTATCAGAAAAAAAATGTGTATACATTTTTTGGGATATTATATATATATATATATATATATATATATATATATATATATATATCCTATCTAATAAAAGAGAAACATGGTAATTAGCGTACGACCGCTACCCTTCCCATTGGCTGATCAGGGCAATATGCAAATTAACTGCCAGCCAAGATGGTGGCTGGCAGCCAGGCAGCTTGAAACTAACATGAGGCTTGCTTGCTTCAGTGACAGAGGACTCCAACATTCCCCACCTGCTGCTGCAGGCCTCTGAGCTGCAACTCTAAGCAACTATGTTACAAATATAGAAGCTAAACAAAACCCCAGAAACCTGCTTTAGTCGCCGGGCTTCAGCCAGCAGGATCGCAACATTGTTTCAAATACAGAAGGTAAACAAAGGCCAGAAACCTGCTTTCAGCAGCGGAGGCCTAAGAGCTGGAGTCAAGCCTCAAAGCTAAAGCTGGCCCAGAATAAAAAAAAAGAAAAAAAGGAGTGGTTGGGAGGTTCAGTCACCCGCCAGCCTGAAAACAGCCCAAAGCCCCTCACCCAGACTGGCCAGGCACCCCAGTGGGGACCCCCACCCTGAAGGGTGTGTGACCAGCTGCAAACAGCCATCATCCCCTCACCCAGGCTGGCCAGGCACCCCAGTGGAGACCCCCATCCTGATCCAGGACACCTTTCAGGGCAAACCAGCCGGCACCCACCCGTGCACCAGGCCTCTATCCTATATAGTAAAAGGGTAATATCCCTCCCAGCACCGGGATCAGCAGAGCCATGAGGCCTCCCAGCACCGGGATCAGTGTGACAGGGGGAAGCGCCCCAACTCTCCTATAGGCCCTACTCTGTGAGTGACAGGGGGGTGCTCCTCAACCACCTGATCGGCCCTGCTCTGTGTGTGACAGGGTACGGAGCCCCAACCCCCTGATTGGCCCTGTTCTGTGCGTGACAGGGGGTGGCGCCGCAACCTCCCCATCGACCCTGCCTTCAGTGTGACGGGGGCCCTACCCTGAGCATGACTGAGGGTGGCATCGCAACCTCCCAATCAGCCCTGTTCTGTGCATGACAGGGGAAGGTGCCCCAACTCCCCAATCGGCCCTGCTCTGAGCCCAACCAGGGGCTGCACCTAGGGATTGGGCCTGCCCTCTGCCACCCAGGAGCAGGCCTAAGCCAGTAGGTCGTTATCTCCCGAGGGGTCCCAGACTGCGAGAGGGCACAGGGCGGGCTTAGGGACCCCCCCCTCGCCCCCAAGTGCACAAATTTTTGTGCACCGAGCCTCTAGTGTGTATATATATATATATATGTATATATATATATATATATATATATATATATATATATATATATATATATATATATATATATATAGGATAGATTGATACTATGAATAGATTTATACCTATAAATCAACAACTTAACAGAAATAAATTTCTTGGAAAAACAAAAGCTCATTCAAGAAGAAATAGATAACTGGAATAATGTTTTATTTTAAAGAATTTGATTTTATAGTTAAAAACTTACCCATAAAGAAAACTTCAGATAGTTACTAAATATTTAAGAATAAATAATTCCAGTTTTACACAATTTTTTCTAGAAAATTAAAAACAAAGAAGTGCTTCCTAATATATGCTATGAGGCCAGTGTCCCTCTGATATCAAATCAAGACAAATATATTACAAGAAAAGAACATTACAGATCAATATCCCTCATGAACATAAAAGCAAATTTCCTAAACAAAATTTTAGCAAATAGATTACAACAATATATAAAAAAGTAATGCATTATATTCAAGAGGACTTTATCACAGCAATGCAAAGCAGTTTTAAGACTTGAAAACTTACTATACTAAGAAACTTAAGAAGAAAAAACCACATGATTAACACCATTGTCACAAAAATAGCATTTGATTAAGTTCAATATTGATTCTTGATTACAATTTTTTTAAAAAACCTCTTAGAAACTCATAATTAAAGCTATTTTTCTCAGTTTGGCAAAGTGAACTTCTGTAAAGCCTACAGCTAACATCAGACATTGGTAAAGAGTGAATGTTTTCCCTTTTCAGATCAAGACCAAGATATGAAGGAAATAAGTAAAAGGAGACATGAGTAATAAAATATACCGGGAATTCAACAAATAGTAAGAGCTCTGGAAAGAAATGAAAAAAGTTGGAAAAATTAGGTTCAAAAATTGATTCAAAATTTTTCCCAGAGTCTGAAAATGAAAGGGTCCAGCTAGTGACCAAACCATTGTGTGAAATAAGGCCAACACCATATCCTGTAATTGTAGACTTTCCAAATACAGAATATTGTAATGCAAAGAGTTAATGCATCCAACCAAGTATTTATAACAAAGGGCATTCCACTAGGTACCATGAGACATACAAAAGTAAGCTAAAGATCATCCCTATCTCCAAAAGAATCTCTAAATATAAAAGGCTAATATGCTAAATGTCTGACCATCCGACCAGTGGCTATGACACGCACTGGCCATTTACAGAGAAATGGTGCCACAGACCTGGTGCCCACAAAGCAACACTCAGCTTCCTCCAAGTGGGACACAGGCCCCACCACCACCACCCTGGAGCTACACCCCACCAAATCACAGCCAGTGCTGCCGAGACCCCATGGTGCAAAATGCGGCCCACAGCCCAGCCCAGCCCAGAAACAGTGGCTGTGGGTGCCAGGTAATGATGTCATGTAGCAATGCCCGGCTTCCTCTCCCTAGTGACTAGCCTCCTTGCAGTTTCTTCAGTCCAGGAACATGACTTGCTTTATAGTCAGGTGGAAACATTTTACACTTTAACAAAATGTTTGTGAAGTATTTTCCTGTGACTCATCTCATTTGATCCTCACAGAAGTCCTGAAGTAGGTAGATAGGAGACTCAGTGGAATTCTGTTTTCCTTTCACTAGCCAGAAAACAGAGGTTTAGAAAGCTTAGAACCTTGACCTGACAGAAAAGAAGTAATAAATGCTGGACCTTGAAAATGAAATTCACTGTGCAGAATATAGTTGAACATTACTGCAGTTAAATATTTTACCTTTTGTTCTCCCTGCATGATCTACAATAATAATCTGCTTCGTGTTGTTTACTGCTGTGTTGCTGACAATGACCTGAAAGAGAAGTTAGGGTGCTTCACTGAGCTGAAAAAAAGTTTAGGTAAAACAGAAAGCAGGTGTAATTAAGCAAGTTTATCTATATATATAAAGCTCTCACTGGCACCAATCACGTGTGTGTTTCCATCAGTCATTGTCGATCATGAATTTGGTTGACACTTCTATTATAAACAAAGGGTGAATAGTGATATTAAAATATTTCTTCTAATTAATTTCCTTTCAATGTGCATGAATTCATGCATCGGGCCTCTAGTAAATAAATAAAAAGGTAGGTGAATATTTTATTATCATAATCACAGGACATCAGCCACTACATTTTCCTCTTATCTTGGTTTCTATCTTTAAATTTTTTCTTTTTTTTAAAAAAAAAGCCACTTTAGGATGTGTCTGCTTGTGATACTGGGCCCATGCACTGGGTAAGGAAAGCCAGCCCCTTTTTCATCTGAGCTCTGTTCACCACCACACACATACTCACATACTTTTCACACACAATCACATATACACATACACACATACATACACATGTGCACAAAATTGTACCCACATTTTCACAGTCATGTGTTTACACACACATTCACACACACGCACACACAAATAAGTTGGGTCCTTGTAAAGGATCCATTCCTTTGTCAGGAAAAGGTTGAGTTTCTTAGTTTTCCAGAGTAGAAGAGGATTAGGCCACTTGAGATTAGAAATGAGGTCTATAATTTATACTCTTTTTTCCTATCTCCTCCTATATTTTTCTAGACTTTTAAAACTTTACTTGATATTCAAATTAGGAAATAGTGTCCTCTAATTGTTTTATAACATGCCTCTCAAACAGCGCTTCCACTGCTAGCTTTTCAGTGGCAACTGAAATCAGTTTTTCTCTGCTCTGGGCACTGTCCATTATCCCACCAACAAGCCTTGCTCTGCCATCCCACTCATCACTATTAGAGTAATTCAAACCCCTGGCCTTCAACGATGTGGAAGATTTAACTCCCAGCACCTCTGAAGAAGGACTTTCCAACGTTCCTGGAGTCAGACATGAAATTGATGTACTAAGCTCTCATCAGGCATCTGATTCTGGATTCCTTTCTATCTGCATTCTGGAGGAGGGATGTCAGCTGAATTTAGGGGTGACTTTGAAACAGGATTTGAAAAAAAATGTTTGAGAAGCCAAGAGTGCCAGCCAGACTCATAGAATGCTTTATACTTTAGAGCTAATGTAATTTGTATTCTTGTCAAATTGTGTCTCATTCTTTACAAGTGAACTTGCCACATTATACAGACTTTAGTCCATTTTTTAGAGACAAACCCTACATTATAGTCTAGAGGCCCAGGGCATGAATTCATGCACCTTGAAAGGAACTGTGGGCCTCGAGGCTGTGGTTGGCACAGGGGTGGGTCTCAGCCCATCCTCTGTACCCCTGCCCAGCCCCTCCCACCACGGCCCCCAGTCCCCTCTCTGCCTGCAGCCCTGCTCCCACCACTGCTGCCCCCATGTGCCGACGACGCCAGCCCCACTCTCACCCACTGATGGCATGGAGTGAATGAGGCCAAAGCCAGCAGTGGGTGTGAGCGGGGCCAGCACTATCAATGGGTGTGAATGGCGGCCGCTGCCCCGATCGCCCCTTAGGAGCAGGGGGAGGTGGAGAAGCCCTCAGGGGCGATTAGAGCCAGCAGCTGCTGCTCTCACCCGCTAATGGCACCAAGCGATTGGGACCAGCACTGGGCACTAGCAGCAGGTGTGAACAGCGGCTCTTGCACCAGCTGCGGGTGTGAGTGTGGCTGGCACTGGAAGTGGGTGCAAGCAGCGGCTCCAGTGCCGGCAGAAGGTGCAACTTGGGCCAACACTGGCAGCAGGTGTGAGCACCGGGTGGGACTGCAGTGCATGGAAGCAAAGAATTTTCAATAACCACCAGAGGCTCGCCCCAATTACAGCAACTCGCTCCCCACCTTGGTCTGGTGCCCCTGCTTACCTGCTCCACCATCCTGCCGCAGCCAATGCCTGCCATGTTCCGTGCAAGCCCCCTGGTGGTCAGTGCATGTCACAGCAACTGGTTGTTCGGTTCTTCCAGTTGTTCTGCCGTTCGGTCTATTTGAATATTAGCCTTTTATTACATAGGACTAGAGGCCCGGTGCATGAAATTCATGCACGGTTGGGAGTGTGTCCCTCAGCGCAGCCTGCACCCTCTCCAATCTGGGACCCCACAAGAAATGTCCACCTGCCCTAAACAGGCAGTCGGACATCCCTCTCACAATCCAGGATGGCTGGCTCCCAACTGCTCATCTGCCTGCCTGCCTGATTGCCCCTAACTGCTTCTGCCTGCCTGCCTGATCGCCCCCTAACCACTCTCCTGCCAGCCTGATCGACGCCTAACTGCTCCCCTGTTGGCCTGGTTGCCCCTAACTGCCCTCCCCTGCTGGCCCAGTCATGCGTAACTTCCCTCCCTTGCCAGCCTGGTCGCCTCTAACTGCCCTCACCTGCCAGCCTGATTGCCCCTAGCTGCCCTCCACTGCTGGCCTGGTCCCCCCCAACTGCCCTCCCCTGCAGGCCTGGTTACCCCCAACTGCCCTCCTTTTCAGGCCTGGTCCCTGCCAACTGCCCTCCCCTGCAGGCCTAATCACCCACAACTGCCCTCCCCTGCTGGCCATCTTTGACCACATGGGGGTGGCCATCTTGTGTGTTGGAGTGATGGTCAATTTGCATATTACCTCTTTATTAGATAGGACTAGAGACCCAATGCACAAAAATTTGTGCACTGGTGGCGGGGGGGTTGTCCCTAAACCCCACTTGTGCCCTCTCACAGTCTGGGACCCCTTGGGAGATAATGACCTGCTGACTTAGGCCTGCTCCCGGTTGGCAGAGGACAGGCCCAATCCCTAGGTTCAGCCCCTGGTCGGGCTCAGAGCAGGGCTGATTGGGGAGTTGGGGCGCCGCCCCCTGTCATGCAGAGAGCAGGGCGGATCAGGGGGTTGGGGCGATGCCCCCTGTCACGCACAGAGCAGGGTGCATCAGGGGGGTTGGGGCTCCGTACCCTGTCACGCACAGAGCAGGGCTGATCAGGGGGTTGGGGCACTGCCCCCTGTCATGCACAGAGCAGGGCCGATCAGGGGGTTGGGGCGCTGCCCCCTGTCACACTCAGGGCAGGGCCGATGGGGAGGTTGTGGCTCCACCCTGTCACACACAGAGCAGGGCCGATCAGGGGGTTGGGGCGCCTTCCCCTGTCACGAACAGAGCAGGGCGGATAGGGAGGTTGTGGCCCCGCCCCCTGTCACACACAAAGCCGCAGGGCAATCAAGGGGTTTGGGCACTGCCCCCTGTCATGCTGCTCCAGGGGCCAGGAGGCCTCACAGCTCTGCTGATCTCAGTGCTGGGAGGCCTTGCAGCTCCGCTTGACACTGGGGCAGTGAGGCCTTGCTGCTCCGCTGATCCCGGTGCTGGGAGGCCTTGCTGCTCTGCTGATCCCCATGTTAGGAGGCCTCACTGCTCCGCTGATCCCGGTGCTGGGAGGCATATTACCCTTTTACTATATAGGATAGAGGCCTGGTGCACAGGTAGGGGACAGCTGGTTTGCCCTGAAGGGTGTCCCGGATCAGGGTGGGGGTCCTGCTTGGGTGCCTGGCCAGCCTGGATGAGGGGATGATGGCTGTTTGCAGCTGGTCACACACCCTTCAGGGTGGGGGTCCCCACTGGGGTGCTTGGCCAGTCTGGGTGAGGGGCTGAGGGCCGTTTCAGGCTGGCGGGTGACTGAAGCTCCCAACCTCTCCTTTTTTTTCTTTTTTTTTATTCTGGGATTTATTTACCTTCTATGGCTGCCACTGGAACTGAGAGCCAGCTTTAGCTCTGAGGCTCGGCTCCAGCTCTGAGGCATCAGCTGCTGAAAGCAGGTATCTGGGTTTGTTTGGGTTCTATAATTGAAACATTGTTTATTAGAGGGCAAGCTCAGACCCCAGCAGTGGCAGGCGGGGAACCTTGGCTTCCTCCTTCACTGGAGCAAGCAAGTCTCCTGTTTGCTTCAGCTGCCTGGCTGCCGGCCGCCATCTTGGTTGGCAGTTAATTTGTATATTTTGCTTATTAGTCAATGGGAAGCGTGTTGGAGGTATGGTTAATTACCATGTTTGTCTAGTATTAGATAGGATAATGCCTCTCATGACCTCTCCAGCCAGTGGCAATGCTTTCGTGTCTTCTACATTTGTTGCTACTCTGGATTAAGCTTTACCCCTAAGCGCTTGTTAAAATGCACATCTGTTACTCAGGAAGTTAACAGAAGAGCCCATCTGTTTGTCCAGAAAGCAAACTTGTGGCAGTCTGTCACAGTGTTCTCTAAGAAGGTAGCTGGCTGTCTTGAGCAGAAATGGTTCCCTGCCTGTCTTAGCTACTCAGCTGCTGATTATAAGTCTCACTTTTCCTCAAATGTGTTTTTCCTTCAGCAAGAAATCATGTGGTATTGTCTTTCTCTGACTGGCTGTGCATCAAGGCCAGTTTGGGAACAGGTCAGTAAAATTCCCAGGGTACCCAAGATCCATCTCTGCCTGCCTCCATCTGTTGGCTACCTGTTAGGTTTAGTCACTGAAAGAGCCTCTGGCAGTACTCGAGTTGCATGAAGTAGATTCTCAATGAGTCACCAGGTAGGGACAAGGGGTGCTCACCAGATGGATACAGGTTCAAACTCAGCGCCAGTGCTGGGTTTGAGGCCACTCAGCAAAAGTCACAGGGTTTACTGGGTCTAGCTGCCCCCCACTGGGCACCTGCAGACCTTTGTGGTGGGTCATCAGGATTAGGCTAATGGAGCTTATCAGGCCAAAACAGACCAAGATTTGGCCATGTAAATGGAAAGCTCTGCACCAGTCAGTAGGAGAGGGAAAAATGGCCCCATTGAAGAGCCACACAACTCAGTGTGTCCCAGATTCTGCTGTCAGCCTTAGCTCATCAGGGCAGCCAGGAATCTGGAAGGTGGGGCAGCCGGGAGCCCAGACAGTAGGGCTATTGGACCTCCCATGTGGGGAGGTGTCGCTGGTCAGGTTCACAGGAAAGTGAGGGAATGGTCCTTGCCCCAAAGCTGCACAACTCAGTCCCTGTCACCCACTGAGTCTGCTCAGACCTCTGCACCCCAGTTCAGGCCGCTAATTTTTCAGCAGGGCATGAGCTCCACAGGGTGATGTGACAGGGAACCCGGAGTTCAAGGCTATTGCAATCCCCCAGGCTGATGCTGTAAGGTGCTGAAAGGAGTTTTCAGAGGTAAAATAGGCAGGTTTAGGGAGTTTTATGAATTAGGGGGTACGGTATGTGGGGTGGGAGGAACCACGGGGCTGCAAAGCTGGGGGGTTGGGAGCTGTCAAAGGCATACACTCACAGAATAAAGATAGAGGAAGACACTCATTTACAGAATAACGGGGGAAGAAGACACTCATTCTCAGAATAAAGAGGAAGGCCACAGGGAATAGAAAAACAAAAGCGATAAAAGGAGGGAGACCTCATGTGGGGTTTGAGCTCTGAAGCTGCTATAGTGACCGATCAGAGGGGATATCAGGACACAAATAACTGCAGCCTTTATAAACCTTAGGAAAGAGGGACTTAGTAGGTCTCTTTCCCCCTCCCCATGGGAGTCTGTGCTTGTTTACCAATAAATTTCCACCTTTTCCTATACCACCTTTTGTCCATGGCTTCATTCTTCAAATCCACCTGGACAAGAACCCAGGAAATCACCTTTGCATCCTGCCAGAGGGAAACAACACATTTCAATGCTTCACCAAAGAAAGAGGGCATCTGCAGTGTGGGAGGATAATTCAGCACCGGGATCCTGGCAGCTGTCCCTTCAGCCTTCTCCCCAGAGCCACCAACCCTCAGTCTCTCCTCTCATACAACTCCCATCCACTCCTCCCTCCTTCTGCTGGAGTCCAAAGGGAGTGGTGAATGTGACTTCGTGTGCCAACCCTTTAAGGGGGTACCTGGGTTTCTAACAGACTCCTGTCTCTTCCTGGTGGTCAGAATCCCCACTGATTTTCACACCAGATGTTAGGTAGGTGCCTCTTCTCACCTCTGGTGCTCTGGGCTGGGGAGTCTGGCCTGGGGTTGTGACCCCTTGCTCCTCAGGGGGAAGCTTTGTACCTAAGACGTCTCTCCAGACCTTTTTTGTATCTCTACCCTTCCTACCAGTCTCCATGTGGCTCCTCTGTAAATCCTTGGATATAAGACTTCTCTTCAGCTGGCCTTCAGTTGGTTATTTAAGATGACTGTTCTTTATTTTAGTTGTAATTCCTGTTTGGTCCTGGGAGGAAATAGGTATACTCTCCACCTACTCTACCACCATCTTGGATCTTGTCTTAAATGTATTTTAAATATTCACACAACATATCTACACATGTAATTTCAAAAAAAATGCAAATTATTTCAGCTGGTTAAATTTAGAGTACTTATAATAAAACCAATTCCACAGTGCTCTCTGGCACTATTCCCAGAACATCACCGTTTGATTGGGAATTGTTTAAACTTTAATTCATTTTAAGCCCTCTTTCTCCCAATTCTGTTCCTCTTAGAAGGTCACATTTGAAATAGTGACTGCAATTGCATTCACTCTCTTATTAAATCATGTATCTCAGCAGTTTGGATATTTTTCTGCTACCCATTTGGATGTTTTTCCAGCCACATGTAGAATGTGTGGTGAGATGGAAAGGATGCATTTATATGATTATGGGTATATTTCTGTGTTTTACCTTTTCTTTCCAAAAGCACCTGCTAGAAGTCCATTTCTCTTTTGTACCAATACATGCTACTGTGTTCTCCTCGTATCTTTCCCTTTTCCTTTAAAACGTTTAAGGTGATAGCAAAACACTCTTGCTAAACATTCCACCACCAAACTCTAGAAAAATAAACAAACAAACAAAAACAAATCAAAGTGTTCAGATTCCCTAAGTCAAACAAGTTCACTTTTTATAAACTCATAATTGTACTGCTTTTTCCCCCCTAACTAGTGCTTCCCAAATTTTGTTCAGGCCAATTTTTGTTGGCCTTAGGAAAAGAAAATGGAAAGGATGGCTGCAGAGGCTGGAAGAAGGGCTTCAGATAGGGCCTCGAGTGGATATTCAAGCCTAATCTTATATACAGAGCCCTTTACATGTGGCTTTTATCACTTTACTAGAGACCTGGTGCACGAGATTTGTGCACTGAGGAGGGGGGTCCCTCAGCCCAGCCTGCGCCCTCTCACAGTCTGGGATCCCTTGGGGGATGTCCACCTGATGGCTTAGACCCAGGGATCGGGTCTAAGCCATCAGGCGGACATCCCTCTCATAGTCCGGGGCTTTCGCAATCTGGGACCCCTCACTCCTTACCGCTTGCCTGCAGCAGAGGCAGGAGAGGCTCCCACCTCTGCTGCGCTCGCCAGCCATGAGCCCGACTTCTGGCTGAGTGGCATTCCCCCTGTGGGAGCACACTGACCACCAGGGAACAGCTCCTGCATTGAACATCTGCCCCTGGTGGTCAGTGTGCATCATAGCGAGTGTTCTGCCTTTCAATTTGAATATTATGCTTTTAATATATAGGACTAGAGACCCGGTGCACAAAAATTTGTGCACTCGGGGGGAATGGGGGTCTCTCAGCCCAGCCTGTGCCCTCTCGCAGTTCTGGGACCCCTCAGGGAATGACCACCTGCTGGCTTAGGCCCACTCCCCGGGGGATTGGGCCTAAGATGGCAATCAGACATCCCTCTGGCAGCCCAGCAGCCCTCAGGGGATGTCCACTTGCCAGCGGGGAGCAGGCCTAAACTGCAGTCGGACATCCTTTGTGCTGCTGAGGAGGCAGGAGAGGCTCCCACCACCACCGCTGTACTGGCAGCCATCAGCCTGGCTTGTGGCTGAGCAGAGCTCCTCCCATGTAAGAGCGTCCTGACCACCAGAGGGCAGCTTCTGCATTGAGCATCTGCCCCCTGGTGGTCAGTGTGTGTCATAGTGACCAGTCATTCCCAGTCTTTCTGCTGTTAGGGTCAGTTTGCATATTACCCTTTTACTATATAGGATAGAGGCCTGGTGCATGGGTGGGGGCCGGCTGGTTTGACCTGAAGGGTGTCCCAGGTCAGGGTGGGGTTCCTGCCTGGGTGCCTGGCCAGCCTGGATGAGGGGATGATGGCTGTTTGCAGCTGGTCACACACCCTTCAGGGTGGGGGTCCCCACTGGGGTGCCTGGCCAGTCTGGGTGAGGGACTGAGGGCTGTTTTCAGGCTGGTGGGCGACTGAAGCTCCCAGCCTCTCCTTTTTTCTTTTTTTCTTTTTTTATTCTGGGATTAATTTACCTTCTATAGCTGTCACTGGAGCTGAGAGCAGGGTCCAGCTCTGAGGCCATTGCCAGCTGAAAGCAGGTACCTGGGTTTGTTTAGATTCTATAATTGAAACTCTGTTGCCATCACTGGCTGCTCTAAGCTCTGAGGCCGCGCAGGCTGAAAGCAGGTTTCTGGTGTTTGTTTAGGTTCTATAATTGCAACATTGTTTCATCCGGAGCTCAGAGCTGAGCTGCGGCAGGAGGGGAACATTGACTTCCTCCATCACTGGAATAAGCAAGCCTCACGTTCATGTTCGCTTCAGCTGCCTGGCTGCCGGCCGCCATCTTGATTGGCAGTTAAGTTGCATATCTTTCTGATTAGCCAGTGGGAAGGGTAGCAAAGTTACGGCTAATTACCATGTTTCTCTTTTATTAGATAGGACTAGTGACCCAGTGCATGAAATTCATGCACAGGGCGGGAGTCCCTCATCCTGGCCTGCACCCTCTCCAATCTTGGACTCCTCGGGGATGTCTGACTGCTGGTTTAAGCCCAATCCCGCAGGGAGTTGGACATCCCTCTCACAATCCGGGACTGCTCCTAACCACTTCTACCAGCCAGCCTGATTGCCCCCTAACCGCTCCCCTGCCGGCCTGATTGATGCCTAACTGCTCCCCTCCTGTCCTGATGGCCCCAACTGCCCTACCCTGCTGGCCTGGTTGCCCCCAACTGCCCTCCCCTGCCAGCCTGATCTCCCACAACTGCCCTCCCCTGCCTCGACCTGCCTCCTCCTCCGGGACCGGCCTCCTCTATGCCCTGCCTCCTCTGTGCACGTGACCATCTTGTGGCAGCCATCTTGTGACCACATCATGCGCGAGAGTCACCTAGGCTTTTGTTAGTATAGATGTTACAACCAGCTCACACATTTTCTTAGCAACTCTTTCCCTCTACCCACTCCTTTACTGACCCAACCCCTTTACTCTTTTATCATACTTTACATACAAACTATGTACCAGGCACTGGGTTACCCATTTTATATAAATTGTATTCCTTCATCCTCACATAATCTTACAAGTCATACATTACCTTGTTTCTTTTAAACCTAGGAACATTGAGGCTCACGGAGGTTAAATTGCTTGCACAATGCCCATAGACAATAAGAAGCCAAGCCTAGATGTGTACCCAGGCCTGTCTCACTGTTTAAAATACATATTTATTTAAAAGGAGTAATAAGTAGAGGGTAGTAGCAGATGAGCACAAAAGTGATAAACCTATACTGTGGTTTAATCAAAACTCTAGCATGTATCAGTGTGTTGGAAAGACTCAACCAACAACTTTCATAATCCTCTTATTTTGTAACTGGAAATGGTATTTGGTTTCAGTAAGGAAAGCTCTCAGCCATAAGTAACAGTCGTCAGCTCAATTTTAATGGGTAACCTTATTTTCTCACACACATAGAAATCTAGAGCAGTGTTGTACAATCTACACTAATAAAAAGAGAAAAATGGTAATTGGTGTACAACGCTACCCTTTTCATTGGCTAATCAGGGCTATATGCAAATTAACTGCCAAAAAGATGGCGGTTAATTTGCATATGTAGGCACAATGCAGGGAGGTGAAAGGGAAAGCAGGAAGAAGTCCCCTGCCACTGACAGTGATCGGAAACCCAGGGGGGAGCTAAGAGCTGGGGGGCAGGGCAAAGGCGGCCCTGGGGCCGCCTTTGCCCTGCCCCCCAGCCATGATCGGAGAATCAGGTGCCTTTGCCGCCCTGGCCAGTGATAGCAGGAAGTAGGGGTGGAGCCAGCGATGGGAGCTGGGCACGGTCGAAGCTGGCAGTCCCAGGAGCTAGGGGCCCCTTGCCTGGGCCTAACGCGAAGCCCACGATCGCGGGGCCGCTGCAGCTGCGGGTCCCCGCTGCCTGGGCCGGACGCCTAGGCCAGAGGCGTTAGGCCTAGGCAGGGGCGGAGCCTGCAACCGCGGGGAGCTGGGGGTCCCCTGCCCAGGCCTGACACCTCTGCCAGAGGCCTCAGGCCTGGTCAAGGGGCTGATCCGGTGATTGGTGATCGGAGGGTGATGAGGGTCAACTCCTCTGGCCGAGGCATCAGGCCTGGGCGGGGGGCCGATCCTGCGATTGGAGGGTGATGGGGGTCAATGCCTGAGGGCTCCCAGTATGTGAGAGGGGGCAGGCTGGGCTGAGGGACACTCCCACCCCCCCCCCCCCGACACACACACCCAGTGCACGAATTTCGTGCACCAGGCCCCTAGTAGAAATAAAATGTGAGGGGGAAAAATCAGGTGGCACAGGTAATAGCAAAGTCTCTAGGAGCCACACTGAAAAAGTAAAAGGAAACACATAAAGTTCATTTTAAATATATATTATATTTAACGCAATGTATCCAATGTATTACCATATCAACATGCAATTCGTAGTATAAAAATAGTAATGACATCATTTTCTTTCTTTTTTCATGCTAAGTCTTTGAAATACAATGTGCATTTTTCATTAACAGCATATCTTAACTTAGACTAGCCACATTTCAAGTGTTTATGTACCAGAGGTAGCTTGTGATGATGATATGGGACCACCCAGGTAAGGGCAATGGCTGCTGGAGTTAGATTCCTAGTTTCCAGGGCATTCCCCATGTATGTAACACCTCAAGTTCACAAAGCAATTACATTTTATCAGAATCACAAGCAGGAAGAGGGAAGAAGCACCACCACCAAAGTCTTTCCCAGAATATCTCTACTTAATTCATGAACTGTGTCCCAGAGTGACACTTTGTCACAGGAGGGGCTGGGAAAGTGCGAAATTAGGTTTTTCTTATTTCCAGTAGAAGTACATGATGAAGAAGGGGGTTGGAGATAGAAATATACTTATTAACCGACTAGGTCAAGCACAGGCACTGATTTAAAACACAAAAAAAGAATACATTTTGAAGCAATAAAAACTCCAGGAATCACAGAAACACATTCTGCTTCACTTTCTGATATTTATATATTTAATTAAATAACAAATAGGTTTTCCTTTCAGAATAATGCCTACTTAACTCATTTAGGCCACTTGCCAACTAATATCTGAGAGGAGAAAGAGACATGCAGCATCAGGAATGAAGTGTCTGGGGAGAAAGTGGGTCTCAGAAGACAAGGGGATCAACCTCACTATCCCCACAGATCTTTCCATGGTGAGGTCTCTGTAAACATAGACGAGTGCCCATATTGAACACCAACTATAACACTATTTGTTCAAATACCTTTTGAGCTAATGTCATTTTAATACATCACAATGTAAATGTATGCTTTTCTTACAGTTTATAATTATTCCTAATCATCTCTTCCCAAAACTAAATTATAGCAGTAAATAGACCTAAACTAATGCAATCTATAATAATAAAAGCATAATATGCTAATTAGACCAGACATCCTTCTGGATAAAGCCGGGGCTGTGAGGGAAGCCAGGGTCCTGGGTGCCAGAGGGAAGCCGGTGCAGGCAGCCAGGGGAAGAAGGGCCTACTCTTACACAAATTTCATGCATCAGGCCTCTAGTCTTACTATAAAAAACTAGGACTCTAACCCCAGCAGCCAATAGTAATTCCATTGCTGTCTCAATGGAAAGAAAGAAGATTTTTAGCTTCAGAAAAATGAGTAATATTAACTTTGACTTAATAAACATTGAAATTTGGTTAACAAGAACTGGAAATACATTATCTAATCATTTATACTGTAAATAGTTTTAATCCCTCTATACAACTGTACAGCTAATAAATGGTATGGTAAACTTAAGTATTCTATTCTAAGGTATTTCTGTATGTTCTCTCTCTTTCCACAAAAATCCTAAAAATATTTTCAATTATTTTAAACTGTGATATGACATGGCATATTTTATTTAACAGTAGAAAATAACTATAATGAAATTACTTTGTATAATGTAAATTGAAGCTGGCATTTTGTTTATTCAGTTTTAAATATGCATGCACACATGCATATGCAGGCATTCATAGAACTAATGTTCTAATTATTCAAACAGTCCACTAGGTCACCTATGGGATTGTGTGAAACAAAGTTGCCATGAACTAGAATATAGGGCACATTACACCAGATTATAGTTACAAGCATAAAATTCCTCAAATGAATATATGAATGAAGTTAAATCATCAGAGAAATTAGGTCAATAGCATAGTCTTTAACTGTAATCTCCTGAGATTTGCATTTTGAAAAGGAGGAGAAATCCTCGGATTCTGCAGAAGAAAGATAATCCCATTAAAACCTCCCTACGCTATACAAGTAGATGAACTTTATGCCACATTATATGAAGGACACATGCTGACCTCACCGGTTTCATGAGATTTTATGATTTTTGCTTAGTACATTAAAAACCAAATAAAAGAACAGTTTGTGCAACCTAATATTACTACTAATACCATTAATATCACTTGAAATCCTCTTTTCTTTTTAAATGCTTGATGGCATGTCAGATGGTTGCATAGCTCCTATATGCAAACAGATGCCTAACTTCTATATTGTATGACAGGATAATAATAGTGCACATTATAAATCAGCCGGTGACTTCTTGGTAACATAAACTCAGTGCATGAATTATCAATGGATCATACTTTTCTGTCATTATGGTACTGAGTCAATATGCACTCAGAGCTGTTAACACCACTCTGGGCTTTGACACACGCCACGGTGTAGGGGCTGCTGATGACCAGCTGATGAATGCTGAGCATAGATCTGCTATGATGCCATTGCCGCGCATTCCTCTGACCTTAAAATGATGTTGTCACTTGAAAATGGCATAAGATCACAGTGTTTTATTTTCAAAAACTGTTGAATTGGTGATTATTTCAAAATTTAAGAGATAAAAAAGAACACTTTCATTTTAATTCATTAAAGAGAATGAGGGAATAAATTTAAATCTAAAAAATAACTATGGCTTTCACCTCCAACACCTCTCCTTGATTTATACACATAAGCAATGGATATTTCACACTGCAGAATTGGATGGCAGTTTAGAGAGCAAGAGAAATTGTACTTTGAACCAACCAAAATTTAAAATTCAATGTTAGATCCTTATTCCTAAGTGCCCTTTACATACTCTATCTTGTAACTCAATCCTCCTCTCTATTTACTCTCTCCCTTTTCTTTCTCTGCTATTCTCTTTGCCTACCCTTTTAGAAGAAAAAAGAAATTTTTCTACATTCTACAGAGAATTTAGCTATTGCCAGCTCCTGTACCCAAACTCAGCCAAGCAATACCTTTTGTATATCCAAAGTCATATTAATGAGCTATGCTTACTCTTGCACCTCTTATGAACATTTGCTAAAATAAAGGAAAAGTATAGTGATTTCATATCCTCATTGATATGGTTTATGAAACCATCCCTTAGAAAGCAAATCTTGACAAGTTTATTTTTAATGAATAATTTTATTATAAATGGATCAAATATTTAAACCACCTAAAATCTAATTATTGTAGTTAATAGTTGTGTTCATGAAAAGCATATATTGATCTAAAATATAATTCAACAACTGTCACTTAAAAACAAATCTAAACATATGAAAATAATTTATATAGTCTAAAATCTGATAAAAATCACAATTAGAATAAAGCAGCTGATTTTAATATATCAATTTTTAAAAAACAATTTACTCAACCTTTTTCCTATAAATGAGATATCAAATTAAAATAATGTTTGGTAACATATGAGGATGATTATCTATAGAAACTTCAAAACGTAAATTATGTATTACATTTTCATAGTTTGAATTGAGTTTATTATATAGAAGTAGATAATTGTATAACTAGCAGCACAAACCCAAACCCTGATAGAATGTAAAAATCATTAGCCAGTAAATATTTCAATAAACATTTATCCCTGTTGATTTCTAGCATCTGTCTGTAAATTCCTTGTACTTTTTGATCCAAGACATGTCCACAGTTTTCATATTGGTTTATGAGGGAAATAAAAATAGATCACCTAACAGAATATCACTTCCTCTGATTCCAAAGATACTGAAAATGAAGTTAATCACTTGTGAAATAAGTCGTCTTGAGGTAGGCATCAATCGTGAATTAATCATTTTTCCTTAAGGCGCAGAAGGTATAAATAATGCTATTATATTTAACACTAGAGGCCCAGTGCACGAAATTCGTGCCCTCAGGTCAGGGAGTCCCCTCAGCCTGGCCTGCACCTTCTCACAGTCCGGGGGCCCGTGGGGGATGTACAACTGATGGCTTAGGCCCGCTCCCCACAGACTTCCTTCGTGCTGCTGCAGAGGCAGGAGAGGTTTCCGCCACTGTCGCTGCACTCGCCAGCCATGAGCCTGGCTCAGGGCTTCTGGCTGAGTGGCACTCCCCCTGTGGGAGCACACTGACCACCAGGGAGCAGCTCCTGCATTAAACATCTGCCTCCTGGTGGTCAGTGCGCATCATAGTGACCCATCGTTCCTCTGTTCAGTTGATTTGCATATTAGCCTTTTATTATATAGGATACTTATACATACGTGATAAACAGAAGAAAATTTTGGAATCAAAAGAGGATGCAAAAATACATCATAAATTTAATAATTGCAACAGATAAAATCCATTTATATACAAAAATTATAGTAGTTAAATCTTACTCTTAAAAATCATGAATAAGCATATATGAATCAGATAATGATAAATTACCTTGGGATTTAGGAAATTTGGGGGTCATTATCAGCAAATACTTTAATCATAATGTATAGAGCCACCTGAAATGCCAATTATTTCAGTAGTCTAATAATAATATTGACATCTTTTCAAATACTTTTCTAGAAATGCCAACTCACTTGATAGCATCAAACTCCAATATGCACTACACATTTTAAAGACCTAACTAGCAATCCATCAAAATAAGTATGCTTGCTTTACAAATAATTTAACAATTATATGAATCAAATCTTTTATATTTCCTTATACTCGTGTCTCCATTTGAAACTTTAAAGAACTTTACATTTAATTTTGTGACCTGAAAAAAGATAAGCTAAAATGCATCTACCAACTAATGAAATTGAAATAACTCAAGCATCAAAGAAAGAGACATTAGTGTAATTTCATAAATGTTAAGTAAATGTTCTTTATTCATTAATCTTAGTTAATAAATTTAGCACTTACAGTGTTATAGGCAAATACATATAATTTTACCTAATTTATATATATACACTAGAGGCCCAGTGCACGAAATTCGTGCACTGCGGGGGGGGGGGTCCCTCAGACCAGCCTGCCCCCTCTCACATACTGGGAGCCCTCAGGGGATGTCCTAGTGACGGCTTAGGCCCGCTCCCTGCTCCCCTTGGGGAGTGGGCCTAAGCCACAGTCTGGCCTCCCTTTGTGGGAGGTGACCGGGCTGATCAGGGGAAGGCACCAGCCCCATCACCCCACTGCTGCAGCCACTGCCAGTCACCACAGCCAGCAAGGTTTCTTCATCAACACGGACTCCAGTCCCTTCACCATGAAAAAATGACAACTTTCTTTAGGCATTTTCAAGATAAGTCTTTCATAGGATATGACATTTCTTTATTATTATTATTTTTTATCCTCACCTGAGGATATGTTTCCATTGATTTTTAGAGAATGTGGAA
The DNA here is from genome assembly GCF_963259705.1 of Myotis daubentonii. Taxonomy (NCBI): domain Eukaryota; kingdom Metazoa; phylum Chordata; class Mammalia; order Chiroptera; family Vespertilionidae; genus Myotis; species Myotis daubentonii. Next base: position 88,250,108 of record NC_081842.1, read on the forward strand.
GAGAAAGGGAAAGACAGAGAGAAACATCAAAGTGAGAGTGTTCCTCTTTGATTGGTTGCCTCCTGCATGAGCCCTGACCTGGGCCCTGGCCAGGGAGGAGCCTGCAACCTAGGTAAAAGCCCGTGGTCAGAACTGAACCCAGACCCTGCCATCGGCAGGCCAAGGCATTATCTACTGAGCCAAACCGGCTAAGGCAGGATATGAAATTTCTTAGCCCTCCAGCAGCAGACCTTCATTTTTTTTCACCAGGAGTGTGGTGAAAAAACCTAGATCACCTTTCTAGATTCTTATTATCCAAGTTACTAAGAATATTACCAGTGGCATACAGGGAGCTTAGCCAATGAGCGGTCAGAAAAGGTGTTTCCTCTATAGTTTACACCAATCGCCGGCTTGGCCGCCCCGGCCCAGGCCTGATGCCTCTGGCACAGGCTTCAGGCCTGGGCAGGGGACCCCCATCACCCCCCAATCACTGGCTCTGCCCTTGCCCAGGCCTGACGCCTCAGCCAGAGGCGTTGACCCCCATCACCCTTCAATCACCGGATTGGCCCTTCACCCAGGCCTGATGCCTTGGCCAGAGGCGTCAGGCCTGAGCAGGGGACCCCCAGGCCCCTCCAATTGCTGGCTCCACCCCCTGCCTAGGCCTGATGCCTCTGGCCCAGGCTTCAGGCCTCGGCAGGGGACCCCCATCTCCCTCCCATCGCCAGATCAGCCCCTCGCCCAGGCCTGATGCCTTCACCAGAGGTGTCAGGCCTGGGCAGGGGATCCCCATCTCCCTCTGTTCTCTGGCTGGGTCCCCTGCCCCTCCGATTGCCGGCTCCGCCCCCCGCCCAGACCTGATGCCTCTGGCCCAGATGTCAGGCTTGTGCAGTGGACCCCCATCTCCCTCTGATCGCCGGATCGGCCCCTTGCCCAGGCCTGATGCCTCCGCCAGAGGTGTCAGGCCTGGGCAGGGGACCCCATCTCCCCCCAATCACCAGCTTCTAGGTGATTTCTGAGGCTTCTGGGGCCTGCCTGCGGCCCGGGATGGTGGCTCGCATTGGCGGCGCTACCCCACTCTGCCTGCAGTATGCAAATTAACCGCCATCTTTGTTGGTGGTCAATTTTCATATTGCACTGATTAGCCAATGGGAGGCAGAGCGAAGGTATGGTCAATTACCATGTTTGTCTATTATTAGATAGGATATCCATATTTTAATTACCCTTATCTCCATAAGGTTACTGAGGCTCAGAAAGTTTAGGCAACAGCCCCACATTCATGGAGCAAGTCATGGTGGAAAGTCAGGAGTTTGACTCCAATGCTATTGCCCTTAGCCATCCTTCTAGAACCCCTCACATAAGATTTTGATAGAGGTATAAAGTAGTTGTTCCAACAGTACCACTTTATAAATATATATGTGCAACAACCATCAGTTCAAGTTCCTCTAACTACATCACCAAAAGGAATACATGGTAAAGTTTATGAACTGACAGACTAGATCTATCACATATCCTTGATTCTATAAAATTTTTAAGTTCCAGCATTTTCTGATTTTTGTCTTGTTAACCAAGTCAAAGAAACCCTCCCACTTCCAATCAGTGCATTTCCTGAGAACTTATCCAGTACAAGAGGAATCGAGTCATCTGATGATTGTTTTGGTAGCACCAGTAGTTACATTTTAAGTAAAATTTGCATTACTAATTATGAGGTAAAGATTATTTCATATTTTCATTAAAATGCAACATTGAAATAAAAATTATACCATTTTCCTTACCTATAACAGGTTTTATGGCAGTTTTCATCAGATAGTTTTAAAGATTAGGTGTGAAGGGAGAAAAACCAAGATGGCGGCAGAGGTAGGTAAACACCGGAGATTGCTGCTTAGTACAATCACTTCAAGAATACAACTAAAAGACGGAACGGACATCATCCAGAACCACAGAAAGGCTGGATGAGTGGAAATTCTACAACTAGAAGGAAAGAGAAAAGCATACCGACACTCAGAGGAGGCGTGGTGTGGAAGTAAAGTACAGAGGTACGGAGGCACACGCGGAGAGGGCTGGCAGCTGAGGACACGGTTGTCTTTTTCAACTGGTAGGGAGTCTCAAGCTCTGAGCTCCAGTTCCGGGCAAGTCTCTGGGGACCCAGACTCATACGGGAGAAACTGGACTGTCTGGCATCGGTTGGAACTCAAGGGCAGCTTTCTCTCGGAGGTGCTTGCAGCGATTGCCAGGACACTGAGAAGTGGGGCCTCTGAGGGCAGCCATAGCTGCTTGCTCCACCCTGTTGATCCCCTGGGACCCCCCCACCCCACCCAAGCTGTGTGTGCCGGCTTTTGCATATGAAAGGCCTGGCACATTGCAATCTGAAAATTACCTAACAAACTGCAGCTGGCCCAAGGCCCCAAGGCAACTCACATTGCTTCACAGCTGAGCTCCTGCTGGGTAGCCTCAGGAAGAGGCTAGATTAGCACCTCCTGAGAGATCCAGGAGTCAGTGTGCCCAGTGGTCAGAGTGGGACCATCCAGATTGCAGCTCCTCGGATCCATAAAAGACACACTCAGGGTGCAGACTCAGTGAGCACCAAAGCCCCATTGAAGCAAGTCTTGCCCCGGAGGGGTATCTCCAGCACAGAAATTCTCCCACTGCAGACACAGCTGATTCTCACAGCCAATTGGCCTGGAGGACAATTCCTCCCAGTTATACCTAAAAAAATCAAGGCTTAACTACAACAAGACTCTGCACAAAGCCCACAAGGGGGTGCACCAAGAGTGTCCACCTCAGGTAATTGGGGAGGCTGAGCCACTGGGCCCTATAGGACACCTAGCACACAAAGCCACTCTATCAACACAGGGAAGCAGCCAAAATGTGGAGACAAAGAAACAGGTCACAAATGACAGAAATGGAGGAAAGCAAACTACTGGATATAGAGTTCAAAACCACACTTATAAGGTTTTTCAAGAATTTTCTATAAACCGCCGATAAATTTAGTGAGACCCTCAAGAAATCTAGTGAGACCCTCAAGGATATGAAAAAGGACCAACTAGAAATTAAGCATACACTGACTGAAATAAAGAATATTATACAAAGTTCCAACAGCAGACTAGAGGATCGCAAGCATCAAGTCAAAGATTTGAAATACGAAGAAGCAAAAAACACCCAACCAGAAAAGCAAAATGAAAAAAGAATCCAAAAATACAAAGATAGTGTAAGGAGCCTCTGGGACAGCTTTAAGCGTACCAACATCCGAATTATAGGGGTGCCAGAAGAGGAGAGAGAGCAAGATATTGAAAACCTATTTGAAGAAATAATGACAGAAAACTTCCCCCACCTGGTGAAAGAAATAGACTTACAAGTCCAGGAAGCACAGAGAACCCCAAACAAAAGGAATCCAAAGAGGACCACACCAAGACACATCATAATTAAAATGCCAAGAGCAAAAGACAAAGAGAGAATCCTAAAAGCAGCAAGAGAAAGACAGTCAGTTACCTACAAGGGAGTACCCATACGACTGTCAGCTGATTTCTCAACAGAAACTTTGCAGGCCAGAAGGGAGTGGCAAGAAATATTCAAAGTGATGAATAGCAAGAACCTATAACCAAGATTACTTTACCCGGCAAAGCTATCATTCAGAATTGAAGGTCAGATAAAGAGCTTCACAGATAAGGAAAAGCTAAAGGAGTTCATCACCACCAAACTAGTATTATATGAAATGCTGAAAGGTATCCTTTAAGAAGAGGAAGAAGAAGAAAACGGTAAAGATACAAATTATGAACAACAAATACACATCTATCAACAAGTGAATCTAAAAATCAAGTGAATAAATAATCTGATGAACAGAATAAACTGGTGATTATAATAGAATCAGAGTCATAGAAAGGGAGTGGACTGACTATTCTTGGGGAGGAAAGGGGTGTGGGGGATGCGGGAAGAGACTGGACAAAAATCGTGCACCTATGGATGAGGACAGTGGGGGGTGGTGAGGGCGTAGGGTGGGGTGGGAACCGGGTGGAGGGGACCTATGGGGGGGAAAAGAGGAACAAATGTAATAATCTGAACAATAAATATTTAATTTAAAAAAATAAAAATAAATTTTTGGAAAAGATTAGGTGTGAAGACTTACAATAGTGCTGGGCATGTAATAGGCACTCAATAAATACTTGCCTTTCTATGTCATGATAATTATGAGGAAGAAGAAAAGATGCATGGAAAAGGGCTGTTGGGTACAAACACAAAAAAAGAAGAAAGTATATTTCAACAGAGAAATAACCTACTTAAATTCTTTTATTGCAATAACCAGGTGCTTTATAGCACCTGCAAATGGGTGATATTTCCAAGGAAATAAAGCTGTTTCACATTGTTGCTGAAACATATCCAAACTCATGTGGCTTAAAGTACAAATCATATTTTCTCCCTCCCACAAATCTCTCACTTACTCCCTTTGCTCATAGAGCATGGTGCCTACACCATTTCCTGTGCTGTGACCACTTACAGTGGATTAATAGTGCCCCCCAAAATATATGTCCGCCTCAGAGTGTGACTTTTTTGGAAATAAGGTATTTGTAGATGTAATGCATTAAGATGAGGCCATACTAGACTAGTAAGAACTCTAAATACAACGACCAGTGTCCTGATAGGAAGAGGAGAAGACTCCCAGAGTCACAGGAAAGAAGATCATGTGAAGACGGAGGCAGAGATTGAAATGACACAACTACAAGCCAAGGAACACCAAGGAAGGCCATGAGCCGCCAGAAGCCAGGCAGAAGCAAGGAAGGATTCTTACCTAGAGGCTCCAGAGGAAGCATGGCCCTGCCCATGCCTTAATTTCAGACGTCTAGCCCCACTGTGAAAGAATACATTTCTGCTGCTTTAAGCCAGCACATTTGTGGTATTTTTTTTATGGCAGCCCTAGGTAACTAATGCACCACCTTTGCCTATGCACTCCCATTGGTACCCTGCCCTCTCTGTACGTCAACACAGACCTCATTAACTCCTGATCTTATTAATCAACTCTCATGTCATCAGCTAAAGCCTATGAACCTTTCCCTTATAATTTAGCAACAGGTTGTCACCTCTTTAAGGGCAGAGTCATGTCTTATCATTGTTTATCCTCCTTATGTCCAGCACTTAGTAGATGCTCAATAAAAGTGACTAAGTCCAAGACATAGGCTCTAAATAAGGTTAAGAACACAATTCCTGGAATAAAACCACTAGGTTTCAAATCTTGGCTTTGCTGATTACAATCTATAATGTTGAATAACCTCTCATATATCCTCTCTGTGTCCCACTTGACTTATGTGTAAAATGGAGGTAATGGCAGTACAAATGTTATAGGGGTTGCTCTGAGAGACTGAGTGAGTCAACACCTAGAAAGCACTTGAAAGGGTTCCTAGCACATAATAAGTACTTGAAGCTATCATTTTTATTATAATCTTTACCATATCCAGAGAAAATACATATTAAAATGCATCTGCTTAAGACAGGGTGCCAACAGATGGCTGGAAAACAAGACAAAAATGAACAAAGTAAACATAAAGAATTTAGTCAAGTTTTTTGCTCTCCAAAATCCCCAGTTATTTCCTGTAAAAATCATAAAAGGCATTGATTTTGGAAGAATCAACTAAACATTTCTTTTTCTAGGAGTGTGTTGGTTACTTGATGGTATCAACTTGACTAGGCTAGGGGATGCTCAAATAGCTGGTTAAACATTATTTCTGGTGTGACTATATGTATATTTCCAGCCCTAGCTGGTTTGACTCAGTGGGTAGAGTGTTGGCCTGGGGACTGAAGGGTCCTGGGTTTGATTCCCGTCAAGGGCACATGCCTGGGTTATGGGCACGATCCTCAGTACGGGGTGTGCAGGAGGTAGCTGATTGGTGATTCTCTGTCATCATTGATGTTTCTATCTCTCTCTCCCTCTCCCTTCTTCTCTGAAATCAATAAAAATATATTATATAAAAAAAGAATGTTTCCAGTAAAGTTTCCATTTGAATTGGTAAATTAAGTAAATATCACCTTCACCAATGCAGGTAAACTTCATTCAATCCTTGAGAGCCTGAACAGAAGAAAAAGGGGAAGGAAGGGGAAATTTGTTCACTTTGCTTGAGCTGGAACATATCTTCTCTTGCCCTCAGATATCAGCACTCCTTGTTCTTGTGCCTTCAAATTGGAACCCGGATTTATACCACTGCCCTCCACACTCAGGTTCTCCAGATTTTCAGTCCAGACTGAATTATACCACCTGTGTTCCTGGTTTACCAGCTTGCAGACAGCAGATGACGACCCTTCTCAGCTTCCAAAACACCATGAACCAATTTCAATAGTAAACCTGATTGATAGATGGATAGATGATGATGATGATCATAGATAGATAGATAGGTAGGTAGATAGATAGATAGATCAATAGATCCTATTGGTCTTGTTTCTCTGGAGAACCCTGATTAATACAATAAATAACCCTACTGTTCTCAGGAGATATTAGCCAAAATTGCAAGTATCCTCATATGGTCTGTTAATCTCAAAGCCCTTTGTCTCTACTCAGGAATTTCCCTTCTTCACAATATCTTCTCTCTTTTCCCCAAAGGAGTCCTAGTCCTTCTTTCAAGCCCAAACTCCCACTTGCAGCTTGATTACTTTCCCAATTACTCAAGCTCACCTTAAGCCTTTCTTCCTGAGAAAAATCTCTGATACACCATAATGAGATAGGGTATGTGGTGAAACAGCTGTAACCAATAAGAACTACGGATAGTCAAGGAGATAGTAAAACCAATCCCCAACAGATTTATGGCTTAGAACTGGCAGAGACCAGCTCCATCCAACATATCAACTACCAATAATTTCACCTTACTGTGACCCCTAGCCTAATTATATGCTCATTAGCATACTAAATGACACACCTTGAGAAGATGGAAACAGAAAGCCCAGGTAAGGAAACGAATGGCCCTGGGGGCTCTTCTGAGAAGTCTCTACTCCTTTCTCAAAAAGATCCTGAATATTCCTCCCCTCCTTGAATGCCCTCCCCCTGGTTAAATAAACCTCAATAGAGGAAGCAAAGCCTGCTGTAGCGGGGCTGCTGTGTCTGTGAGCAGCCCACTCGGTGTCACTGCTTCACTAATAAACCCACTTTCACATTAAAGTGGGTTTATTTGAATTCTTTTTTGTCCAAAGCCAGGAAACCACGGTGGGTTGAAAATCCTTGGGGCCCCAGATGCCCAGAACACTTGCATCAATAACACATAATTCAGTACAAAGTCAAATATTGATAATCTATCATTTTTATGTACGTATACTATCTTCCCACCAACTTGTAAGTTTAGAAGAGAATCACTTCTTCACAATTTAGCAATGGATAGGCTCCAAAGTCCATTCTCTTGGTTTTCCTTATGCGTGTAAAATAGTATTTCTTATATAATCACTAGAGGCCTGCTGCACAAAATTCGGGCATGGGGGCATGGGGGCGGGGGGTTCCCTCAGCCCAGCCTGCCTCCTCTCACAGTCCGAGAGCCCTCAGGGGATGTCCTACTGATAGCTTAGGCCCGCTCCTCTGCAGGAGGCCACTGGGCTGATCAGGTGAAGGCGCCGCCCCCATCACCTTGCTGCTGCTGCTGCCACTGCCACTGCCAGCTGCCACAGCTGCCAGCCCTCAGCCCCCGCAACTGCCAAGGTGTTTTCATCAACACATGTCTCTTCACCACAAAAAAAAAAAAAAAATGACAACTTTCTTTAGGCATTTTTAAGATGTCTCTTTCATAGGATATGATCTTTCTTTCTTTCTTTCTTTCTTTCTTTCTTTCTTTCTTTCTTTCTTTTTGTTATCCTCACCTGAGGATATTTTCCCATTGATTTTTAGAGAGCATGGAAGAGAGAGGGAAAGACAAAGAGAAACATCAATGTGAGAGGGACACATAAATTGGTTGCCTCCTGCATGAGCCCTGACCCGGGCCCAAGGAGTAGCAGCCCCGGCAGCGGCTGCTGATCAGGCCCTGCCTCTCTCTTTGGGCCTCACAGCAGCTGCAGGGCTGCTGGTCAGGCCCTGCTTCCCTCTCTGGCCCCTTGCAGCAGCCACTGTGGCTGCTGATCAGGCCCTCCCCCAGCACAGGCACATGGAGGCCCCCAACACTGCAAGTCCCTGCCCACCCTGCAGGATCAGGCCTAAACTGGCAGTTGGACATCCCCTGAGGGGTCCCAGATTGGAGTGCGTGCAGGCCGGCCTGAAGGACACCTCCCCCCCACCCCGTGCACAAATTTCGTGCACCGGGTCTCTAGTCTATATATATATATATATATATATATATATATATATATATATATATATATATATATATAAAAGTCTAAGCGACTGAATGACCGAATGACCAGTTGACCAGTCACTATGACAGGCATTGACCACCAGGGGGCAGGCGCTCAATGCAGAAGCTGCTCCCCTGTGGTCAGTGCGCTCCCACAGCCAACCTTCCGTGGCCAGCAGTCAACCTTCTGTGGTCCCTCCTCCAGCCAGCCACCCGTGATTGGTCTAGACTAGACGGAGGCCAGCAGGAGGTTGGCCAGCTGCAGAAGTTTGGCTATGGAAGCTCACTTACCACGTGGCTGGCCAATGGGAGGGACCCCAACTGTGAACAAATTCATATACTGGGCCTCTAGTTAAATATAAGAAAAAAATTATGAAACATAAAACCAAGAGGAAAAGAAACAAAGATTCCTTTCTTTTAAAGCTATTGAAAAGAACTATCTAATGAACAATATAGTTTACTATTCTGCTGAAAAGCCTGAATATGAGTAAGAAAGTCTATTCCATAAATTCTGAAATTTGCTTAAAAGAAACATGTATTAAACATGTTTGATTTAAAAAAAAACTATTATCTATAATTTTATTCCTGCTGCTTTTCCTCAGAGAGTGATGATTAAAACCAATTCTTTAACCTTTTAAATTACAGGAAAATGGGCAGTTTAATGACACATCATGGGGTAAAGTACAGTGGGAAAACAGCTGCAGTGTTTGGAATTCAGGTTTAAAAAAAGCAATAAAGACATTACAGAGAAACAATATATTCATCAAACCAAATTAGCTGTTAAACAAAGAAAATATTCATCTATACTTGTTTAATTTGATATTTTAATTAATTAACAAACTTAGGAAAAGACTCAAAATATCCTAAAGTCTATAAACTAATTTTGAATTAGAATAATGCTTCTCTTTACTAAAATGCAAACTTTTTGACAACAGAGTATTGTCATGTTACCTATTCTACCCTTATCCCCTAATGCAGCCCTTGGAACTTGTGCTGCCACCAAAGAGAATTCAAATATATGACACCACCTTCCATCTGAACCCAGAGAGGAATCATGAAAACCTAGTGCAGTAAAAAAGAGAGATCACTGAAGCAACATCTTAAAGTTCAGCCTTTTACTTATTGGACAGCCCTTAAATCTACATCAATGAAGAAAGAGTGGCATTCATTCATTCATGTATAATGATTTATTGCAAACCCATTATTCTCTGAGCTCAACTCTAAGCCCTGGAGATGCAATAGTGCACACGTGGAGGGCTAGCCTTAGGTCCTAGCATCCGTTTGAACAAGAGAGGGGGCAGGGTTTATGGGTAGAGGTGCGCACGGGCTGCATGTTTGGGTGGTTTAGAGATAAGGAATATCTCTTTAACTTGCTTCTATGTTCCCAGTGAAATAAGAAGCAGACTCGTCAGCTAAGAGAACAAGAGAGTAGAAAGGAATGTGGGTTTGAGAATAAAGAAGAAAGCACAAAGCAGCCATCTCAGACAGTGGGAGAGCCTAAGACTGGGAAATGAAGTACAACTTCCAAGCGCCCAGGAGTCGTGAGTTAATGAAAATGCACTCAGCGTGGCTGGTTACTTCCCTTCAGCCACATTCATTGTTTCGGGGCAGACACAGAGCCAGAATCATATTTAACAAGAATTTTGGTTTTACCCTACACATATCACAGATAGAGAAGAGAGTAAATAAATAGTCAGTGTGTAATCAAAGAGTTCCTCAAATGGAAAGGAATCGTTCTAACATTACGTGTAAATTCACTCAACAAAAAATTTTATTAAGATCAATTTAGCCCTGACTGGTTTGGCTCAGTGGATAGAGCGTCGGCCTGCAGACTGAAAGGTCCCAGGTTCAATTCCGGTCAAAGGCATGTACCTTGGTTGCGGGCACATCCCCAGTAGGGAGTGTGCAGGAGGCATCTGGTCGATGTTTCTCTCTCATCGATGTTTCTAGCTCTCTATCCCTCTCCCTGCCTCTCTGTAAAAAATCAATAAAATATATTTTTTAAAAAAGATCAATTTATTTCTATCTTTATTTCCATTTATCTGTTGGCTCATATTCATTTAATGTTATATGTTGCTGACATCTGACACTTTGTAGTGTACACGGGAACTTTGTCTATTTAAAAAAAAATAACTTAATAAGCCATTTAAGAAGAAATGAAAGTACAAGAAGAAATAAAGTTATCTGCATGAAAATCAAATAGGAATTTTGGGACGAAGGAAAGAACAGGGCTGAACTGAATGGCAGAGGCTGGAGAAACTACTCTTTTGTGGAAAAAAAAATTTAAATGATAAAAATCTTGTGGTTTAGAAGCACACACGTGGCAGGGCAAGGTGACCTCTCATCAAAGGCGGTAGGGTTGGGAAGTCGGGGCTAGAAGTAAATCTGATAATTTACAAAAATCTTGAACACACCAATGGCCTACAAAGAGTGAAATGGCAATTTATATTAATCTTATGCAGCTCATAACACCCAGGGTAACAGTAACATTATTTTTCCCGGGAGTTGTATAATTCACATTCATGAAACTCTGGTTTTTTATCCACAAAATGAAGGTTATTAGCTAGAACATCCTGTAAAACTAAGGTTTTCCAGGAAAAACATGGTAAATTAACCTCTGCCCCTTCCCCCCAAACTAAAAGCAATAAAATGAATGTAGCCCAACTTGAGTTCATTGCTACATCCTTAACTGCTCTCTGTTCCCACTGGGGTCTATGTCTTAATGGAGAAAGGGCACCCCTCCAGCTGTCCCCATAAGCTTGTGTGGAATGATCATTACTGAGCGAGGGGGGCATCAGGCAGCAATCCCACGACGGTAGCTCTCCAAAATGCAGCGCTCTCTGAATCAAGTCACTGGCTATGTGGCCAGCACTCCCTGCTGGCCCTAACCAGTTATTTCTGCCTTGAATGTATAATTTTCAAGCCTTGTGTAATTAAACGAATATGAAAACAGTGTTCTAAAAGGTTAATTGCACGGTACAGGAGTACATGTTATATTACTGGCTCTTTGATTACCTTGGACTTTTAGCACCACTTCTTGAAAATGTAAAGCTGCATATTTTCCATTACTAATTAACACAGAAGTTGATTAAAAGCTATGCAATTCATCTACTAGATGTAGCATCTGGGTGAAGGATTTAAGAATGAAGATAGTTTCCAGGTGAAATAAAACAGATTCTTTAAGGAGAGGAATCTTATACATCTACTATATTTACAACACTTTTATCAAGACATTAAAACAGAAGCAGATGCTTCTCTGTAATTTTAAAATATTAGTTACACATGGTATAATGCATTGCAGAAAACATAATAATAATGGATGATAGTAGAAGGCCAGGGCACTTTTCTCTTGGAGTTGGATACAGAACAGATCCCAAATATTTTTGAAGTTAAACTTAAGACAGATGGGACAATTCGAATGTGTTGCAAAGTGAATAGTACACTAGGAAGATAAGAAAAAGTATCAGTTTTCTTACAAATATCAATGTTGAGGGGATAGTATAACACATATAATCATTGTTAATACGTATGAATTATTTAAAGCATCAATATTGTAACTTCACTTAAAATTTTCTTGGTGATGTGCTTATACTACTTACACTTAAAAGCCTGTTCTAAATCTGTGTTGTGGGTTCATGCAATGGAAGAGTTGTGTAGCTATGACTGGACGGAGTGAAGATGGGCTCTGTGAACTAAGCACTTGACCCCAGTGGTTATTATCCAGGCAACACAAATTGAAAAACTGCTCTGCACCAGACACTGGACTAAATCTAGGGGATACAGAGACAGCTCTGTGCACAAAGTAATTTGGGAGAGCACTGCAAAAGGGCGAGGGGATCTCTCATCAGATCCACTATGGGCTGGAAATTAGAGCCAGAAATGAACTCGAGGTTCACAGAAATCTTGGGCACACCAAGAGCAAAATGGCTGTTTGTGGAATTAACCGTCCAGTGGAGAAAACAGCCATATAGAGGAATAAGCACATCATAATATAATAGAGATCTTATTTCAGATGTATATGAGGCAGCATGGGGGCAAAGCAATTAAATTTGAAGTTGGAGAGGCTGGATACAGCTTAACCAAGAAAGAAGTGGCACTCAGAGCGTATTTAGAAGGACAGGAAGGAGAAGGGCATTCTAGAGAAAGGAGACGGCACTGAAAGTAAAGGCACAGCTTGAAAGAGCAGAACCCTCTACCTCATAAAACCTTCCAAAGCTATAACTTACCTCTCCACAGCAAAGCAACAGGAAAAAAAGGCTTGACGTGCATGTGCCATTTCGAATACACATCGAATATCATACATAAGGTTAAAAAAATGCAAAAGTGGTTTTGTGATATTGCCCTGTTCTTTTAAAAAATCTGCAAAGCTCAGGCTCTGCATGATTAAATTTTGTACTAGAAATAAAGCAAAAGTTCTCTTTTATTCCCCTGAAACATATGTATTTCTGTTTTCTGATTCAAAAAGCAAGAAACATTTATTATTAAAAAAAATGCATGGGCCATGAGAAAATATAAAGAACATTAAATCCAGCCTCCCAGAAACAAACAATGTTTGAGTTTTTGTGAGTGTGTAGGTAAATGTGTGTGCATTCATGAATGTAGCCCCACACTTGTACAAAAAGGTTTTCTTCGGAGTTATCTATGTGTCGGAAAGGTGGTCTTAAGTGCATAGTCTTTCGAACCTCCTCCCAACAGCGTAAGAATGGACCGTGGGCCTGGAACACTTTCTTACCGTGAGAGAAAGAGCCCTCACACTTGGTGCTGGACCTTTTACCTTCCGTGGGGATGTTTTCCCTGTTGCCATCTCGGTGTGTGTTCCTTTATTCTGTTTCAGTATTGTGTCATCTGGCACTTGGCCAACCCCATTGCTATGTCTGTGCCCCTCAGGGCGGGGGCGGGGCCCTTCCCCGAGAGGGGTGCATGAGAGCAAATTGCCCTCTGTTGGCTGGGGAAAACCACAGGCCTTGGGAGACCACTGCCCACCACTGAAGTTGGTCTTGCTCTGTCTCTTCTCCAAGTAAAGCCATGTCAGTCCAGAGCTTGACTGCTTCATGTGTGACTCCAATTTCAAGATGCAACTGGCAGCAGTGTTTAGAGTGCTATTCCTGGCGGTTGGCATAATGATGATCTTTGCTATCTTCCATGTAGTTGGAGTCTTTCCCTGGGACTAGCAACTCATGCATGATGTTCTGCTCAACACCATATTGCACATATCAGGCGGTGTCAGCTAATGACTCCTAAATAAGCATTGTTCCAAACCTTAAATCTATGCCCTGTGGATGAAGCTTGGGCACAGCCCTCCTCCAGTTCCCAGTGGTTTTCCTTAGTGCCTTTCCCTCCATGTTTTAGCCTTTATACATTTTCTCCGATGGCTGATAGAAAATTCAGACCCTTCTTTATTTTCCACAAAAAGATCTACGTTATACAAAGCATCTGGGAATAAAATAGACTTTATTGACGATTTAACAAAAAGACAAAAAACAAGTTAACATCAGAGCAACACCATTTGAATCAAATGTCAGACATCAAAGTTTCCAAACAGACTTTTGGTAAACCCACTACTGGGAAATTTGCACTGGCCCTTAGTTGTAAGCAATCCTTTACTCACAACATCTCACTGGACCTTCTGTCCTCTCATTCTCTTCAGTCTTCTCTGTTCTCATGTTGTCCTGTAGAGCGGATGGAATAACCCTTTTGATTCTTCAGTTCTCTCGAGTCATTCCACCAGTTCTCACTTTCTAGCATAGATTCTCTCACAAAGTGTTCCTTCCTAACCAGGAGAATCAGTGCAAATTGTTAGTACATGTTAATTTTATTTGTAGGTAGGTTTAATATCACGTCATATCATAATTAGATCAACAGTTTTATTTTTAATGACTGCATAATATTCCACATTTATTTAACCTATCCCTTTTCATAGCTTAATAATTTGTTTTCAATCTGTCCCTACTTCAATTAACATCTTTGCATAAATATTACAAGTATATTCTTAGGTTATTTGAAGAGTAAATGAAAATTTTACTTAATAAATCCCTGTCATAAAATAGAGTCGGCAGATGATTGCTCCTCCAAGTGAAATGATCTGATCAGTCACTTTTGCATATTTATTTTTAAATGTATCCTTCCTCTTCCTTCTCTTCATATTTGTCTGTTTATTGATCCCAGAAGCCAGGCCAATCACCTATGAAGTCATAATCAGACATAAGAATCCTACACTACCAATATGTCCATTGAAATATTGGTGACACATATTTCTACAACTCTTCAAATTATTTTCTTTGAAAATGTGAAACTTTAAAAATCTAAAACTTTAGAAATGGAACCACTTCTATTTAGAATGGTAAACTGATCTTAAATTTCAGCCATTAGCAACTACTGTTTAATCTAGACTTGGGTTATCCAAGGTCTAAGTTGCAACTTGTTTTTATTTTCTAAAACATAGAATTTTCAGAGCCAACATTAGCATTTTTATTAAATTATTAGCCAGGGTTCTCCAGAAAAATAGAAAAAACCAATTGGTTACCTATTCCTATATATAGGTGATCCTAACTTCTTCAGAAGTCATTATTGATCCCATCTTTATGTCTCCATATTTATTTTTGTTATTTGTTTAAGAGAGTTCACTTTTCACATTCCTCTTTAAACAGGGTGCAAATTTAAAATAGTCAAAACTCATCAAAGTGAATAAATATTGATTATATATTTTTTGCATTGCAATGTAGGAATTTTAGAGAAAACTTAATAAGTTTCTTTCTTGTGCTGCTTTTAGATATCATTTGAGTCTGATATCAACATTATCCTAGCCGGCCTCCCAATTCTTTCTGATTTTGAAACATGCCTACTTCATAAAGAGGCTTTGAATCTGTTTTATGTCTTTGCAATTTTTGTAGATCAAATGTCTCAAAGAATTTTGCGTAAAACTGTTTATACAATTATGATTTTCCTAATTACCACACCCCAAAGCTCAAAAGAAGCATCCTTTTTGCCAATTACTCATAATTAGTTCCAGGATCTACAATAATCTCAAATCCTTCATGTCCAACATTGAATTAACCTTTCCTCATTCTTACTCCTTTCCTGGTGTTTCCATGTCTATGTAACGCACCACCACTTACAGCTGACCAAGACAGGAACCTGGAAATTGCCCTGGACTCTGCTTCTCCATTACCACCTTATTCTATCATTCACAATAAATGCTGATTTCACTACTTTGAGAGGCTAAATCTATCTCTCTGATCCCACTGTTACTATCTTAGTTCAGATCTATGTTGTCTTTTGCCTCTATTTTATCACAAACCACCTGCCTCCTTGCCTCTAATACTTAACTTACGCACTTTCTCCCATCCCTTCTCCTATCCATTCCCCACTCAATAGCAAAGTCAATTTTTAAAAAAATAAAAAACAAAAAGAATGAACAAACAATGCATTCAGATCATGTAATTCTACTTAAAATTCTTGAATTGTTCTCCATTTCCCACAAAATCAAATCCAAGCTCTTATCACAGAGAGGAACTCCCTTATAACTTAGCCACTATGAGATCTTCAGTCTTAACATCCATTATTATCTATTCTTATTCTTGATCCGCCATTATAGGAATATATATGGCCAAAGATCAGGGATACATACTAGTATTTATCCTTTCTCTAAAATAATCAATTGACCTCCTTTATAAGCCAAAATTGAAATGTATATATTAGTAACAGCTTTTTCAACTAACCCTTTTTTATTTTATATGCAAGATAGCCTTAAGTAATAAGTTTTATGTTTCTATTTTCTCAGCATATTTATTTAGTAATGTTTCTTTCCTAAAATTATCTCAAAAGTCAAAAGTGAAGTTATCATCTTAAAAGAGGTGGACTAAGAGTGTTGATTCACAACTGTGAGAGTTTCCCTGGGTGAAATCTGAAACTGTTCCTCATACACAGAGATACACAGAGGGCTAGGAGAGACCAAGAAAGAGGAGGGCCCTTCCATATTGGTAGATGGCAGTTTCAAAAAGCAAGAGAACTTACTTATGGGGCTCATCTTGGGTGTCTGAAAGACAAGTAGATATTTGCACCTGCCCACCAGAATCTTAAAGTTTTATTTAGAGGTCATCACTGAGTTCAGTCAGTATACTGACCAGATGGTCTTAACAACACATTACTCTCTCAAGGCTGTGTCCTTGAAAACCACTCCCACTATGTGAAAAGATATGAAGAGCATACATTCCAAGGACAGAGGAGGGGGTGAAGAGTGTCTGATTGCTCAGATCAAGTTCTTAGGTCAACAGGCAGTCACATCCTGTCGACGACCTGCTTAAACAAAGAAATATTCATCACTTGGGTATTGCCCCCCAAAAAGGTCTTGAATGAATTTTTACCATGTACTATACCAACTCTCTTAAACAGGTAAATGGCCCCAGAACTGAGGTATTAAAAAATGTAGTTGAGGTTCTCTCAGAGTAGTACCAACCACATGTAATTACTTTATCTTGCTATTAAAAACATTTAATTTACACTTGGGAATTAGACAACATATATGTAATTATGTATATATTGACTGTTGACATTTATAAACTTTTATAGCAAGTTGATAGAGTATTTTATGTCAGTTGAATATAATTTTAAAAATAGAGATTTGTTTTTAAATTTTCTAGTAATTAATTTGTATTGTATTTTATAATCCAAGATAAAATAGACATATGGACATAAAAAAAGGCAAAGATCTGGACTTCACCAAAGATGGTTTAAGAAGTTCTTTTCTAATACTTTTTGAAAGAGAACATACAGAAGGCCAAGAGACATATGAAAACATGCTCAAAGTCACTAATCATCTGAGAGATGCAAATCAAAACGACAATGAGGTACCATTCACACCTGTCAGAATGGCTATCATCAACAAATCAACAAACAAGTGCTGGCAAGGATGCAGAGAAAAAGGAACCCTCCTTCACTGCTGGTGGGGATGCAGACTGGTGCAGCCACTGTGGAGAACAATATGGAGTTTCCTCAAAAAACTAAAAATGGAACTCCCATTTGACCCACTTCTAGGTATATATCCCAAGAAATCAGAAACACCAATCAGAAAGGATATATGCACCCCTTTGTTCATAGCAGCACAATTTACAATAGCTAAGATTTGGAAACAGCCTGAGTGCCCAACAGCAGATGAGTGGATTAGAAAACTGTGGTACATCTACACAGTTGAATACTACGCTGCTGAAAAAGGAAGGAACTCCTACCATTTGCAACAGCATGGATGGACCTGGAGAGAATTAGGCTAAGTGAAATAAGCCAGTTGGAGAAAGATAAATATCATGTGATCTCACTCATTTGTGGAATATAATGAACAATATAAACTGATGAACAAAAATAGATCCAGAGACAGTGAAGCATCAATCAGACCATCAAACCTCAGAGGGAAGGCAGGGGAGGGTTGGGGTAAGGGGGAAAGATCAACCAAAGGACTTGTATGCATGCATATAAGCATAACCAATGGACACAGACACCTGGAGGGTGAGGGCATGAGCGGGGGGTGGGGGGGTGGGTAGGGCAATGGGGGGATAAAGTCACATATGTAATACCTTAATCAATAAAGAAAATTTTTAAAAAGTAAATTTTTTTTAAAAAAAAAAACGTTCTATTCTAGAATACTTTTTATCTTTGCCAACAGACCAAATGTTACCAAGTTAGATCACTCAGACCCTCACTGAGTGGACCTGGTCCCTGGAAGCACCCTCTGTCCTTTCAAAATTCTTTTTCCATTCAGTGTCACCAAGCCGAAACTGAAACTGAAGCTGAGCATTCAGCAGCACAAGTTTTATTCAATGGCCTGAGAATGGAGAAGCAGAAGTCAAAATCACAGATCAACTTCTTGTCTATAGAAGTCTGGGGATATTTTTATGGGGGCTACATAATGAGGGAGAGGCATATGCATTAATTTTTAGGGTCTCTTCCCCAAATTGCGGCACCACCCCTTTTTTTTTCCGTTATATGGTCCAGTGGAATCTGTCATGGTGCAGGCAGGTGTGTCTATAATAAATTATAGATTAGACCAGACATCCTTCCGGACCTCATTCTGGACGTCCTTCCTGACAAAGCTGAGGCCAAGGGAAGCCAGCCTGGGTCCCAGGTGCCTGCAGACAGCCAGAGGAGGGAAGCCTGGGTCCTGGGTGCCGGAGGGAAGCTGGTCCTGGCAGCCGGGGGAAGGAAGGACTACTCTTGCATGAATTTTCATGCATTGGGCCCCTAGTGTATTATAATCAGCATATAATGAGGTTCAGGGTCTCCTGGAGGTCAGATTTAGTACCATCTTTGTTCAGGCCAGCTCTCGTCAGTTTTTGTTATTCTAGCCCCCTTCCTTCTTCTGTGTTTTTCTATAATGGAAATGGAAAGAGAAGTTCACAAGGTTTCAACATCCAGAGGCCTATAGCCATGGGGACAGAAACATGTATAGTCCAGCTTTGTCTAAACAATTATCATTAGGATTTGTTTCAATCTACCGATAAACTCCTCCATCTTGATCTCCTCCATAGGTGAATGCAATCCCATATGGGGATTGCATTCACCTATGGAGGAGATCAAGATGGAGGAGTTTATCGGTAGATTGAAACAAATCCTAATGATAATTGTTTAGACAAAGCTGGACTATACATGTTTCTGTCCCCATGGCTATAGGCCTCTGGATGTTGAAACCTTGTGAACTTCTCTTTCCATTTCCATTATCAGAAACCAACACAGAGAAGGAAGGGGGCTAGAACTAACAAAAACTGACGAGGCATGGCTCTGAACAAAGATGGTACTAAATCTGACCTCCAGGAGACCCTGAACATCACTTATATGCTGATTCTAATACACACTAGAGGGCCCCCATGCTTGAAAATTCATGCAAGAGTAGTCCTTCCTTCCCCCGGCTGCCAGGACCAGCTTCGGCAACCAGGCCTGCAGGGGAGGGCAGTTAGGGGGAACCAGGCCTGCAGGGGTGGGCTTTGGGGGGGGGGACTAGGCCTGTAGGGGAGGGCAGTTAGGGGTGTCTGGGCCAGCAGGGGAGGGCAGTTGGGGACAACCAAGCCCTGATGACCAGACCTGCAGGGGAGGTCAGTTGGTGGGGACCAGCCCTGCAGGGGTGGGCCATTGGGGGGGACCAGGCCTGCAGGGGTGGGAAGTTGGGGGTGATCAGGCTGGCAGGGGAGGGCAGTTAAGGGGGACCAGGCCTGCAGGAGTGGGCTGCTACGGGGAGGGGGCCAGGTTTGCAGGGGGAGGGCAGTTGGGGGCGACTGGGCTGGAAGGAAAGGGCAGTTAGGGGTTACCGGACTGGCAGGGGAAGGCAGTTGGGGGTAACTGGGCCAGCAGGGGAGGTCAGTTGGGCGTAATCAGGCCAGCAGGGGAGGGCAAGCAGAAGTCGTTAGGGGCAATCAGGCAGGCAGGCAAGCGGTTGGGAGCCAGCAGTCCTGGATTGTGAGAGGGATCCCAGATTAGAGAGGGTGCAGGCTGGGCTGAGGGACACCCCCCTCAATGCATGAATTTCATGCACCGGGCCTCTAGTCCTATCTAATAAAAGAGAAACATGGTAATTGGCGTACGACCGATACCCTTTTCATTGGCTAATCAGGGAGATATGCAAATTAACAGTCAGCCAAGATGGCGGCCGGCAGCCAGGCAGCTTGAAACTAACATGAGGCTTGGTTGCCTCAGTGATGGAGGAAACCAACGTTCCCCGCCTGCGGCTGCAGGCCTCTGAGCGGGCAGTTTAAGAAACATTGTAACAAATACACCCAACTTCAGCCAGCAGATTCGCAACATTGTAAGCAAAGGCCAGAAACCTACTTTCAGCCGGAGGCCGAAGAGCTGGAGCCAAGCCTCAAGCTAAAGCCGACCAGAATAAAAAAAAAAAAAAAAGGAAAAATGGAGCGGTTGGGAGCTTCAGTCACCCCCAGCCTGAAAACAGCCCTCAGCCCCTCACCCAGACTGGCCAGGCACCCCAGTGGGGACCCCCACCCTGATCCAGGACACCCTTCAGGGCAAACCAGCCGGCCCCACCCGTGCACCAGGCCTCTACCCTATATAGTAAAAGGGTAATATGCCTCCCAGCACCCGGATCAGCGGAGCCACGAGGCCTCCTGGCACCGGGATCAGCGTGACAGGGGGCAGCACCCAAACCCCCTGATCGCCCTGCGGCTCTGTGTGTGACAGGGGGCAGGGCCACAACCTCCCTATCCGCCCTGCTCTGTGCCTGATAGGGGGGAGCTCCCCCCCCCCCCACGGGCCCTGCTCTGTGTGTGACGGGGTAGAGCCATAACCTCCCCATCAGCCCTGCCCTGAGTGTGAGAGTGGCGGCACCCCAACCCCCTGATCCGCCCTGCTCTGTGGGTGATAGAGGGCAGCACCCCAACCCCCTGATGGGCCCTGCTCTGTGCATGACAGGGTACAGAGCCCCAACCCCCCTGATGGGCCCTGCTCTGTGTGTGACAGGGGGCAGCGCCCCAACCCCCATATTGGCCCTGCTCTGTGTGTGACAGGGGGTTGCTCCACAACCTCCCCATCGACCCTGCCTTGAGTGTGACAGGGGACGGCGCCCCAACTCCCCAATCGGCCCTGCTCTGAGCCCGACCAGGGGCTGCACCTAGGGATTGGGCCTGCCCTCTGCCACCCGGGAGCAGGCCTAAGCCAGCAGGTCGTTATCTCCCGAGGGGTCCCAGACTGCGAGAGGGCACAGGCCAGGCTGAGGGACCTCCCCCCCCCCCCAGTGCACAAATTTTTGTGCACCGGGCCTCTATTTATAAATAATAGGATTAGGAGACCTATTCTTGAAAAGAAAAATAGTTAAAGGTCTTTTAATTCTAAATAACTGCTGAGTCTTATTATAATCCTCACTTACCCATGCCGGGGTCCAACCCCAGCAGGTCCAGGGGTCCCCAAAGGTGTGGACGGAGTTGGCGAAGAAGGAATGACACGGAGACAGCGCTCAGTTGATCAGCAGCCTAGCCAGGATCTCTAGCCAGGATCTCCAGCCAAGTTCTGGTCTGGATCTCCAGAGAGGTTCTGCCTAGGATCTCCAGCCAGGTTCTGTGTCCATGCTCTCCTGCTAGGCTCCACAGCCAGGCTCTGTAGCCATGTTCCCTCACTAGGTTCTTCAGCCAGGTTCTGTCCAGGTTCTCCAGCCAGGTTCAGTCACCAGGTTCTAGTCAGGTTCTCTTGCCATATTTCTGTAGTCAGGTTCAGTCCAGGATCTTTTGCCATGTTCTCTCCAGCGAATTTCTTCTGTCTGTAGGTTCTGTGTAGGTTCTGTCCGTAGGCTCTCTCTTCTAAGTTCTGTGTCTTGCTGTCTTGTTACATCTATATTTATACCAGTTGATTCAATCCTATCAATCTCTATTACAAAGGTTAGGGCGTTTCTTATCTCCATTCCAGGGAGTAAAGATTATGTAGCTTAAGCATGATTGTTCGTAGTTAAAGTGATTAATTACCCGCCTGGCACTTAGTTGAGGGGTTTTATTCCCTCCCTAACTTCAGGGGAAAATCCCTACCTGGGGAAACAACCTTTCTCAGAGAGGAGACCTTGGCCAAAACACAGCACCAAGAAGGTGAGCAAACATTTTAAGAACAGTATGCTATATATGCCAGGTCCCTTGAAACAGCAAGGATGGACCGGCTCCCGGCATACCCACTCAGCTACCTATTCTATACTGCTTGAGTCTTTTCCTTCCATTTCTCCTTCTTCTGGCTTTACTCCCAGGTAGTGAAACTGAGATGTGTATGAGATGAACTGGCTGTAACAGGTAAGGGCTACAGGAACTGTCAAGGAGAAACTAAGACCAACCTCCAACAGATTTATGGTTTAAAATTGCAGCTTGATCCAACATGACGACAAACTGCACCGTAGGGTAACCCCTAGATTCATTGTACACTCATTATAATAGATCAGCATGCTAAACGACAAATCCCTCCCTGCTCTGATCAGAAATGGAAAGCCTATATAAGGACAAAAACTGGCCAATGGGTCTTTTCTGAGAAGTCTCTAAACCCCCGCCCTCGTTCACTCCCCCAACCCTGAAAGATCCTGAACATTCCTCCCCCCTTATTGAACGCCCTATCCCTTGATTAAATGAGCATCAATAAAAGAAGTAAATCCCACTAGGGAGGGGCTGCTTTATGTGTGGAGTGGCCACTCTGTCTCACTGCTTCACTAAAAAACTCTCTTTCACTTTAAACTCTGCTGGCTCGTTTTGAATTGTTTTATTGTCCTAAACCAAGAACCCACAGTGGGTCTCAGACCCTCCGACCCACCAAACCCCAGAACACCTGTATCAAAACCTATCAATTAGATTAAAGATAATTGTTATTCCCATTCAACCTTTCTAGGGCTACACATCAAAGGACTGAGAAAATACCAACATCAAAATGGGTGGGAAAGGCTGAGATACACTCTCATCATAAGTCCCATCATAAGTCTGCTTATCATTGGAAGGACCCCCAACTTTTAGCTTCTCCCTCAGGAGCTAAGGGTTTGGACCACACATCTAATGCCCCAACTTTTAAGGCTGCCACTCAGGAATGGCCCCAAATCACCTAGCTCTTGGAGCTAATGGAGCTGGCAAGCACAAGTCCCACCAGAGCATAGCAAGCAAAGCAGCAGTTAACAGGCACGGGAGCTCTCCCCTTGGCTACCCCACCAGGCTCGGTGCAGAAGGAGCAGCCAGAAACTCCCTCCCCAGTGTTTCTCTGAAAGGGGTGTGTTGAATACTTACTTCAGCAGCTGCTGCCTGAGGGTCTGGCTGTTAATGAGCCCACTTCTAGGAGCTGTCTGAGATCCTCCAGGAGCCCCAAAGAGCAGGTGGGCATTTACCCCACCTTCTTCCTCTGGCTCACTCCCCCCCCCCACACACACACACACAAATAAGCAGCTTGTGTGTACATTTAGCACCCCAGTTATATCTTTTATAACTGCCACCTGAGGGATGCGCCCTCAAGTCACCTGCTCTGATAGTCCACAGGGCTTGCATTCACAAGTCCCACTGGACTATAGCAAACAAAGAAGCAGTTGTTAAAGGACTTGAGCACTGCCCATGGCTATTTGCCCTGGCTAAGCCTAGAGAGAGCAGGCAAAAACACCCATCTCTTGCCGAGGTTGGCGGGCTCAGTGGTTAGTGTCATCCCTGTATCAAAGGGTCTAGGATTTGATCCCCAGTCAGGGCAAATGCCCAGTTTTCAGGTTAGAACCCTATCCGAGATGTGTGTGAGAAGCAACAATTGAAGATTCTCTCTCTCTCTCTCTCTCTCTCTCTCTCTCTCTCTCTCTCTCTCTCTCTCTTCCCTTCATCTCTCTCTAGAATCAATGAAAAGCAGATCCTTGGGTGAGGATTAAAAAAACAAACACACATCACCCAGTTTTTTTTCC
This sequence comes from Myotis daubentonii, assembly GCF_963259705.1. NCBI lineage: Eukaryota > Metazoa > Chordata > Mammalia > Chiroptera > Vespertilionidae > Myotis > Myotis daubentonii. The sequence continues at coordinate 88,273,751 of NC_081842.1, forward strand.
TGGAGTGGGTTTAACTGCATACTCTCCCAGCTGCTTCCTGAGGGCCAGTGGGCACCCCTCTCTCTGTTCATTCCAACAATAAATCCCAGTCCCCAGCTTCTCTCTGGAAAGAGCTTGTTCATACATCTAGTCATCAACTTTGGCAGCTGCCACCTGAGGGGTAGGCCCTCAAAATACTTAGATGTAATAGCCAACAGGGCTCAGCATTCGGGAGTCCCACAGGACCATATTGAAAACAAACAAACAAAAACTGTTTTCGAACAGGCATGCAAGCACTTCCTACAGGTATCTCCCCTGGGCTCAGTGCAGAGGCAGCAGACAAAAATGCTCATCCCCCAGTTTATCTCTGGAAGGGATTTGGCTACATACATTCTCAACTGCTGCCAAGGTTCAAAAAGCCAGGTACACAGGGATGGGGGCCATGGGGGGAGAGGAATTAACCCAGGGACCCAACCAGGTAGAGTTACTAGATCCCAACTGGGTGAGGAAGGAAGGGCATGTGTGGGAGACATGAGCTTTAAAATGTATGAATGTTACTAAGACAGGCAGCTTGCAGATAACCAATCACAAGGCAGTGCAGCATATAACCAATCCCAATGATGTTCCTAAGGCAAAATTCTTTAAAAGGACCAATCAGGAACTAACAAGCATATATACAAAAAACAGGGCAGGCACTTCCTCCTCTTCCTCCTGAAAGGAATGTTAGAGACAGCATAGGCAGTCAGGAGATAAAGAGGGGTCCATGGGAATGCATAAGTGGGGGCTTGGAGTCACCAAAATGTGTATCTTAATTTTACAGAGGATAGAGAAATGTTACAGAAGGAAGGCATATTTTCACAGTGAATAAATAAAAGTCACAAGATACCAGGAAGAGGGAAATATATTTTCACAGAGGATAGAGGACTGTCACAAGATAAGGGAAAGAGGAAGAGGGGGGCACCACATGGGCTTTGGACTTTGAAACTGATAGTATGTAGCAGAGTGACCAATGAGGAAAGCACAGGGGTCCTAAATTAAGGAAGGGTCCAATTAGAAAGGGTCACGAAGAGACAAAGAACTGTTGTAGCCTTTATAAACTCGGAGACAAATAGACTCAACAGATTTTAGATTTTTTTATATTTTTTCCCATTAGAGAGAGAGAGAGCAGGTTTTTTCCTATTTGGGGGCCCCTTCTCGGGGGTTCCCCTTTGAGGACCCTTCCCTAGGGAAAGTTTTATACACATCCAATAAACTTCCACATTTTTATTAAAGAAGCGTTTTAGTCCATGAATTTATTCTGTAGGAAAAGGACCCACAGAAGACTCTGCATCCTGAACCCCAAATATCACTCCCTGTGGCTGGCAGGAGATGCCTCTGTGTCACCCACGTGGCTTATGGCCTTATGGGCCTCCACACGTAGACTGGTAGACTTTAATTTGTTCGGATGCTAAACTACTCTCAACTGTAACATGGAGTGGAAGCTATGGACCCTGGCCTGCTCCTGGAATCCCAGCTGCACCTTTTCTCAGGACTGGCTTCTCTCAATAAACTTCAGTTCCACTGTTTGTTGGTGTTTTTTCATCCACGACTTCATTCTTCGATTTTGCGAGACAATGAACTCAGACTCAAAACCCCATATTTTGGTTTCATTACTGGCTGCTAATCAGCCTGCACGTAGAAGCTGACCAGGATCTGACCAGGATCGAGCTCATGGGCATGCCAACCTCTGTCTCTTTGCCAGCTCCAACAATAAAATCAGGCTTCTCCCCGAAAGGAGCATGTCCACACATTTAGCACCCAACTGTTAGACCTGCCACCCAGGGACTGGTTCCCAAATAACCTTGCTGTAGAAGGGAGTAGGGCTTGGAATTCACCAATCCTCCTGGACCACACAAAGCAAAGAGGCAGTTCTGTTTGGTCACACAAGCAATCTGAGCAGATAATCCTTCTGCCTCAGCACAGAGAGAGTAAGCAAAAACAGCCAGCTTCTCATTTCTCCCTAGTGGGAGGTAGGGTATATATGTAACATTTTTACTTTCCCAGCTGCTCCCCGAAGGTTGGCCTTCTAATTAGCCAGCATAGGAGAGCAAAAAGGACAAGAAATTAGTAATCCTCTGGAAGAAAACTCAATACACAAAAATCATTCCTATACACTCACAACTAATTATCAGAAAGGAAAATTAAGAAAACAATCCCATTTACAATAGGATTTAAAACAATAAAATAAGAATAAATTTAACCAAGGAGGTGAAAGATCTGTATACTGAAAACTATAGAACATTGATGAAAGAAATTGAAAAAAAAAAACAAAAAACAAGTAAATAGCTCATTGATTGGAAGAATTTGAAGAATTAATATTTTTAAAATGGCCATACTGCCCAAAGTTATCTACAGATTTAATGCAATCCTTATAAAAATTCCAATGGCATTTTTCACAGAAATAGAAAAAAATCCAAATATGAAACCACAAATAATCCCTAAAAGCCTGAGAGATGAGAACAAAACTGAAGACATCACCCTTCCTGATGTCATACGATATTGCAAATCTATATAATCAAAATAGTATATAATAAAAACAGACACATAATCAGTAGAAGAGAATCAAGAGCCCAGAAAAATGCCCATGCTTATTTGGTCAAAGTTTTGACGAAACTACCAAGAATATAAAATAAAGAAAGAATAGTCTCTTAAATAAATAGTGTTGGGAAAACTAGATATCCACATGTAAATAAATAAATAAATAAATAAATAAATAAATAAATAAATAAATAAGTAAACTGAGCCCCTAGCTTACCCCATCCATAAGTCAACTTAAAATAAATTAAAGACTTGAACATGATACCTGCAACCATACAACTCATAGAAGAAAACATAGGTGGTAATCATTCTTGGCAATAATTTTTTTATTTGACATCAAAAGCAAAGGCAACAAAAGAAAAAATAAACAAATGGTACTTATGTGTATAAAAAGCTCTTGCACAGCAAAGGATCTATCAACAAAATGAAAGGAATGAGTGAAAGTATTTGCAAACCACATACCCGAAGGGGGTTAAAATCCAAACTATACAAGAAACTCACCATGTCACCCCAATAAATTTAATAAAAAATAAAATAAATATTTAACAATTTAAAAGGAAAAAAAAAACTCATACAACTCAAAACCAAAAATAAATGAATAAATAATCCAAATCATTGATGGGCAAAATGTCTTAATAGACATTTTTCTGAAGAATACATTCAAATGGCCAACAGATGTATAAAAAGGTGATCAATGTTACTAATCATCCGGGAAATTGCAAATCAATCAAAACCATAATGAGATACTACATTACACCTATTAGTATGTCTATCATTGAAAAGACAAGATAACAAATGCTGGCAAGAATGTGGAGTAGAGGGAATACTTGTACACTATTGGTGGGAATGAAAACTGGTATAGTCATTATGGAAAGCAGTAAGGAGGCTTCTCAAAAAATTAAAAACAAAATAGCCCTAGCCGGTTTGGCTCAGTGGATAGAGTGTTGGCCTGTGAACCAAAGGGTTCCAGGTTCGATTCCAGTCAAGGGCATGTACCTAAGTTTCGGGCTTCTCCCTGACCCGGGCCCTGGTCAGGGCTCATGCAGGAGATAACTAATTGATGTATCTCTCTCGTATCAATGTTTCTCTCTTTCTTTCCCTTTCTCTTCCACTCTCTTTAAAAATCAGTGAAAAACTATACCTCGGGTAAACATTTAAAAAAAAAAAAAGCTAAAAACAAAATAAAACTACCATATGATCCAGCAATCCCATTTCTGGGAATATATCAAAAGGAAACAAAAATCACTGTCTCAAAGAAATATCTTTATTCCTTTGTTCACTGAAGCATTAGTCACCATAGCCAAGGTGTGCAAAACAACCTAAGTGTCTGTCAACAAATTAATGGATAATGGAAATGTGGTATTTGTATACAATGGAATATTATTTGGGCTTAAAAAGGAAAGAAAGCCTGCATTTTTTATAACATGAAGGAACCCGGAAAGCATTTTGCTAAGTGAAATAAGTCAGACAGAGAGAGACAAATACTACATAGTACCATAATGTAGTATCTCATTGTGGTTTTGATTGATTTGCAATTTCCCTGCCAAATCTAAAGGTGAAAAAAGTCAAACATGTAGAGTGGTGGTTGTCAGTAGCTGGGGGGTTGGGAGGTGTATAAAAAAATAAAAACTTTCAGTTATAACATGAATAAGGTCTGGGTTCTAACTTATAACATGATAACTATAATTGATAAGCTATTGAAATTTGCTAAGAGAGTAGAAATTGTGCTCTCATCAAAAGAAAAAAAAGGTAAATTAGTGAGGTGATGGATGTGTTAACTCAATTTTGGAAACCTTTTCACATACATCAAGTTATCACATTGTACCCTTTCAATACATTACAATTTTGTTTGTAAATAATAAATTAATAAATCTATCTTTCTGATAACTCTTAAAGATATGAATTCCTGTCCTGCTCTAATCAATGATTTTACATCAAATTATTGTCCCAGATTTTATTAACAAGAATCCATGAACAGATAATGTCATTTTAAATATAATAAATAAGGCCAATTGATTTCCACCTGGCTCATTCATTGGACAAATCTCACCTGTGCCCTATCCATTTTTCTGTCCTGTCTATCCTAGAGGATTATAATATGAGAGACAGCACCATTAATTGAATTCCAGACAAAAACCCAGATATTTACTCTTATTGTTCTAGTTCCCATCTCATGCCTACAACCAACACAGGGTGATGAAATGTGATGGTTAGTTTAACAGCTTATTCCAAACATCATGGTTGTACAAGCCAGTACTAAAATAAATGGCAGAAACAATTGGCTGTTAGAGAGACAATCAAATAATATCTACTACTCAAATATTTCCTAAGTATAGGCTGTAAGCATCTTGAGAGCAGATACATGTGTAATTCACTATCATATTTCCAGATCATATACAGAGCATGTAACACTGTAGGCTCTCCATGAATGTCTTAAATTATGTAGACATTATCAAGTGTGCATGGAGGGGTGGATGAATGATGGAACAATAAGGCTTTTTACCTTCATCCTTGATAAAACTTGATAAATCATTCTTCATCATTATAATTAGTTTACTTTCTCTACTACTATTACAGGGACCTCTTACGGACACCAGGGAGGTGTTACCAGACAGCCTCCTGAGTCAGTGGGAAAGGGCTGTTCTCAACCTGGACCCATGTCTGCTCATATAAATGAATTTATGTGAGACCTTTACTGCATTGTGAAAAACCAATTTATTAAAGCAATTAAAGCATGCACCTTTATTGAAAAAGCAAAGCAAGCAAACCTATGTATCTGGCTTATGAAGCACAGACGGGCTCTCAGCTAATCTGAAGAGCAAGTTGGGTGGGGTCTGAGGTGTTACATACCCTCCTGCTATAGGTCTCAAAATTCCTCTGCTGACTGCTTTGGTACAGTTTCATCCTCAAGGTTCCTTTTTTTTTTTTTACTTTGTTGTGGCCTTCCCAGAATTCATGAGAAGCACCTGGCAACTTTATCTTGCCAAGCCTTGACACTGCTGGCTTTTCTGCTTAAGGAGTAAAACCCTTTTTTTCCTTCCTGCTTTCCTCCTCCCTTTCTGTATTCTCTCATTAGAGAAGTTTTTAACCATTTGTTCTCGTATCCTTGGAGAGGGAAGATAATGGTTTGTTAGTTACAGGCTGGCTGCAAATTGCCCGCACTGTTTGGCCGTGTTTTAACTTCCCTATCTCAGTTTCCCGATTCCTTCTGCTCTGGAATCCTGTAACACTACTACTAGAAAATAATCAAAATGATATATTTTCCGTAAGTAAGTTTAAGCATAAGTAAATTTAGATTAATGCCCCAACTCAAAGGTGTATATATATAGGTTAACATTAGCTGAGATCATGGTCCATGATCCTGCATACACTTTACCTCATATGATAGTCTTTCACTTGGTTATCAGTCCAATTTCTAACTAAACAAGAGACATAAACCATACTCTGTGGTGAATTTAGCAATTTCCTTATACAAGTACTATTAGTAGAAAATATCCTGCCGAGTATATGAGATCTAGTTCTCACCTAAGGCACCAATTGGGAAAATTTCTCTGTTGGGGGCAAATGGAATAAACTATTTTGGCACCTTCATCATGTTAGGAATGTGGGTTTATTTCACATAATCAACATTTGTAGAAACTGGATGAGCATAAGAGCCCTAAGGTGGACAGAAAGATTACGGAGGAGGTGTACAAGACCCCAAAGATCCTCATCAGGTGCAAAAAACACTTCTCAGGCCTCACTCAGCATGGGCTACCTCCAAGGGATTAAATGGGCTGCTGATCCAGTTGTTTGCAGGAGTCCTGAAGCTATGCCATCTTCCTTATTGACAAACCATCCCACATTTAAGATTCACCTTCATTAATCACCTAATAAAATTTTATTTACTCTGTAATAATCTACATACCATAAAATTAATTCAAACCGTTATACTTGGCCCACACCCCTATAATAAAGAAAACAATGTAAGAGCTCTATCTCACATTGGATAGAGGCAAGAGAAATATTTATATTTTTGCTTTGACCCCAAGGGTCGGGGGGATATTCACTGAGGGTGAGAAGATCAAGGTTTGGAAGCCACTCCATTTTCCTGGGTTAGTCCTTCCAGTCAGAACTTCCCTCACCCTACAATTCAATGTTACTGCTATTGACTCTGAAACTCATATAATCGCCAATTTTACTTTTCTTCTTCCTACTCAGTGATTTGGCACCTTGTTCCCCTTAGTTTCTTGACCTTACTTTGTCTCTTGCATTTGCTGTGTTGGAAATTAAACAGCCCATTCCAAGGGGCAGAGGGCAAAGGATTTCTATGGCCCTTCAATAACTAGTGCCTTAAAGTTCACCATCAGCACAACTTGATCTCTGTTCCAGCCATTTTATAGGAGGCAGGTCAAGAGGCTAGTGTTATGTGTATATAATACTGAAATAATCTCAAAGATATCATTATATATACAAGGGCGGGAAAAAGTAGGTTTACAGTTGTTCATGTAGAAAATACAATAATTAATAATCCTATCAAATAAAAGAGTAATATGCAAATTGACCAACACTCCAACACACAGGATAGCCACCCCATGTGGTCAAAGATGGCCAGCAGAGGAGGACAGTTGTGGGCGACCAGGCCTGCAGGGGAGGGCAGTTGGGGTGACCAGGCCTGCAGGGGAGGGCAGTTGGGGGCAACCAAGCCTGCAGGGGAGGGCAGTTGGGGGAGACCAGGCCTATAGGGGAGGGCAGTTGGAGGGACCAGGCCAGCAGGAGAGGGCAGTTAGGGGCAATCAGGCTGGCAGGGGAGCAGTTAGGCATTGATTAGGCTGGCAGGGGAGCAGTTAGGGGCAATCAGGCAGGCATGCAGGCGAGCGGTTGAGAGTCAGCAGTCCTGGATTGTGAGAGGGATGTCCCAGATTGGAGAGGGTGCAGGCTGGGCTAAGGGAAACACACACACCCTGCCCCCATGCACAGATTTTGTGCACTAGGCCTCTAGTCCAGTGGTCAGCAAACTGTGGCTCGGCAAACTGCAGGTCGCAAGCCACATGCGGCTCTTTGGCCCCTTGAGTGTGGCTCTTCCACAAAATACCGGCTCTTCCACAAAATATTGACTTCTGTGCATGGGCCACAAAGTTTCAATCACAGTGTACGTGAGCACCCCCACGTGGTATTTTGTGGAAGAGCCACATTCAAGGGGCCAAAGAGCCGCATGTGGCTCACGAGCCACAGTTTGCCGACCACGGCTCTAGTCTCTTTATTTAAAGAGCCAGGGGCCATCGCAACCAAATGGATGACAGAACAGAAGACTGAACAGGCTGTGTGGGGTGACCAGGCCTGCAGGGGGGGGGCAGTAAGGGGTGACCAGCCTGGCGGGGGGGCAGTTAGGGGTGACCAGGCCAGCAGAGGGGGGCTGTTGGGGGTGACCTGGCCAGCAGGGTAGGCAGTAAGAGGCAACCATGCTGGCAGGGGAGACAGTTAGGGGCAACCAGGCCAGGGGGAGTGGGGGGGGGCAGTAGGGGGTGACCAGGTTGGCAAGGGGAGTCAGTTGGGGGCAACCAGGCTGGCAGGAAGAGGTGGTTAGGGGTGATCAAGCTGGTGGAGAGGGGGCCAGTAGGGGTGATCAGGCAGGGAGGCAGGTAAGCAGTTAGGAGCCAGCGGTGCCAGATTGTGAGAGGGATGTCAGACTGCCTCTCAGTTGGACATCCCCCAAGGGGTCCTGGATTGGAGAGGGTGCAGGCTGGGCTGAGGGGACCTCCCCCGCCCCATGTACGAATTTCATGCACCAGGCCTCTAGTACAAGAATAAACTGTCTTAGTGTACTCACAACTGTAAACCTACTCTTGCCCCACCCTGTATTATATATAATTATAGATATTATATACTATTCCTAAAAAAAATAAATGAATGGTTCTCTTAGTTTTCACTTTATACATGAAAAATGTTAAATTACAAGGTTTCTATATTTAGCAAATACATAAAACATTAAAATCTATGCTACCCATATATCAAAAAAATACTGTCTTAATTTCTAACTCTAATTTCTAGGGTTATTCCTCTTGATGTTTATGGGGAAAAAAAACCTTATACCAAATTAAAAGTTGTAAACTGCTAAATTGAATAATAACTTTGAATTTAAGAAAATATTTAAAAATCATTCATTTCATTTGGTTTCTAACACCATAGAAGAGCTTGCCATAAGAACTTAATCTGAGCCTGAGGAATAATGAAATCAACCATCCTCATTAAAATAATTTTAAATTTGTGTGTGTTGTGTATATGTGTGTGTATGTTAAAAAAAAAAAGTATAACCAAGTAAATGAATAAAGGATTCATAAACACCTGGAGAAAAACCTAGAAGTTTATATTTTAAATATTGAAACAACAGCACTAACATTTATAAATGAAAAGAATTGTTACAAAATATATAATCCTTATACATCTTTCCTATACAATATAACTAGATCAATGTAGCTATGCCAACTTCATTGCTTTTTTACTGAAGAATAAAATAGGCTTTTTTAACTGAATAGTATCAGCATCTTGAAGAACTTCCAAACTGATCTGTTGCATGCCTTAATTTTAATTAAAAAATACAAATGAATAGCATAATTGGAGCGAAGAATCAACATTAATAATCTTTAAATCAAAAGGATTTACACTGAGATTATAATTAATTACATGCCAAAAAATATCTTGTTGAATAGGGTGGTGACCTCAGTTACTTTGTTTAATCACTAAAACAATTCAATCTTCAAATAAGAAGTTGGATCAATTCCAAATATACCCAATTAAGATTATCAATTCACTAAGAACAGTGACAATAAACCTCAAAAATAAACTCTTTAAAAATTTTTCTTTTTGATTAATGTGTCTACACCAATTTTTATTAGTACTTAGGTCCTTGAGGAAAACTATCTTGGCAGTAGGACCCTGCTGTCCACAGAATGCCTGGGGGCAAACATTTCCATAAATAATCATGCTGATATTTCTGTTCTATTGCTGAACACAAAGTTGTCACCTATTAAACCCATGTTCAGGAGACCAAAGTCAAAGAATGCTATTCTGGAGAGAAACAGGTTAACAGAATAAAAAATATCTGTACAATTTTGCTATATTCCTACATGCATAATTATATGCTTTTAACTCAGACAACTTTTGTCTCTCAGTTTCCACAGCAATACCATAGGGTGTTCTAGACAATGCTTGTATTGCCAGAAGATTTTAATTCATTTCTCTGGGTACTTCCAGGACAGTTACATAGAGATGATGCAAAAACTGAAAATAAGAATGAATTGCCCTAGCCCAGTGGTCGGCAAACTGCGGCTCACAAGCCACATGCGGCTCTTTGGCCCCTTGAGTGTGGCTCTTCCACAAAATACCACGTGCGGGCGCACACATACAGTGCAATTGAAACTTCGTGGCCCATGCCCAGAAGTCGGTTTTCAGCCTGGGCGAGTCTATTTTGAAGAAGTGACGTTAGAAGAAGTGTGGCGTGTCGGTTGGTTGGGCGACGGGAGATTCAGCACAGGGGAGGCACAGGTGATTCATGCAAGAGTTGAGTGAGCCAGTCAGTCAGTTAGCCAGCGGTAGTGCAGTGGTTAGTGTTAGTCGCGTCCACAAATCGCGCACACGTGACAAAAGTACCTACTCGAAGCATAAAGTTACCTGTATTTTTCCAACCAGCTGCAAATCCTACAGGTATTTTTGTCATCAATTTAAGAATTGTAATTATTTTGTGTTGGTGGCTTTATTATTATAAAACTAGAGGCCCGTTGCACAAAGATTCATGCAATAGGCCTTCTTTCCCCTGGCTGCCCGCACCAGTTTTCTTCTGGCACCCGGGACCCAGACCTTCACTCTGGCCACCACCTTCCATCTTCGCTCTGGACACAGTCTTCGCTGTGGCTGGAGGCTTCAGTTTTTGCTCCTTGCTCCAGCCGGAGTCTTCAGTCTCTGGCCAGAGCTGCTCCTGTAGCTCCTTCCACCTCCCACCCTCCCCCTCATAGCTTGATCACTGCTTTGCCTGCAGACCTTGCCAATGGGCTCCTGGGTCCCGGGGGCCGACTTGCCTGTGGCCCGGCTTTCTGATCACGATCACAATCACGGGCCACAGGCAAGGCAGCTCCTGGGTCCCTGGGAGCTGCCTTGCCTGCAGCCTGGCTTTCCGGCGGCTCCTGGGGTCACACACAGGGGCCTGGATGGTGGCTCCCGGTGTCCTGCCCTGCTTGCAGTATGCAAATTAGCCGCCATCTTTGTTGGTGGTTAATTTGCATATTGTGCTGATCAGCCATGTTTGTCTATTATTAGATAGGATGAGGACGTTTTTAGCAAAGGCCAGCTTAGGAGTACCTTAATTAAGTTAATAACAATGTGCCTACCTATATAGTTTAAGTTTAAAAAATTTGGCTCTCAAAAGAAATTTCAATCATTGTACTGTTGATATTTGGCTCTGTTGACTAATGAGTTTGCCGACCACTGCCCTAGCTGGTTTGGCTCAGTGGATAGAGCGTCGGCCTGCAGACTGAGGGGTCCCAGGTTCGATTCCGGTCAAGGGCATGTGCCTTGGTTGCGGGCACATCCCCCAAAGGGGCTGTGCGGGAGGCAGCTGATCGATGTTTCTCTCTCATCGATGTTTCTAACTCTCTATCCCGCTCCCTTCCTCTCTGTAAAAAAATCAATAAAATATATTTTTAAAAAGAATGAATCATTTCTGGCACTTTATAAATGAAAATGTATTTTACTGATAATGTAAAGCAATTTTCCACTTACCATTGAGTGACACTGAAATTATGAAAGGACATTTTATTTTTTTAAATGTCTGCTTTTTTTTTCCACATGAGATGATAAGTGCTTTCTTAGCATTCTAATTGCTACAAAATTCTCAGTTAATTATGAAAGCTTCCAAACAGCCTTTTCCATGAACTTCAGAAGGAAACTAAAGTAAGCTTTCTCTGAACAACACTGAAGTGAAGTAAGCCCATCTATTTTTCGTAACTTTTATAATTAGTGCTATAAGTTATATATCTTTGAGGCTCCATCTGTTTTTATAAATCATCATTAATATCCTCAACTAGTTGGAAAGCAAATACTTCCTGAGTCCCCCTCTGTGTGCCGCACTCTCATGACATTCAGTTTCTCCCAGAATTTTGCCAAGATCTTCTCTTTGACTTTAGCTTCAACCTTGGCTTTGGGACCATCATAGAACTAAGTAACAATCGAGCCCTACCTGGTTTGGCTCAGTGGATAGAGCATCGGCCTGCGAACTGAAAGGTCCTGGGTTCAATTCTGGTCAAGGGCACATGCCTGGGTTGTGGGCTTGATCCCTAGTGGGGGACTTGCAGGAGGCAGTCGATCCATGGCTGTCTCATCGTGGATGTTTCTATCTCTCTCTCTCCCTCTTCCTTCTTCTCTGAAATCAATAGAAATATATTTTTTAAGAAAACAAAAACAAATAACAATTGACATTCCTGAAGTTGTGCATAATCCATGACAAGTGTTTGATAAGGTACCAACATGTCTAATCAGTTTTACAATGTCAGTTTTGTAAATAAGATGTCATTGAGATTTAATGGCATGCTCTCAAATTTTGTATTCAAATATAGATAAAAGCATTCTAGATATAACCTGAACCAAACACACACACAGGCACACACACGCACACACACACACACCTTGTGTTTTATATGTTAGTTCCTGTTACTCAGCAGGAGTACAATTCATTATTATTGTCAAAAGGAACTGCAAATATAATTGATGATAATAAAGGCTTACAAAATTAGTGATAATAAAGGATTAAAGTATTTAAAATTTTTCAGTAGTTGAATAGAAAATAAGCTGATAGCTAAATTAATATTAAGAGAGAGTACATTAATTAGATAAATTTAGAAAAAAACACATTCATTTGGAGAAAAGAAATGCTCATAAAATATAAATAATAATGCAAAATTTATTAGTAGAGATTGGAATAAAGCTGTATCAGCCTGCGTTGGATCATAAAGTGAGGCACTAGAAGAATTATGGAAATAAGCAGTGCAATATAGGAATTAGGGAGTATAGGACTGCAGTGGCTGCTGGAGAGTGACTTCCCCTGGAAGGATGAAGCCAAGAGATGAGGAGCAGCTGCACTGCTGTCAGCCTGCACACTGAGGAAGGAGGAGCTGCAGCCTGCAGGGAAGTCCCGGGAACCACCACCACCATGACCATGAAGTGAAAGCTCATCAAGCAACCTGCAAAGCCGTCAGGTCTTAACAGCCAACTTCTCAAGGGATGGTTGCACTTCCCTTTCTCCACCTCTCACTCAGATTACTCACTGAAACTCTAACCAAAACCATAGAGCAAAGGGGATTCTAAAAAGCTAAATTCTCAGCCTGAAATGGGAGAGTCTTAGTGAAGAGTGACAAGCAAACAATCCACCATAGCCTATCTCTCAGTAGAATTGCTTATTGTATAAGCAATTAAAACATGAAAGCAGCCCTGACTGGTTGCTCAGTGGTTAGAGCATCAGCCCACAGACCATAGCATCATGGGTTTGATTCCCTGTCAAGGGCATGTACCTCTGTTGCAGGTTCAATCCCCGGCCCTGGTCAGTGCAGGAAGCAACGAGTCACATCAATGTCTCTCTCTCTCTCTCTCTCTCTCTCTCTCTCTCTCTCTCTCTCTTTCTCTCTCTCTCCCTTCCTTCTTCCCTCTCCCTCCCTTCCTCCACCCTCCTTTCACTCTCTCTCTAAAAATCAATGGAAAAAAATATCCTCAGATGAGGATAAAAAAAAAAGCTTGAAAGAAATTAATAAGAAGAATTGTATAAAATTATGAGGTTACCTAATTCCAGGAAGCCTTAAGCCTTCTAAGAAGATTCTCTTGAAAATTTTTCCGTTTATAAGGGTAAATTAAAATCACAATGTAAATTTTGCCATATCCACATTTCACAAAGAGGGAAAATTGCAAAATAAAGAATATGACTATAAAGAAAAGAGGACAGTGTTAAAGAAAAGAAGGTTTCCCAAATCACATTTTATTCTCACTGATAAAACTTAAAAATGATGATTTTGTATGAATGCTTTTTTAAGATTTGTTTAAAAATGAAACAGAAACTAATTTTAAATGATCTCTATTCATATATTGAAGATAAAGGCTTTTTAAAGATTTACCTTAAGTTCATTGTGTAAAATGTAACTAAAAAACATTTTTCTGAATTATATTCTGTTGTATACAAAAAGATTGATACTACTAAATGTGCCAGTTGAAAGCCAGAACTGCATTTAACAGCTCACACATGTGGCCAGAGTGACTAAATAAGCCATCCTAGAGCTAAGAGTCTGAAGAAATTAACTTTCAGGGTCCACAATGTCCAACTTTTAAAATTTGACTCCCCAAAATATTAAAAATTAGAATATTTAATAAATTTTAAGTAAAATTCCATATTTATTCTATATTTTACAAGTTCATTTTATTATGTTGATATTTACATTTGGCATTGGCTTTGGAAAACTATAGGTCTTATCATCTCCATCATTTAGAATTTTGCAAAAAATAATTTCATTTTAGGGTATGTCTCTAATATCAGCAACAGAGTTCAACAAGAATTTTTGTGCTTTATGTATATATAAATCCCCTATTCTCTCTTTTTTTAAAAAAGAAAATAATTCCTCAAGGTCACTATTTTCATGACACCTTCCCCCAATTATATGGCCAAAGCTTTCCACTTTTTGAATACTCTCTTTTCTATAATTATTATAATTATTTGTATGTTTTCTCATCTTTTCTACTAATGTGAAGGAACTTTAATGGTAAGAACATCTGTTTTCATCTTTTTCAATTCCCATCAGGAGACACGAATCAGCAACCTGCATGGAAAATTCAGTCTGAAAATATATTTGGTTGGTTGGCATACCGTGTGTGTGTGTGTGTGTGTGTGTGTGTGTGTGTGTGTGTGTGTTTCCTTTGCAATTGTTTTGTTTTCTATTTATTAATAAAACAAACTTAATTTAATTTATTTAATTTATTAATAAAATAATTATTAATTTATTAACGTTAGTTAATAAAATTATACAGGTTTCAAATTCTGTATTACATCATCTGTATATTTATTGTGTGTTCACCAGCCCAAGTCAAGTCTCTTTCCATCAAAATTTATCCCCTTTATACCGTCATATACCTGTCCCCGCTCCCTCCTTCCCCTCTGATAATCACCATATTGTTGTCTGTGACTATGAAGTTTTTGGTTTTTGCTTAATCCCTCACCTTTTTCACGGCCCCCTCCCCTCTGATATCTGTCAGTCTATTCCAGTGATGGCGAACCTATGACACGCGTGTCAGAGGTGACACGCGAACTCATTTTTTTTGGTTGATTTTTCTTTGTTAAATGGCATTTAAATATATAAAATAAATATCAAAAATATACATCGTTGTTTTACTATGGTTGCAAATATCAAAAAATTTCTATATGTGACACGGCACCAGAATTAAGTTAGGGTTTTTCAAAATGCTGACACGCCGAGCTCAAAAGGTTCGCCATCACTGGTCTAGTCTCTATATCTATGAATCTGTTGTTTGTTAGTTTATCTTGTTAATTAAATTCCACATATGAGTGAAATCATAGGGTGCTTGTCTTTCCCTGACTGGCTTATTACACAGCACAGTGCTCTCCAGGGTCACCGATGATGTTGCAAAGGGTAAGATTTCCTCCGTTTTTGCAGCCAAGTAGTATTCCCTTGTGTAAATGTCACACAGCACTTTATCCACTCATCTACTGATGGGCACATGGGCTGCTTCTAAATCTTGGCTATAGTAAATAGTGCTGCAACAAACATAGGGGAGCACATATTCTTCCAAATTGGTATTTTGGGTTTATTCCGATATTTTACCAGTAGTGGAATCACTGAATCATAAGGAAGTTCCATTTTTTATTTTTGAGGTAAATCCATACCGCTTTCCACAGTGACTGCACCAATCTGCATTGTCGCCAACAGTGTCCACGCATTCCCTTTTCTCCATATCCTTGCCAACACATGTTGTTGGATGATTTATTGATGATAATCATTCTGGCAGGTGTAAAGTGATACCTCATTGTAGTTTTAATTTGCTCTCTCTGATGATTACTTCTGTTGAGCACCTTTTCAAAATATTGGCCTTCTCTATGTCCTCTTTGGAGAAGTATCTATTCAGGTGCTTTGCCCATTTTTTAGTTGGATTGTGTAGTTTTCTTGGTTGAGTTGTATAAGTTCTTTATAAATTTTAGATATTAATCCCTTATCACATGTATCATTGGCAAATATATTCTCCCGTTCAGTGGGTTGTCTTTTCATTTTGTTGATGGTTTTTTTGCTGTATAAAAACTTTTTGGTTTGATGTAGTCCCATTTGTTTATTTTTTCGCTTGTTTCCCTTGCCCAAGGTGATCTATCAGAAAAATATTGCTATGAGAAGTGTCCGAGATTTTACTACCTATGTTTTGTTCTATGATTTTTATGGTATCGAGCCTAACATTTAAATCTTTAATATATTTTGAGTTTATGTTGTGTATGGTGTTAGAAGGTGGTCTAGTTTCATTTTTTGGCATGTATCTGTCTAATTTTTCCAACACCATTTATTGAATAGTCTATCTTTAACCCATCATATGTTTTAGCCTTCTTTGTCAAATTTAATGGACCATAAAGGCATGGGTTTATTTCTTGACTTTCTATTCAGTGCCATCTATATGTCTGTTTTTACACCAGTACCATCGTATTTTGATTACCATGACCTCGTAGTATAGTTTGATATCAGCATGATTCTTCTATCTTTGTTCTGTCTATTTAGGTGGGACATGTGCTTCCCACTTAACCAAGTCCCCACTGTTCTCTGTTGCCTAATACTTGGCCAACTTCACCAACCTAATAACTACTGGTCCTATGGGCATCTGAGTTTATAAGTTTTGCCTTTTAAAGATTAATATGGCACCTTATTTATATTAGATATTTAGTGTATATTTATTAAATGATGCACAAGAAGGTTGTCATGAACAAATGAACAAATTAATTTTATTTCTGAGCGTAAGTCCCATTTCCCCTAAATGCAGTCTCCCATGCAACTAGATCTAATTGTAATTCTTCATTCTACCGCACATTTCTTATCAGGTTCATAGATTATTGTCAGTCCATTATAACAGTTTCATTACTATCTTCTCTTTGTTTATATTAGCAAACTTAACTGAGATGGTATTATTTTTAATATAAATTTCCTTTCCTTTTGAAATTGAAACAGTGGAATGAAGTGTTTTATGGCTGAAACAACCTTCGTTCAAAAGAAAACTGGGATGTGAGGGCGATCTGGCTGCGACATCTGTCACCCCATTGATCGCCAGGGTTGATTCGGCTGATCTGGCTGGCTAGGCGGGTGTCCCCCTCCTCCCTCACTGATCCATGTGCGTCCCTCCCGAAGCTGCGCGCTCAGTCGAAGAGGACGACCTTCCCCCCACCCCCCCCAGGAGAGGACCGGTCTTCGGTCAAGGGTATATGAGTAGCTGCGCTCCCCTGCTAGAACCTCCAAACAAGCTCTCAAAAGAAAACTGGAGTGTTCACCCTTCAAAAGAACAAACTCCAAAAGTATGGATCAGTTGCCATATCTCCTGGGACAAGACAGAGAATAGCTTAAAGGATGGGAGGAATGATCACATCAATATCAGGGTGCTGGTGGCTGGCAGATTTAGCAATTTTCAAAGTTGCCACAATTACACGACAGTGTTGTTGCATTTATTTTTAAAAACTATCATAAGCAGAAGTATCCCCGTCTGGCCAGCACTCTGATACCCATTCATAGAAACATACTTTTCTCTATCCTGAGTAATTGACACATCAGAACTAGATAAAAACTCACTTGCTTTAGGGCATTTGGGTTCTTTTAACTTATTCTGGTTTTGGGGATCAGGATTGACATCATGGAGAAAGGAGGCAATCCAAAAGGTACTACAAGATGTTTATTTATTGTCCTAATTCATTAACTGTTTAAATTCATTCTAAACATCTTAATGTAATAGTGGGTTACATAAATTTGCACAAAAATATTACAAAGTGGTCCCTCAACCCCCAGAGGGGTAAATGGTGAGTTAACATTTAAGCACCCCCAACACACACAAAGCCTTGGTTCTTGGTGGAGGGCCTGAAATCACCGAAAGGAAGAATAAAAGAATGAGAAGCACAGGGAAGACTCACTGGCAGGAATGAGATTGGGAGTGAGACAAACCCAGGGCAGACTCTGAAAACTGTAACTGTTAGAGTAGTGCATCATTTTAAACACGTGAAAAAAATTGCGAATCAGTGAAATGTATTTGCAGGTGGCAGGGAAGAATAATTTGAGAAAGTAAAATACTCTAGTGGTCACTAAATGATGTCTCCATCTTTTCTTAATAAGTTAGTCCAAAAAGTCTAAGGTAATATAGTAGCCCCCTCTTATCTGTAGTTTTGCTTTCTGTGGTTTCAGTTAACTATCGTCCACCACAGTCCAAAAATGTTAAATGGACATTTCTAGAAAGAAGCAATTCATGAGTATTGAGTTGTATGCTGTTCTGAGTAGCATGATGAAATCTCATGTGCCGTACTCTGTCCCACTTGGCGTGTGAATCATTCCCTAGTCCAGCACATCCATGCTATCCATGTTCCCTGCCCATTAGTCACTTAACAGCCATCTCAGTTACCAGATTGACTGGCAGGTTATCTCAATGCTTGTGTTCAAGTAACCCTATTTTGCTTAATAATGGCCCCAAAGCACAAATGTAATGATGCTGGCAATTCAGATGTGCCAAAGAGAAGCCATAAAGTGCTTTCTTTAAGTGAAAGTGTATGTTTGTATAGGAAAAATCATAGTATATATAGGATTCGGTACTATGCTTGGTTCCAGGCATCCACTAATGGTCTTGGAACTTTTCCCCTTGATAATGGGTGACCACTGCATTTTTTTTTCCTTTGGGGGGAAAAAAATTCAACCCCAACCTAAGCAGATGGATTTTCCACTACCTAATTTATCTTTATTGTTTTGCCAAGAAGTAAATAAAATAAAAGTGAAATGGAGCTTCCATGAGGAGGTCCATTAGCAGCTGGACAGGGGCTAGGTTGGCCCAGTGAACTCCCTGACTACAAAGTTGGCCTGAGCAAGATTCCAAAGGACTAGTCCCTTGGTCTCTCTCAGGGCAAAGAATCCTGTCTACTTCTTCTTCTATAGCCATCTGTCCCCCTGGAGACTGAGAAGGGGGTACAGCAATGGTAGAGCATCTCAAAGATGGTGAGAGCTCTGGCTCCCACAGGCTTCCTGACTGTAGTGAGTTCCAGGCTAAGCCCCAGATTTCACCTCCAGTCAACCCCCCTCTGGGGCCATTCCTTTCCTCACCCTCTAGTCCAACAGAACTGTAATAATTCTGGTCCAATAGAACTATAATAGGTGACAGAGGGGCAAGCTGGAAGGATAGGAGTGAAACACGTGACCTCAGGCAGAAAAGAAGGCAGAAAAGAAGGCCCTCCCAAAGCAACTGAGTGGGGTATTCTGCCAGACCTGCCATTCCCTAATGACAAACTTTCTGTGGTATGAGCCTCAATCACTTCTCCTCCTGCCTGGGATTCACGCCCCTATGCATCCCTGCCTTTGGCTCTAATTTTATTGTAAGGACAGAGATAGTTAATCCACTTACATTACTACATCTGACTCCTATGGCTACTCAAAACACATGCTTTGAGTAACCATAGGAAGAAAAAAAAGTTTTTCTTTAGCTTTGTCAGTCCAAATTCAATCATGTTAAAGTGATAGTCACAGAAGTATCAGACTCTGCCCCAAGTTGGCGCCCAGAGTCAGGGCTGGGGCTTTTGCCTTCACCCTCTAAATCTACCTCCAATCTTCAGGCCTCCTCCCTCTCCTGTACCCAGATAGAGAAGCCTTCTGTAGCCAAAGGAAAGAAACTGAACTTTTCAGAAGATGTTCCTGAAACTCTAAATATAAGAGAAATGTTCTACATCTGAATCATCAAGATATTTAAAAGATAAATAGCTTTTATGTCTCCTGACATGGATGCAGATTTTTTTAAAATATATTTTATTGATTTTTTTACAGAGAGGAAGGGAGAGGGATAGAGAGTTAGAAACATCGATGAGAGAGAAACATCGATCAGCTGCTTCCTGCACACCCCCTACTGGGTATATGCGTGCAACCAAGGTACATGCCCTTGACCGGAATCGAACCTGGGACCCTTGAGTCTGCAGGCCAACGCTCTATCTACTGAGCCAAACCAGTTAGGGTAATGCAGATCTTTTTAATCTTCTGTAATCACTGTGTCAAGCTGTACTGTTTTCCTTCTACCAGTTTTCAACAAACAAGCAAATAGTTGCATGGTTTCAATGTCGAAGACACTAGGATCTCCCCGTAAACAGTTCAGGGAAGGAAAGGAGATCCTCCACTCCTGAATGAGAGGTGGGAGGAAAGGGGCTTCTTGTGTGAATGTGGACTCTCAGGTGGTCAGTCAGGGGCTCTGTAAGGTAGATACACAGCACTGCTATTTCCTGGTTTGGCCCAGGTATGTCTGGGGTGAGAGGTGGGAGGAGTATAAGGCATGCTTGGAGCTAACTGATGTCTCCCCTCACTGGACAATATAATTTTTCCTATCTGAGTAGAACCTTGTTGGGGAGACTACAAATGAATACTGTTTTCTTAGCTACTATGGAAATCCTCATAGTGTTATTGGTGGAAGTGAGGTCCTTGGAGTGCCACTGGAACAAGAATTTCCGGAGGCCCCACGGGGGGATGGGATATTGTAGAAAGCTTCATTTCTGTGCAGTTAAACCCCTGAGTTCCCAAGGTACCATTTCTCTTCATCCAGTGAAGAAAAAAAGTCCCATTTCATTTTCAGCAGGGATAAGATCAAAGCCAGTGTCCCAGGTTCCCGTTCCATGGCTGCACAGTACAATACAGCATGAGACCAGCTTAATTTGTGTTCCCATTTGCAGTCCCATTGCATGTGGCTACGCAGGGAGCATGGGCGAGTTTAAGAGAGCCACAAGAGTGCTAAGAGCCAAGCACCAAGGGAGTCAAGAGAGCAAGCTCCTTTATCTAAGGGATTATGTATTCCCAAATTTTCTCGGATCTGCGGTGTCCCTGCCCACTCTGGACAATGATTTCTGTTCCTAGGTTTGACTGACAGGCACCTTTCCTGTGTTACCCCAACGTTACTGCACACGCATCCATCTTCCCTTTGTTGGACCCCTTTCCCCAGTGGTTCCCCGGGGAGTGTGACATTGCAGCTTCCTGGTGAAGCTGGCCAAATGGCCATGCTTATACTGTCTGGCTTCCCCCTTTGTTCCTTTCCTATTATTAATAACTAGCTAATTACAATGGTATCAGTAGTACCTTGACTGTCCAGTTACCCAAACATGTGTTTGAAATTATTGTCTCATTCTTTGGGGCTAGGACAAATTGTTCACTGTAGATTAGATACTTAAAACACATTTGTTTTACCTGAGTCACATCTTTATGGAAACTTTCCCAGGATTGAATTTGCAAGAATCCATGACTGGCATTTATCATAGTTATTGAGCATAATGAAATCCAAACCAATCCTAGTGCATCTACTATATCAGCCTCAAGGGCTCCATTTCATATTCTGAAGATCCTGATTATAAATACTGCATGTAGCTCTGACTCAGTTACCATCAGCGATCCAATTGAGGGAAGTCAGTTAAGTTTATTTCAAAGGCATTTTAAGTTCAGTCAGTTTCTGCTTTGTTTAAAACTTCTTCTAAAACTTTTAAATCTCTAAATCTAAACCTTTAAAACTTTAAAGATTGTACTTTCAAGAAAATACAATGGTTGGTGCTATATTTAATAAAATTATTGTCATTCTAAAACATCACAAGGAAAAAAACTTTTCTTTTGCGTGGGGGGATATCTGTATGAGCTGATAAATGTTAACTAAACTTATTGTGCTAATCATTTTGCCATGTAAGTCAAATCATTATGATGTATATTTTAAGCTTATACAATGCTGCACAACAACTATATCCCAGCAAAACTGAGGGAATAAAAAGAATTATACTTCACTATTTAGGCATAATCTTATAAATGAATGAAAATCCAAAAATCTAAGCCAGGCCAATACAAGATATGGTTTAAAGCAGGATTTCTCAACAGTGGCATCATTGACATTTAGATAATGATTCTTTGTTGTAAGGACTGTCCTGTACATTGTAGATGTTTAGCAAGATCACTGCCTCTACCCATTAGATGCCAGTAATACTCCCTGTCCAGTGTGATAACTAGAAATGCCTCCAAATATTGGCAAATGTCCCTGAGGGCTCAAAATCGCCTGTGACGAGGAGCCCAGTCTGAGAGAGAATAATACCAAGTTTATCTCAGGGTAGAAGTCAAAGGATCTGCATGAACAATGCCCCGCTTTAAAGCTCTACCTGGAAATAATCCTACAGCAGACACCTCTCAGCAGGATTGGGCCACTTATCTAACCTGGTGGCTCCTCCGGAGTCTAAGAACTCTAGGAAGGTGATATAGTTCCAGATACTCTCCTGCCAGGGAATCAGGAGACCTCAGGGAAAGGTAGAGAACATTGTACCAGGATTGGCACACTCTTTTTCTCTGTTGAAAGCTATTCCCCGGGCCAGAAGTTGTTCTTGCACTTTGTGTTAATGAACAAGAAAGTGTGATGTCTTATGTGACCTAAAACTAGGTCTTAAATTATGAATCTTTTCATTCATCCCAAATATATAGTTATTCACAGTGTTTCTTTAAGTATCCTGCACTCTACAATATACTAACAACACACACATACACACACACACACACACACACACACACACACACACAAACGAAAAACAAACAAAAATCACAGATAATGTGTCAGATATTGTCACTCCCTTCAAGGAGCTAATAATCAACTAATGAGCTATCCTAGTCTGGTTTCCTTTCAGCATCACTCTACCTAACTAACCTCCACCATCTACTGCCCTTCTTTGATAGGTTCTGCCCTCCCACAGAGGAAGATACACAGTATATTCCTATGACAGCTGCCCATTTATTCTGAAAGACAGTTCATTTTCCAACATCTCATTCCTGCTTAGGTTGACCCACAGGTCTTTCAACCTCATGGAGCCAGCATGATCATACACTTATTTCAACTCTTCTCACCTCCAAAGAGTGAATCCTTTACTGTATCAATCTTCTGATTGATGTTTTTGGTAGCACCAAGCACAGAGAGCATGGGGGGGGGCGGAGTTTTTAAAAAGAAATTGTTCATAATAGGCAGAATCCAGCCTTAGATTTTAAATTCATGTGATGAACAGTTAAATGTTAGCAGCTTTCTGGAGTACTGTGTTGAAAGGGATTCTCTGGCCAAATGAAATGCGGGTTAAGTTTCTGGCATGGGAAGAATGCTACGAGAACTCAGAAGAGGGAGTCCTTATCTCTGCAGGAGATGTGAAGGAGAGTCTTGTAAATGCATGGCATTTCAAAAGTTCCATTTCTCTAGGTGAGACTGGAGAACATTCCAGGCAGAAGGAAATGCATTTGCAAAAAGTTCCAGCAAGTTCAAGCAGTAATTCAAGGCATGTGAGTTGGATGTGGGGGCAGGGTGAGAATATAGTGGAAAATTGGACCAGAAAGTTAGAAAATCCGGACTTTTAAAATCTTTCACTCTGGCAGCAATGTGGAGGAGGAACTGAAGAAACAATTTTTATTTTTATATTTTTGTAATGACTATGTCACTTGCCTTCTTAAAGAGAATCCACCTAGGAGGATATTGCCATGGACTTAGAAAGTGAAGATCAGAATTTCAACAGCATCTTAATTGAAATAATTTATGATTTACATATAAAAGGAAAACTACACAAAGCCTGCTCTAATGGCAAGAGCTAAGCATGAGGATTATGCTAATGATAAACATGATGAAGATGATAACAGAAAACATTTATTTGAACTATTGCTATATGCCAGTCACTGATTCCGGGCACTTTACTCTCAATACTACTGTCATCTCATCCTCATGTGTCAAACTTCAAAAAAGCCACAAATTCCATCCATCCTTGAATGTATGTATGTATGCTCCTTTGCAATGTGCATTTCCACTCCTCCTATCAAGGAATCACTCTCTCCACCCCTTAACTCATGTGATTTGCTATAGTTAAGAAGCATGAGCAAACATGATGCAAACAGAGGCTTGAAAATGGATTTGCCCTCTTTTGCAGCCCTGAGAGCACCACGTGAAGAAGCCGGGCTAGCCTGTTGGATGGTGAGAGACGTATTGCCCATTTGACAGAAAATATCCACCCATGCACTGGAAGACATGAGGTGAGGCCTCCCTGGACCAATTAGTCCTCCAATCCCTGGCATGTAGATAAAATCATCCAAAACCACCCAGAAGAACCTCCTAGTCAATCCATAGACTTATAGACATAAATGTTTACTACATTAAACCACCGCCTTCTGAGTACTTTGTTACACAGCAGAAGCTTACTGATAAAGCTCACTGCAATTCTGCAGAAGAGTAATAATTTTATTCCCATTTTAGGGGAAAGTTTAGACATATAAAGACTAAGTAACTTGCCCATAGTTATAGAGTTAAGAATTTATGAAAACCAGGATTTGAACCCAGGCTCTAGATCAGTGATGGCGAACCTTTTGAGCTTGGCATGTCATAATTTTGAAAAACCCTAACTTAAATCTGGTGCCGTGTCACATATAGAAATATTCATAATTTTTTTTGATATTTGCAACCATAGTAAAAAAAAATTTATATTTTTGATATTTATTTTATATATTTAAATGCCATTTAACAAAGAAAAATCAACCAAAAAATATGTATAAAATAAACAAAAACAGAAAAACAATGTACATTTAGGAAAAAAAAAATAAAAACAATGACAATCAAATGGTACGAAAACTAGAAACTAGTGACTTTTTTGGTGCTGAAATTTGTCTGCTAATTCTTCGATTGCAAGTTCATACTTGGTGCACTTCAAGGCCAAGCAAGCACCACTAACTTCATCTGTTAGCCCGTTTCTTTTGTTCGTTTTAATATTATTTAATGCTGAGAACAAAGTCTCACAAAAATAAGTTGATGAAAAAATTGTTAGCAAAGCCATCGTTAGATTTTTTATGTCGCTAAAAGTGTCAGGTACTCTGTTCCAAGCACTCAAAATTTCTTGTTCGTAGTTGCACTCTTCTTCATTATTCAAACAATTTCCTTCCAGATTTTCAAGTTTCAACCTTAAGTCGACAAACACATGAGTCCAAATGCTACCTTGAAAATCTGCAAGTTGCATCTCTAAATCGTCAATTTGCATCCATTGGAAATCCTTTAATTCCAAAGTACTGTAAACAACTACAGCCGGATACTTAATTATTTTAATGGTCTGTTCTAGGCTTCTAAATTGGTCAAATCTTTCACTGAACTGTTCAAATAATGAGTTTACTATATTCTGGTACATAATTATGGACTCCATTACACTCATTGTAGTGGCCTTCTCGAAATACTTATTTATCCGAGGAAAATACTTGTAAGTTTTAGTTTCAATATCTAGCTTGAAAATTTTAAGTTTACTTTCAAAAGATTTGATGTATCCAAACATAACGTCAATACTTTTGCCAAAACCTTGTAATTTTAAGTTCAGTTCATTCATATGAACAGAGATCTGTAAAAAACATCAAATTGCTGACCCACTTATGATCATTGATCTGAGGAAAGTTTGCCAGATCCTTCTTCTCAATAAATACCGTAATTTCTTCAAAGCACTCCACAAATTGCTCAAGTACTTTACCTCGACTCAGCCATCTCACATTATTGAACATCAGTAGTCCACTGTAGGTTGAATCAACTTCCTGTAAAAGTGCAGAAAATTCTTGCTTGTGAAGGGGTCGAGAAGCTATAAAATTCACAATTTTTGTTACAACGGACATTAAGTCATTCAATTCTGAGAATCCCGATTTGGCACACAACACCTCCTGGTGGATAATGCAATGAAAAGGTACAAGTGGATGTCTGATAGCTTCCATAAACAATTTCAGGAATCCCACATTTTTTCCCACCATATTTGGTGCCCCATCTGTCGTGACTGACACAATTTTAGAGATATCAATGTTTAGGTCACTGAATGTTTTATAACAACCTTACATATTTTGTTTCCTGATGTACTTATTGGCACTGATTCTAACTTTATCAACTCTTCTCTAATTATGAGACCATCAGAATATCTAGCAATAATGGCCAACCAAGCATTTGATGTGACATCAGTAGTTTCATCAAGAGAAATCAAAAAATATTTACAACTATTTCAGTCTTTTTTTAATTGATGTTGTACATTTTTGTGAAGATCTATTATTCTGTCTTTGATCGTATTTCTACTGAGTGGTAACTCAGAAATACTTTTAATAATATCATCTTTATTTTTCATATCGTGAAATAGAGCTGGTGCACATCTTAGAAATGTTTCCTTAATAAATTCTCCGTCACTGAGGGCTTTTCCATGCTGAGCTATGGAGTGAGCAATACAGTAACTTGCTGATGTTAAATTTGTAGAGCATCTTACAAATTTAATGATGGAATTTGATTGACATTTATAGAGGTGTAGCTGCCTAGAAATGTATTCCTTCCTTTCATCACTGCTTTTTTTCAAGAGCTGACAATGATTAGTTTCAAAATGTCTCTTTACAGTCCATGTTCTGCTTACTACCATTTCATTACACAGTATGCACAATAATCTGTTGTTTCTGTCAACAATCCCATACATCTAGGTCCATATTTCTTGAAAGAGTCGGCTACTGCTACTTCTACTTCCTTTATCATTCAATCTTGCTTTTTTATTTTTTTGATTCTCTATCACAAGGCTACAAAAATAAATAAATATAAATCACAGCATTTTTTATAAAAGGTTGATAGGTTTCTTACCTATTAACTTTTTGCAGTGTTGTTGCACTGACTCCTGGTGCAAAACAATTCAAAGATAGTATGTATAACCAACAAATATATGGTGCTGTAATCAATTATCCGACACGCAGAATGTCTCGTCGAGCACTGTTGCACTGTATATCTTTTTCTTCTAACCCTCCCACTCCTGTCTCCTAATGAACTTGACGATCAAGTGCGTCCGTTTGCCAAATGCACCCGAACGCACAGGAAGCTTACCCGAGGCACATGTTGACAATAACGAGGCCGTTTCCAGAATTCGGCATTTTGTCACTTGAGTAAAGATTAATCTCTTTATAGTGCAATTCTTAACCTTTTTATATTAATGTCAATATTGGAACAATGTATCTTGGATGTTTTCACTATGTATCTTTGCTACACAACACCGATGTAAAGGGTGTCCCAAAATTCACGCAAGATTTGAATTTTGCGTGAGCATTAACAACAAGAAAAAAAAAAGCCTAATTTTACTTGGTTTATTGAATCACATTCTAATATCTGTTGCCCTTTGATTTCAATCCCTTCAATTTGATAAGCATTACCAAGTACCAATTATGGCCCGGAGCAGGGACAATGAAGACCGATGAAGACCACAGCTTTGCATATGTGCCAGCAACGCCATGGAGGCCATTTACCCAATGTGCTATTCCATATGTAACCCGATACTGTATACTTTATGAATCAATAAAAAATTTACAATTTTAATTATAAACCTGTGTTTTCTATCAAAATTACTTCTTGCGTGACTTTTGGGACACCCTTTACATGTTTACATCCGGTTTTAGAATTGCATTATTGATCATGAGTAACGTGAGTAATAATATTACTCAAGTGATGCCCAACTCTGGCCATTGCGAGAGACAAATATTTGAATTATGCAATTTTTTGTCTCTGCAGATGCGTGTCACCCAAAATGAGTTCACGTGTCACCTCTGACGCGCGTGTCATAGGTTCGCCATCACTGCTTTAGATGAATGCATATTCTTGGCTTTTGGTCTGCTTAACTAGAAGATTCTGTGTATTGTTTTCTCCATTAAACTAAGATTTCATTCTTACTTAAAAAAAAAAAATAGGGGGAGAACCAAGATGGCAGCATAGGTTAACTCTGGAGTTTGCTGCCTTGAACAACTACTTCAAAAGTGAAACTAAAAGACGGAACGGACATCACCCAGAACCACAGGAACGCTGGCTGAGTGGAAGTCCTACAACTAGGAGGAAAGAGAAACGCATACGGACACTCAGAGGAGGCGCAGTGCTGAAGTCAAATTCTGAGGTGCAGAGTGCGCGGAGCGGGCTGGCAGCGGAGGGTGCTGTTGGTGTTTTCAATCGGGAGGGAGTCGCAGACTCTGAGCTCCAGATACGGGAGAGTCTTTAGGGACCCAGACTCAAACGGGAGAAGCGGGACTGTCTGGATTCGGTCAGAGTGAGTGCAGCTTTCTCTCTGAGGTTTGCAGCGGGTGCTGGGACTCAGAGAGGCAGAGCCCCTGGGGACAGGACTGAGAGCCGCCATAACTGCTCTCTCCGGCCCGCCCTGTTGATCCTGTGAGACCCACCCACCCCGCCCAAGCCCTGCACAAAGGCATTTGCCGGATAGCCTCAGGCAAAGGCTAGATTAGCACCTCCCTAGAGGACAGAAGTTCTCTCACTGCAGACACAGCTAATTTTCACAGCCACTTGGCCTGGAGGTCAAACCCTCCCTGGTATTAGCTACAACAATCAAGGCTTAACTACAACACTGCGCACAAAGACCACTAGGGGGTGCACCAAGAAAGCATAACAAAATGCAGAGACAAAGAAACAGGACAAAATTGTCAAAGGAAGATATAGAGTTCAGAACCACACTTTTAAGGTCTCTCAAGAACTGTTTAGAAGCCGCCGATAAACTTAATGAGATCTACAAGAAAACTAATGAGACCCTCGATGTTATGTTGGGGAACCAACTAGAAATTAAGCATACACGGACTGAAATAACGAATATTATACAGACTCCCGACAGCAGACCAGAGGAGCGCAAGAATCAAGTCAATGATTTGAAATGCGAGGAAGCAAAAAACACCCAACCGGAGGGGCGGAATGAAAAACCAATCCAAAAATGCGAGGATAGTGTAAGGAGCCTCTGGGACAGCTTCAAGCATACCAACATCAGAATTATAGGGGTGCCAGAAGAAGAGAGAGAGCAAGATATTGAAAACCTATTTGAAGAAATAATGACAGAAAACTTCCCCCACCTGGTGAAAGAAATGGACTTACAGGTCCAAGAAGCGCGGAGAACCCCAAACAAAAGGAATCCAAAGAGGACCACACCAAGACACATCATAATTAAAATGCCAAGAGCAAAAGACAAAGAGAGAATCTTAAAAGCAGCAAGAGAAAGAAACTCAGTTACCTACAAGGGAATACCCATACGACTGTCAGCTGATTTCTCAACAGAAACTTTGCAGGCCAGAAGGGAGTGGCAAGAAGTATTCAAAGTGATGAATGCCAAGAACCTACAACCAAGATTACTTTATCCAACAAAGCTATCATTCAGAATTGAAGGTCAGATAAAGAGCTTCACAGATAAGGAAAAGCTAAAGGAGTTCATCACCACCAAACCAGGATTATATGAAATGCTGAAAGGTATCCTTTAAGAAGAGGAAGAGGAAGAAAAAGGTAAAGATACAAATTATGAACAACAAATATGCATCTATCAACAAGTGAATCTAAGAATCAAGTGAATAAATAATCTGATGAACAGAATAAACTGGTGATTATAATAGAATCAGGGACATAGAAAGGGAATGGACTGACTATTCTTGGGGCGGAAAGGGGTGTGGGAGATGCGGGAAGAGACTGGGCAAAAATAGTGCACCTATGGATGAGGACAGTGGGTGGGGGAGTGAGGGCGGAGGGTGGGGCGGGAACTGGGAGGAGGGGAGTTATGGGGGGGAAAAAAGAGGAACAAATGTAATAATCTGAACAATAAAGATTTAATTAAAAAAAATAGGGGTAGGACAGAAATATTAGAATAAGAACTCCTGGGAAAATATAATTCACTGGGTTTGTCACCAAGGAATACATAAGTTAAAGAAAAGAATGACAACTGTATTGCAATGATTTTAAAAATAACATTAACTCAGTCTATCAGTCAACTCCAAGATGCAGTGGCCTGCAGGGACTTCCAGGTGGTCCACCTACCTGCAGTTCATGGACCTATTAACACGTGTGATATTACAATCTGACAAGGAAGTATTTACATATACCTCCATGAAATAATATCAAAATACCTCACAGTCCTCTATAGTCACTCTTCCTTATTTGGTGGTAGCAAGTGAGAGGAATTTCTTACCACACCAAGGTCCAGAGACCCAAAAGGTTTGAGACCCACCTAAACCAAGCACACAGACAAAGTCCGCCCCCTCCCCCCAGCCCCCCTCCACTACCGCCAAAAAAAAAAAAAAATCCCAACCTGCTGGAACAGGAAGCAAGAAGTTTCATCATAATTAAAAAGATAGCAGTAGGAATGTTGTAAAGTATAGGCACCACAGAGAATGCGGAGTTATACTGTGAAGGTAAGAAGGAGATTTTGATTTATGGAGCTATAACTCCATTGAGGGTTTCTGGTGACTCCAGCTTCACACTTGCGGTTATAGTATTCCCAGAACCCCTCAATGGAGCGATTTCCTGAAATGCACAGCTGCCTCTTATTTATTTTATTAACTTTACATGAAAACCATGGGAGCACAGCTTTTATGGTATTTGACTATGATTGGCCTTGTCTTTTCAAGTTTGAGATAGAATGAGGAAAAAACATAAAATGCAATGAGAACAACATTTAAAAACCAAAACTTTCAAAGGAGTGATAAGTAGAAAGACTTTTTGCTTAGGGTTATAATTTAGCAATAAAGTTCCCTCAGATTTAGTATGTAGTAATTTATTATATTTCAAAATAGATCAAAAACTAGATTTTATACCATGAAAGACAGTTGTACAACATGCAAATATCTAGACTAAAAAAAAAAAGGAAAATTGCTGAACTTGTAATTTGTTATGGTATCTATTATGACATTCTCTGAATTTTTTTTCAAATGTCTAAATTACATCTAAAAAGATCCTTTGATCCTGGCCAGTGTGGCTCAATTGGTTGGCACATCATCCCATACACTGAAAGATCACAAGTTCAATTCTCAGTCGGGCCACACACTTAGGTTGCAGGTTAGATCCCTGGTCAAGGCACATATTTCACTGTTTTTCTTTCCTTCTTTCTTTCTTTCTTTTTTCTTTCTTTCTTTCTTTCTTTCTTTCTCTCTTTCTCTCTCTCTCTCTCTCTCTCTCTCTCTCTCTCTCTCATCTCCTCTCTCTCTCTTCCTCTCTCTAAAATCAATAAAGGCTTGTCCTCAGGTGAGGATTAAAAAAAAATTTTAAAGATCCTTTGAAGTAATCATCATTATTCAACAATTTTATCTAGAAAACTATTACCTTTAAAATATAACTTATAGAGCTAAAACACTAGAATGGAAAAATTAGTTCATTGAGAAAAAAATTTTAAATTAATAATATAAAACTGATCACTAAATTAATAGCATTTTATAGTTTGGGGATAAATTTGCATATTTTAATAAATTCCTAAAGAAACTATTTAAAATGAATACTTTAACCATTCAATCCTATATAATAAAAGGCTAATATGCAAATTGTCCCCTCCACTGGGAGTTCAACCAAGAGTTCAACCAGGGGGTGGGGCCACCCAGCCAATTGCCCATGGCCCCTCCCCCCGGCTGGCCTGGCCCAATCACCCCTATCAGTGCAGGCCGGCCAGACCCTACCTGGGTACGAATTTGTGCACCGGGCCTCTAGTATAATTATAAAATAATTAGTGCAAATAAACCACAATATAGTGTTAATGCCAAAGCATTTCTTACTAAATGAACAAGGGCATAATCAGAATTCCTCAGAAATTCCAACATATGGAGCTTATAGCTCTTCCATTATGCCAACATTTATTAGTTAAGTAGAAATCACAAATCTTCTTTAAGGAAGTGAGCCCAGATGCCTACAATTAATATTTCTCAGCCCCACAGAAGACACTATGGCTTAATTCCCAATGTCTTTACTTTCAAGGACTAAAAAGTCACAAATTATGTCATTAGAAACAGCAATGGCTAACCAGAGGTTTGTTGTAATGTATTTTTGTTAGCTGAAGCTAATTGGAGCCAAATGAGTAAAACAATGTTGTAAGGGCACGTAGAGAAATCCCAGTTCTTTAGGAAATGAAATAAATGAGGGTAATCAGCAGTGTATGCAGAATACACTGCATTTAATTAATATAAATAGGTTGGCAGTCAGCTGGGAAGTGCCACAGATCATGATGGTTTGGGTGGGCAGCAGATGTCTTATTACTCTGTATAAACACTAACAACATGCCAGACTAAACCAGATCAAATAACAGGGAATCTGGGAACCAGAAGCTCAAATGCAGGCCTCTGCAAATTTCTCTGGTGCAGTTTTGCAGGGAATGGTCTGATCTCTGTTGCGAATATGTGTGCTTTGGATGAAAGGAGGTAGGTAGGATACAGAGGTTCCCTTTCCAAAGAGGAAAATGTAGCTCAAGCAAGATAACGTTACTACTGTAGTTTAACCATGGCAACAATTATTTTTACCCACACACCCATATAATAAGCACATAGTTGATTGTTACAATAAATTTTTATCTAAAATATAACAACACTTGGACTTTGTTAGCATAATATATTCAGGAAGATTCTCTTTTTATAATGAACATTTTCTATGAGTTCTCCTTTCAAAATAAAATAACATTAAACCCACAATTTGAAGCTATTTTTAGCACAGCATATGTAAATTTGTCTCCCATTTTGGAATTATGACTTTTTCTTCCATTTTAAATATTTTGATTTAGAGACGGCATCTCGTTGTTATGATTAAGCACGCATATATTAGGAGTGCATGTTTTCCAACAGGCACAAAAGTAAAACGATGAAATTTCAAACTAGTTCATATTGTGGTCATAAAAGTCATTGTATAGTGAGAACCTTGGATTCACCACTATTCTGTGACTTCTTATGTTGCCTTGATTGTCAGCCTCTCTGAGTTTCAGTTTACTCTCCTTAAGATAAGGAACTGACTTGAGTAACCTCTAAAGTTTTTCTAGCTCTCTGAGATTATATAAACTGAGAACCAGTCAAACTGTATCAAACCACTAATAATTCAAGCAGAATGTAATTATTGTAAATATTATTGAAATATTTTTAGCTAAGAATATATCAGAGACATCTGAAGTTTCAAACATGAGTTATTAAAGAAAGTCATGGAGTAATCATGGAGCAAGCCATATTACATACAATCCTTGTACAAAACTTACAAAACGTAGGCAAGAGGAAAATATAATCCAGATATAATCTTAACTCCAAGATAGTAACATTCTTAAAGTTTTAGTGGGTGGGGCAGTGGAGGAGGGTAAAAGTGGGGAAGGACATGGTTGGGGAGAAGAAGAGACAGATGGAGAGGACAATAAAGCTAATAAATGATGAAGCTGGTAGAAATGTGAATACATAGATGCAAATGAGGTAGATGATGTAGCTATAACATGCAATACTTATTTTTGAACTTGATTTCACACTTAAAAGTAAATATTTTCTTAGATTATTAAATATTTTTCAGGAGCAACATGATTAAAGACTGCTATACATAATATGCTATATATAGATATGTTACATATGTTCCGTATGTATATTCATTTTTTTGTAATTTTATAAAAAAAATCCTATATCTAAATTTTTACATATATCCATAATTTTAGGTACAATTCCTAGATATAAAAATACTATTAGAAGGTTATGAAAATTTTTAGACATGACAACAATAAATAAATCTAAGCATTAATTAATGCTTTATTAAGGACCTGAGACACAATTAATGTAAAGTTATGTTGTCTCTAGTATGAAGGGAAGTAGGAGTGAGGATGCATCTGTCCTCTTGACCCTAATGATTGTAAGATTAGAGGTCTCTCTCTTGAGAAGTATTTCAGGATTCGCCATGCAAAGGTGTGAGAGGTCAAGGTCACTTGTCCTAATATGGGGCAACAGCAGCTGTCCTGATTTATTTGTTTATGTATGTATGTATGTATGTATTTAATCTCTATTGTTGAAAGTATTGCATATGTCCCCTTTTACCCCCATTGACCCTTATAGCTCTGCCCACCCCCCCATTCCAGGCCTCCACCACCCTACTTTCTGTGTCCATAGGTTATGCATATATGGATAGTTCTTTGGGTGGTCTCTTCCCACTCACCCACCCTCCCACACCTTTCCTCTGAGATTCCACAGTCTGTTCCATGCTTCTATGTCTCTGGATCTATTTTGTTCAACAATTTATGTTGTTCATTAGTTTCCACATGTGATACTTCTCTTTCTCTGACTGGTTTATTTCGCTTAACATAATACTTTCCAGGTCCCTCCATGCTGTCTCTCTCAAAGGTAAGAGATCCTTCATTTTTACTGCTGCATAGTATTCATGGTGTAAATGTACCACAGCTTTTTTATCCACTCATCTACTGAGCACTTGGGCTGTTTCCAGAACTTAGCTATTGTAAATTGTGCTGCTATGGACATAGGGGTACACACATTCTTTCTGACTGGTGTTTCAGGTCTCTTAGGATGTATTTCTAGAAGTGGGATCACTGGGTCAAGTGGCAGTTTCATTTTTAATATTTTGAGGAAACTCCACACTGTTTTCCATAATGGCTGCACCAGTCTGCATTCCCACGAGCAGTGTACTAGGGTTCCCTTTTCTCCACATCCTTGCCAGCACTTGTCATTTGTTGATTTGTTGATGGTAGCCATTCTGACAGGTGTAAGGTGAAACCTCATTGTCATTTTAATTTGCATCTTTCTGATGGTCAGTGACTCTGTGAGAATTTTTTCATATGTCTCTTGGCCTTCTGTATGTCCACTTTAGAGAAGTGTCTATTTAGGTCCATTGCCCATTTTTTAATTGGATTGTTTCTCGTCCTTTGGCTAAGTTATATGAGGTTCTTATATATTTTGGATATTTATCCTTGATAAGATGTATCATTGCCAAATATGTTCTCCCACACAGTGGGCTCCCTTTTCATTTTGTTGATGGTTTCTTTTGTTGTGCAGAAGCTTTTTATTTTGATGTAGTCCTATTTGTTTATTTTCTAATTAGTTTCCTTTGCCCTAGGAGATGTATCCATAAACATATTGCTATGAGAGATGTTTGAGACTTACATTTAAGTTTTTTATCCATTTTTAGTTTATTCTAGTATATGGTATAGATTGGTGGTCTAGTTTCATTTTCTTGCATGTATCTGTACACTTTTCCCAACACTATTTATTGAAGAGACTATCTGGACTTTATTGTATGTTCTTGCCTCCTTTGTCAAATATTAATTGAGCCTAATGGCTTGGGTCTATTTCTGGGCTTTCTATTCTGTTCCATTGATTTATATGCCTGCTCTTGTGCCAATACCAGACTGTTTTGATTACGATGGCTTTGTAGTATAATTTGATATCTGATATTGTGATTCCTCCAACTTGTTCTTCTTTCTCAAGATTGCTGTGGCTATTTGGGGTCTTTTTTGGTTCTAGATAAATTTTGTATTATTTGTTCTAGGTCTGTGAAATATGCTATTGGTATTTCAATTAGGGATTTCATTGAATCTGTAGATTGCTTTAGGTAGTATAGACATTTTAATTATGTTAATTCTACCAATCCATGAACATGGTATTTCTCTTCTACTTGCTTACATTGTCCTCTATGTCTTTTGACAATGTCCTATAGTTTTCCGAATAGAAGTCTTTCACCTCCTTGGTTAAGTTTACTCCTATGAATTTTAATTTTTTTGTTGCTATGGTAAATGAAATTGTTTAGTTTCTGTTTCTGAGAATTCATTATTGGTGTATAAAAATACCATTGATTTCTGGGTATTAATTTTGTATCCTACTACATTGCCAAATTCCTTTATTAAATCTACTAGTTTTTGTGGAGTCTTTTGGGTTTTCTATATATAATATCATATCATCTGTGAATAATAATAATTTTCCTTCCTCCTTTCCTATTTGAATGCATTTTACTTTTTTTTTTCTTGTCTGATCACTGTTGCTAGGACTTCTGGTACTATGTTGAATAGTTGTGGTGAAAGCAGACATCTCTGTCTTGCTCCTGTGCTTTTGCCCAGTTAGTATGATGTTGGCTATAGGTTTGTCATATATGGCATTTATTATATTGAGGTATGAACTATCTATACCCACTTTGCTGAGAGTTTTTATCGAAAATGGGGGTTGGACTTTGTTGAATGCTTTTCCTGTGTTTATTGATATGATCATGTGATTTTTGTCTTTCAATTTGTTTATGTGATATATCACATATATTGATTTGCAAATATTGTACCAGCCTTGCATGCATGGAATAAATCCCACTGGTCACAGTGTATGATCTTTTTAATATATTTCTGGATCTGATTTGCTAATATTTTGTTGAGGATTTTAGCATGAATGTTTATCAGGGATATTGGCTTGTAATTATCTTTCTTTGTAGTATCTTTATCTGGTTTTGTAATTAGAATAATGCTAGCCTCATATAAAGAGGATGGGAGTGTTTGTTCCTCTTCAATTTTTTTGTAAAAGTTTGAGGAGGATAGGTGTTAGTTGTTCTTTGAAGGTTTGGTGAAACCCCCCTGTGAAGCCATTTGTTTTGATTACTGCTTTTATTTCATCAGTTATTATTGGCTTATTCAGGTTTTCTGACACTTCCTGATCAGTTTTGGAAGATTGTATTTATGTAAGAATTTTTCCATTTCATCCTCATTGTGCAGCTTGTTAACATATAGTTATTCATAGTATTTTCTTACAATCCTTTATATTTCTGATTCTCAGTTGTTACTTCACTGCTTTCATTTCTGATTTTAATTATTTAGGCCATCTATTTTTGTTTCTTGATCAGTTTGGCTTACAGTTCATCAATCTTGATTATCTTTTTAAAAAAATAGCTCTTGGTTTCACTGATCTTTTGTATGTGTGTAGTTTTTGATTTTTTTTTTTTTTTTTAGTCTCGAAGTCATTTATTTCTGCTCTAATTTTTATTATGCCTATGTTTTGCTCTCTCTTTATTTGTTCTTCTTAGTACAGCAGTCCCTTTATCATTTATTGCAGTGCTGGTCTGGTAATGATACACTCCTTTTAGCCTTTTTTTTTTGTGTGGGAAGCTCTTCCTTTCACCTTCTATTTTGAATGATAGCCTTGGTGGATATAGTAATCTTGGTTTTAGATCCTTGCTTTTCATTACCTGAATACTTCATGCCATTCCCTTCTGGCCTATAGAAATTCTGATGAGAAATCAGATGACTGCATTATGGGAGATCCTTTGTAGGTCACAGTTTGCCATTGTAGGTCTTGTTGCCTTTCAGATTCTCTTTTTATCTTTAATTTTTGGCATTTTAATTATGATGTGTCTGAGCATGGGCCTGATTGGGTTCTTCTTGCTTGGGACTCTCTGTGCCTCCTGAACTTGTGTGACATTTTCCTTCACCGGGTTAGGGAAGTTTTCTGCCATTATTACTTCAGACACTTTATCTACCCCTTTCTCACTTTCTTCTCCTTCTGACACACTACTATGCGAATATTGTTACATTTCATGTCCAATAGCTCCCTTAAGCTGTCCTCCTGTTTTTTAATTGTTTTTTTCTTTTTGATTCTCTGATAGAATAATTTTTTTCTACCCTGTCTTCTAATTCACTGATCCAATCCTCGGCTTCCCTTAATCTGCTATGTATTCTTTCCCTTGTGTTCTTTATTAGTGTTATGTCATTCTTTATAGTTAATATATCTTTTCTCATGTTGAGTATTTTTGCCATCATTATTCTGAACTGTATTCTGATAAATTTATTATCTATTTCATTTAGCTCTTTTTCTAGAGAATTCTCTTGTTCTTTCATTTTGGGTTTCTTATTTTTTTGTTTTGTTTTTTGTCTCCCCATTTTGTCTACCTATTTGGTTTTGCACCTGGGTATTAGGTAGGTCTGCTATGAGTCCCAATATCTCATGTAGAACAATATCATATGCTGTTGTGACTGGCCCTGAGTACCCTGTTTGGAGCTATCAGCAATGCACAGCGCTGGCTCCCTCTGCTGGGGCTGGATGCCTTTGGAGAAGATGAAGACGTGCACCAGGGTCTGCTTTTCCTAGCCCCAGGCCCAGGATTAGATCAGACAAAGACTCAAAGCCTCCAGAGACCCTCCTGTGCCTGTAGGCCATTGGCACTCAGTTTTGATTAGTCTCAGGCTATTGACCACAGTGGGGGGTGAGGTTTCTTCCAACAGTGTGGAACAACTGCTTTCCCCCCAGGCAAAACTGCTTGGATAGCAAAGGTTTGCCAGAGAAAGTTGTCCTCTGCAGTGGTAGGAATGACTCAGCACAGGAAACTGGGGTGTCTACCCTCCATGCTCCAACCCCAGAGCACTAAACTTGACTTCTGCTCACACAGCTCCAGTCCACTCTGTCCTCCCTCTGACAGAGGCCAAGGTGAGTGGCTTCATATGAAATTTTGTGTGTTGACCCTTTAACCCTTTAATTTTGTGCATTTCCAGCCCTCTCTCACTGGCAGACTACCATCCAGCTACTTTTTGCAGCCAGATGTTCTGTCAGCACCTTTTTCAGTTCTGGTGCTCTGGGCTGGGGAGCCCAGCTTGAGGGTTAAACCCAAGAGTTCTCAGTGGAAAACCCCCCCACCCCCAGAGCTGAGATATTTCTCTAGAACTTCAGCTGCTGTCTGTGGGGAGCCCAGCCAGCCCTTTCGTGCCTTTGCACTTCCTAATGGTCTCTGTGCAGTCTCCACTTTCCATCCGTGGTTATCCGGTTCTCTTCAGCTAGTCTTCAGTTGATTATTCAGGATGTTTTATCTGTATTTTAGTTGTATTTCCAGTTGGTCCTGGGAGAGTGTCATTTAGCTTCCACTTACTCCACCACCATTTTGGAATCCTCTGTATTTTCATTTAATTCATTACCATTCAGTTCTAGATGGAAGTGAGTCAGGTCAAAGAAGAAAACAACAAAGAATACA
Source organism: Myotis daubentonii (assembly GCF_963259705.1). Lineage (NCBI taxonomy): Eukaryota > Metazoa > Chordata > Mammalia > Chiroptera > Vespertilionidae > Myotis > Myotis daubentonii. Next base: position 88,312,289 of record NC_081842.1, read on the forward strand.
GAGGCGAGGACTCTGCAAGAATGTAGATAAACCTTTTAATAAAGTCACAAAAAAAGTGACACTCTTAGTTTTCATTTCGGGCTCCTTGCCCCCACCATATAGCTTCTAATACTCAACTCTGAGTTCCATGCTTCATCTTTGGTATTTTCTATGACTTTCAAAGAGGTAGGTTCACTGACATTTATTTTTCTTTTTTTAAACAACAAATATGAAGACATTATCTGAGCAGAAGGCCATCAGTTATAACAATTTTGCACTGCAAAGTCAACAATGGAAATATAAAGGACACTGTTCTCTTGTGGGGAGGCTTCTGGTTTCTGGGTTTCACAACCCCATGTTTAGTGGCTTGTCCCTCTCATACTCCACTAGATATACAGGGTCCTACCTTCATTATCTCAGGCTAACAGGAGTCTTTGAGCATTACAGGGGTGGTGCATTGATGGTGGGCAATAACAGGAAGTCCTGTGTTTTTTTTCTCCTACTCTTCTCCTGCCCCTTAAACATTATGTAAGTGCTGAATTCTATTTCTTTTGAGACAGATTCCATAGTTAATTTTCCACCTTAAGAAAATGAACCTTTCTTTCCTGTGAGTTAGGCAGTAATAAGCTTCAGTAGTAGCCAGACTGCCCGCATAGCTCCTTGAGAAGGCATGTGCATCATCATTTACTACAAGACTGTGCAAATTGCTACTATTATGAATCGTAATGTAAATATCTGATATGCAGGATGGTCTTAGGCGACCCCTCTGAAAGGGTCGTTCGACCGCTAAAGGGGTCGCGACCCACAGGTTGAGAACTGCTGGTCTAGAAGATAAAGGTTTCTTATAAGAAGGGAAAATGTTAATCTTTGCTTGATATTGTTATCGGTGGGGAGAGGTCCTTGTCCCCACATGTCGCTCTTGGGAGTGGGCTTCTTGCAATATCCTGAGAAAAGGAATTTTCTGAGAGTTATACAAGAGGTATTATAGAAAGTTTTATTTCTGTGGACTCAAACCCCTGAGTTAGCAAGATTCCATTTCCCTTAGCCCTGCCATAGAAGAAGTGTAGCTGTGGCTTCAGCACAGCTAAAATCAAAGCCAGTGTCCAGAGTTCTGTCCCATGGCATAGTCTAATCCATCACCAGGCAGCTTAGTTTGTGTTCCCAGCTGCAGTCCATTAGTACATTGGGGTCCCCATGGCCACATGACCATGGAGGGAGCACAAGCAGAGCAAAGCCAAAGAAACCAGAGATCCAAGAGAGAGCTGAGAGAGACCTCCTTTGTTTGGGGGATTATGTATTCCCAAATGTTCATGGGCTTGCAATGGTCCTGGCTACTCTGGCCAATGATCTGTTCCCAGGTTAGACTGACAGGCATCTTCCCTATGCCATCCCAACTTTACTGTGCATGTGACGGTTTCCCCTTTGCCTTCCCCCTCCCCCTCCCCCTGCCCCCCCCCGCCCCCCTTCCCCCTCTTCCTTCCCCCCCCCCCCCCCCCCCCGTTAAATGATCTGAAGAGAATGGACTGGTGGTTCCCTGGGGAGTGTGAAATTGCAGCATCCTGGTGAAGCTGCCCAAACGACATGCCTATAACGGCTGGCCTTCCCTTGGCTCCTTTCCTATTAATAACTAGCTAATTACAATGGTATCAATATGAAAAGAAAAAGGGAGAAAATTTTAAGTAACCTATCAATAAAAATGTCTCTAATCTTCACTCACAGAAGTCTCCAGAAACTATTTCATTACTTAACCATCATCAATCAGCCTAGCCCTGTAAAAAATACATTTACATTTGTAAGGGTAATCTCCATTTGTAAGGGTGTCTCCCTCAATGTACCAGGCCTGTCTTAGCTATGAAAGGAAAAGATACTCACATTTGCATAACAATTTTACCCTTATTTACTGTGCTTTTCCTGGCAACCTCCCATAACCCACTCTCCACTCCCAACATCTACTTTTGTCTAATGGTGGTATTTAAGATGATGGCTTCCACCATTTTAACAAGTTATTCACTTTTCCTGGGTGTCTCCATGGATATAGGAGGTATACATGTTATTAAATTTTAATTTGATTTTCTCCTGCTAAATCTGTCTTATGTCAATTTGATTATTAAGCCAATCAAAAATCTTTGAAGGGTAGAGAAAAATTTTTTCTCCTAGACAATATGATAAATTCACATTAACTACCACGCACATTTATAGTCATACCTACTGTCCCCATACAAAGGGAGTTACACCAAAGGCATGACTGATGGTGTCCATGAAAAAACATCCAGACTTGTAAAGAATTTATGAATTTATTTGAGCCAAAATTGAAGACAATTGCTGGGAAGAAAGATCTCAAAACTCCACAAAATGAGAGTCTTGTACTTCCTTTTATGCATTTGAAATTAAGGACATGTTGCAGTCAGCAGGAACAGCATCAGACCATGCTTGGGATCAGCAACCTCGGTACTTGAGTCCTGGCTAGGTAAGAATTCAGAGCTAAGACTCTAACTATAAGAGAATATCCTATATAATAAAACCCTAATATGAAAATCAACTGAACAGTGGAACAATTGGTCACTATGACTTACACTGACCATCAGGGGCAGATGCTCAAAGCAGAAGCTGCCCTCTGGTGGTCAGTGCACTCCCACAGGGAGAGCATCACTCAGCCAGAAGCCGGGCTCATGGCTGGCAAGCACAGCAGTGGTGGGAACCTCTCCCACTTCCGTGGCAGCGCTAAGGACCCTTTGGAGGATGTTTGGCAGGTGGACATCCCCCGAGGGGTCCCGGACTCCAAGAGGGTACAGGCCAGGCTGAGCCTCCCCCACCTCATCCCCAGTGCATGAATGTCATGCACCAGGCCTCTAGTTTATCTATTAAATCACAAAGGTAGAAAAAGTAATTCCAGCCAGACTCACCAAGGAGCAAAGAGAGAGGACCCAAATAAACAAAATCAGAAACGATAGAGGCGAAATAACAACAGACCCCACAGAAATACAAATGATTGTTAAAAAATACTATGGACAGCTCTACTCCAACAAACTAGACAACATGGAGGAAATGGACAAATTCCTAGAAAAATACAACATTCCAAAACTCAATCAAGAAGAATCTAAAAATCTCAACAGGCCAATAACTATGGAAGAAATTGAAGCAGTCATCAAAAAGCTCCCATCAAACAAAAGCCCAGGACCAGACGGCTTCACAGGGGAATTTTACCAAACATTCAAGGAAGAACTAAAACCTATCCTCCTCAGACTACTACAAAAAATTCAAGAGGAAGGAACACTTCCAAGCTCATTCTATGAAGCCAGCATCACCCTAATACCAAAACCAGGTAAAGACAACACAATGAAAGAGAATTACAGGCCAATATCCCTCATGAACATAGATGCCAAAATCCTCAACAAAATCTTAGCAAATCGGATCCAGCAGTACATCAGAAAGATCATACACCATGACCAAGTAGGATTTATCCCAGGGAAGCAAGGATGGTACAATATCCGCAAATCAATAAACGTGATACATCACATAAACAAATTGAAAGAAAAAAACCACATGGTCATATCAATTGATGCAGAAAAAGCATTTGACAAAATTCAACACCCATTTTTGATAAAAACTCTCAGTAAGGCGGGAGTAGAAGGATCATACCTCAACATCATAAAAGCCATATATGACAGGCCCACAGCCAACATCATACTCAATGGACAAAAACTAACACCATTTCCCCTAAGAACAGGAACAAGACAGGGATGCCCCCTCTCACCACTCCTGTTCAACATAGTACTGGAAGTGTTAGCCATTGCAATTAGGCAAGAAGAAGAAATAAAAGGAATCCAAATTGGAAAAGAGGAAGTAAAACTGTCCTTATTTGCAGACGACATGATATTATACATACAAAACCCTAGAGACTCCATCAAAAAGCTACGAGACTTAATACATGAATTTGGCAATGTAACAGGATACAAAATTAACCCCAAGAAATCTGAGGCATTTCTATACACCAATAGTGAACTTTCAGAAAGAGAGATTATAAAAGCAATCCCGTTTACCATCGCACCAAAAAAATTAAGCTACCTAGGAATAAACTTAACTAAAGAGGTAAAAGACCTCTACTCAGAAAACTACAGGACATTGAAAAAAGATATAGAGGAAGACATAAACAAATGGAAGAACATACCGTGTTCATGGATTGGTAGAATCAACATCATTAAAATGTCCATACTACCCAAAGCAATCTATAAATTCAACGCACTTCCCATTAAAATACCAATGGCATACTTCAGAGATCTAGAACGAACTCTCCAAAAATTCATTTGGAATAAAAAAAAGACCCCGAATAGCTGCAGCAATCCTGAAAAAGAACAAAGTAGGTGGGATCTCAATCCCAGATATCAAGTTGTATTACAAAGCCACTGTTCTCAAAACTGCCTGGTACTGGCACAAGAATAGGCATATAGGTCAATGGAATAGAATAGAGAGCCCAGAAATTGGCCCGAACCAATATGCTCAATTAATATTTGACAAAGGAGGCAAGAACATACAATGGAGCCAAGATAGTCTCTTCAATAAATGGTGTTGGGAAAATTGGACAGATATATGCAAGAAAATGAAACTAGACCACCAACTTACACCATACACAAAAATAAACTCAAAATGGATAAAGGACTTAAATGTACGACAGGAAACCATAAAAATTCTAGAAGAATCCAAAGGCAACAAAATCTCAGACATATGCCGAAGCAATTTCTTCACTGATACAGCTCCTAGGGCACTTGAAACTAAAGAAAAAATGAACAAATGGGACTACATCAAAATAAAAAGCTTCTGCACAGCAAAAGAAACCATCAACAAAACAACGAGAAAACCCACTGTGTGGGAAAACATATTTGCCAATGTCATATCTGATAAGGGCCTAATCTCCAAAATTTATAGGGAACTCATACAACTTAACAAAAGGAAGATAAACAATCCAATCAAAAAATGGGCAAAGGACCTAAATAGACACCTTTCAAAAGAGGACATTCAGAAAGCCAAGAGACATATGAAAACATGCTCAAAGTCACTAATCATCCGAGAGATGCAAATCAAAACAACAATGAGGTACCATCTCACACCTGTCAAACTGGCTATCAACAAATCAACAAACGACAAGTGCTGGAGAGGATGTGGAGAAAAAGGAACACTTGTGCACTGCTGGTGGGAATGCAGACTGGTGCAGCCACTATGGAAGACAGTATGGAGTTTCCTCAAAAAACTGAAAATGGAACTCCCATTTGACCCAGTGATCCCACTTCTAGGAATATATCCCAAGAAACCAGAAACACCAATCAGAAAGGATATATGCACCCATATGTTCATAGCAGCACAATTTACCATAGCTAAGATTTGGAAACAGCCTAAGTGCCCATCAGCAGATGAGTGGATTAGAAAACTGTGGTACATCTACACGATGGAATACTATGCTGCTCTAAAAAGGAAGGAACTCTTACCATTTGCAACAGCATGGATGGAACTGGAGAGCATTATGCTAAGTGAAATAAGCCAGTCAATGAAGGAAAAATACCACATGATCTCACTCATTCATGGATAATAGAGACCACTATAAAATTTTGAACAATAATAGATACAGAGGCAGAGCTGCCTGAAACAGATTGTCAAACTGCAGTGGGAAGGCCGGGGAGGGTTGGGGGGCAAGAGGTAGGGGGGTAAGAGATCAACTAAAGGACTTGTATGCATGCATATAAGCATAACCAATGGACATAAGACACTGGGGGATAGGGGAGGCTAGGGGACTGTCTAGGGCGGGGGGAAAAAAATGGACACATATATAATACCCTTTGTAATACTTTAAGCAATTAAAAAAAAAGAAAAAAGAAAAAGTAATTCCTAGAAGAAATGGGCTTAGAAAACAAATTATAGAGGTAAAAGAAGGGCCCTTGGAACTTTGGAGTGAGGAAGCTAATGGTAATGGGCCTGGGCAGGGAGGGGAAGGGAAAAGAAAAAGCATGGGTGTTCTCCCAGGAGGAGAGTAGGCTGGGTCCTCTGTCCTAAGGATTTTAAGGGTGAAGATTTTAGGGGTGGTCCCAGGGGTAAAATACTCAGCAGCTTTCCAGGTGTGTCCTTTCAGAGTTGTGTTCTCTATTAATTGATTGGTCAGTGCCAGGGCAGGGGATCATTATCCAATGCAGCTGATCTTGAGGTCAGCCATGGGGTCACTTTTCTCTGGTTTTGTTGCTTTTCTGGGCCTGGAGCTGAAATACAACTGAGGCCTCAATGTTATCTCTAGGGAGGAAAGATCAGGCGGTCCAAACCTCATGACCAGAGATATACTAGGAGAGGAAAAGTCACCCTGGGGGTGAGGTCCCACCCTACAATTGTCCTTTGCTAAGCATCTGAGGGTTTCCACTCTGGTGACCTTCTGAACCTGACCCATTATCCTTGCTCTGCTCATGTCTGCCTAACGGCCTACCACAGAGGAAACAAGGAAGATTACATGAAGGTGGGAGAAAGCAAGTCAGGGATTGTGTTAGGTAGGAAGTTAGACATGAGTGGCTGGGGTGTGCCCTGCCCTGGGGTCCTGAACAGGGGTCGTAGCAATATTGCCTGCAGACTGCCTCTCTATGGGCAGCCCAGCAGCCAGAAGTCTGCCAGTGGGGAGTGCAAAACCAGCCGGGGTAACCTGTCCTCCCCTAGCATATCACTGGTCACGCAGTTTGGACCCCAAATATTTCATATTTCTGGTCAGGCAGTTTAAACCCCCTGACCTTTTCCTCCCTAAAGATAACATTGAGGCCTCAGTTGTGTTTCAGCTCCAGGCCCAGAAAAGCAGCAAAACCAGACAAGTGATGCCATGGCTGCCTCAGGACCAGCTACTTTGACTAATGACCCCCTGCCCTGGTGCCAACCAATCAGTGGAGATCACAACACTGAAAGAGCACACCTGGAAAGCTGATGAATATTTTATTTTATTAAGGCCTTCCCATGACACCTCTCCTAAGATTTCCACCTGTAAGAGAAAAATAAATATACTTAGGACAAGGACCCAGTCACTCTCTCCCTCCAAAAGCATGCCCATGCCATTCCTCCACAGGCACATATCCCCCAATCTCTAAGGGACCCACGAGACTTGCAACCAGGGAAGCAATGGGCAGCAGCAGCTTGTCACAGGCTAACCCCTTACCCTGACTCTAAGCCTCCTTTTCTTTGACTTCTCAGTGAGTTAAGCACTCCACCTAGGCTCTCCTGTTCCTTTTTATATGCCCTTCCTTGTCTCGCTGTCCTAAGTATATTTTTGCTATGGTCAATAAATTCTTGCTTGCTTTTCTACACTTTGTCTCTTGATTGAAATCTTTCCCTCAAGAAGAGGAGAACTGAGGTCCCAGCCAGTAACACCAATCAGTAACTATTGAATTATAGGATAGTTAGCAAGATTATGAGCTCTCTTAAGGGTGGTTATTTCAAAGATGTGTTCATGGATGCACAAGAACAATGGGCTGCGCTTGCTTAAGGCAAAGATAAGGCTCTTCCTAAAGAAGTAATATGCCTGGGTCATGGGTCATGACTACCCACCATGACCTACTAAGTAGAACTCATGATCATATCACGTTGTGAGGCTATTTTCTATAGAACCCCTTTTCATCCACAGTGGTGAGGGTTTTGTTGTTCACAAAAGATATTATTCTAGAAATTACATTCCTTAATCTGAAACATTAATTAAAAACATTATTTGGTGAACCAAGATGGCGGCATAGGTTAACGCCGGAGTTTGCTGCTTTGAACAACTACTTCAAAAGTGAAACCAAAAAACGGAAGGGACATCACCCAGAACCACAGGAACGCTGGCTGAGTGGAAGTCCTACAACTAGGAGGAAAGAGAAACGCATATGGACACTCAGAGGAGGCGCAGTGCTAAAGTCAAATTCTGAGGTGCGGAGTGCGCAGAGCGGGTTGGCGGCGGAGGGCGTGGTTGTTGTTTTCAATCGGGAGGGAGTCACAGACTCTGAGCACCAGATCCGGGCAAGTCTTTAGGGACCCAGACTCAAACGGGAGAAACGGGACTGTCTGGCTTCGGTCAGAGCGAGTGCAGCTTTCTCTCCCAGCTTTGCAGCGGGTGCTGGGACTCAGAGAGGCAGAGCCCTTTGGGACAGGACTGAAAGCCGCCATAACTGCTCTCTCCGGCCCACCCTGTGGATCCTGTGCGACCCGCCCCGCCCAAGCTCTGCACGGAGGCATTTGCCGGATAGCCTCAGGCAAAGGCTAGATTAGCACCTCCCTAGAGGACAGAAGTTCTCTCACTGCTGACACAGCTGATTCTCATAGCCACTTGGCCTGGAGGTCAAACCCTCCCTGGAATTAGCTACAACAATCAAGATTTATCTATAAGACTGAGAACAAAGACCACTAGGGGGTGCACCAAGGAAGCATAACAAAATGCGGAGACAAAGAAACAGGACAAAATTGTCAATGGAAGAAATAGAGTTCAGAACCACACTTTTAAGGTCTCTCAAGAACTGTTTAGAAGCTGCCGATAAACTTAATGAGATCTACACGAAAACTAATAAGACCCTCGATCTTATATTGGGGAACCAACTAGAAATTAAGCACACACGGACTGAAATAACGAATATTATACAGACGCCCGACAGCAGACCAGAGGAGCGCAAGAATCAAGTCAATGATTTGAAATGCGAGGAAGCAAAAAACATCCAACCGGAAAAGCAAAATGAAAAAAGAATCCAAAAATGCGAGGATAGTGTAAGGAGCCTCTGGGACAGCTTCAAGCGTACCAACATCATAATTATAGGGGTGCCAGAAGATGAGAGAGAGCAAGATATTGAAAACCTATTTGAAGAAATAATGACAGAAAACTTCCCCCACCTGGTGAAAGAAATGGACTTACAGGTCCAAGAAGCGCGGAGAACCCCAAACAAAAGGAATCCAAAGAGGACCACACCAAGACACATCATAATTAAAATGCCAAGAGCAAAAGATAAAGAGAGAATCTTAAAAACAGCAAGAGAAAGAAACTCAGTTACCTACAAGGGAATACCCATACGACTGTCAGCTGATTTCTCAACAGAAACTTTGCAGGCCAGAAGGGAGTGGCAAGAAATATTCAAAGTGATGAATACCAAGAACCTACAACCAAGATTACTTTATCCAGCAAAGCTATCATTCAGAATTGAAGGTCAGATAAAGAGCTTCACAGATAAGGAAAAGCTAAAGGAGTTCATCACCACCAAACCAGGATTATATGAAATGCTGAAAGGTATCCTTTAAGAAGAGGAAGAGGAAGAAAAAGGTAAAGATACAAATTATGAACAACAAATATGCATCTATCAACAAGTGAATCTAAGAATCAAGTGAATAAATAATCTGATGAACAGAATGAACTGTTGATTATAATAGAATCAGGGACATAGAAAGGGAATGGACTGACTATTCTTGGGGGGGAAAGGGGTGTGGGAGATGTGGGAAGAGACTGGACAAAAATCGTGCACCTATGGATGAGGACAGTGGGTGGGGAGTGAGGGCGGAGGGTGGGGCGGGAACTGGGAGGAGGGGAGTTATGGGGGGAAAAAAAAAGGAACAAATGTAATAATCTGAACAATAAAGATTTAATTAAAAAAAAAAAAACATTATTTGGTGAATGAATATTGTTCTTAACTGCAAAAAGAAATAAATGTATAGAACAGATATTGTATTCTATATGCAATTTCATTCTTTAAAAGATACTGTAATTTCATATGCTATCACTTTCAAAGAGATAAAGTCAATTTACATAAAAAATTTCTAGTTGCTTCTCCTGATAAAAGTTATATCCTGCCAACTCAATCATGACACATATTGTTTCTCCTGGCAAGAATAACCCCTTAGAGACAGTTATAAGAATTTTCCACAGAGTCATATTTCTGGGTACCAGTTATCCATAATTGTGGAAAAACCTCCTCAACACTAGTGATGGCCCAACTAGAACCTGCATGGTTTTTAATGACTTATCCTCAGAAGCCCAGAACATCATGTTTGCCGCATTATATCAGCAAGTCACTAAACCAAGCCCTAAAAGCAAAAGGGGGAAAACTAGAAACCACTTCTCAGTGGGACAAGTACCAAATAATTTGTGTCCTTTAGTCTTTCTCTTAAGTCGTTAAGTCATTGGCTTTAAATCCCTTTCTAGATGCTGCCCTTGACCATGAACTTTCTCAAATAATATTTACCCAGACTACATCCTCTCACTGCTTAACTGCCTCTAATCCGGCATTAGCACTCATTATTTTGCTTCAACTTTTCTTGCAAAAGCCATTAATGCTCTTCACAATAGTAAATATAACAGAACAATTTTAGCATCCTTTTTCTTTATTTCTAAGGAGTTTTGATACAATTGAACACTTTCAATAAACACACTCTCCCCGGTTTTTTTTTAAGTTTATTATTATTATTATTATTATTAAAAATATTTTTATTAATTTCAGAGAGGAAAGGAGAGAGAGAAGAGATAGACACATCAATGATCACAGGGAATTATTGATCAACTGTGCTCCACACTAGGGATAGAGCCGCAACCCTAGCATATGCTCTGACTGGGAATCGAACCGTGACCTCCTGGTTCATAGGTTGGTGCTCAACCACTGAGCTGTGCCAGCTGAGCAGTTTATCTTTATTATTGAATAGACTGATGAATTCCATGGGCTTTTTGACAATGTACTCTCTGGTTTTCTTCCTGCCTCACTGGTTGTTTCTCCTTTAGTCACTCCCTTTTTCCTACCCATGTTCCTCTTCCTCATCACCTCCATATTTCCCACATGCACCACATCAATTGTTATCTTTAACTAATAATCAAATTCATTCATTTATCTTTATTTCTACTGCTACTAATTTAGTCAAAACCAAAACTCTTCTGCATGTGATCCCCTGGCAGTAGCATCTAATTGGTCACTCACACCTTTTCCCCCTTCTAATCTGAGATTCAAATTACAATCTGAACAATGATTTCAAGATTGAAAACTGTTGTATTATTTTCCAATAAACAAAAAATAAGATTTTACAAAGACCTCCCTCACACTTACCCGACCTAAAGTCTCAACTTAAATATCCTGACCTCAGAGACAACTTCCCTCACCTGTCTTCCTAAATTAGGTCTTCCCATAATTCTTTCTGCACAAAATTATCATTTTTATCATAAAATATTTTATTAATTGTAATTCTATATCTCCTTGTTTATTTCTTTTATGTTGCCTTCAGTAGGTAGGATGTAAGTATGATGAGGTCAGGGATATTATTTTTTTCCTTTCACTATTTTTAGTATGATGGTGATCATTTTTTCCTTGGACTCAGACTACCTGATAATTATTCCAGATCTAAAACTAGCTATGACTTTGGGCAGGTTATTTAATTTCTTATGTATCCGTTCCCTTATCACAAAAATATGGATCATACCTAATAGGGTTATGGTAAAGTCTTAATTAAATAATGCATGTTAAGAGTTTAGGAGAAAAAAAAAATGGTGGCAGAGTAAGTGTGAGCTAAACTGAAAACTCAAAGAACCAAACCGGAATTACAACTAAAATACAGAAAAATCATCCTGAATAATCAACTGAAGACTAGCTGGAGAGAGCCCCGATAACTAAGGACAGAAAGTAGAGACCGCACATATATTGGTAGGTTACAGTTCAGAGGCATGAAAGGGCTAGCCTGGCTCCCAAAGATAGCAGCTGAGGTTCTGGAGGGATATCTCAGCTGTGGGAGGTTCCAACTGAGAACTCTGGGCTTAAACCCCAAGCTGAACTTTAACCTCAGCCCAGAGCACCAGAACTAAGAAAGGTGCCCACATAACATCTGGCTGCAAAAAGCAGCAGGGTTGATGTCTGCCAGAGAGAGATGGCTGGAAATGCCAGCATCCTCTTAAAGGGCCAACATACAAAATTTCTTATGTAGCCACTCCAGAGTGGACTGGAGCTGTGGAGCAGAAACCATGTTAGGGAGTTATGGAGTTATACCTCAGAAGACAGACACTCGGTTTCCTGTGCTGAGTCATTCCCTCATGCTGTGGAGGACATCTTTCTCCAGCGGACCTTTGTTATCCAAGCAGTGATTGCCTAGGGGAAGACAGTTGCCTCACTTTATTGGAAAACTCCTTGCCCCACCTGTGGAGTTTCTGAGGCCCATTAAAAAACTGAAAAACAATCAGCATGCAGACAGAAGCTATTGCCCCACACTGTGCACAATAGCCTGGGACTAATAAAAATTGAATAGAATCAGTTTGCAGGCAGAGGAAGATCTCTGGAGGCTTTGACTCTTTGCCTGATCTAATTTGAGGCTCAGGGTTAGGAAAATCAGAACCTGATGCATATCTTGGTCCTTTACTAAGGCACCCCACCCAGAAGAGAGAGCCACATGCTCTGGATTGCTGTTAGCTACAAACAGGGTACTCAGGCCCAGTGTCTGACACTGTTCTGCATGAGAGATGGGGAGCATTAGCAGATCTACCTAATTAGACACAAACCAAGACAGGCAGCTAAAATACACACACAAAAAAAACAAGTCCCAATGAAAGCATGAGAGAATTCTCTAGAAGAGCTAAATAAAATGGAGATAAGAAATTTATCAGAAATAGAGTTCAGAATTATGATGGCAAAAATGCTCAACAGCATGAGAAAAAATATAGTAACTATAAAGAAAGACATAGCATTAATAAAGAACACAGTGGAAGGGAATACACAGTAGATTAGGGGAAGCTGAGGACTGGATCAGTGAATCAGAAGACAGGGTAGAAAAAAATCATTCAATCAGAGAAACAAAAAGAAAAAAAAACAATTAAAAAGCAAAAGCACAGCTTAAGGGAGCTATGGGACAACATGAAACATAATAATAATATTCACATAATAGGAGCGCCATAAGGGGAAGAAAGTGAACAAGGAATGGAGAACATGTTTGAAGAAATAATGGCAGAAAACTTTCCTAATGGGGGGAAGGGAAAATGTCACACAAGTTCAGGAGGCACAGAGAGTCCCAAACAAGAAGAACCTAAACAGGACCATGCCCAGACACATCATAATTAAAGTGCCAAAAATTAAAGACAAAGAGAGAATCTTAAAGGCAACAAGACAAAAGCAAACTGTTATCTACAAAGGATCTCCCATAAGGCTGTCATCTGATTTCTCATTAGAAACTCTACAGGCGAGAAGGGAATGGCATGAAGTATTAAAGGTAATAAAAAAGCAAGGATCTAAAACCAAGATTACTATATCCAGCAAAGCTATCATTCAAAACAGATGGTGAAAAGAAGAAGTCCCCAGACCAAAAAAAATGGCTAGAGGAGTTCATCACTACCAAGTCAGCATTACAAGAAATGCTAAATGACTGCTGTAATGAGAAGAAGAAAAAGAGAAAAAACTAGGCATACAGAATTTAAATGGCAATAAATAAGTACAAATCAATAATAACCTTAAATGTAAACAGATTAAATGCTCCAATCAAAAGACATAGGGTAGCTGAATGGATATAAAAACATGACTCAACTATATAATGTCTACAAGAGACCCACCTTAGAACAAAAGATTCATACAGGATGAAAGTGAAGGGATGGAAAAATATTTTCCATGCAAATGGAAACAAACAAACAAAACTGGCATGGAAATACGCATATCTGACAAAATAGACTTCAAAATGAATGCTATCACAAGAGACCTACATAAGGTCATTACATAATACTAAAGGGATTGATCCAACAAGAGAATATAACCCTGGGAAATATATAGGCACCCAACATAAGATCACCTAAATATATTTAAAATAACTTCTGGAAGACTTTAAAGGAGAGATCAACAGCAATTCTGTCATAGTAGGGGACTTTAACACCCCACTGACTTCACTGGATAGATCTTCCAGACAAAAAAACAAACCAGAAAACAGACTCTAAATGGTACATTGGATCCAATGGATTTAATTGGCATTTATAGAACATTTCACCCCAAAGCTATATTCTTCTCAACTACACATGGGTCATTCTCAAAGATAGAGCACATGCTACAACACAAAACAAGTCTCTACAAGTTCAAGAAGATTGAAATCATATCAAGCATATTCTCAGATCACAATGGAATGAATTTAGAAATCAACTACAGTAAAAACATTAAAAAATATTCAAACACATAGAGGCTAAATAACATGTTATTAAACAATGAAAGGGTTAGCAACAAGATAAAGAAAAAACTGAAAAACTTTCTGGAAGCAAATGAACACAAAACAACCCAAAATAACTGGGACAGAACAAAAGCATTCCTGAGAGGAAGATCATAGATAGCACTACAGGCATACCACAAACAAGAGAAAACAACAGTAGACTATTTAACCCTACAACTTAAAGAACTAAAAAAAGAACAGCAAGAAAATCCTAGAGTAAGTAGAAGGAAGAAAATAGTAAATATTAGAGCAGAAATAAATGCCTTAGAGACTAAAAAAAAATAATACAAAAAAAAGCAATGAAATGAAGAGCTGGTTCTTTGAAAGGATAAACAAGACTGATGAACCAGACTCATGAAGAAACAAAGAGAGAGGACCCAAATAAATAAAATAAGAAACAAAAGCTGAGAAATCACCACTGACATCACAGAAATACAAACGTTTGAAAGGAATTACACTGAACAACTATATGTAAACAAGCTGGACAATGTGGATGAAATGGACAAATTCCTAGAAAAATACAACTTCCCAAAACTGAATCAGGAAGTGTCAGAAAACCTGAATAGGCCAATAACAACTGATGAAATAGCAGCAGTAATCAAAATACTCTCAGCAAACAAAAGCCCTGGTTCAGACAGCTTTACAGGGTAATTTTACCAAACCTTCAAAGAACAACTAACACCTATCCTCCTCAAACTTTTACAAAAAAATTGAAGAGGAACAAACACTTCCAACTTCTTTATATGAGGCTAGCATTATCCTAATTCCAAAACCAGATAAAGACACTACATAAAAAGAGAATTACAGGCCAATATCCCTGATGAACATTCATGCTAAAATCCTCAACAAAATATTAGCAAATCAGATCCAGTAATATTAAAAAGATCATACA
Organism: Myotis daubentonii; assembly: GCF_963259705.1. Taxonomy (NCBI): domain Eukaryota; kingdom Metazoa; phylum Chordata; class Mammalia; order Chiroptera; family Vespertilionidae; genus Myotis; species Myotis daubentonii. Next base: position 88,327,332 of record NC_081842.1, read on the forward strand.
CCATGACCAGTGGGATTTATTCCATGCATGCAAGGCTGGTACAATATTTGCAAATCAATAAATGTGATATATCACATAAACCAATTGAAAGATAAAAATTACATGATCATATCAATAAACACAGAAAAAGCATTCAACAAAGTCCAACCCCCTTTTTTGATAAAAACTCTCAGCAAAGTGGGTATAGATAGTTCATACCGCAATATAATAAATGCCATATATGACAAACCTATAGCCAACATCATACTAACTGGGCAAAAACTAAAACCATTTCCCCTAAGAACAGGAACAAGACAGGGATGTCAGCTTTCACCACAATTATTCAACACTAGGGGCCTGGTGCACGAAATTCGTGCACTGGATGTGTGTGTGGGGGGGGGTGTCCCTCAGCCTAGCCTGCCCCCTCTCACATACTGGGAGCCCTCAGGCGTTGACCCCCATCACCCTCCGATCGCCTGATCGGCCCCTTGCCCAGGCCTGACGCCTCTGACAGAGGCGTAGACCCCCATCACCCTCCGATTGCCTGATCGGCCCCTTGCCCAGGCCTGACGCCTCCGCCAGAGGTGTCAGGCTTGGACACGGCACCCCCATCTCCCCCCAATCACTGGCTCTGACCCCCGCCCAGGCCTGAGGCCTCTGGCCCAGGAATCAATCCTGGGCAGGGGACCCCCATCTCCCTCTGATCACTTGCTCCACCCCCCGCCCAAGCCTGACGCCTCTGACCCAGGCTTCAGGCCTGGGCAAGGGGACCATCATATCCCCCCAATCCCCGGCTCCGCCCCCCACCCAGGCCTGATGCCTCGGCCAGAGGAGTTGACCCTCATCACCCTCCAATCACCAATCACCGGATCGGCCCCTTGACCAGGCCTGAGGCCTCCGGCAGGGGACCCCCAGCTCCCCGCGGTTGCAGGCTCCGCCCCTGCCCAGGCCTAACGCCTCTGGCCTGGGCGTCCGGCCCGGGCAGCGGGGACCCGCAGCTGCAGCGGCCCCGCGATCGTGGGCTTCGCTTTAGGCCCAGGCAAGGGACCCCTAGCTCCTGGGACTGCCAGCCTCGACCGTGCCCAGCTCCCATCGCTGGCTCCACCCCTACTTCCTGCTATCACTGGCCAGGGCGGAAAAGGCACCTGATTCTCTGATCATGGCTGGGGGGCAGGGCAAAGGTGGCCGCCTTTGCCCTGCCCCCCAGCTCTTAGCTCCCCCCTGGGTTTCCAATCACTGTCAGTGGCAGGGGGCTTCTTCCTGCTTTCCCTTTCGCCTCCCTGCATTGTGCCTACATATGCAAATTAACCACCATCTTGTTGGCAATTAATTTGCATATAGCCCTGATTAGCCAATGAAAAGGGTAGCGCTGTACGCCAATTACCATTTTTCTCTTTATTAGTGTAGATAGTACTGGAAATCCTAGCCACAGCAATCAGACATCCAAAATTGACATCCCTTGAGGGGTCCCAGATTGGAGAGGGGGCAGGCCAGGCTGAGGAACACCTCCCCCTCATGCATGACTTTCGTGCACCGGGCCTCTAGTATGCATATATAAATAACCCATGGACACAGACAATATGGTGGTGGAGGCCTGGTGTGGAGGATGGGGATGGAATAGAAGGGGTCAATTGGGGGAGGAAAGGGGACATATTTAATACTTTCAACAATAAAGATTTTTAAAATTTTTTTAAAGAGATTTATCAAAATTTGAAAAAAAAGAGCTTAGGAAATTATCCGGCATATAACAGCTGTTCAACATATATTTTCCTTTGATATTTCTATTATTATTGTCTCCTGCACAGTGTCAGGAAGATAGTTGATGCTCAGTAAGTATTTAATATTGGATGAATAAATGGCAAAAGTCAAGCATTGCTTTAAAGAAAGTATATTTCTGTGTGTTGTTCTGTATACAATTTATATATTTTAAAAAATATATTTTGAAAGATAAGACAGTAGTATATTTGAAACTAAGAAAAATTATTCTTTTTACATAAGGCTAAATATTTCCTTTGCCTGAATGCTGGGTTTATATAAAAATAAAATATCTTGCTCCAGCCGGTTTGGCTCAGTGGCTAGAGCATTGGCCTGCAGACTGAAGGGTCCCAGGTTCAATTTTGGTCAGGGGCACATACCTCAGTTAAATTGCAGGCTCACTCACATGCCTTGGTCAGTGTGCATGTGGGAGCCAACCAATCGATGTGTCTCTCTCACATCGATGTGTCTCTCTCTGTGTCTCTCCCCCTCCCTTTCACTCTCTCTAAAAAAATATCAATGGAAAAATTTCCTTGGGTGAGGACTAACAAAACAAAAAAAGTCATAATTAATTTTTAACAGCTCATACAAAAGTTCATTTAAATTATATGTAATACCCTTTGTAATACTTTAAGCAATAAATAAAAAAATAAATAAAAAAAAATAAAAAAAATTAATCCAAGTTGAGTGTTTACACATTTTTAATTGTGACATTTTGATTAATGATTTTTTCCATACTTACGGTTTATTCTAAACTAGAATTAAATTATGCATGCTGATAAATCATTAAATTGCATTCATATATGTACACATTTTTAAAAATGAGATCATTGAAAATAAATTATCATGAAATGACTATATTCATGGTATTATATTCTATAAGAAAAAACTTGACCTGTGAAATTAAAAGAAAAAGTTACCTCTTTAAAGAATGAAAAGGAGAATGGATAAGGTTTCTATTTCTTCATGGCATAATTAATGTTCCCAATTTAAAATATAATTTTGCTTTGCCTTTGATAGTCTAAAAAAAAATTTCATAGCTGATAATCAGACATCATTTGTAGGGACGAATATAACAATATTACATTTTAAAAAACAAAAAGCAGGGATTTCCAAGATGGCGGTTGGCAGGGCAGCAGTGAGGAAGAGAGTGTGAGTGAGGGAGTTAGCGAAAGGGATGTATGTGGACATGTGGTGTGTGCGTGTGTGAGTGAGGGACAGCTAGATCTCACAGGACCTTTGGGGCCTGCAGACCAGGCTCTCATAGCTGGGCAGCCTCTGCTACCACTGTAATCTCTCTTGGAGCACTGGCTCTCCCACAGAGGCCACGCCATCTTAAAGGGGAGAGTGGCTGTGACTGGGAGCCTAGCCTCACCTCCACCCAGGGTGCTCTCAGACACCACACAGGATCCTACAGCCACTCTGGCGAGGGTCCTGCGGCCTCAGCTGCTGACTCACAGACACTGGGACTCCAGCCTCCCCAGCTGAGGGCTCCTGTGAGTTCCAGAGGGCACTCCCCTCCCCCAAGCCAGATGCCTTAGCCCGGGGCACCACAACCCCACACACATGCGCAAGCAGCCAAGCCTTATGCAGCAGCCCTGGGCTCAACCACAGGCACAGGCACTACAACCACTCCAGCAGGTGCATAAGCAACAACCACCTGCAATGATGGGAGGAGCAGCCACTGCCCACAACCATGCAAACAGCTGAACTTTATGCAGCAGCCTCAGGAACCACAACTGCTCCAGCAGCTTCCACAGCTGCCACCACCCGCAACCACTGGAGGAGCAGCCACTGCCCATAACCACACAAGGAGCAGTTGCCCCACGACCGCCTCCCGAGGAGCGACCACTGACCATGACTGCGCAAGGAGACCCACCCCGTGACCATGTGAGGAACAGCTGCCACGTGACGGCTCAAGGAGCAGCTGCCCCACAAGTGGCCACCCCACAAGCAGCCACCACCTGTGACTACCCAAGGAGCAGATACCTCCTAGACTGCCAGAGGAGCAGCCACCACCCACAGCCATGCAACTCACCACCAAGCCCACCACTGCAGCCGCAGACCCTGTGTGACTCAACACTTAGATCCTTTGGTGATAACAAAAATGGGGAGACAGAAGAACAACTCTCAAAGGAAAGAAGAGGAGGAATCGCCAGAAAAGGAACTAAATGTAACAGAGGCATGCAATCTGTCAGAAAAAAATTTCAGAGCAAGGGTCATACAGTTCATAAACTGGATGGATGAGAAAACCAACAACCTATGGAAGAATCAGGAGGAAATAAAGAGTGATATAGCTACAATAAAAAACAATATGGAAGCTCTCAATAGAATACTAGGAGAAGCAGAGGACCAAATTAGTGAATTAGAAGATAGGGAAGCAAAACACACCCAACCTGAACTGCAACTGGAGAAAAAAATCAAAAGACAGGAGGAGATCCTGAGGGAGCTTTGGGACAACAAAAACAAAGCAACATATGTATAATAGGGGTGCAAGAACTACAAGAAGAGGAGCAAGGGTTAGAAATTTATTTGAAAAAATAATATCAGAAAATTTCACCAATTTGGAGAAGAAAAAAATCACACAAGTACAGAGATTCCCAGACAGATGAACCCCAAAAGATCAACACCAAGACACATCATAATTACAAAGGCAAACATTAACAATAAAGAGAGAATCTTAAATGCTTCAAAGAGATACAGACAGTTACCTACAAGGGGCCCTCATTAGATTATCAAATGATTTCTCAAAGGAAACACATCAGGCCAGAAAGGAATAGAAGGAAATATACAAAGTGATGCAAAGCAAGGGACTGAATCCAAGGATAACCTATCCAGCAAAGCTATCATTCAAAATTGAAGAGGAAATCAGGAGCTTCACACACACACACACACACACACACACACACACACACACACACACACACAAAGGCTAAGGAAGTTTATAATTACCAAGCCACAATGCAAGAAATGCTAAAGGAACTGTCATAAAAAGAAGAAAAAAGGGAGCGGGGAGAGAAGGAACACAAGCACAAAAAATAAAAATGGCTACAAAGAAGTACCTATCAATAATAACTTTAAATGTAAATGCTCTAAATGCTTCAATCAAAAGACATCAAGTGGCTGCATGGATAAGAAAATATGACCCAAAATATATGCGGTCTACAAGAGACCCACCTCAGAATAAGAGACTCACACAGACTGAAAGTGAAAGGATGGAAAAATATCATTCAGGCAAATGAAAATGAAAAAGAAAGCTGGGGTAGCAATACTTATATCAGACAAAATAGACCTCAGAGTAAAGTCCCTAACAAGAGATAAGGAAGGCCACTTCATAATACTAAAGGGATCAATACAACAAGAGGATATAACCCTGATAAACATATATGCACCCAAAGCAGGAGGACCCAAATACATAAAAAACTTCTGGAAAATATCGAGGGAGAGATCGACAGCAATACGATCATAGCAGGGGACTTTAATACCCCACTGACATCACTGGATAAATCCTCTAGACAAAAAATCAACAAAGAAACAGCAATCCTAAATGACTCACTAGATCAGATGGACTTAATTGACATCTTCAGAACATTTCACCCCAAAGCTACAGAATATACATTCTTCTCCAGTGCACATGGAATATTTTCAAAGATAGACCACATATGGGGTCACAGGTAAAGTCTCTCCAAATTCAAGAAGATTGAAATAATAATCTTCTCAGACCATAATGGCATAATATTAGAAATCAACTGCAATGAAAACAATAAAAAAAAATTAAAACTCTAGGAGGCTGAATAGCATGCTGTTAAACAATGATTGGGTTACCAAAGAGATCAAAGATGAAATTAAAATCATCCTGGCAATGAATGACAATAAAAACACAACAACCCAAAACCTCTGTGACACAGTGAAAGCAGTCCTGAGAGGGAAGTTCATAGCATTACAGGCCTACCTCAAAAAAACAAGAAAAACCAGTAATAAATTACCTAACTCTACAACTTAAAGAATTAGAAAGAGAGCAACAAGAAAAGCCCAGAGTGAGCAGAAGGAAGGAGATAATAAAGATTAGAGCAGAAATAAATGACATAGAGACAAAAAAAAACCCAAAAGATCAATGAAACTAGGAGTTGGTTTTTTGGAAGGATTGATGAACCTCTAGCCAGGCACACCAAGAAGCAAAGAGAAAGGACCCAAATAAACAAAATCAGAAATGATAGAGGTGAAATAACAACTGACCCCACCGAAATACAAAAGACTGTAAAAAAAAAAAATACCATGAACAACTCTACTCGAACAAACTAAACAATGTAGAGGAATTGGACATATTCCTAAAAAAATAGAACCTTCCAAAACTCAATCAAGAACAATCAAAATATCTCAATAGGCCTATAACTAAGGAGGAAATTTTAGCAGTCATCAAAAAGCTTCCAGCAGCTGCCCTGGCCAGTTTGCCTCAGTGGATAGAGTGTCGGCATGCAGACTGAAGAGTCCCAGGTTCGATCCCAGCCAAGGGCACATGCCCAGATTGTGAGCGCAATCCCCAGTAGGGGGTATGCGGGAGGCAGCTGATCAGTGATTCTCTCTCATCATTGATGTTTCTATCTCTCTCCCTCTCCCTTTCTCTCTGAAATCAATAAAAAAATATATTTAAAAAAAAAGAAAAAAAAAGCTTCCAGAAATGAAAGCCCAGGACCACACAGCTTCACAGGAGAGTTTTACCAAACAGCTCCTAGGGCTGTGGGAACTAAAGAGATAAAAACAAATGGGACTATATCAAAATAAAAAGCTTCTGCACAGCAAAAGAAACCATCAACAAAACAATAAGAAATCCCACTACATGGGAGAACATATTTGCCAATGGTATCTCTGATAAGGGTTTAATCTCCAAAACTTATAGGGAACTCATACAACTTAACAAAAAGAAAATAAACAATCCAATCGAAAAAAATGGACAAAGGACCTAAATAGACATTTTTAGAAAGAAGGCATACAGAAGGCTATGAGACATATAAAAACATGCTCAAAGTCACTAATCAGCCAAGAGATGCAAATCAAAACAACAATGAGGTGTCAGCTCATACCTGTCAGAATGGCTATGATCAACCAATCAACCAACGGTAAGTACTGGAGAGGATGTGGAGAAAAAGGAACCTTCTTGCACTGCTGGTGGGATGCAAACTGGTGCAGCCACTGTGTAAAACAGTATGGAGTTTCCTCAAAAAACTAAAAATGGAACTCCCATTTGACCCAGTAATCCTACTTCTAGGAATATAACCCAAGAAACTAGAAACACCAATCAGAAAGGATATATGGCCCTGACTGGTTTGGCTCAGTGGTTAGAGCATTGGCCTGTGGACTGAAGGGTCCCAGGTTTGATTCCAGTCAAGTGCATGTACCTTGGTTGTGGGCACATCCTCAGTAGGGGGTGTGCAGGAGGCAGCTGATTGATGTTTCTCTCTCATCGATGTTTCTAACTCTCTATCCCTCTCACTTCCTCTCTGTAAAAAAACAATAAAATATATTTTTTTAAAAAAAGAAAAAAGAAAGGATATATGCACCCCTATGTTCATAGCAGCACAATTTACAACAGCTAAGATTTGGAAACAGCCTGAGTGCCCATCAGCAGATGAGTGGATTAGAAAACTGGTACATCTACATAATGGAATACTACACTGCTGTAAAAAAGAAGGAATTCTTACTCTTTGCAACAGCATGTATGGAACTGGAGAGCATTATGCTAAGTGAAATAATGCTCTCCAGTCAGAAAAAGATAAATATCACATGATCTCACTCATTTGTGGAATGTAATGAACAACATAAACTGATGAACAAAAAGAGAACCAGAGTCATAGAAGTGTCGAACAGACTGTCCAACCTATGAGGGAAGGCGGGGGGTGAGGGCTAAGAGATCAACCAAAGGACTTGTATGCAAGCATATGAGCATAACCAATGGAAATAGAGCGGGGAGGCAGAGGTGAGGGCATGTGCTAAGGGGTGGTGGCAACCGAGAAGTGGTCAAGGAGGAAAAAAGGAAACTTACGTAATACTTTAAACAATAAAGAAATTTAAATTAAAACAACAAAGAGCACTAATGCTTATATAATATTCCTTAAAAATAATAAATTGAATCTCATTAAAATTTGTTTTTCTTTATAATCATGTGTAACACCCGTTATAATGAGATTCCAGTAATCCATAAATTTCCAGCTCTCATACCTTTTTAATAACTTTTGTCCTTTTCACTTATCACCATATTTCCTTTGAGAAAATTGAAAGTCAGTTGGTTTTCAGCTCAATATCTTTAATATTTTAAAATTAATTATTCATCTGTTGCTAAGTAAAAAAATAGATTTCTATATATAGTTAAATTCAGAAACTGATTTACTCATTCTTTTTTAGTAATTCAATTTCATATTTCTCTCAGAATGAAACATCTATAATAATAAAAGGGTAATATGCTAATTAGATCGAACGTCCTTCCAGGTGTCGTTCCAGATGTCCTTCTGGACGAGGCTGGGGCCGGAGCAAAGCAGCCCGGGTCTCGGGCACCTGCTGACAGCGGCCGGAGGGAAGCAGCCCCGGTCCCGGGTGCTGAAGGGAAGCCGGTGCCAGAAGCCGGGGGAAGGAGGGCCTGCTCTTGCATGAATTTTCGTGCATTGGGCCTCTAGTACATTAATATTCCCAAAGGACATATTCATGGGTTTGAATCATGTGTGTGCATTGCAGTGTGTCTCATATGTAGTTTTGTTTAATTATAATAGTTTAGTTTATATAATTAACTAAACTCTGCCCAATATTTTTGCAAAAAAATTATTTCTATGAGTGTTTTTTAATAGCATTCATAAAAACACAATGTGTGTTGGGGGATAGTTTGTTGCTAAGGATATCTTAAAGAAAATCCACTAATTTTATTAGTAAATGTCTTCTTAAGAAAGCAATATTTTCCAATTCACTTTTTGTTTTTTCTTAAATCATAGGAAATCATGGCAATTCAGGGTTTCATTATTATGTTTCTCCTTGAAAATACCTAAGAGTGCTAAATTATTTTATATCATTACAGTTCTTTTGCCAGCATGTATGCAATTTATTGCCATTATGAAAATCTATATTATAAAAGGCCTGTGGCCCTAACACCATAAGACCAGCACAGGTGGGCAGGGCCACGTGATTTTGTGAGCTGGGCTTCTAGTAGTTTCATAAAATATTGGTGATTTTGTTTACTTAAAATTTTTTAAAATATATTTGTATTGATTTCAGAGAGGAAGAGAGAGATAGAAACATCATTTATGGAAGAGAATCATTGACTGGCTGCTTCCTGCATGAGCCCGCAACCCGGGCATGTGCCCTTGACCGGAATTGAACCCAGGACCCTTTAGTCCGCAGGCCAATGCTCTATCCACTGAACCAAATCAGCCAGGATTGTTTACTTAAAATTTACCAAAAATGTCTTCGTATTCATTTTGTTAAATATCCTCTTAACTTAATTTTACTCTAATTCTTCAAAATTTATTAATTCCTCTATTATTAACTCTCTTTTTATCAGAGCATTCTGGTCTTGGAAATATAGTTTATTTTGCTTCTCTGCTACAATTTGTTTTTTATTTAAATCAACTTAAAATGAGACTAGAGCGTACCTACAGACCAAATAGAAGGAACAATTCCATTCTGTCTTTCGGGATTGCATTGCAACCCACAACCTCACCATCCCATTGCTGACATTACACACGTGTAGCAGCCAAAATTGTTAAAATGCGTTCCCCCCATCCCCCGCAAGATGTCACCACCTAACCCCCAAAGGCTCTGAATATGATGAGATATGATTTCTGTAATTATGTTATGCTTTGTGGCACAGTTGACTTTAAAATAGAGAGCTTGATCTGATCACAAGATCCCATAAAGGCAAAGACCTTATCCAGCTAATGGCAGAAGAGGAAGTCAGAGATCTGAAGTGTGAGAATGATTTGCTGCTGTGAAGATGGAAGGAGACACTTAAGAAGGAATGTAGATGACCTTCAGGAGATAAGAAGAAGATAATGGGAACCTCACTGCTACAACTGCAAAGAACTGACTTCTGCCAATAGCAGGAATCATGGGGAGACACCAAGCTCCAGATGATAACAAAGCCAGCTGATACCCTTACCTTCAGCCTTGTGAGTCCCTGGGCAGAAAACCTAGCCACACCACCCTGGACTTCTTACTTACAGAACTGCAAGTTTTAAAATGGGTTTTGTTGCCCCAGCACAGGATGGTTCAGTTGGTTGGAGCATTGTCCCTACACCAAAAAGTTCAATCCCCAGTTGGGACATGTAAGGAAGGCAACCAATAGCTCTCTCCTCTTTCTCTTCCTCTCTCCTTACAATCAATAAACCTATCCTCGAGTGAGGATTACAAAGGGAGAGGGGTGTTTTGAGCTAAATTGTGGTAATTTGTTTAACAGCAATGGAAAACTAATGCAACAGGGAGCAATCCTAGCATCCATGGAGAGAGTCACTGAACTTACATTATGATTTAGATCTTGAATAAAATTCTAAAGTTGTCTTAGGTTGATATCCAAACCACTAAGCCAACATGCACAATAATACAACTGTAAATTGCATTGGTCTTTTAAGTTCATTTTCCATAACACAAAATTTATCATTACTGGGGGGAAAATCTTTGAACAAAATTTCCAGCATTATATTCTAACAACTAAACAATTTGCAGATAATGTGTCTGAAGGTTGAAGAAACACTGATTGAAGCTACTTTCTTATGAGGAAGATTGCATTTCCACCCCAGGTAGACCCATATTTGGCATCATTTTTTATAGTTTGATAATACTGCTTGTCAGCAGCAGTATACATTCTTGTTCTAAAATGCACTCCTATCATCTAAAATATTACTCATGATTACCCACATATGCCTGCCACACATCTGTTTTTAGCTTTTCCATCCTTACTCCTAGATTCCACTCTAGCTTTTCAATGCATTGATTTCTTAAAATTTCATCAACCACAAATAACCCCCCTGCTACCCCTCCACCCATTTCCAAATGATTATATACACCTGAAGCTTTTCAACTCCACAGTGCTTCTCTGCTTGCCTGACATTTCTGTTAAGACTATTTTCAATAATCCCAACCTCTAAAAACAATTTCATAAATAGATATGGATGTAAATGTCCTGTTAGAGTAGAATTGAAAGAAATTAATAACTGATCTAATATGGAAAATGAATAAAGGGAGAAATTTAAAATAACACCAAGAGTAGATGACTTGAAGGAAGATGAAGACAGTAATAACAACAAAAGGAAATACAAAAGAAGTAAATCTGAGAGGAAATGATAGTTGATTTTCGATATATTGAGATGTTTATTCAAATACTAGGATGAGAGATTTGTACCACAAGATTTAAAATGTAACCTTATTTTACTACTTTAGAATAAGTCCTAACCTCCTCTCCTGAATTTTGGACTTTTCAAGGCTTGATTTTTAAGTAAATCTGTATTTTTCCTTATGCCTTGAAACATGTCCATTTGTACATAATAAACAATTCTTAATGTGAGCATAAGCTGACACTTTCATTTAAGAAATCATCTTCTATTATGTTTCTCTTTGTAATTCAGGGAGTAACAATCTTCTTTAGGGAATATTCTTTCAAACATTATAGCTAGTTTGCTATTATGACCAAGCAAGGAAATTTCACTTCCAAGTATAACCACAAACTCAGCTACTTTCCTCTGTAAACTATTGTTCCAACATATTTCAGCCTGAAATTTTCCAGCTGTGCTCAAGGGCTTCTCACAACCACATGGAAACTATTTCTTGGGGCTTATTTTTAATTATAGCCTTTACTCTCCTTTGGTTCTTCAGATATTTCTACTCCCAAGGTTACGTGATGCTCCGGAGACATAACATTTGTGACACCAGCACTGCATGCTATTCTATAATAATGAATGTCATAGGGCAGATGGAAGCATAACCACAGAATTTGGTTTTGTTTTTGTAGTTTATTCAGAAAGATATCCATACTACCATTAATGTGTGTGCTTTGAACTCATCAAATGTTATTTATCCAGTTAGATGCCTTTAAATATACCACACAACTAGGATCCCACAAACTGTCATGCTAAGCAAGATCCATACCCTTAATGATAGAAGTGGTAACATACATTGCACATCCTTCCAGCAGAAAAATGTAGTAAAGAACACTGTAATATGTCTATCTTGAGAAGCAACCTCCTAAAGACTGATGCATCTTAGTGGCAAAAGAATTCAAACCAACTCTCAAGTGAAGTCTGTGCATTTCTCATAAATGCCCCAAAGTAAACCAAAGACCAATAATGTAGATATAAATGTTTTTAGTTCAGTCTGAAATAATCATGGTGGATATATAAATAATTCTGCCTCAAGTGATTAGAATCTCAAAATTCTGGTTAATTGCCTGGCCAGCATGGTTCAGTGGTTGAGCATCAACCCTTGAACCAGGAGGTCACGGTTCGATTCCCTGTCAGCATATACCTGGGCTTTGGGCTCGATTCCCAGTGGAGGGCGTGCAGGAGGCAGTCAATGACTCTCTTATCATTGATGTTCCTATCTCTTCCTCCCTCTCCCTTTCTGAAATCAATAAAAATATATTGTAAAAATAAATTCTGATTAATTCTAAAGCAAATCTGTGTGTTTCAAGAAGGGGTTAAAATATCCAAGATGCTTTTTATCCACTAGAACTATTCACCAGAACTCAGGGACAACTGTACTCCTTAGGGACTATTCCAGAATTGACTCAAGAAGATTAAAATGATTATTATGCTCCAGATCCCCTAATAAAGGGTCCTCTGGTGACTTTTGCCTTCATTGTTTAGAGTTTTTTAGTTCAAAGGAGTCCATACACTGTTGTCTGTATAATTTATTTTTTAGTGAAGTCTATGAGAAACGAGGTGGAATGAAAATAGTGTTTATTATTAAATATTAATCAATTTATATGTGTTACTTATGCAAGGCGGCAAATCATATATTATACTTCCCTTTCTATAGACGATGAATCTGAGATTCAGAGACAAACAGACTTTCTAGTAAGGACTGGGTAAGATCTAAACCAAGGTATTTCATTCTGTTTTCATTTTCATTCCAGTTTCCATACTTCTTTGGCTATACCACATGATCATCTCAATTGATCAAATTATTAATACACTATTTGTTCGAAAAATTACTATTGCCGGAGTTAAACAGCACAAATAACTATGCTATAAAACAATGATTCTCAAGGTAAGGTTTCAGAACTAGCAGCAGCTGCATCACCTGGGAAATTGTTAACAATGAACAATCTTAGGCTCTGATCAAACCTAATGAATCAAAGTCTCAGAGACTGGACATTGGCAATCTGTGTTTTAGCAAGGCCTCCAGTTGATTCTGATACACACTCAAGTCTGAGCTCCACAATAGCAATTCTCAACATTTGATATGCATCATTATCACCTGTACAACTTTTTAAACTTCAATACCTTCCCTATACTTGCATCTGTGTAATTCTCATTTGCACAAAAGGTTGGGTGATATTGCAATAAAATGTTTGAGATCAGTGAAATTCAATTATTGAACAAATAGCTATATTATTTTCACATTTGGTCAGTCTAAGGATACATTATAGCAATGGTACTCAACTGAGAGCAATTTTTCACAACATATTTCACAATACTTTTACTACTGTGAGATTAAGTTTAGATAAGTATTTCATCTTAGATTCTAATTAAATATATTTTGGGGGCTTTAGGGGCTGTAATTAGAACCACAGTATAACTCAATATATTTACATTGACAAGATCCATATATCTTGCCTTATAGATCTTTATAGACTTACCCTCTATCTAGAATATGTGTTCTAGATACTTGTAGATACGTCTAGAAGGCAAATATGTTAATAATAGAGGCCCAGTGCACAATATTCATGCACTGGGGGGAGTCCCTGAGCCTGGCCTGTGCCCTCTCACAGTCCAGGACCCCTCAGGGGATGTCCACTGAGGGGTCCTTAGTGCTGCTGCAGAGGTGGGAGAGGCTCCTTAGTGCTGTCCTGGAGGCAGGAGAGGCTCTCGCCACCGCCACTGCACTCTCCAACTGTGAGCCTGGCTTCTGGCTGAGCGGTGCTCCCCCTGTAGGAGCGCACTGACCACCAGGGGGCAGCTTCTGCATTGAGCATCTGCCTCCTGGTGGTCAGTGAATGTCATAGCGACCGGTCGTTCCGCCATTTGGTTGATTTAAATATTAGGGTTGATTTAAATATTAGGGTTTTATTATATAGGATTAACATCATACATTTATTTAAAAATTAAATAGTTACAGGGATTAAACATGGTGGCAGAGTAGGAGGATGTTGCATGGACATGCTCCCAGGAACAAACTGGAATTAAAACTAAAATACGGAAAGGCTTCCTGAATAATCAATGGAAAACTCACAGGAGAGAACCCTAATACCCAAGGACCAAAGGTGGAGCCCTCATAGAGACTGGTAGGAGGGGCAGAGGTACGAAAGGGCTGGCCAGGCAATCCACAGATGGCAACTGAAGTCCAGGAGAGATATCTCAGCTGTGCAGGGGGTGCCACTGAGAACTCTGGGATCTAATCCTGAAGCTGGGTTCCCCAGCAGAGAGCACCAAACTGAGGAGGGTATCCTCATAACATCTAGCTGTGAAAAGCAGTGGGGTCCTGTGTGCCAGGAAGTGGCATCTGAAAGTTTGGGCACCCTCTTAAAGGGCTAATGCACAAAAATTCCCTGTGGAGCCACCCACCTTGTGCTCTGGCAGAGGGAGGGTGAAGTGAACTGGAGCTGTGAGACCAGAACCCAGGACTGGGGACTCAGGGGATAGAGCTCAGAAGGCAGGCACCCCAAGTTGCCTGGGCTGAGTCATTCCCTCACATAGCAGAGGACATTTTCCCCATATAGACATCTGCCTTGCCTAGGGGGAAGACAGTCAACACACCTATTGAAAAACACCTTGCCCTGAGGCCACTTAAGAGATTAAAAGTAACAATTAGCCTCCAGGCAGAAGCAACTGCCCCACCCTGTTGAAAAAAACTCTTGCCACACCTGAGGATGATTGTCTGGGGACAATTCAAGTCAGAATCCTATTAGTCTGTAGACAGAGGAGGTCTGTGGAGGCTTTGAGTCTTTGCCTGATCCAATTAGTCAAAAACAGCCTTTAACACTGCCCTGCACTAGAGATTGAGAGGTGTAGAGGATCTACCTAAAACATAGTCACAAACCCAAAAGACAACCAAAATGAGGAAACAAAGAAACAACCCCCAAATGAAACTAGAGAATTCTCCAGAAGAAGAGATAAATGAGGCAGAGATAAGAAATTTATATGAAACAGAATTTGGAGTAATGATGTTAAAAATGCTCAACAGTATGAAAAAAGATATAGTAACTATGAAAAAAAACAGTCTGGGATAAAAAATGACATAACACAAAGAACATATTGGAAGGAATATATAGCAGATTAGGGGAAGCTGAGGATCGAATCAGTGATTAGAAGACAGAGTTGAAAATATCACTCAATTAGAAAACCAAAAAGAAAAAAAAAACACAATTAAAAAACAGGAGGACAGCTTAAGGGAGCTGTGGGACAATATGAAATGTAACAGAATAGTAGGTGTATCAGAAGAAGCAGGAAGGAAGGAAGGGATAGAGAAGGTGTTTGAAGAAATAATGGTAGAAAACTTCCCTAACCTAGTAAAGGAAAAAGTCACACAAGTTCAGGAGGCACAGAGAGTCCCAAACAAGAAGAACCCAAACAGACCCACACCTAGATACATCATAATTAAAATGCCAAAAATTAAAGACAAAGAGAGAATCTTAAAGCAAGAGAAAACTGTTACCTACAAAGGAGTTCCCATAGGCTGACCCTGATTTCTCATTAGAAACTCTACAGGCCAGAAGGGAATGACATGAAGTACTCAAGATAATGGAAAGCAAGGATCTGGGCCAAGATTAATATATCCAGCAAGGCTATCATTCAAAATAGATGGTCAAATAAAGAGCTTCCTAGACAAAAAAAAAAGGCTAAAGGAGGTCATCACTACCAAGCCAGCATTACAAGAAATACTAAAGGATTGCTGTAAGGGATTGCTAAGAAGAAACAGAGAGAGAAACCTAGCCATGCAGAATTAAAATGGCTATAAATAAGTAACTCTCAATAATAACCCTAAATTTAAATGGATTAAATGCTCAAATCAAAAGGTGGAGGGTAGCTGAATGGATACGAAAACATGACCCAACTATATGCTGTCTACAAGAGACCCACCTCAAAACAAAAGACACACACAGGATGAAAGTGAAGGGATGGGAAAAAAATTTCCATGCAAATAGAAAAGAAAAAAAAGCTGGAGTAGCAATACTCATATCTGACAAAATAGATGTTAAATGCATCATGCTAAGTGAAATAAGCAAGTCAGAGAAAGATAAATATCATATGATCTCACTCATTTGTGGAATATAATGAACAACATAAACTGATGAACAAAAATAGAGCCGAAGGGGGGAATATAGTCTAGAATATAATAGAGGTAATCCTGTTATTAGCAGATTTTTAATATTTCCTATAACTTTTGTGATATCATACTATGTTAGTACAGTTTTGGTAATATTATTATACTTAAAATCCTTTATTCTTGAAATATTAATGTTTATTCCATGTAATATTATTATATGTAAGACCATTTTTCCTGAGCAATTGGTGTTTATTGAATGTAACATTATCATATTTAAAATCTCTTTTCTTGAGATATTAATGTTTATTGCATGTAACATTATTATATTTAAAATCTTTTTTCTTGAAATAAAAAAAGAAAGAAGATAAAAAAGTAAGTAGTTACAAACATTTAATTTTACAAATGTAAATTTTGAAAAGGACTTCTGCTTCTGCCCATAAATAACTTCTATCTTTCAGATTTTACCTCCTGCCAAAAACAAGTAGAAAACTAGAAAGAATATGATACAACTCTTTTGAGACAATAGATAGAGGAGCCAATGTGAGTCCTATATCTATATTAGCTTTCTGCCTCAGGCAGTTTCCAGGTGCAGCATAGTGGGGGGAACACAAATAGAGTGAGAAAACATAGGTTGATGTTTAGGGAAGCTACTAATGCTAGAATTTAGGAGGCAGAGGATAAAACAAGAGAAGCGGCTCCAGAAATCTTCATAGGGGTTTCTTAAAGTCTTTCAATAAAGAATAGCATGAGCATGTATAAGGTGAAATGCTACAGAACTAGGGGGAAAACCCTTAAGGGAAAGAACAATTACTGGATACCCCATCAGACAAAAATTTTTGACAGCTCCTACAAGGCTGAGTATTATCTATTCAGTTCCCAGCAGCCTGAGTGCAACAACCTTATTAAATATGCAGGGTGCTATGCACTGAGTGGTGTGCCAGAGTATTCATGTTGAAGCCCCAATTCCCATTGTGACCGTATAGGCCCTATATACTATAGGGCTTTTAAGGAGATACTTGAAGTTAAATAAGCTTATAAGGGCGGGACCCCAATCTTATAAGATGGGTGTCCTCATATATAAGAAGAGGAAAAGACCAGGAAGTACACAGAAAGACATCAGCTCATGCACAGAGAGAGGAGCATGTGAAGACACAATAAGAAGGTGTCCAGCTGCAAGGCAGAAAGAAAGAGAGGTCTCACCAGAAAGCAACCTTATTCAGCATCTTTTTTTTTTTTTTTTGTTAATCCTCACCCAAGGATATTTTTCCATTGATTTTTAGAGAGAGTGGAAGAGAGAGGGAAAGACAGAGAAAAACATCTATGTGAGAGAAACATCGATTGTTTGCCTCCTGCACAAGCTCTGACCAGGGCCTGCGCCGGGGAGGAGCCTGCGACCCAGGTACGTGCCCTTGACCGGAATCGAACCCGGAACCCTTTGGTCCGCAGGCCGACACTCAATCCACTGAGCCAAATCGACTAGGGTGTGATCAGCATCTTGATCTTGGACTTCTAGGCTCTAGAACTGTGACAAAATCAATGTTATTTAAGTCATCCTGTCTGTAGTATTCTGTTATGGCAGCCCAAGCAGATTACTACACAAGGAGCCTATGGAGTATCCAGAAAACACTATCCTCTATCCTTTATATCAGGAATGAACTAGTCCTAGAGAATGTCTACATGTACTCACCCAAAAATGGCTTAAACGCAAGCCTTGAAAAAAAAAAAAAAGCAAGCCTTGAATAAACTATACTTATTTGAAGTAATGTTCCTGCCTGTCAGAGCAAAATACTGTCAGAGCAAAATATAGAACTTATTAAAGGAGTACAACAAAATCTAGATTCAACAATGAGAAATTTATAATGTGTAGCATACAATAAAAAATTCCTAAACGTTCCAAGAAGAAGGGAAATATAAACCTTACCCTGGAAAAAAATTTGATCAATATAAACTGTTTAAGGAATGACAGACATAATGGAATTTGTGAACAAGGACTTTAAACCAGCTACAATAAATATTGTAAATATGCTCAAAATTTAAAACATAAATATAATGAAGAAATAACTGGAAGATATAAAAACAATAAAATGAGATGTCCAGAAATGAAAAATACATTATCTTGTCATGAAAATTTCACTGGACACAAAGTTGTCAGCAAATTAAACACTTCATGGGGGAGGAAGCGGAGAAGAGAAGTAAACTGAAAGACAGAAATAAAAACTGTCCAAAATAAAGCAGAGAGAAAATGAAATTTAGAACAATGAACAGAGTCTCACTGTCCTGTGGGAAGCTATCCAGCAGCTTAACCTACATATTATGGAATCTTGGGGGGGTGGGGGGAGGATATAGGAGTGAAAAATAGACATGAATTGGCCAAAACATTTCCAAATTTGATAAAAATAAAAACCCATAGACTCAGAAAGCTTAACAAATCCTAAGCATGATTAAAGAATAACCTACACTGAGGACATCATAATTAAATTGCTGAGAACAAGTGATACAGAAAGGAAGGAAAAACACACTAAGTACAGAGAACAAAGATAAGAATGACTTCAGACTTCTGTTTGTCAAAAAAAAGAAAATGAAGTAAATTTGTCAAGTGCAGAAAGAATACAAAATATCAACTTAGCATTCTGTATCCAGAGTAAATAACTTTTAAATCTAAAAGTGAAATAAAAAACTTTTGAGAAAAAAAGCTAAGAAAACTCATAATTAGCAGACCTGAATCGGGGGGGGTGGGGGGGGAATGATAAAAGAAATTCAATAGGCAGAAGAAAAATGATACCAGATGAAAATTCAAATTGACAGGAGGGCAAGAAGAGCACCAAAAAAATGGCATGTGAGCAAATACATAATGCCTTCATCTCAAACCAATCAACGTATCTTCAGGTGAGAACCAAAAAACAAACAAAATGTGTAGCCATTTCTGATGCATCTTTAGTCATTTCTGCACATAACAGTCACTTTCTAAGACACACTGTGGGGCTCAGTTGGTTGAAGTGTCTCATACACCAAAGTATTGCAGGTTGGAGTCCTGGTGGGGGCATGTACAGGGGGCAGCCCAGGGATGCTTCTCTCTCACATCAATGTTTCTCTTCTTTCTCCCTTCCTCTCTCTCTAAAATCAATAAAAACATACCCTCATGTGAGAATTATTCTTTTTTTAAAAAAAAAAAGATGTACTGTGGGAACTATAAGTGCTAGAATTCTCATAGTGCCAAAATAATAATTATTAATAATAATATATTGTTAATATAGTGATATAAAAATCATTTACTAGTAGTAGAAAGAAACTGGGTTTTCTTACTGCCTGCCAAAAGATAATCAGCTCTTTACAAAGGATCTATATTCATTCAAATTATGTATTGAACACAAAGATGTTTTGGCCCCTGCTGACTTGGCAGGGCATCTCCTGCCACTCTTACCCGACCCTCCTCAACAAGTTCCATCAAGCCTATTAACCTAGCAACATTGTTTCAGTTTGTTGATGTTACCGAACTCCTTCCCCCTCTCTAAATGCTGTTCCCTCTACCTGGGAACACTTTCTTCCTGGTGAATGTCACCTCACTTCTTTCTCTCTTCCCATAACATTTTATTGTATTCTTTATTTTGCCCTCATCACATTTGTCTCACAGTAATTATGTATTTGTAAATCTTTTTAATGTCACTCAGTTCCAGTAGATAGGGATCAAGTCTATTTTGTTTCTCTCTGCATATCTGGGAAGTGTGTCTGGCACAGAGTAGACACTTCACGTTTGTGAAATGAAATAACAGCTACATTTGCACATGAAATCGTGAATGTGTTTTTTTACAAGAAATGCCATTTCATTCTTAAATGAAACCCACGAACTGTGGTGGTATTTGGTATTATTTTACAGGCCCTCGTGGGGCTTTTAAGAACACTGTACAGTATATTGAAATTGGTTCATTTAGCATTACATAGATTCCCAGTCATGGTATGGAGAATCAGTTTAAAGCACCATATTACATGTGATTATTTAGGGGTACCAGATGCATAAAAATTCTAATGTTTTCTCTAGAAAAAATAGTGTGCCACACACCTTTATGAAATTACAGTAGAAAATGGAGGCACTAAGTTATGATAAGATATTATAAAATGGAAAGGAAAGCAGTGCTGCCAGTGGAAATCCATGTTCCCATTCTGATTGGAATATGCATTCCTCCGCATGGCAATGTAAATCTGTGTCGCAACAGCTCCTCACTGTGGCCAGATTCAGAATTGTTTACTACTCCGTGGGAACGCATGGTTTAAGGGTGATGCACCCAAGCATTTATTCAATAATAAATTGAAGATATTTTAATAGTTTCCTGAAAATCAACCTTAGTCCATAACTTTATTAGTATCTCTTAGTCAGCATGGCTTCTTATCATGCAGGCACGGTTTACTGTGGTTGTTTTACTAATGGTCCACCTCTCTCCCTTTCATCCTACTCAAATACATTATTTAGAAAAATTTAAAAAATAAAGATGAAACTATACTATATTCCTCTTTATTTTAACAATGACTTCCTTTATTAATCATTATTCTTTTCCCACAAAATTTATCTGGTATACAATATTATGACATGCTAATCTGAATTAAGCTTAAATTTTATGGAGCTTTTTCAAAACTTTGTGCTATTAGATTAAATATCGAAGGTCTACTGTTTTCATATATACTCACTTCAAAGTGCCTTTGTGCACAAGCCCCTTTTTCTAGTGTTGAGTGAAGAGATTTCTTAAATGAAGGACAAAGGGAGAAAAATCTAAATTTCCCAACCTCCTTGGTCAAACCTTTTGGACAACAACATTTTTGTTGTTGTTGTTCAAGTGAAGGCTCAAAGCGTCTTGCACTTGGGAATTAGTTTGACCACTTTGTTTAAAAACATTAATCTATATTATATTTTTATTGGCTTGTTTGTTAGTGATTTTACCATATAACAGAAGGGAAACATTTTGTTAGGTAAAATCATTCATTCATTCTTGTTTCATTCCACAATGACAACTTTCTATTAGATTCTATAGGTGCACAGCAAAGATTTCCCCCAAGTATGTACCTCCCAGAGGGAAGGGAGAATGTTATCACCACCTTTTGTTTCCTCATCAGCTCTTAACATAGTTTGATGTCCATTGTGGAAATCTAATAATATTTAGAATGACTGTGATAAGCAAGTAATTTTTTAACCATTTTATTATGTGTTGATCCTTGCAATTGTATAACTCTGAGTCATATAAGGTGTGTCAACAAGTCATGTGACTTTCAATTATTCCCCTAATTTATCTGGGACTTCCATTCCTCACGCATCAAATGATGCATGTTAATTTTCTCTAAGGCCTTAACCAGATTTAAGATTCTATGATGACTCTGCATGAGAAAATAATGATGGGGGGGAAAGGGAGGACACCTGTACTTTCAACAATAAAGATAAATTTAAAAAAACAAATATAAATGTTTTAACCAAATGCAACATATTTAGACTTTACTAAGACTTTTTCAAATAAATACTTTAAGGAAAGAAGCAACTGTGAATCTGTAACAATGTGAATTAGACAATACAAATGTTGTAGATCAAGGACTTGAACACATGGAATATCAAAATTATGTTATTATATCTGAAGGACTGGGTATGTTATGTGCTTAACAGTTGATTATTCGAGTTAAAAACAAAACGAAACACATAAACTAATTCCATTAATTCAATGGATGTAGCTAAAATAGGTGAATATAATAGGCATTATCACTAAAATCACTGGAGCAAAGTTATTTTTAAAAGCTTAGGGCTTTGAAAGATGACTCTGTCAATGGAAAAAAATGAAGCTACACTGTTTCACTACACTTCATTTGTCCTGTAACTATTTCTGGAAACTACTGTTTGGTAAATGCCCTGAAGATGAGAAAGTCACTAAAAGAATCATAAAATAGGAAGGGAAGTCAGAAACGATCAGTCAAAGAATTGGAAACGAATGTCCCAATTAATTAGAATAGCATAAATTTTATGTTTAAAAACTTAGTTATAATCAGAACTTAGAGTTTTCAGACAATGCATCACGTTTTTAGCTGTTCTTTTAAAACCACTCTCTCAATAGGCAACAATGGCCTGTGACACATTACATTTAGTTCTAGTTCCTTTGCTTCACTTCAGGATGACGCTGTGACCACTTAGTCCCTTTCTTAGCACTGCTTACGCAACTCTTTCTGGTTCTTCTCTATCATCCTAAGAAAATATTCATTCCAAAGATCTATTTCCACGAATATTTTTTAATTCTTGCCTTTGGGTGGAATCATAACTACAGGCCTCTCTTGGTATCCAGTGGGGATTGGTTCCAGAATCCCCTGCAGATACCAAAATCCTCAGATGCCCAAGTCCCTTAGTAGTATTTGCATCTAATCTATGCACGTTTTCCCCTTTGCTTTAAATCATCTCAGGATTGCTTATAATACCTAATACAATGTTAGTGCTATGTGAATAGTTGTATTGTTTAGGAAATAATGACAAAGCAAAAAAATCATGTTCAATACAGATACAACCACCGTAGGCCTAAGTACATAGTAGCCAATAACAACGTAACTTTTTTTTTCAAATATTTTTAATCTGTGGTTAATTTAATCTATATATGTCTGCTAGTATCACCATTGAGCAGGTACATGGTTCTCAACTGCTTTCTCAATATCTCTTTAGGGAATATATAAAACTCAATGTGTATAAAACTGAATTTTCTTTTCAAAACTAGTATGTTTTCCTGATATTTCTGTTTCTATTAGTGCCACAACTACTCTGCCCTCTAGCCTCAAAAGCTTGAAGTTATCTATAAATCTTACATGCCATCCCCCCACCCTACTCACATTCAGACTCTGACTTATCATTCTATTCTCAATACTATTCATCATCCCCATCTTTTCTTTCCCACTTCCAATGCCAGCCTCCTAGCTACAGGTAACTCTCCATCACCTGTTGCCTGGAATATTGCATTAAGTATCTTAAGTATCTTCACATATCAGGTTCATCATTTTCTTCATTCCAAGTCTTGATTAATTCTGTACCATTTTAATATTTCGAAAGCACACATAAAATCTTATAATTCCCTGCTTATAAGCCCTGAATATCTCCCCATTTTATATGAATAAAACGGAAAACCCTATAATCAAAGCGTTTCCTGAAGCATCCTAAATGGCATTCCTCTTGTTCTCTACCTGTCTCCATATTCAGGTGCGACCAGCCCTCCTAGTGTCAGGGCAGAAGCCCATGCTGTTGTCTTCCTCCCTGGTGCCCTTGTCACTTCCCTCTCTGCCTTTCATCCTTTGGCTTCTTCGGACAAAGTTGATCTCCATGCCCTCCCGTAACTCTTATAGTCCTTCAAAAAAAACCCCACATGTTTGTAATATTTCAAATATAAAAGAAGGCATAGAGAGAAATACAACTAACAAATAATTAAAAACATAAGATCTCAGCATACCCTTCCCCAAAGGAATTTTCCTCACTCTCTCGCAGAGGTAACCATGACTATAACTAATATTCTCATTTATGTGCATTCTTTATAATTTTGCTATATATGTATATAATCTAAATAATATATAAGTTTTTTATTTTTCAAAATTTATTAAAGTGATGTCATACTGTATATCTTATCCTATGACTTTGGGAATGTATGGGGTTAAAGTTGTTTGCCCAACATTTAGTCTTGTTACATGTAAACCTAACTTATCTACTTTTAGTAATATAGAGTATTCCATCATCCTATATAATAAAAGAGAAACATACAAATTAACTGTCCCTCCGTTATGCTCAAGCCATGCCCACAAGCCAATCAGGAGCGAGTATGCAAATTAACCCAACTAAGATGGCTGTGGCCATGGAGCTGGAGAGAGCAGGAGGCTTGGGTTGTCCCCGGCAATGGAGGAAGCCAAGCTTCCCCCATGCCCTGGCCGGCCCTTGGCTCCACTCAAGGCTACAAAGTTTCAATTATAAAAGATAAATAAATCCCAGAAAAAAAGAAGAAAAAAGAAGGCTGGGACCTTGGGTTGCAGGGGGGTGTGGCCAGCCTGAAAATGGCCATCTGCCCCTCACCCAGGCTGGCCAGGCACCCCAGCAGGACTCCCCTATCCTGAAGGGGCTGTGGGCAGCCTGAAAAAGGCCCTCAGCCCCTCACCCAGGCTGGCCAGGAACCCCAGCAGGCACCCCAGTGGGGACCCCCACCCTGAAGGGGGTGTGGCCAGCCTGAAAACGGCCCTCAGCCCCTCACCCAGGCTGGCCAGGCACCCCAGCAGAACCCCCACCCTGATCCGGGACACCCTTCAAGACAAACCAACCAGCCCCCACCCGTGCACCAGTCCTCTATTCTATATAATAAAAGGGTAATATGCAAATTTACCCTAACAGCAGAACGACTGGGAACGACTGGTCACTATGACACACAATGACCACCAGGGGGCAGACACTCAATGCAGGAGATGCCCCCTGGTGGTCAGTGTGCTCCCACAGGGGGAGCTCTGCTCAGCCACAAGCCAGACTGTCAGCTACCAGCACAGTAGTGGTGGTGGCGGGAGCCTCTCCCACCTCCTCAGCAGCACTAAGGATGTCCAACTGCAGCTTAGGCCTGCTCCTTGCTGGCAAGTGAACATCCCTTGAGGGCTCTCAGGCTGCAGAGGGATGTCTGACTGCCAGCTTAGGCCCGATCCCCCGGGGAACGGGCCTAAGCGAGCAGATGGACATTCCCTGAGGGGTCCCAGACTGTGAGAGGGCACAGG
This sequence comes from Myotis daubentonii, assembly GCF_963259705.1. Taxonomy (NCBI): domain Eukaryota; kingdom Metazoa; phylum Chordata; class Mammalia; order Chiroptera; family Vespertilionidae; genus Myotis; species Myotis daubentonii. Next base: position 88,352,268 of record NC_081842.1, read on the forward strand.
CCGGGCTGAGGGGACCCCCGCCCCGAGTGCACAAATTTTTGTGCACCGGGCCTTTAGTCATAATATAAATTGTTTCATCCAGTCTCTGTGTTTATAGACATTTAAAGTGCTTTCACTGCTTTTTACTATGATAAGCAATGTTGCTAAAATCATTTCCTTGTATGTATAATCCAGAGGGTTTGTGTGGGGTTTTTTTGTTTGTTTATGTACCTAGAATTTAAATTACTGAGTTGTAAGATTTTTTCCAATATTCACTCCAAGCATTGTTCCTGATACTCCATATTCTCACCCAAACTTGGTATTTTCAGGACTTTTAAATTTTTGTTAATTTGAGAGATATACTTGTTACTTACCGTGGTTTTAATTTTCTCTCTCCAGATTATATATGAATTTCAACAAATTTGTTAGTCACTTGTCTTTCTTCTCTGAAGAATTACCTTTTCATCTACTTACCAATATTTCAATCAAATTGTCTTTTCTTGTATATATTTTAAGAGATTTTTAAAATTCTGGATTCTACCCTTTATCACTCTTATACTTTCAAATATCTGCTCAACTTTGTAGTTTTTTATATTTTCACTGGGTGAACAGTGAAATGCTATTATAAGTAATATTTATTCTCTAATTATGTTTCACACAAATTAAATAACTTTATGTGTATGCAGTCAATTTTACCATCTTTCCCCCTTGTGATTTGTGCTAGTAACTCTTATCTAAGAAATACTTTTTTGTCTTGTAGTCATGTGTTGCTCTTTATTTCTTCTAAGAAAGCAAAAAATTTTGCTTTTTTTATTAGTTTGTCAAGCCATGTGAAATAATTTCTATAGGAGTTGGAGTGGTAATTTGTTGCTATGCGGATCATCAGTGGTACTAATAACTTAAAAATTATTTTATCAAGTCTATCTTTTTCCTTTAACTTGCCATTTAATCCATTTATATTTATTATGGCTACTAATATATTTACACATTACTAACATTTTATTTTGTGCTTTCTAATTTTTCTGCTTTTGTCATAAATTTTAACCTCATTTTTTGTTAACTTCGTGTCCCCCCTTCATTTATTTTCTAGAGATTGCAAGTCCAATTTATTTTAGCGGTCACCCTAAAAATTGAAGTGTGAATAATCATATAAATTCTAGTTAATCAATATAATCAATATTTCTACTCTTCTCTGTAGTGGTTCAGTTGGTTGAGTGTCATCCCATGCACCGAAGGGTTGCTGGTTAGATTCCTGGTAAGGGCACATGCTGGGTTGCAGTTGATCCTACAATCCAGCACATGCCCTTACCAGAGAGCAACCAATAGGTGTTTCTCTCTTACATTAATGTCTTTCATTCTCTCTCTCTCTCCTTTTCCCTCCCAATCTCCCTTTCCCTCTCTCTTCCTCTCTCTAAGCATGTTCTTGAGTGAGAATTTAAAAAAGAAAAAAAAAAGAATTTTAATGTCTTGTTGTCCATATTTCCAGAAAAGAAACTCTATATAGTACTTGCTACTTCTTGTTTCACTTGTACCTTAAACTTCCTAATTGTGTGTTTATTTGATTACATAATATCCTATAGATTGTAAATTTCTTTAGAATACACATCCATCCTCCTCATTTTTTCTCCTTTAAACTAAAGAATATTGCATAAAGAAAATGACCAAAATACATTTGCTGTCCTGGAGAATATCAAACCTACCATGTGCCAAATTTTGGGTGAAATAAAAATAAAATGAATTAATAGATTATGTTTCTGTCATTAAGATATTACTCACTACAGTTACCTAGAGTAAAATATGTAGGACAGCAGGATGGGAAGAAGGAAACATAGTTTGACAGAGGATAGAGAAATGTTGCAAGATACTAGGAAGAGGAACACATATTTTTACAAAGGATAGAGGAATGTTTCAAGATAAGGGGAAAGAAAGAGGGGGGCACCGCGTGGGTTTTGACCTTTGAAACTTATACTAGGTAGCAGAGTGACTAATGAGGAAAGCATGGGGGTCCTAAATTAATGAAGGGTCCAATTAGAAAGGGTCACGTTCAGACAAAGAATTGTAGCATATATAAACCAAAGACAAAGGGACATGAGGCAGATTTTTTTAAAAAAAAATTTCCCCATTAGAGAGAGAGAGAGAGAGAGAGAGAGAGAGAGAGAGAGAGCGAGCAGGCTTTTCCTATTTGGGAACCCCTCCCCAGAAGGTTCCCCTTTTGTGGAACCCTCCCCAGGGAGAGTTTGTAGATGCTTCCAATAAACTTCCACAATTTTATTAAAGAAGCCTTTTAGTCTGTGAATTTATTCTTCAAACTTTGTAGGACAAGGACCCACAGAAGAATCTGCACCCCAAACCCCACAGTTCAATAGCAGCAGAATTTACAATAACTAAGGTCTGGAAACAGCCTAAGTGCCCATCAGTAGACGAATGGATAAAAAGCTGGGGTACATTTATGCCATGGAATACTATGCAGCAGTAAAAAAGAAGAGTCTTTTACTCTTTGCAACAGCATGGAGGGACCTGGAGAGTACCATATTAAGTGCAATAGGTCAGTCAGAGAAAGACAAGTATCATATGATCTCACTCATATGTAGACTCTAAGCAACAAAATAAACTGACAAACAGGGTGGATCCAGAGACATGGAAGCATGGAACAGAGTGCAGAATCTCAGAGGGAAGGTGGGAATGGGTGGGTGCCTGGGTGGTAATCAACCAAAGACCTTGTATGCATATATGTATAACCCTGGACACAGACAATAGGTGATGAAGGCCTGGGATGAGGGGTGGAGGTGGGCTGGAGAGGGTCAATGGGGGGAAAAAGAAGGCAATGTTTACACGGAGTTGAAAGTAGTGCAAGAGTGAATCATGTAGCAATAGTGAAGGCCAGGGGAGGGATGTTGGGGGCTGGGTGGAGGTGAGCAAAGTGAGGAGGAATGGGGGACATCTGAAATAGTATCAACAATAAAAAATAAAATAAATTAAAATTTTAAAAAGAAGAGATCAACCAAAGGGCTTGCATGCATTCATATAAACATAACCAATAGACACAGACAATGCGGGGGGGGAGGGGAGCTGCAGGGTGAGGGCCTGTGCTGGAAGGTGGGAGTGAGTGGGGAGAGAGACTTCAGATGGAGGGGAAAATAGACATAGGTAATACTTTCAACAACAAAGAATTTAAACATAAATATAACGTGTTTGGAGACTCCAACCAAAGGTATAAACTTGAAAATTATGAGCATAAAGATGTTATTTAGTGTCATGAGAATGGCTGAGACCAACAAAGTATGATGTTTGGTACTGAAGAAATCTAAGGACTGAGTTCTGAGTCCCTCCAATGTTAATTGATCAGGAAAATAAGGAATTAGTAAGAGAAATAGAGAAACAGTGGCCAGTTAGATACAAAGAAGACAAAAGACGGGTGGTGTCCTAGGGACCCCTTGAAGAAAGTGTTTCAAGGAGGAAAGAGTGAGTGGCCCATCTGATCCAATGTGTCCTTTAGAGTCACTGTTTCCTTGTTAATTTTTTGTCTGGAGGATCTATCCATTGAAGTCAGAGGGGTGTTAAAGTCCCTGATTCTGACTGTATTGTTGTTGATCGCTCTCTTAAAGTTCTCTAGAAGTAGTTTTATATATTTAGGTGTTCCTATATTAGGTGCATATATGTTTACCAGAGTTATATCGTCTTGTTGAATCAATCCCTTTAGTATTATGTAGTGACCTTACGTACGTTGGTTTGTGACTACCTTCCTTTTGAAGTCTATTTTATCAGATATGTGTATTGCTACCTAGCTTATTTTTCTTTTCCATTTGCATGGAAATTTTTTTCCATCCCTTCACTCTCAAATTATGTGAGTCTTTTGTTTTGAGGTGTGTCTCTTGTAGACAGCATATAGTTGGGTCATGTTTTTCTATCCATAGCTACCCTATGTCTTTTCTTGGGAGCATTTAATCCATTTACATTTAAGGTTATTATTGACAGGTACTTATTTATTGCCATTTTAATGTTGTATGCCTATGTTTCTCTCTCTGTTTCTTCTTTTCATTACAGCAGTCCATTTAGCATTTCTTGTAATGCTGGCTTGGTGGTGATGACCTCCGTTAGCCTTTGTTTGGTAAGCTCTTTATTTCACCATCTATTTTGAATGATAGTCTTGCTGGATATAGTAATCTTGGTCCAGATCCTTGCTTCCCATTACCTTGAGTATTTCATGCCATTCCCTTCTGCTCTATAGAGTTTCTGATGAGAAATCAGATGACAGTCTTATGGGAGCTCCTTAATAGGTAACAGTTTTCTTTTCTCTTGCTGCCTTTAAGATTCTCTCTTTGTCTTTAATTTTTGGCACTTTAATTATGATGTGTCTGGGTGTGGCTCTATGGGGTTCTTCTTGCTTGGACTCTCTACCTCCTGAACTTGTGTGACTTTTTTCCTTCACCAGGTTAGGGAAGTTTTCTACCATTATTTCTTCAAACATGTTCTCTACCCCTTCCTCACTTTCTGCCTCTTCTGGCACACCTACTATTCTAATATTGTTACATTTCACAATATTTAAATTGTCCTCCTGGTTTTTAATTGTTTTTTTCTTTTTGGTTCCCTGGTTGAGTGATTTTTTCCTACCCTGTCTTCTAATTCACTGATCCAGTCCTCAGTTTCCCCTAATCTGCTGTGTATTCCTTCCAATGTGGTCTTTATGTATGCTATGTCATTCTTTAGTTCTGTTTTCATAGTTACTATATCTTTTCTCATGCTGTTGAGCATCTTTACCACCACTATTCTGAAGTCTATATCAGATAAATTTCTTATCTCCATTTCATTTATCTCTTTTTCTGGAGAATTCTCTTTTTCTTTCATTTGCAGGTTGTTTCTTTTTTTAAATATATATATATTTTTATTGATTTCAGAGAGGAAGAGGGAGGGAAAAAGAGAGATAGAAACATCAATGATGAGAGAGAATCATCTATCGGCCGCCTTCTGCATCCCCCACACTGAGGATTGAGCCCACAACCCAGGCATGTGTGTCCTTGATTGGAATCAAAACTAGGACCCTTTAGTCCGCAAGCTGACATTCTATCTACTAAGTCAAACCAGCTAGAGCCAGAATAAGTTCTTAGTGAGCAAATGCTTTGATAGATTAGTAAGTTGACATTGCACTGAAGAGGAAACCTAGTGATTGGTTGGTTAATTGCACATTGGGAGTAGCATCTTATTATTTATACTAGTGGCCTGGTGCATGAAATTCATGCACATTAAAAGGGAATTAATTAGAGGAAATATTTTAATATTGCTATTTGCTCTTTCTCTATAATAGAAATGTCAGAGATGAAAGAAAATTAGTAAAATGTATATGAAAATCTCCCTCCTGTTAGAGTCTGAGGCACACCGTGGGACCCAGAGTGAAGGCCCCGCCCACCCTTGCGTGCCTCAAAATTGCATGATACCCAGACCCGGCTGGCCCCACCCTCATCAAGCCCTGCAGGGCAGGGGGCGCAGCTTCAGGTCCCCGGCCTGGCCTCAGGTCCCCTGGCCCTGGCATGAGGGCATGAGGGCGTGAGAGTGTGAGGGCATGATGACCATTTGCATATTAGCTCTTTATTATATAGGATAGTTCTATTAAACAGATTTTGGTCAAATCATGTATACTAGCCCTATGATAAAATCCAGATTAAAAGATCTTTAAAATCAAAATTGCTATTACTAATAAGTATTAATTTTTTATCTGTTCCTCTCCTTTCATTCCCAAGTCACCACTGAGCTCCAGATACATGCTGCCTCATGTTGATACCATTGCTATAATCTTTGAACTTTTCTACCCCATTGTTGTTAATACTGTGTTCTAATCTATTTCACATACTGCTGCCAAGTTAATCTTTCTAAAGAGCACTGTGACAATCATTCCCTGGCTCCAAAGTTGCTGAGGCATCTCAATGCCTAACATAAAGTCTTTCAAGCTGGCTCTAATCCACTTCTACTCTACTGACTCTTCCTCTATTACTCCTCCTTCCATCATGCCACACCATCACCACTGAGCCTTTGTGCATGTCACCAATCCTGCCTGTAAAATTGCTCTACATCAGAGATAGGCAAAGTTTTTGTGTTAAAAGTCAGCTAAATATTTTAGGCTTTGGAAGCCTTATGGTCTTGGTCACAACTACTCAACTCTGCCCTGTAGAGCCAAAACAGGCAATTGTAAATGAATGAGCATGCATGTATTCCAATAAAATTTGAATTTCCTATATCTTTCATGTTACCAAATATTATTCTTTTAATTTTTATTCAATCATTTAAAAATATTAAAACTATTCTTTGCTAGAGGTGCTATACAAAAACATATGTTGGATAGGCCCTGACTCTTGGACAATATTTAGTTTGCCAACCTCTGTTCTACATGAATCTAAGTCTTGCTCTTTACTTACAGTTCAATCTACTCTGCAAATGCTTCCAGTTTGTTAGTACTAATTGTGCTGTCTTTTCCTTATTAAATTTTCTCCTGTTTATATAAAAACTAGGGGCCCGGTGCACGAAATTCGTGCACTGGGTGTGTGTGGGGGGGAGTGTCCCTCAGCCCAGCCTGCCCCCTCTCACATACTGGGAGCCCTCAGGCGTTGACCCCCATCACCCTCCAATCGCAGGATCAGCCCCTTGCCCAGGCCTGACGCCTCTGGCCTAGGCGTCCGGCCCGGGCAGCGGGGACCCGCAGCTGCAGCGGCCCAGAGATCGTGGGCTCCACTTTAGGCCCAGGCAAGGGACCCCTAGCTCCTGGGACTGCCAGCTTCGACCGTGCCCAGCTCCCATTGCTGGCTCCACCCCTACTTCCTGCTATCACTGGCCAGGGCGGAAAAGGCACCTGATTCTCTGATCATGGCTGGGGGGCAGGGCAAAGGCGGCCCCAGGGCCGCCTTTGCCCTGCCCCCCAGCTCTTAGCTCCCCCCTGGGTTTCTGATCACTGTCAGTGGCAGGGGGCTTCTTCCTGCTTTCCCTTTCGCCTCCCTGCATTGTGCCTACATATGCAAATTAACCGCCATCTTGTTGGCAGTTAATTTGCATATAGCCCTGATTAGCCAATGAAAAGGGTATCATCGTACGCCAATTACCATTTTTCTCTTTTATTAGTGTTGACTAGAGGCCCGGTGCACAAAATTCGTGCACAAGGGGGAGGTTGTCCTCAGCCCAGCCTGCACCCTCTTCAATCTGGGACCCCTCAGGGGATGTCCAGCTGCCAGTTTAGGCCCAATCCCAGGGATCAGGCCTAAACTGGTAGTCAGATATCCCTCTCACAATCCAGGACTGCTGGCTCCTAACTGCTCACCTGCCTGCCTGATTGCCCCTAACTTCCCCCCCCCCCTCCGCCAGCCTGATCACCCCTAACCGCCTCTGCCTGCCAGCCTGATTGCCCTTAACTGCCCCCTATGCACCCCCTGCCAGCCTGGTTGCCCCTTACTGCCCCCCCTGCTGGCCTGGTCACCCCTCACTGACCCCCCGCTGTCCTGGTTCCCCCAAACTACCCCCACAGCAGGCCTGGTCACTCCTTACTGCCCTCCTCACCAGCCTGGTCACCCCCAACTGCCCCACCCTGCCAGCCTGGTTGCCCCCAACTGCCCCCCCTGCCGACCTGGTCGCCCCACACAGCCTGCTGTTCAGTCATTTGGTCATTCCTCACTAACCCCCTGCTGGCCTTGTCGCCCTACACAGCCTGCTGTTCAGTTGTTACTGTGATGGAGTCATGGACAATTTGCATATTCCTCTATTATTAGCATAGATATTGACCATATTCTATATCTCTGTGTAACCCTAATGCCACATAAAAAAAATAAAAACCTGTTATTGAAGTATCTTCAGTCTTAAGATACTTCCTCATTCCCCACCTCCCGACAACACACACACATTTAACATTGCTGACATTGGATTATTTTCTTTGTACATCTACTTGGGACCCAGTGCATGAATTTGTGCACCTTGAAAAGAACTGTGAACCATGAGGCTGTGGTGGGCACAGGGGCGGGTCTTGGCCCATCCTCCACGCCCCCGCCCAGCCCCTCCCACCCAGCCCCCAGTCCCGTCTGCTGGCAGCCCTTTTCCCGCACTGCCACTCCCTTGCGCTGATGGCACCAGCCTCACTGGCACTTCCTGACAGTATGGAGCAATTGGGGCAGGTACCAGCAGAAGGTGTGAGCAGTGGCTGCTGCCTGATGGCCCCTCAGGATCCAGAGGGAAGTGGAGAAGCCCTCAGGGGCGATCAGGGCCAGCAGCCGCCACTCACACCCGCTGATGGCGCCAAGAAATTGAAACTGGTGCCGGGTGCCGGCAGTGGGTGCAAGCAGGGCTAGCACCTAAAGTGGGTGTGAGCAGGGCCGTCGCCGGTAGCAGGTGCAAGAGGCGGCTGCCGACCCTGATTGCCCCTCAGGAGCAGGGGGAGGTGGAGAAGCCCTGAGGGGATCAAGGCTAGCAGCCACCACTTACACCCGCTGACAGCACTGAGCGATCAGGGCCGGCACCAGATGCTGGCAGCGGGTGCAAGTGGGGCCAGTGCCAGCAGCAGGTGCGAGCACCAGGCAGGACTGCGGCGTGCAGGAGCAAAGAATTTTCAGTAAATACCAGAGGCTCATCCCGATGACAACGACCGGCGCCCTGCCTTGGTCTGGCACCTCCGCTCAACTGTTCCACCATCCCATCGTGGTTGATGCCCTCCATGTTTTGCACTCTGCCGCCTGCTGCCAATGCCCACCATTTTCCGCGTGTGCCCCTGGTGGTCAGCACATGTCATAGCAACTGATTGTTCAGTTGTTCGGTTGTTCTGCTGTTCAGTCTATTTGCATATTAGCCTTTTATTATATAGGATTGAGCATAATGATAATTTTAAGCACCAAAAATAATTATATTAATGATGTAGCTTATAATCAATGAAATCTTACAATAAGACAAATCAGGACACTTTGTTTCTGATCAGGAAAAAAAAAAACCTCAGCTTCTTTTGTTTTGATTTCTGGCTTATGCTATAATGACAACAGTTTCCTAGATCTTGGCATATGGTTTTGATTTGAAATGTTCTATAAAGTACTGACTTTGTCCTAATTTTAGGTTCAGAAAATATTACTACATATCTAAAGCTGAAAGTAGTTTTCTTCCTAAACATTACCTACCTGAGCTAATGAACCGAAGGTCAAGTTAAATAATATAAAGTCCTGCTCCTCAAACTTGTTTGCTTGCTTATTGTCTGAAAGAACATTTGTACACTTTATCCCCTCACAGATTTTGAGTTGACATCTGAAATATTTCATGACATTACTAGGTAATTGAAAGAGTCATTTCCATCTTATAAAATAAAAGTGTTAAGTAACTCTTTAAAAATTATCAAACTTCATTGAATTCTATTTACATATTTATAAATAAGCTCCTTTTATAGTTATAAATTTTACTTGCAATCCTTAAATTTCTACTTTTATATCAGTTGTCCCAAAGAATTTTATCCCAAGTGATATATTTCATGCTTATTGATTACAACACTTCTATGCAAGAAAATTTTCATAATTTAAAAATATTCACTACAATGTGCTAAAATTTTCTTCTGGATTGAGTTATAATATTTAGTATTATATAATTTATCAAAACAACAAAACTAGTTCACACATTTTGCTGGAAATCTTAATTTAATTTGATGGGTTTATTACTTGTAAGAGTTCATCATCAATTCTATTCATTTTTTTATATGTAAGCATGAGAAGTCATGCTTACATTAATAAGTAGAGAGGACTAAAATTATAATAACACCCAATATTTTAAACATATACATAGGTAAGATTTGCACATTATAGTATATGTAAATTTTACATCAAAAGGAAAAAAATCAGATTTATTTTCAGGGAGTGATCTATCAAATGAAAACATAATTTGCTTTTTCTTTAATTTGTGGAAACTGACTCATTTGAAAGAAAGTTTAGCAGCCACCTGACTTGAAAAACTTTTGTTGAATAGTACTACAGTGATTCCCTTTCACTACACCAACCCCAATAACTTAAAATTCTCTGTGTTTAGCACTCAAGAGGTTTTGCCATCACCAGGCATTGCACTACCGTGAGGTTCAGAAGGGGTGAGAAGATCTCTCTTTTGTAAAGTGGGAAAATAGTAACTATAAAAGGAAGGTTGAAAAAAAAATGTTAAGAGTGCTAGACCACAGGCATAGCCAAGTTTGTTTAGGGAGAGGAAATAAGATTGGGGATAAGGAAATTGCCTTAAGTCTTTATACCAGCTTAAATTTTCGTAAGTCTTTAAGTACCACTAGAAATATATGTTTTCCAGCTGGAAGTCCGCTATATTACAAAGCCAATCTATGACACAGATATAAAATACTCAGAGAAAAGCCTTGGCCACCAGATGTCACTAAAAGTCCACATTCTACTCTAAGATGCTATCACAGCCTTCTTTCCTTCAAAATAATCAGCAGCATTTGGGTTCCAAGAAGAAGGAATCCTGGATTCCTTCTAAATTTAAAATTTTTAAAAAATGTGATTGGCAAAGAAAGGCAAGGTGGTTTTGCAGTAGTATGTCATGCTATTTGGGCCTTCACAAATTTGTTTCTAGCAATGTGTAGTCCAATAAACATGTTTTAATGAATTCAAATTTAATATTTTAAAGTAGGCATTCTAAAATAGAACAACTTGTAAAAATGTACTTGTTTATTCATGTACAAAGTTCTATGCATTCTCTAAAAGCGTTTGTAATTCAAGTTCACTTAGTCTGGAAAAATTAGCTATTGCTAAGTTATTTAAGAGTGGTGAAAATTTATATTATTCACTATACTTTACATACCTTGAGAACTTGTTTATTGGCATGCAACCTTTATTATGGGTAAAAGTTAAATTCATTACCATACAAAGTCTAGAAAATAGGGCCAGAAGTATTTTTTTTAATATATTTTTATTGACTTCAGAGAGAGAGAGAAACGATGAGAATCATCAAAGGGCTGCCTCTTGGATGCCCCCTACAGGAATGAGCCTACAACTTACATTTGCACCCTGACTGGGAATCCAACCAAATCAAACTGTTGACCTCTTGGTTCATGGGTCAATGCTCAACCACTGAGCTATACCGGGCGGGCAGGGCAAGATGTTTTGCGTTTTTTTAAAAATATATATTTTATTGATTTCAGAGAGGAAGGGAGAGGGAGAGAGAGATAGAAACATTAATGATGAGAGAGAATTATTGATCAGCTGCCTCCTGCACACCCGCTACTGGGGATGGAGCCCACAGTCCGGGCATATGCCTTGACTGGAATTGAACCTGGGACCCTTCAGTCTGCAGGCCAATGCTCTATCTACTGAGCCAAACCAGCTAGGGCCAGATGTATTTTAAAGGTACTTGTGACCAACACTGAGACTTTGATTAATGTGCCAGTTCAAGAGCTTCAAAAATGCCAGGCTTACCATGTAAGAAAGATCATAGCCAGCCATCTGGATATAAGTAAAGAAATATGACATACTTGTGTATTTGCTAATTATGATAATAAACAGAAGCTTTATTCTGGTTAGGAAATAACAAAGAATATAAAACTTATTTTATGAGACTCCAATATATTGTATAAAACAGGCCCTTGCTCTACATAACTTCTAAAAGAAAGGCTGTCTACTGGTAAGTGACATGTGCTTCGTCATTGTAATTCATAGAATGTGAATAAAGGAAACGTTTTTTAAAAAGTATTTTTCAATCCAGTACTGAAAACTGTTTGAAATGATATTTGGGTGGGAGTAAAAAGACAGAGCTAAGTGATCTCTGACAAATTGCCAAAATACTGGGATTATAAAAGGACAGAAAATAAGGGCATTGAATGCTTGCTAAATAATGCAGGTGGCGTGCTCAGTGAAATTGCTTGTGTAAAAAGATGATTACTACTTTAAGAAAAAAAGTCAGGTCAGCATAGGCTTTTAGTGTTCAATTTGATAAACCTCTCTAAGAATGATATATAAGCAGTTATTCCCCCCCTCCCGCCCCCAGGTCTGTTCAATATTAACATTTTCGTATAGAAAGAGGAAGCTGTCACTGGTATTCTAAAAATAGGCATGCACTTTCACAATAATCTTACCCCCAATCACCAGAAGAAAAATATACCTGCAGATGCTATTAAATGGATTCCCAATCTGTCCTTTGCTTTCATTTAAGGAAAGTATTCTTTTATATTATGTTGCAGTGTTTGGACCTGGTTTTAAATAACTTCCCAACTACATTATGTTTCTGCAATAAGCCAAGAAAATGAGATTGGGGAGGAACTGGGGAATGAAGCTCTGTGGAACTGAGCCATTTACACAAGAGTTGTGTAATCTTAAAATCATCTATCTCCTTGACATTACAATTCACATTATGGACCTGGTGGGATGTCTCTTCAAGACAGTATAAAGACTGCTTGATATGCCACTTGAGCAAAGCACCTAACATCAAAGAAAAGCCTCTTACTGACATTAGCAACATCACAAAGAAATATTTTTAATCTATGCTTTTATCTCAAAATTTCATGGGAACACGTTTCCTCTAAACAGGCAGTATTGGGGAAACAAAACAGCATTGTAACTTCCTGCCCAGGCTCTCATACAGCATTATAAAAAATGGTGTAGACGCAAGGGATAAAATCGAATTGTATTTCTATTTCCTTCAACACTGAATCAGTATCTTGATGGTTTATTGTTGAAAAATAGCTGCTCTCTTTTAAGAAGGGGATGGCTTTTTGTATAAGCCTCTTATTTACCTAACGATCACCTTCATTGCTACCCCCAAATTGTTGTTCCATCATTAAAGTTTGACACACCCTTTTCTAGTCCTCACAACTTACTTCCTAATGTAATCTTGTGTTTTATACTCAAAGACTTCTCTTACTCATATATGTAACACATATGCCAAATCGTGATTCAGACACTGCACATCAATAGTTTTGTCTGTAACATAAAATATCCTCTAGGACTGTTCACTGTAATTGTCATTCTAACTTTTGCCTCAATAATATTAAGGTTTATAACACAATTTTTCTCCAACAGGTCACAGCCCTATTCATACTCCAGGAATACCATCCTTGGCCCATTCTGGACACCATTGCAACCTCCTTCTGTGCCCAGGCCTCACTGTCCCTCCAAAAGAGAGCAAGGATCTCTTGGTTCTGAAAGAAAACTCTATCCTCTTCAGCAGGAAGTACCTACAGAAGAAACCCCATGCCTGTTCCCCTTGGAGAACTGAAAGCCAAAATCCTTGAGTGGGGGGAATGTAGTAGGTAGTAAGACAGGCATGAACAGAGCAGGAAAGGTGGGCGACGTGCAGAGGGTCATCAGGGTGGAGAGCCCTATGTGCTGAACAACAGGCAAAACTACAAGCCCTTGCATGACCACTCCCTTTAGCATTAGCCCCTGGAGACGACACATAGGCCACAGCTGTTTCAGCTCAAGGCCCAGGGAAGCAGCAAATCAGAGTGTTGCCATGGCTGACATCAGGACCAGCTCTACTGACTGATGACATCCTGCCTTCGTGCCGACCAATCAGTGGAGACCAAAAGGTGGCACACCTGGAAAGCTGATGAATGTTCTATGAAGATCCTCCTGAGACTTCAGATAAAATCCCTTGAGACAGGGACCTGGCCTATTTTGCCAGAGCATGCCCATGCCTTTCCTCCCTCCTTAGTCTCTCAAGGTGTTTCTCTCTCTCTCTCTCTCTCTCTCTCTCTCTCTCTCTCTCTCTCTCTCTCTCTCTCTCTCTCTCTCTCCCCTAAACTCCCAAGGGCCCTTCTTTGCCTCTATAACTTGTTTCATGAGCCCATTCTTCTACTACAGCTCACTGCTACTTCTGTGACTTTCTAAATAAACTTCTTATAGTTTGAAAAAAAAACCACCTCTAGAACGCATATGATAGAAACTGCTCTTTGGTGTTCCTGAATTAAGCAACTTCGATAGAATTTTTCTAAAATATTTGTTTTCTGATCTGATTATATTTGTTATTAACTTTGAAAGTGTTAACAAATATAAGCTTCTCTGCAAGTGTGTTTTTATTATTAGTTTGTTATAGGGTACGTCAGATGACCCAACATAGAAAACACAAATAGAAAAATGGACATAATCTTTAAGACAGGAGATGTTAAAACATCTTAGTGTCCATGTAATTGGTCTAAGAGACTGATGTGAAGTGAGGTGGCTTCCTGCCATAAAGTGCTCAGTGAGTTGTGTGCCAAACATCTGGCAGAAACTGATAACAGTGTTTCATATGTGGTTTATTTTAACGAATGCAACTCTGTATATTTATAATTTTGGGCTCTCCTCCACCTTGTATGACAGATTTTAAATTGAGATGTATTATTTTACATTTGTTCAAGGAAACATAAAATTATCTAACTAAATTCATTTACCAGATGTGAAAAACTTGACAGAAATATGCAAGTATTTGAAAGACTATGTTCTACTGACCAGTGGTAAATAGATTGCAAGCCAAAAAACACTTCAGATATTCATCACTGTCCTTCCTTATATAGTTCATCTGATGTTTTGAAAACATCACCCTCAGAATCTCTTGCACAGTGCAAACACCTTCTAATTCTGCATTCACACTGAAGTGCTTTTTACTATTTGCATTATGGCAATTAATTAATGGCATATTTGTTACTATTTTCATCATTTTTCAGTGAGTCATTTTTGTGATTGGGGATACAAGAAATGAGTATCAACCATAAAATGCAAATTTAACCAACATTAAAATTAATAGGTAAGTCCATTACCGAAGATGAACATCGTGTTAACTTCATGTTGGCTGAGGTAAACTTAGTCCATGACAACTTAGTCCTTGTCATGTACATGTGCACCTAATGATTATACATTAAGAACATAATACTGTTAATGAGTTTTTATAAAAGTCATCTTACATTTAAAAGTTGCAAAATGTGAATCATGTGCATAGAATTGGAAAAATGTATGTTTTATGTTAAGAAAAGAGTTTCAGTGAATTTTTTCCCCTCTGAAACGGCCAAACTATTTATCAAGGATCACCATTCTTTTGGCAGCATTGCTCTAATCCAAAGGTTAGAATTTTACCTACAATTTAAACACCAAAAGATGACAGTAGTTAAAATAGCAACAAGGGCATCAATGAGAGATCAGAGAACCACTTTCTAGTAAAATAAACTCTTTATTAAACAGTAAACATTACTTTATATAAGTTAAAGTGAGAAATGCTTTAGAAACTAGAAGATAATGTACCAAATGTCTGTTAAAATACCGGGTACACAATTAAGTGCTCAGTAAATGTTCATCAAATAGAAAGAACATTCAAGAGAAAATGCTGATACATTATTTAAAACCAACTTTTTTTTAGTCCTAAACTCTTGCTGCTGCTTAAGGTTGCTTTTAGAATTAAGATTATAACTCATTCTGCAGTTTCTCTCAAGTCCTAAGAGTCCATCAAATTTGTCCTAATGATTTTGTGACTGTTTTACTAATTCTAGCATTAAAGCCCAACATGCTTACCAGTTCTATTACTATCTTGTTTCTATACTCTAAGCTAATTCTATCATAAAGCTGTATTATTCCAGTAAGTGCAGTCAGTACAGCAAAACCTCCTCTATTGGCTAAATGTTTTCTGTTAAAGTTTCCAGCCGGTGCCATCTTCCCACAAAATATCTTGTCCAAACCTATCACCTGTCTCCAATGTCACTCTTACCTATCTGCCAACTCCTATTCTCTTTGAAGAAATCATCTATATTTGATTATTTTAGTAACATCTTTATTTTTACTAGATTACCGTCAGTTTATAATTTGGCCTGTCAACCACTTTGCACTTTTCTTCATTAAAACATGGACATTGAAGATATGCAACCAAGCAAAAAGGTTTTACAGAACAGTAGTTTCAAACCAACTTCAGGATTTCTAGTGACTGGAAAACAGAAAAATATTTTAATAGTTTCATAATTTTTAATCCTTTCTATTCTAGGTTTGATATGTAATATTTTTACCCTTTTAATTTTTCCCTTCTTATAAATAGAAGTATACACAACACACACATACATTTAAAGTGTAACTTATTAGAAAAAAAAACAAAAAATGAAGTGTTTTTCAAAGAGCATGATTTATGAGGAAAACATTTCCTCAACAATGAACTACAAATTCCTTTAAAAGTAATATCCTTGAGTTGCTTAGAAGACATAATCACAAAACCATGTAACTTCAAAATCAGACTTTAAAAATAATCGTATCTAATTGGTTCACTATGTGTGAAGAAACTGAGGATTAGAGTTTAAATCCTTTCAAAATAAGGTAGTTGCAGTATTCAAACTGGAAACAAAGAGTGAGAAAAAACACAGGCTTTGTAGTTGAAAAATGAAACCAACCAACCAAAAAGCCCAGGAAAAAATTATGTAAACTTCAGCACCTTGCTTAATTTTGGGTGTGGGCTGTTTCTTCATTTTTTACAAAAGCATAAAACTTTAATAATTCTATCTACTAAAGAGTATTGATTATATTAGAGCTTATATATCAGTATTCAGGAAGATAACTCTGGCTTTATTCATTAAACAAATATTTACTGAGCATGTAATATACATGCTAGACATTGTCTTTAGCAGCTAGGCAAAACACTAGGAATATATAAGGCCCTGAATAAACAATAGCGTTTGTTCCCTTATTTATATCTTTAATAAATATTGAACACTTAGTCTGTGTGCAAAGCTGTGGAAGCAATGAAAGTGAAACAGTTCCAGTCCTTGCTCTCAGTTTAAAATCTAATGATTAATAAATCAGTAAATTAACAGTATTAAAGTGGTAAGACAAACAAACAAGGTGCTCTGATAAATATTAACAAGAAGGTCCAGTTGGTCTGAGAAGAGGAAACATTTAAGCCAAACCCCCAAAATGAAAATAAAGTAGCCATGCAAAAAGCTGGAGAAAGAGTATTCTAGACAAATGATGTGCATAGAATTCCTAAATAGAAAAAATGCTACTTATTGGCATTTCCAATTGTTAAACTCCATTTCAATCATAATTCTTCTTTCTATAATATAGTATCAGACTGCAACAACAAAATAAGACTCTGCAATTTTACTTTCCAATAAACAGAATAAGTAAGTATAATGACTACACATATTAGTAGCTGTTGGATCAAACAATGTGTGAAAATGAATGAAATCAAACCTAGATAGTGGTGAAAACCAGATTATAAAATCTGGTCTTTATTTTGAAGGTAATGAACCACCACTGAAAGTTCTAAGCATGAAAGACCTAACAAAAGCTGTACTTAAGGGAATTTTAGTGTCACAAACACGTAAGAAATATTAAAGCAAAAAATAAATTAAAGTAAGTCTAGGTTTATGTAAAGAGAATCTAATTATAGCAGCAGCTGAAATAGAAAACAATACTTTGGATATCTTATATCCAGACATCGCAAGAAATTAAACTAGTGAAACGGACTAATTCTCAGGCTGAAAGCACAATGGTATCATTAATAGGTAGGGAAGAGGACTAGAGATTGTGGTATGGCAATGAGTTCAAGAAATTTGATATATATTGTTACGTATATTTTTATATTACCCAATTACTTTTATTCTTTTCCATAGGTAATATTGTCACAGTGGTTTTAAAGAACTAAAGGAGCAAATTAAAATGTGTAATTAAAAGATGATAAAATTTGCATTGACACTTCTATTCTGTATTTAGATAAACAATATAAAGTAAAGGCAATTAAGTGCCAGCAAATGATAAGCAGTCAAAAAAGGACTCATCAAAACCTTACTACATATAAGAGGCAATACAGTGTAGTAGTTACCACAAGACTCTCGGGCTGTAATGCCTGAGTTTAAGTCTAGGCTCTACCATTAGCTCTAAAAGCTAAGAAATTACTCAACCCTGTTTTTTGATAAAAGAAGTATAATAGTATCTACCTCATTTAGCTGTCCACAGGATAAAATGAGTTAATAAACACAATGTGCCCACAATAGTAGCCAGCATATTAAAGCATCCACAATTTAGCTTATATATCCTATAAAGCACAGGGGAAAAGAAGATTGTGAAATAAATAAGAATCACCAGACACAGGGGAAAAGATTGTGAAATAAATAAGAAGATTGTGAAATAAGTAAGAATATACCATCTATGTAGGAGGCAAAAGTAACTTACATGTAACAGTTTGAGACAATTAAAGTGTTGATACTATCCATTAGTATAGTGAACGATGGGAGATGAAAAAGATTACTGCAAACTTGTGCAACTAAATCGTTCCAGAAAAATGGCTTTCCTAAGTAGATATTAATTTTTTGTTTAAAAAACATCAGATTATCACAGTTGGCAGTGTGCAGTAGGGCATTCCTTTAATCCTTAATTCAATTAATTCAAATGTAATTTCACAGGAGACTGAGGTGATCTAAAAACTGAAAATGAAAACTACTAACCAAAGAATCCTCACTAAATGAGTCACTAAAAAGGGATATTAAATTTGGCAATACTCGGAACCAAAGTTAGGAGGTACTAAATTCTTTAAGTAATTCTGGAGTTTCTGGATTAATTTTTTGAGGTACATTATAACTCACAGCAAATATTACATTCAATTTTAACACTTTTTACTGAAAGACTAGTGGAAAGGTTCAAACTAGAAAAAATAAACCTAACAGGATTCAGTACACTGACACAATTCTAAAATAAAAGTGGTCTGTCAAAATATCCTATACTCTGTATTGGTAAAACCTGTATGACTTAGCTAGAACCATATAACTATTCAAATTTTCAATTAAATGTTTCCTGTTGTTCTGACCACAAAAAAAGGTTAACACCGAATCCTTTTGCAAAGGGCTTACAATAGTTCTCGCCTTAAGAAATCTCAACACAGGCATTGTGATTTGAATTAAACATAAATTTAGGTAAATAACCTAATGGATTACTTTATCTCACACTTGATTCAGTTACTTACAAATTGTAGATGCTCAATAAGTATATGCCAAATAAACGTAAAGAGAACCCAGATCCAGAAAATCCTGTTTCCAGTACTGCAGCTGTGCTATCGGCAAAATGACTATATACAAAGCTTATAAATAGGGTTAGGGGAGAGTAAGTGGTGAAAAATAGATCACATATATAGGCCCATCAGAGGAAATGTTCCTATTTTTTAAAATCTTTCATCAGAATTAGCAATATACAATCATTGTTAAATAAACATCTTAGGATGGTTTTTATAAAGGTCTTGAGAAAATAGATTTTAAAAAATATTTTTCCTTTTCATTTTTATCACTTTCTCCAAAGCATGTTCATTGTACGTTAAATTTATATTAAATGAATTGATTTTTATGTTTTACTTGACAGTATTTCAGGTTTTGTCTTAAATCTGACATCTTTTGAAAAACAAAAGTTAAACAATGATCATAAACTAACAGACTGCCTAGAGATCATTTATAAAATTTAGTACTCTAGTTTTGGGACTTGCAAGGGCACAGATTTTCTAAAAATAATTTTAATGTTTAATATAGTAGAATAGTAGTCTGGCGGGGAATAAAGCTATTATGGCAGGATTCACAGATGTGCTTTAAGGAAATCCAAGGGCTCTGAAATATGCAACAATTGTAATATTACGTGCAAACATACTTTTTCTGGGGAGAGGGAACATAGCTTTCATTTTTCAAAAAGTCAATGACTACCACCCATAACCCAAATTAAAAACCAGTGAAGAAAAGGGCATTTACATTTGTGAAAATAGATATTAAGAAAAATGTTGTATGGTTTTCATTCATTCTTATGATCTACTTAGCCACAAGAGCCATTTTGTTAAAACACGTTTCTGATCAGCTATTTTAAAAATTAAACCACTATTCTTTAAATCCTTTTCTGGTGTTATCACAGTTTCTTACTGAGACTAAGTAACTAGCCTTTCTTCAGCATAAAAATGTTACTTTTCTGAAAACTCCGGAACATTTTCCTGACTTGAGTTTGCTATTTGCAGTGGCTTTTTTTTTCTATTTGCTATTGTTAATGAGACACATGAAATAGGTTTTTGGGGGGAGGGGCATTCTAGATACTAATAAAATATCCTGATATAATTAGTACTTTAAGATTTTTTTTATTTTCACAAAAAAAGAATAGTTGATGTATACCATTATTAAGTTTCAGCAAGTCAGCCTACAGTAAATAAAACCCATAAGGTCCCATGGTTTGACCACTCAGTTACTATAAATTATGTGCAGAATATTTTATTCTTTACCACTTGTCTCCACAGACTTTCCAAATAACAGTGAAATGTAATAAAGCAAGAGACACCAGCTGGGTTGGGGGTCTGTGTCATTCGCTAACATAAACAGGTCATTGGGTGGTATAAAAGGAGCATTTAATCTGCACTGTGCTTCTGAACCTTCTTAGAGGCCTGACCAAGTTTTAAGCTTACTGAACAAATTTCAGTTTCTCCCAGTCTTCCTCCTCCAAACTGGGAAGTATCCACGTCCCCTATAACAGTTTCTGGTAGTTTTAGAGCCCTCTTAGTATATCCCACTCTGATCTGGGGCTTCTGAAATTCATCAAAATTTAAATGAAAGTTAAAATATTCCCAAAACTGAGTTAGTTTGGGGCCTAAGAGTTTCCGTGTATCCACATATACAACTCAAACAGACTATATGATCAAAAAGCTACCACTGATAAGAATCACCAAAGATGAAAGTCTAGACACAGAAGCTTCTTTTGGTCACCCTTTCACCCATTCCGTTCAACATTAGGTCCTATGGATGTGCCCAGCTGCGAGTCACAGGAAATATAACTCCAATCTTCAAGAGATTTAGTCTATCAGGAAGATTTTTGAATTTTTAAAGGTGATTAAAACAAACATGCAGAGACTGCAGTTTTTCTGGAGCATTACACAAATTCAAAAATTCAGTATTAGAGGCAGTTTCTCTCTATCTTAAGCATCTATAGTTATATTTTTTGCAGTACTTGACATCAATAGCACAAAGAAAATGATGGGAATAGTTTTTAATTTATCCTTTACTTAGGATATTTATCGATTACATGTTATAATACTTCCAACTTAGAGAAAAATAAAATTGGCTTTAAATCTAAATAATACACTGTTCTAATAACAGACAAAAGAGTTTTCCCTCCTTTTTTAAGTTTTTATTTTAGGACGTATCAATCTGTACTCCTCATAAGAGGGATGGCATTAAAAAAACAAAAAAGAGTTCTTTCCTCCTGCTTCCAAAATTATTTTCAGTCACCCAGATGATCATGAGCAGAGTTAAAGGTAAAAAGTTAACATTTACAACACAACATCACAGCATTTCCCAGTTGAATTTTTTTCCATTTGAAAATTAAAATTACAAACTAAATCCAGTATCAGCAAGTAGCCGCTGGGTGATGAGAAATTTAAATTTTAAAGCAACTATGTAATTAATTTGGCAACTTAACCTGCATAACTCAATCCTAGTAAAACAAGTTACAGGTGAAAAAAATCCTAATAATTTTAATTTATGATGAGGGAGTATATGCTTACATTATAATTTTATTTTTATTTTTTGGTCGCCTCAACCAAGATCAAGCAAGAGGAAAAACAGTAATTCAATCAAAAGTTAGAAACTGGGCACACCTTTCAAAAATTTCTACAGTATGTTTCCTTTATATGGTGTTACAATAAATGCCCCATAAAACTGTTAGAGCTTAGATAATAAAGTCTGATTTGAGAACAGCACTTAACATTGCCCAAAATAGTTCAGAAAATGTTGCAGGTTCTAAGATATCTAAGTTGGACTACAGTAGATAACTTTGAAATAGGTTCCTCAGATTTTAAAAAGGCAAAGTAAATTTTTCTTTGCCTGCTATATTAAACTTTTTGCATATGAACGTCACTGATGTTTTCTAGAATAAGAAGTTTGATTTTACATTAGACATCTCTAAAATATGCAATTTTTTTAAAGTGCATATTTTTTAAATACTGTAAAATTATGGGAAGCCTTGAACACCATCACTCCTTTTCCACATGAAATGTGTATACACATTAGCAGAACATTTATACTCAGTAAAATGAAAATATTACCTGGTTTCTAGGGCACAACATTTGTAACATCTAAAGTGGGATTTATTTGAACTGCATTAAGCCCTTAGAACATTTGCAGCAGCTCAGGTAGAAAGAGGCAAGTATTCACATATGTTATAGTCTGTAGTCAAAAAAGATATTTCAACTAAAATATCTCAATGTAGTATCTGGAATAGTCTCCGTACATACAGTGCTCAGTGCTTTAGAGGATTACTTAAACTCAGTTATCTTTTGTTCAACAATGCCTCATTTCCACTGCACAAACCTTGGTCTCCAGTTCGACTATCCGTCTGCCTTACATTACTTTGTACTTCATTGGCACCACATACAACAATTACATTATAAAAGGCCTCTAGATCACTCGGTTCAAATGTAATAGCTGGTTTCATTAATGCTCCAGGAGCAAGGGAAGGCTGTCCAATAATCCTCAGGTTGACAAATTTGATTTTCCAAGTATTCTCCCCAAAAGGGCAGCGGATGAGTCCAAAAATTTGTTCAAAAATGCCCAAACAAGAGTTTCCTCGGTGGACAGTCCCGGCAACTCCAACCATAACCAAACCATGGGGAGAAGAAGCACATTTCAATCCATGGGAATCAAGGTTGGGACTGAGAAAAAGATGTTCTTCTTTCACAAGTGACAGCAGACGAAGGCTCACTATTTCTGCTCCATGGTAGTATGTCACATTTTGTTCAGATGTGTTGTAGTAAAACCTAAGCTTGACATCATGCCAGAAGTGCTGTGGCCCCCATACATCTTGAGGTGGTCCAAAAAAAGGGTTCTGAGAATTAAGAAGTTCAAAGAACCAGCGACAGAATGCTTCTCCTAATCGACGGAAATCAACTTTTTCAGTTTTATCTTCTTTCTCCTGTGGATTAAGATAAATACAAAATAAAAGCAAGGTTAATATCTATAACCAAGGTTAACAACAAGGTTGTATCTATTCTATCTAGCCTGTTTCAGAGCTAGGTACTAATTATAGCACAAGGGAAATGAACTACATGTAAACTCACTGAACCTATCATGCATAGTAAATTCTTTCTGCAAAAAGGGGAAAACCATTTTAGAAATTTCCCAGCTGAAACATCCAAAAACCCAGCTAAAAAATTAAGGTTTAACAAAGCCATTGATATGTCTGTTTGCATTCCTAAAGGCAATTGTGTATTCTAGCAAATAAAAGCAGCTGGGAATGGAGCAGTGAGAGAGAACTTGACTGCTATGGTTGAGTTTTCCTCTAGTTTCCCCCAGTATTAAAAATAATATTTCATCTTGTGTAACATTTGTGCATCAGCTCTTCCTCCAAGCCTTTGAATGCGCGAAAGCCACGCTGGCCGTGGACTTTCGCAAAAGCCTCTTAAAATATCATCATGAATAATCAATAATAATGATTTATATAAGCATTTTCTCTTGATTGTGCCAGTGGTTTCACAGGTTATTAAAAAAAGTATCTCGCCGAAACCGGTTTGGCTCAGTGGATAGAGCGTCGGCCTGCGGACTGAAGGGTCCCAGGTTCGATTCCGGTCAAGGGCATGTACCTGGGTTGCGGGCATATCCCCAGTAGGAGATGTGCAGGAGGCAGCTGATCGATGTTTCTCTCTCATCGATGTTTCTAGCTCTCTATCTCTCTCCCTTCCTCTCTGTAAAAAATCAATAAAATATATTTTAAAAAAAAAAACTATCTCATTTACATGTTATGAAATCTTGTATTTGCTGAGCAATGCTACTGAATATATTGGGCACTGTGGTATGTGCTATTTACTTTTATCTTCACAAGCCTTATGACATAGATATTATCCTTATGCCCATTTTGTAGATAAAGAAAACTGGGCTCAAAAAGGTCAAGTTATTTGCACAAGTTCACACCTATTATATGGCAGACCCTAATTTGAAATCACATCAGTTATGATTTAACAGTCAAGGTTCTTTTCAGTATATTAAGAAAGACCTTATAAGATCCTTTCCTAATGTGAAATAGCTCTCACTGTAAAACCTCATTAATTCAGTTTGTGGTGTGCAGTTTAAAAATCTGCAAATGAGCTAGAGGTTCATTCAATCAACTTTTAAATATTCACACAATATCTAAAATGTACAGTAAAGATATAAAGGAATAGGAACAGCCAATGTCAGCAAGTGGAAATTACAACAAAATTTTTTCTAGATTAAAAACCAAATGTAAAAAGCATTTAAGTTTCTTTCATGGAATTTCTGAAATTTAATACCAGAGACCATTTTCAAAATGAGAAAGAGCTTACAATAGCATTCTTTTAAAGTAGAAATGAAGAAAAGCTAAAATTATTTCAAAAATCAAAATATTATTAACATGTTACGCCAGATCTAGGATTATCTAGAGAGTCTGAAACAGAATTATGGTTCAGGTTATAACTATACGATCAATTTTACCTGTTTAAAGTCTCTAATGTTCTGAGAGGTGTTAACTGGCTCCGGTGTTTCCTTCAATTTCAGATGTAATTGCTTTTTCCAGTGATCCTTTGCATGCTGGATAAGATTGTGTTTTTCAGTAGCTGGAGGTATAACAACCCCCTGTGATGCCAAGTACTTAAATATGACATCTCGGTGGACTTTTTTACGCCTCAGAAGTTCTTCTACACTTTGACTGTACACTAAGATTGCACGAATGGCATCTAGAAGGAAATTGTAAAGATTAATAGAAAATCATAAGTCACTTGTAAATTTGTCCAGGATCAGCACAAACTATCAACTATCTATACTCTTGTCATGACATTTTGGCTTCTGCATGAGATGGTTATCATTTTTAAAAACCAGGAAGTAGGTTGTCAGGTTTGGGACTTTAAAAAAAATTTCTTTATGCTTTTAACTTTCCTACCTAAAATTCCCTCTTCCTTTCACTTCTCATTAATACAATGAAATTCTAGCATTTCTTTTAAAAAAGCCTTAGCCAGTTTGGCTCAGTGGATAGAGTGTCGGCCTGCAAATGGAAGGATCCCAGGTCAAGGGTACCTGGTCAAAGGCACATACCTCCATTGCAGGCTCCTCCCTGGCCCAGGCCCTGGTCAGGGCGATATTTCTCTATGTCTTTCCCTCCCTCTTCCACTCTCTCTAAAAAAAAAAATCAATGGAAAAATACCCTCAAGTGAGGATAAAAAATAAAATAAAATAATAAACCTAGTGTTATAAGAAAAAATTTAAGCCAGAAAAAATTTTCTAAGGCAGCAATGGACCTAAATTCAGTTATAATTCCTAAAAATAGGCAAAATCACAGTATTTTAGATGTACAAAAACTTTTAGTTCAATCTCCTCACTCTACAGATAATGAAACTTGAGGATACATAAGCAATCAATAATTATGCTCCCCCAAATTGGCAGAACCCAGATTTGTACTTTTTTAATTTAAAAAATTATATTAAATAACAGACAAAAGATTATTTTTAACATGTGTGAGGTATACAGAATACCAATAAAATGAACTCCCATGTACATAACATGCAGCTTGAGACACAGGAAATTACTAATATCTTTGAGGTCATAATTTTACCCCTCCCTCCTGAATGCCATTCCCTCTCTCTACCCATCTATCTCACAGGTAGCTATTATCCTAAATGTTGTTTATGATTTCCTTGATTTTTTTTTTTTTAGTGACATATCCCTGAACAATATAATTTGCTATTGTTTGAACGTTCTGTAAATTCAACCCACCAATAGATGTCTTCTGTAATCAGCTTTTCCCTTAATGTTGTTTCTGAGATTAATCTATTAGAATATACGTAGCTTTATTATGCCAGTTGTACCACAGTTAATTATCGGACTACGTCACAAAGTATTTGTCTTTGTTTATAGGGTTTCATCGTGTGTGTTCGATTACCAACACTATTACTTTCTTCCACGCACGACCCCTCCTGCAGAGGGGCAAGATGCGCATCACCTCGGGGTTTGCTAAAAATGGGGACCTCCTGGGCCCTCCGCAAGCCCCTGGGCCGGAATCTGCGCTGGAACAAGGTCCCGGGACCCACAGGCTCGCCGCTCTGAGCAGCTGGGTCCGAGCAGCTCGGTCCCGACACCGGTGCCTCTGCGGGAGCTCATCTTGCACTAAAGGAGATCACGGCAACCCTGCTTCCAAGGCGGTGGTTCTAGAAGCTGTTCCACAGGATTGCCAACGTCTGAAGTTTGCACATTTAGTTTTTTTGCCAATTTGGTATATGGGGGGAATAAAAGAGATCATGTGTTTTGGTTTCCATTTCACCGCTTTCTAAGAGGTTGCCTTTTCATATGTTTAGTGATTATATTTTCCTCTTTGAGAAACATTTCTTCAAATCATTTCACATTCTTGTACTGGGAACCAAGTAAATCCGGCATTTCGATGTAGTACACTTTTAAATTCACTCACTATGACTTCAGAGGTGATTATGTAAAAGACATAGAAGCTGAAGAACTACATTAGGTCTAAAACCATTCTCTTAGGAATTTCTGCTTTCAATGTTCATGGTTCGAAGTTTCAAATGAGAGATTTTCTTAAATGATCAAAATGTAAATCTGACTTAAGGAGAAAAAAGCGGCGTCTTTTATAAATAAGTCACTTACTACTATAGGGGGCTGGAATTTTGACATTTTAAAGTAAAATCCAGCAAGTTTAGAATAAAACTGGCCAGGTGGTATATAAAATGAAACAAACTATTAAGCTACTCATTGCATTTTTATCCGGACTCGTTACAGTCAGGCTTATGTTTAATAACCCTTGAAGCAATGTGTTTCTACATAAAATCTCAGAAAAAAACCTGGGTCCAAGAACATAGATGAATTCAAACACCCGCTTTTATTACAGTAATAATCTGTTTTACCAGGAGATGGAACAAAATGTCTGATATTCCCTTACAAGCTCGAAAATGCCTGAGCGGCTAACAGCTGACGCTCAGCTGATCGAAACAAAATGGTTCCTCAAAATGGTTCCTTTTTTTTTTTTTTTTTTTAATGACTATTCACGTTCTCTAAACAAGCATTTGCCTACATTGTTCAAGGGGCAAAGCCAGCGCCGTTTTCAGGGTCACAGCCTCCCGGGGGGGAATGGCGCAGCGGGGCCGTCCGAGGCTGCGGGGGCCCAGACTCCCGCGGGCTCCGTCCAGCGCGGTCCCGACCGGCGGGGGCGAGGCCGCGCTCCCCCTCCACGCCCACGCCCACGCCGCCGCGACCCGCGGGCCCGGGAGGTCGGGGAGGGCGACCGCCCTTGGGGGTAGGGGGTCTCTCCTCACCTTGGCGGTTTTCAGGCTGCACCAGGCGGCTGGTGACGGTGTCGCACAGGGCCATGATCTCGTCGGTATCCAGCAGGCCGAGCAGGTTACGACAGCCCTCTCTCTCTGGCCAGCTGAGCCCCGACATCTCGACCCCCTGGAAGGGGGGGAGAGGACGACGCCAATAATGTCGCTCCTTTAGGCCCACGGGGCCGGCGCCTTGGCAACAGGCATCGGAAGTGCCTTTCCGGGTGTTCACCGCCAAAGCGCCTCGGGTATTCCAAACCCTTGGGCGGAAGTGATCCCACCAATGAGGTCGATCAGGAAACGCGGGGTTCCAACTTGTCGTTCCGGGCTGGCCAGGACGGAGCGAGTCCCTCGAATCTCACTTTAGGAAAGCACCGCATTTACACTGAGAACATCGACCTTCCATAAGGCAGCTGGTTGCGGAAAGTGATGCCCTGAAAGCCTTAGGAGTCCCTTCTCCAAAAGAGCGCCTGGGAGGACTGCGTAGGTGCAGGTGCGTGAAAGGAGCGCCGCCTGGAAGTACTCCCGTGATGCCCCGGGCCCGGCCAATGGAGGCGCCTCCTCCCCGCCCGCCAGCTGGCCCCCGGGAGCGGTTGAAAGTCCGCCTCGGCCACTTCCAAGTTGGGCGCGCCCGCAGTTTGATATTCTTGAGTTGCGTGGTACTGTGTTAAAATAATTTGGTTTTAACATCATACTATGGAAAGCTTTTCGGGTGTGTTTTTTAAAATCACCTCTCCTGTGCCACGCCTGCCAGATGACTGCCCTCCGGCGGGGTCGGCTTCGCTCCGGTTCCGGTTCCCGCAGACCAGGTCCGAGAGGGGCGGCAGCAGCGGGTTAAGTGCTGGACGCCGGAGGCCACGGCGACCGTGGGCGAGCTCTTTAGACACTTGTCCCTCAGCCTGTCTCGAAACGGAGCTAGTAGAGATGCCAAGTGGGCTTGCTGGCAAGGGGGCGGGGGTGAAGAAGAGTGCCTGCCCTTAGAAAGAAAGAGCTCAACAACTGTTAGCGTCACTGATCCTCTTACGACGACAGCAGCCCACGTTCACGGGAGGGAAAGTCATGCTCCGCGGGAAGTCCGGTTAGGGATCAGCTTTAAAACACTTGCCTCTGTCTCTTCCGTTTTTAAGCCGTGTTTTAGATTCGTCTACATTTAATTAGTGTATTGCCATTTAGTAGCTGAAATGTAGACACATATGCAGATCCTGTGAGCAAATTTAATATTTTCCTAAAAACACAGCGAAATATCAGTCATAAAATGTACTTTGAATGTAGTCTTCAGAACAGGCGTTCACAGCATCCTTAATCTAATTTGGCGGTGGATGCTGTTTGGGTGTTTTACTAAACAGATACCAATTCATTTTTCGTTAAGCATTACTGAGTGCCTAGTATGCTAGGTATTGAAGATACAGAAAAATGATACAGACCTTCCTTCGAGGACCTTTTGGGAGTTTGGCAAGTAAAGCATGACAAGTAAGTGCTCATCAGACTGGTGTGGAACCACATGGATGGCATGCCCAACTTTTTCATTCATATCATTCGGAACATGTATTTATTGAGCATCGGCTTGTCAGGCACTGTTCTGTATGCTAGAAATAAATGCAAGTCAATTGTAGCTTCATTCGAGTGAAAGGAAGCTAAAAATAAACATACAAGAAATTATGTATTGTACAGAATAGTATGGATTAAAAAAATACCAAAAGGAGGGTGATGGAGAGGATGTTGCTATTTTATACAGGCTGTCAAGAAAGGCTTCTCTAAGCCACACTGAAGGAAAGACCTGAAGAAAATGAGAGCGTGAACTACAGAAGGGTGCCGGGAGGCTGGAGCAGCTTGTGGAAGGAGGAGGCAATTAGTAAGTGAAGTTAGAGTTGTAGTCACGGTTGATCTAGAGCAGCGTTTCTCAACCCTGGAGTTTGGGGGTAGGATAATTCTTCACTGTAGATGCTATCCAATGTGTTGTAAGATGCTTAACAGCATCCCTGGCTTCTACCTACTAGATGCCAGTAGCATCTTCTCTCTCCAGTTACGGATACCAAAAATGCCTCCAACTTGCTGAGTGTTTCCTGGGAGACAAAAAAAACCCACCCTTAGTTGAGGATCACTGATAATGAACCATCTGTCCAAATTGCTTTCTAAGATGATGGGAATGTTCTATATCTGTTTTGCCCAATACAATAACCATCAGCCACATGTGGCTCTTGAGCTCTTGTAATGTGGCTAATAAAACTGAGGAACTCAATTTTACATTTTATTTTAATTATATTTTCATAGCCACATGTGGCTAGTGGCTACTGTATTAGATAGAGCCTTGCCTGCCATTATAGACTTGGCTTTTATATTTTTACCTTCCTGCCTTCATTTCCAGTTATTCTCTCACTCTCACTCCAGTCTAGTCGCAGTGGTTCCCTTGCTGGGTTTTTTTGTGATTTTTTTAAAGATTTTTAAAAAAATTGATCTTGAGGGAGAGAAACATCGATATCAAAGCATAGCATTGATTGGCTGCCTCCTACACAGCACCTATCGGGAATTAAGCCTGATCCCCAGACCTCTATGGGCTGTTTCCATTAAATCGTGTTCTGGCAGTTACACTTACTGAATGGTTTTGAGGAAAGAAAATGATTAGAGTGGTTTGGGGTATTAGGTCTTACTATTAAAATATCCATTCACCCCAAAGTAGTTAAGTACTTCTTCAAATTTCCTGGAAACTGAGCTTCTGAAAAGACTGAATTTAAGGCAACATAGTTTACCTCCTCTAGGGAAATAATGAAGAACATTGCTGCTTTAGGTCTGCAGTTTTCAAATCTTAGTGTGTATCAATCACCTGGAGGATTTCTCAAAAACAGATTGGTCCCTCACCTGACCAAAATTTAGCATTTCTAACAAGTTCTGAGATTCTGCTGCTTTGGAGACCATTGGTGACCATACTGTGGTAGAAGAGAACAAAACATCAAATAGCTGTCTGTAGCCGACTTCATCCTTTGTCTCTGAAATCACTGATCCTCAGGCACGTCTGGCCCTCTCAATTTGAATGTATTAGATCCACTCATGATCTATATTTGTAGGGAAAACAGCATGGCAGAATGGAAACTGGATTATGGTTTTAGGACACATCTGACTTTTCAGTTCCACCTATTTATTAGCTATCTGACTTTAACCTTTCTGAATCTTGATTTTAAAAAGCAGTGTTCTTATCTATTGTTGTTTTAACAATTAGGGGTTACACATATAGTTAGTACACAGTAATTTAGTAAAACAAGAAGCCATTTCTTCTCCAGTGTGTTGGACCCATAAGGCATGAACTTCTCTTGCACTTTTAATTTTTATTCCATGTACTATTGGATTGCCTCCATTGCAAATCTTGATGTAGAGCCAAAACTTGTCTCTGTTATCAGTTGGTTCTTGAAATCAGCATGGATCTTACGCTATGAAAAACAACCTATTTATTTGAAAGGTACTTAGTAATATTTGATTGCTTCTCAGAAATCCTCAAGTTTCAGGAAAAAAGTATAGATAACCCCAATAATTTTATCTAAATACTTCAAAGCACTTAATAGTCTAAGACCATATATTCATAAATCATAGACTGAGAATTCTAGATCTCAACTCTATGCTTTAATAACTTTCTCATAGTGTTTTTCAAAGCATAACATTTGTAACATGTACAAAACAGTGTATTTAACACAGTATATGCTCTATCATTTGCAGTACTATCTCATCACATTAAAGAGGTCCTTTTTCTACATCAGGCCCATTTTTTTCCAGTTGCAAGTTATAGCAAAGTGGAGGGGGTTTTCCTTTGTTAGTGAACCAAAAATGTAGGAGCCCTCACATTTAGACACAGATTAATTGGCTTAGACATTTTCCCATTGAAATGTTTTTGTAGGTGGTTAATTTTCATCATTATTTACATCTTATTTCCAAATGACTTCAGTTTTTGTTTTAAGTTACAGCAAAAGCTCTTCATCTTTGAGAATTACCAACGTAAACAAATCCATCCAGTCTCGCTTCTGATAGTTGTCTTCCACCTACCTCACACTGAAGCCATTTACTTGAAATGACTTCAGTAACCAGCATTCTTCAATGTGTAATTCCTGCATGTGGACATTAGTTAAAATAATTTCTAAAAAGGTCTACTTAATTAAACTTTAGATATTTATTTTTTTCTATATTTTTTAAAATCACTTAATAATCTAAACATGATATGAACTGAAATACCTCATTCTCTTATAAGACATAATAGAAATTTCTTATTTAATATATATATTAAGCCTATTTCCTTTGAAGGGTTGTGTTACACAAAAATGAACACTTCAGCCCAGCCGGTGTGACTCTGTGGTTCGATTCCTGGTCAGTACACATGCCCTGATTTCAGGCTTGATCCCTAGTAGAGGGCATGCAGGAGGCAACTGATCAATGATCTCATCATTGATGTTTCTTTCTCTCTCTCTCTCTCCGTTTCCCTCTGAAATCAATAAAAATATATTTTAAAAAAATAAAGCAGCTTAAAAAAATGAACACTTCATTACCAATAAGAACAATGTTTTATTGAACAAATCTATGTACAGTACAAAAAACTTCTTGAAATGAGACACTATTGTTGATTTATTGCAGTTCAATGGCTCAGTTTTAATTTGTACTCTTATAAAATGCAAAGTAAAATAATTTAATGTTCAACAAGGAAGCACAAATTCCTTTCTTGCTGAAACTGTAATATCTTTCACATATTAACAATTCCAAAATGCATATGCAGCATTTAGTCATTCTGAAAGGTGTTTTACAGTACCAAATAAATTAAAAAATAAACACTATCATCCCTTTTAGGTTTTTCATCCATACAACAGTTTAAACCAAACACAAAAGGAGTACGGCTGAACCTTCAAGTGTGATTTCAGAAGAATCACAAGTTCAATGTTATAAATTATCTACTCATTATATAATTGGTGGTTTAAAAAAACGAATATGGCTAAAGCCCAAAGTACCAGTGTCCTTGTCCACGGAGATTCCTTTTTTACCTCTCCCAAAATATCTGAGCAGCAAAAATTCAGATTTGCTGTTTTCTTGACCTTACTGAAACATAGAAAGTTAGTATGTAATGTTTTGAAGGCAATTTTTTTTTTTTATTTAAAAACATAGGATTGAAACTTGGTCCATGTAAGTTAAACATATCCTCAAAACAGAAGGAGTAAAAAAGAGAATAAATTGAGGAAGAAGGCTTCCTTTTCTTCTGGATCCCAAACTAGAATTGTTGGAAGTTTATGCATCCTCTACAAGCAAAATGACGTAAGTTTGTGTTTTATAAAACATACATAAAATGTACACATTCTTTCAATAACAATTATCTGAGAAATATATAAAGACTGAGAACAGTGTGTTCAAATAGAATTTTATAAGACATTCCTTGATTTATGTATAAACCGATTTGATCAATCTCCCAAAGTTTTCCCTTAGCAACATAATAGAAATAAAACCTCAAAGACATAAAATAACATATGCAATATATTTAAAAACATCTTGGTATGAACTGCAAAATGAATGAAAATAATTTGTAGACGTGATAGTTTCAACTTGCAAAAAAGTAAAGAGTTAAAAATGTTAAGTGGTAATTTTAAACTTCCGGAAAATGAAGCAGAAACTATATTTCAAAAATAACTTTATTGTCCAAATGAACTAGTTTCCAGACAGACTTAATTACATGATTATTTTAGACTAAACTGAAGTAGATCTCAAGTATTATATTTTTAGTGTCAGGGAGTATGGAAAAGATTTTAAGTTGACCTTAAAGAATTAAAAAATCTAATTGATTTGTGTTTACTTATGCAATTTAAATGTAAATTCCACAGCCTAATGTAGGCTACAATAAAAACTAAATTAAAAAACAAAAAACCTAAATTTTATTGGAATGGATTTATGACTGTCAACTGTATAGTAGTGAATGCACATGATAACTAAGCTAATAAAATTGGGAAATTTTTTAGATATCTGACATACCATGATCTATTGTGACTTGGAAATCTTAATTCAATAGTCTAGATCAGTGATGGCAAACCTTTTGAGCTCGGCGTGTCAGCATTTTGAAAAACCCTAACTTAATTCTGGTGCCGTGTCACATAGAAATTTTTTTATATTTGCAACCATAGTAAAACAAAGATTTATATTTTTGATATTTATTTTATATGTTTAAATGCCATTTAACAAAGAAAAATCAACCAAAACAATGAGTTCTGACACGCGTGTCATAGGTTCGCCATGACTGGTCTAGATGATGCCTTGGAAGAAATGTCCCACTTGCTTGGTAACTTCATTCAAGAAACTTTAATATGCCAAAGTTTAATATTCAAAATATATGGATATAGTAGGCTCTGATCAGATTATCTGCTTTGAACAAAAATGTGTCAGTTGGAATACTGGAATATTTATTTGGTTGACATTGGTACATTACTAGCCCAGTTTTTGAAGAATTTGCCTTTACATTTTTCATTTTATCCCTGCTATAGATTAACACATTATTAGATAAAAGGTCTTTAGCCTTCCTCTTTTAGAGAATGTACAAGTAGAACACATCTGAGAGGGTATTTTTAAAAACATTTTTTGTATTAATTTATTAAGTTAAAATCTTCCTTAGGAAAATTACTGGTCATTAAGGAAAATAAATGCATCAATATATCTTACTGTGTTCTTGCTGTGCAAATTTTTATGTAAATATTTCCTTTCATATATATATAAAAATCATCAATCAGACCAAATCTATCACTAATAAATAAGAAAGCATGAGTAGTATGGCTTATTTTATAACTAACTATTCTAAATGAATAAAACCAATGAGTTCTTGACCTGATTCTTAGCTTACATATTTTTTACAGCCAGTTTTTATAGGACTGTACTTAGATAACTCACATTAATGTCTAAAGGACCTTACTATGAATCATCAAGCAATGTCCCGACACTACTCTATATACAAATAGAAATATCCCAGTGTGCTTATACCATTATTCACATTGAGGAATTTGCAATTCAGTGTTTTCCACCAACTAGATAGCCTTTAATGGTCTTAAAATTCCTCCCATCTATCCCCAAAGTTACCAATGGTACTTTTTCTATTTAATTGACACTGCTGCCTTTATAATTCATTGGTATCACAAAAATGGAAAGTGGAAGGTTCCAGCAAAGCACTGTTTTGTCTTTTGGTTTTTTAGTTTTAAATACTGGCATGCTATACATTGAACTTTGACCTGTCTATTCAATCATCTGGAAACAAGTTACAATCTTTTATGGATAGAACAGTGATAAATCAAGTTTTATTTTCATGTATCAGTTTCTAAATTATAATAAACTTAGTAGTGATTCCTTAAGCCATGTTTGATCAGAAGGGAGGTCAAAATCTGATTATACATGACAAGTAAACCATCCCATTTGTAGAATACTTTAAGTTGTTTATTGTAAACCAACCCCTCCCCCTTTTCAAATGGGTTAACTCCCTTTCTGTAAGGCCATAGCTGGTTTCTCTTTCTGACTAGTTGCCTGAACAAGTTTCTCACTTAAGCGAAACTGAACGTGCTGCTATTAATCTCATGAACTTTTTTTAAAAATGTGGTTTTCTGGATAACTGGTACTTTGGGAGTTTTGTAATAACCCTTTTGGAATCTGAACTAGCACATCTCTGTGAGTTCATTCTAGACAATGTGCTTTGTCTTTAACTAATCCTAGACCACTCTAAAATTAAGGCCGTCAGGGAAAGAGCAAACTGATGATGCATTTTCTTGTAGTGCTTTTTTCACACCACTGCTTGATCGACAGATCTTTCTGATACATTTTTATCAGGCACCTGTAAAACAAAACATGTCTATTAATTCAAATTGTATAGATGTTACCTGGGACTCTAAGTCAGATTCCTGTTTATTTACACCCTTACACATTGAAAGAATATTGATAGCGGTAAAAAGGCAGGCAAGTTCTTCTGCTCATTTTTGTCTTTCATTTATTTTCTGATTCTTTTACACTGTATTTGTAAAGAGGCTCAGTTTCACTTGGATTATAATACAGCATGCAGATGAAAAACACTTCCATCATAATTTGTTTCTAGAACCTTAAGTACATGAAACCTAGAATGAAGAAAAGCTTCAAATACAGTGAAAATGATCAAAGAGTATGGAAAACCTGTGTACAAGTTCTGGCTCCCACAAGTTCATAGTCCTGTGCCTATGCAAATTACTTAACTTGTGAATTTGAGTTTGATCTATAAAACAGGAATAGTGACATCACCTTATAATGGTTGTATAGACTAAAGGAAATAATGTATAGTTAGTGCTTTATTATCTACTAGAGGACCAGTGCACGAAAATTCATGCACTGGGGGGGGGGCGGTCCCTTAGCCCGGCCTGCGCCCTCTCATAGTCCGGGAGTCCTCAGAGGATGTCCTACTGATGGCACAGGCCTGCTCCCTGAGCCACAGTCTGGCCTCCCTCTGCAGGAGGTGACCGGACAGGGGACGCCGCCGCCCCCATTACCCTGCCGCTGCCCAGCCTCCCTATGTGGGAGGCGACCTGATGGGCCGATCAGGGGACGGTGTCAGACCCCCCTATCGCCCTTCTGCTGCTGCTGGTCGCCCCCCCCCCCCCCGCCACCGTCGTTCCCTCCCTCTGCCCACTGGCACGTGCCTTGGCTGGCCTGGTGCTGCCTGCCCCGCACCCCGCATTCCGCAGTCTGTCAATTTGCATGTTACGTTTTTATTATATAGGATGCTATACAAATGTTAACTTTAAAGACCTGTGGCATTTTCTATTTCTACAGATATACCTACTGAGAAGATAGAAGACTTACTTTCATCATCTGAATCAAATCCAAAGAGTGCCTGACATTTCTTTTGTGCACGGTGAGCCTCAAGTGCTTCTGCATTACAGTAGGTGGTCAGGCATTTGCCACATCTTAATCTTTTCACTGATTTTTTACAAATGTTATCTTGATCAGAACAGGCATCTATTCTATCAGTCAGAAATTTTCTGCGTTTTGGCATACTAAGGTACCGTTCATCAAGGTAACTGGGAGGCAATGGTCTGACATATGGCTTTGATAAAATTAAGCCATATGAAGTATGTTCACTCATTAGATTTGGTTTGGATGGTGCCTGAGATACTGGCAGGGTACTGTGTTCTTGTGATACAACATTGGGTAAAATGGAGCCATTTTCTGTTCTAATTCTATTTGTATCAATTTTCAAAGCAGAACCTGATGAAACTAAAGATGTCTGTTCTATTCCACCGTGTCCATTGACTAAATCAATAATACTACAATTATTTTCAGAATTTGGCTCTAGGTCAGGCATCTTTTGGTCTGTCAAGCTTATATCAGAAACAGTGTCATCAGAATGTTCATTTCCATTCTGAACTAAACTGTCTGTCTTCTTTTCCATACTGTCTATACATGTCTTTGGTTCTGTAGAATCTTTCCTTGATTTGCTAGTACAAACTGGCAGGCTAATAGCTTGTTTCTCATTACTAAATGAGTCTTTTTCCTGATAACTATTATTTGAGTCTGTAAGAACATCCCAAGCAACTGCTTCTCTTGGTTGTGCAGATGATTCCGGTGTTTTACTTAAATAGTGCTGAGCTTCATGTTCATATAACAGAGGAAGATCTTCAAAAAGCTCATGGCATTCTGGAAAACTACACTGGGCCTGAAATATCCTGTGACTTTTTGTGTGCTGAGCAAGCTGGAATGGCAGCTTAAACGATTCATTGCAGTTAAAATGCAAACAAAAGTACACATTTGGATAGCTGTGTCTATTAAGGTGATCTATAAAATGCTGAGAATCTTCAAACTGCCTTTGACAAAATTTGCATTTTCCTTTGCTCCACTTCATTACCGTTTGCCGCACATTTAAGTCAGTTGGATGTGCAGTCCTTGCATGTTTATTGAGAAATCCAATTCTTTTAAATATCCTAACACAACCAAGAGCAGGGCACTTAAAGTTTCCTTTTTGATCTATATCATATATGTCTTTTGGATGGCACAAAGTTCCATTAATTTTATGAAGTGCTGGAGTTTCTTGATTCAGGTCATAATCATCTTCTTCATAATCACCTTCTTCATCCTCTTCCTCCTCGTAATCATCCTCACATACAGTTAAAGGTTCCAATACATTATTTATATAAGTGTCAGGACTGCCATTTTCAATGTTTTCAATGACATCTTCTGATACACTTATGGGAATTTCAGTGAATTCAGCCACATGCTCAGGGATGACTGCTTCGTTTCCATCATTGGAAGTATTAATAGTCGGTATTTCCAAATCTTTATTATCAAAATCTCCGTTTTCAAATGAAATTGAAGAATTGGAAAAGTTTATTTCTTCCAAAGCAGGAGATTCCTGATCCTCCTGTTGAGCTACAGTAATTTGATGCCTTTGTATTTTTTTAACATGATTTTTTAAATGCTTCTGCATAAGTCCTCTGTTTCTAAATTTCCTACCACATATAACACAGGAAAAACTGCCCTTTTTCTGATGAGCCTGGGCATGCCTTACAATGTGACCGCCTAGAAATTCCTTATTACATAACATACACCGATGCCTTGGGACACTGTGGTCCACTTTAGAAGTGTTAGGAGCAGTAAGGTTTCTCTTTGTGTTAACATGGCCTTTAGGTTGTACTCCAGATATATCATCAGGATCAAGCTCTCCAGTGCTTTGATCTGTAAAAGAGTCAACACCTTCATCTAAAAATTTCTGTTCCAATGTCTTTTTTAGATTACCTATAGAATTTTCCAGTGTATTTTCATTTAGAAATTTGATTGCTGATTTATCACTCAGTAATGCTACACAGTTTTTCTTAATCATTATGAAGTTCCAGAATTCAGGATCAAAAAACAATCCCTTTTTCAAAATTGGAAGTAATTCAAAACGAACACGATTTTGAACACTACTGGTGCCTTCATTATATTCTTCATCTGGACATTTGTAAAGCTCTTCAACAGTGTGATAAGCTTCCAAGGAGCGCTCAAGAAAAAATATTGAGAGTGCACAAATCCTGAGGATCTCCAAATCATTTGGCAAGAAATGTGCAATTGTTTTATAAATTAGACACTTAGTTTTGGGATCATCATGAAGGTCTAGTTGTAGAGCACAACCACATATTTCAACACAAATTTGTAAGCCTTCTTCTTCAACCTGAATAAAAACAAAATATATATATGTATATATATATTACTATTAAATATCTTTTAAATATTACACAAACCAGTTTATCTTTTTAAATTACAACTATGAAATGAAAGCTAAATAAACACAGTATTTCAAATGTACAATTTTCCTTAATGGGTAGCCTTAAATCTTTTGTAATATGTAAATAAATCTTTTTAAACTTGAGAATAATTTGCAAAATAGCATTTTCACTTCCAATTTATTTAATTTTTAAGTTTGTTAAGACTTATCCTATTTAGGCTAAGTGTCCAGTCAGCCATTCAACCAATCAAAGTGTAATATGCTAACAATATGCTAAGGCTGCTCAACCACTCGCTATGATGTGCACTGACCACCAGGGGGCAGATTATCCGACTGGTAGGTTAGCTTGCTGCTGGGGTCTGACCAATTGGGACTGAGCAAGACAGGCCAGACATGCCCTGGAGCCCTTCCGTGTCCCTCCCTGGCTGGCCAACCTCCCGCATCCCTCCCCAGCCCTGATCGTGCACCAGTGGGGTCCCTTGGACTGGCCTGTGCCCTCTCACAATCTGGGACCTCCTGGGGGATGTCAGAGACCCGGTTTCAGCCCAATCCTGCAGGCCAGGCCAAGGGACCCCACTGATGCACGAATTCATGCACCAGGCCTCTAGTCCTATCCTATCTAATAAAAAAGAAACATGGTAATTAGCGTACGGCCTCTACCCTTCCCATTGGCTAATCAGGGCAATATGCAAATTAACTGCCAGCAAGGTGGCGGCCGGCAGCCAGGCAGCTGGAAGCGAATATGAGGCTTGCTTGCTTCAGTGACAGAGGAATCCAACGTTCCCCGCCTGCCTTGCCGGCCACTGAGCTTGCAGTTTAAAAAACATTGTAACAAATATAGAAGCTAAACAAAACCCCAGAAACCTGCTTTCAGCCAGCCGGGATCTCAGAGCTGGAGTTATACATTGTTTCGATTATAGAACCCAAACAAACCAGATACCTGCTTTCAGCAGCAGAGGCCTCAGAGCTGGAGCCTCAGAGCTAAAGCTGGCCCAGAATAAAAAAGAAAAAAGAAAAAAAGGAGCAGTTGGGAGCTTCAGTCCCAGCCTGAAAACAGCCCTCAGCCCCTCACCCAGACTGGCCAGACACCCCAGTGGGGACCCCCACCCTGAAGGGTGTGTGACCAGCTGCAAATAGCCATCATCCCCTCACCCAGGCTGGCCAGGCTCCCCAGTGAGGACCCCCACCCTGATCCAGGACACCCTTCAGGGCAAACCAGCCAGGCCCACCCATGCACCAGGCCTCTATCCTATATAGTAAAAGGGTAATATGCCTCCCAACACCGGGATCAGCAGAGCCGCGAGGCCTCCCGGCACCGGGATCAGCGTGACAGGGCAGCGCCCAAACCCCCTGATAACCCTGCAGCTCTGTGTGTGACGGGACGGGGCCACAACCTCCCTATCTGCCCTGCTCTGTTCGTGACAGGGGAAGGTGCTCAAAACTCCTGATCAGCCTTGCACTGTGCCTGATAGGGGGGAGCTCCCCAACCCCCTGATTGACACTGCTCTTTGCGTGACAGGGTACAGAGCCCCAACCCCCTGATGAGCCCTGCTCTGTGCATGACGGGTGGGAGCTCCCCAACCCCCTGATGGGCCCTGCTCTGTGCATGACAGGGGGCAGCGCCCCAACCCCCTGATTGGCCCTGCTCTGTGCGTGACGGGGTGGCGCCGCAACCTGCCCATCAACCCTGCCTTGAGTGTGACAGGGGGCGGTGCCCCAACCCGCCAATCGGCCCTACCCTGAGCGTAACTGAGGGTGGCATCGCAACCTCCCAATCGGCCCTGCTCTGTGCATGATGGGGCGGTGTCCCAACTCCCCAATCAGCCCTGCTCTGAGCCCGACCAGGGGCTGCACCTAGGGATTGGGCCTGCCCTCTGCCACCCGGGAGCAGGCCTAAGCCAGCAGGTCGTTATCTCCTGAGGGGTCCCAGACTGCGAGAGGGCACAGCCCACTGAGGGACCCCTCCCTCCCCGCCCCCCCCGAGTGCACAAATTTTTGTGCACCGGGCCTCTACTCCTATCTAATAAAAGAGAAACATGGTAATTGGCGTACAACCGCTACCCTTCCCATTGGCTAATCAGCGAGATATGCAAATTAACTGCCAGCCAAGATGGCGGCCGGCAGCCAGGCAGCTGATGCAAACAGGGAGGCTTGCTTGCTTCAGTGATGGAGGAAACCAACGTTCCCCGCCTGCCTTGCCGGCCTAGAGCCTGCAGTTTAAAAAACATTGTAAGAAATATAGAAGCTAAACAAAACCCCAGAAACCTGCTTTCAGCCAGCCGGGATCTCAGAGCTGGAGTTATACATTGTTTCGATTATAGAACCCAAACAAACCAGATACCTGCTTTCAGCAGCGGATGCCTCAGAGCTGGAGCCTCAGAGCTAAAGCTGGCCCAGAATAAAAAAAGAAAAAAAAGAAAAAAAGGAGCAGTTGGGAGCTTCAGTCCCAGCCTGAAAACAGCCCTCAGCCCCTCACCCAGACTGGCCAGGCATCCCAGTGGGGACCCCCACCCTGAAGGGTGTGTGACCAGCTGCAAACAGCCATCAGCCCCTCACCCAGGCTGGCCAGGCACCCCAGTGGGGACCCCCACCCTGATCCAGGACACCCTTCAGGGCAAACCAGCCGGCCCCCACACGTACCAGGCCTCTATCCTATATAGTAAAAGGGTAATATGCCTCCCAACACCGGGATCAGCGGAGCCGTGAGGCCTCCCGGCACCGGGATCAGCGTGACAGGGGGCAGCGCCCAAACCCCCTGATTGCCCTGCAGTTCTGTGTGTGACAGGGGGCGGGGCCACAACCTCCCTATCTGCCCTGCTCTGTTCCTGACGGGTAAGGTGCCCCAACCCCCTGATCGGGCCTGCTCTGTGCCTGATAGGGGGGAGCTCCCCAACCCCCTGATCGCCCTTCGGCTCTGTGTGTGACAGGGTGTGGCGCCCCAACCCCCCAATCGCACGGGCCCTGCTCTGTGTGTGATGGGGTAGAGCCATAACCTCCCCATCGGCCCTGTCCTGAGTGTGAGAGTGGCGGCGCCCCAACCCCCTGATCGGCCCTGCTCTGTGGGTGATAGAGGGTGGCGCCCCAACGCCCCTCCCCCCTCATGGGCCCTGCTCTGTGTGTGTTGGGGTAGAGCCATAACCTCCCCATCGGCCCTGTCCTGAGTGTGACAGTGGCGGCGCCCCAATCCCCTGATCCGCCCTGCTCTGTGTGTGACAGGGGGCGGTGCCCCAACTCCCCTATCAGCCCTGCTCTGTGCGTGACAGGGGGGAGCTCCCCAACCCCCTGATGGGCCCTGCTCTGTGGGTGACATGGGGGAGCTCACCAACCCCCTGATGGGCCCTGCTCTTTGCGTGACAGGGGGGAGCTCCCCAACCTCCTGATCGGCCCTGCTCTGTGCCTGACAGGGGAGAGCTCCCCAACCCCCTGATCGGCCCTGCTCTGTGCCTGACAGGGGGGAGCTCCCCAACCCCCTGATCGGCCCTGCTCTGTGCCTGACAGGGGGGAGCTCCCCAACCCCCTGATCGGCCCTGCTCTGTGCCTGACAGGGGGGAGCTCCCCAACCCCCTGATCGGCCCTGCTCTTTGCGTGACAGGGGGCGGTGCCCCAACCCCCAATCGGCCCTACCCTGAGCGTGACTGAGGGTGGCATTGCAACCTCCCAATCCGCCCTGCTCTGTGCATGACAGGGGGCAGCGCCCCAACTCCCCAATCGGCCCTGCTCTGAGCCCGACCAGGGGCTGCACCCAGGGATTGGGCCTGTCCTCTGCCACCCGGGAGCAGGCCTAAGCCAGCAGGTCGTTATCTCCCGAGGGGTCCCAGACTGCGAGACGGCACAGGCCGTGCTGAGGGACCCCCCCTTCGCCCCGAGTGCACAAATTTTTGTGCATCGGGCCTCTAGTCCTATATAATAAAAGACTAATATGCAAATCGACCAAATGGTGGAATGACCAGTCGCTATGACGTGCACTGACCACCAGGGGGCAAACACTCAACGCAGGAGCTCCCCCCTAGTGGTCAGTGTGCTCCCATAGGGGGAGCGCTGCTCAGCCAGAAGCTGGGCTCATGGCTGGCAGTGCAGTGGTGGTGGCAGGAGCCTCTCCCGCCTCCATGGCAACACTAAGGATGTCCAACTGACAGTCCACAGGGAGTGGGCCCAAGCCATCAGTCGGACAACCCCCTGAGGGCTCCCAGACTGCAAGAGAGCGCAGGCTGGGCTGAGGGACCACAACCCCCCCCCCCCCCCCGTGTGTATGAATTTCATGCACCGGGCCTCTAGTTAATCATAATACAAAATGCTTCATAACCTTATGGTGATTTAAAATACAAAGTGCTTCATAAACTTATGAGGAGTAGTTTCTTACAAATCTAGATTCTGTTTACTTTATGTACTTACCTCACATTCTGTGGCAGAAGGGTTACATTATATGTATTTAAACACATTTATCAAATTTTGATCTTAAAAAATAACTAGACTTTTTTTTAAAAAAAGAACTGCTTATGGAAACTCTTTCATAAAGCTGCACTGGATAATATTACTTCTGTTACTTAAGTATTATTATCCAAATAAGGGGAGAAGTATGGGCCACATGGAAAGGGCAATTATAATCCTTCCAAATCTAATAAGGTATCAGAACAATGAACCTACTGGAAGTTATCTGCAAATTATTCAAGCTTTGAAATTTTTACTTCTCAAAGATAACTGCATAAGCTTTTACTTGGGAATTTATTGTCTGCCCAAGCTAATTCAAGCTATAAATAACACTGCTAATGATTTAGAGTAATCAAAATGCTTGTTTGAATAGAAAGAAGTACAAAAGTGATGTCTTTAAAATGGTGTGTATGTACATCATACTGCCTGCATATGGTATATTATAGATGACAGAGAGGAAGACTACCTTACCATGCTCACATCCTCTTAATCCTTTAAATGCTATGTAACCCTGCTTAACTACTTACAGTTCCACAAGCAGACCTTAATTTTCACATCATAATCCCACTTTATCTAGTTGGTAAATTCCTACCCATCTCCGATTCATTCTTTGAGAATCAGTTCTACTCTGAAAGTTTTTCTCACCATTCTTTCTGGCCCCTGGGGTAGAGTTAAACATT
Organism: Myotis daubentonii; assembly: GCF_963259705.1. NCBI lineage: Eukaryota > Metazoa > Chordata > Mammalia > Chiroptera > Vespertilionidae > Myotis > Myotis daubentonii. Next base: position 88,395,792 of record NC_081842.1, read on the forward strand.
CCCCATTCTTTCCACTGAGAATAACTTATACTTATTTCTAAAAAGCATGTATATATTGTTTCATAACAATCTGTGTGTGCCCATGCTTCTGACTTTGAATTCTTAAATTCCTAGGAATCACTTTGAATTCCTAAGTAATACAGTGTCACATTTTTTATATCTTCCTATGGTTAGCATAGAAGTTGGCATATAGTGACCTTTGAGTAAATGTTTACAGAGTAAATGGGATCAGATCTATTCCACTGAATTTAGTTCTTTCCTATCGATCCATCATTTCCAGCTTGAAATTCTTTTCTGATTTCAAAAAGAATTGCCTTTTGCTAATTGTCTGTTACAATTAGATATTCCCACCTAGATTTTCCAGATAGGACAAATTCAAAATTCACTGCTTCCAAACAGAATTCCTCCTCTTGCTTCAAATGAAGTTATAATGTACCCAGTTGCCTAAGTTTAAAAATTTCATTGTAAAAGGACAAAAGGGAACAGGACATTTCCTTACCTGAAATTCTGTAACAATTCCATTATATTTACAGACTGAAGTTCCAACAGCAAACCCACCCCCACCTCCTGCAGTCCCTCTGATTAATTTCATCTCCTACACACTTTCCCCAGGTTTCTCTGCTACACTATTAATGAGACTGGACAGTTGTGAGAAACAAATAATGAGGCAAAAGTGCTCTAAAATACAAATATTATTATTCTCCTCTATCATTCAAAACACAGCTGAAAGCATCTTCCACTGTGAAGCCTTTCAAATATGCCATCTGTAATGTCTCCTTCTGAACTCATACAGCATTGTCTGTGCCTCTTTTCATAGCATGGAGGCATGTGAGTGACCCTATTCCATTAATAAAAACCTTTTTAGGACAGTAAAAAATTAAGCACATTTTTAATATTGACTTCACCTTTGAGAATTTTTCCTCTTATAATGTATTCTTAGGTTGACCAGACTTGTGAAAATTGTGAAAACAAGAAAGCTTTATGATAACTGGCTGAACTTCACCTATATTATAAACTTTCTTTAACAAAGTCTCTCAATTTTTTTATGCAAATGAGAATCATGTAAAAAAATACAGATACATCTTTATTTTTAGAAATGTTTTACAGGTGATTCTGATGCACTTTGAATGTTGGTAAGTATTCTATAGCATACTTGTTTTGGGTTTTTCCCCCCTCTTTATTGGTATGGAGAGAGGTTAACTTTAAAGATGCGATGCATTTTAATGACATTTCATAGCTATTAAAGCCGTTAGCAAAATAAATAGGAAACAAAACAAAACACACCTCTGATATAATGCTGCCAACTTTATATCATGGAAATATGATCACTACATGGTTCTACATCTAATGAGTGATGTGATAAATGCATAAATATGTAGAAAAATATATATTATTTAATGGATGCCTCCTTATACATTTAAAAGTAACCCACATAAAGATTTAGTTAAAATGTAGGGTAGTTCTGGCCAGTTTGACTCAGTGGATAGAGCATTGGCCTGAGCATTGAAGGGTCCTGGGTTTGAATTCGGTCAAGGGCACAGCCTCAGTTGCGGGCTCAATCCCCAGCCCTGGTCGGGGCATGTGCAGGAAGCAGCCAATCAATATGTCTCTCTCACATCAATGTTTCTCTCTCTCTGTCTCTCCCCTTCTCTTCCAGTCTCTCTCAAAATCAATGGAAATATATCCTCGGGTGAGGATTAACCCCCCAAAAAACGTAGGGTAGCTTTATTTTTTCTATCTTTGTATTCAAAATTGTTAATAATTGAGGGGAAAAGTTAAGGGATTTTGCAGGTCTATTTTCATATCTACATAAGTCATGTAGAATTGTACTCACTTGCAAGTGACCCATCAAAAACTTCAGAACTATTTTTAAAAACAGATAATGGATTTATACTATTACCTAAAATAAACACTTTAAAAATGTGTCCTTAAGTTTTAAAAATACCTCGTATTCATGGTTTCTTTTCACCTAAACACCAGACTTAAAACTATGAACTGTATTTTTAAAAAATATATTTTTATTGATTTCAGAGAAGAAGGAAGAATGGAGAGATAAAAACATCAATAATGAGAGAGAATCATTGCCTGGCTGGTTCCTGCACGCCCCCTATTGGAGACCGAGCCTGCAACCCAGGCATGTGCCCTTGACCGGATTTGAACCAGGACCCTTCAGTCTGCAGGCCAATGCTCTATCCACTGAGCCTAACCTTCTAGGGCTGAGCTGTATTTCTTTAAAACAGTGAGCAGGTATTGCCTATAGATATATAAAGTCCGCCTGCAAATTAGTTAAAACTCTACAAAAGTGACAAACTTATTTAATTATATCCTTCTCTTCAAATTTATAATCAAATTAATTCTGTCATAAGACACTCAAGATTCAGTGAACTGTCATTTAAATTTCATTTGAAATGAAGGGTAAATATATCCTATTTACCTCATCTTTAATGATTTTCATGAAAGGAAATATGACTCTCACATTAGTTGCTGTTCTTAAAAGCTGGTAGCATTGATCTACAAAAACTTGTTTTGAAGGATTAGACTTAAGCTGAAGTTTACTCCATATGAAAATCAACTCCCTGTAAATGAGAAAACAAGAGAAATATCAAAAATACAGTTGATTAAAATACAGACATTAGTTCTCTTTCACTGAGTCTATAGTGCCCTGAGAGGTATACAAAGTGGGTATAAATGGATATTATGTTAAGCCCCAAACTACTACTACCTATATGAAACTAATAAAAACTTAGATGTGTGGTGGTGTAAGGGGAGAACAGAAACTGTGATTTTGCCGTGGTAAGGAATGAATTTCAATCGTATGCTGACAAACCTAAGGTATCTCTAGTACTTGATTAAAACAAATTCTAATTCCAATGTACCAATATTATGATACTTAAAAAGAATAAACTGTGGCCATTAATTAATACCCTGTTTGCAAATTTAGAAATCAGTGCTATAAGACTGTCTGCAAATACATGGTTCACATTTTTCATTTTCAACCTATTAAGATATCAAAAATACTACACATTAAAAGTATAAGTATATTATACTACTAATTCTGAAATGATCTATCTGCTCTTCAGTTAACACACAGTACCTTCAATATAGACAAGCTAGGGACCATTTAAAGTATTTCACAGGTAGTCTTTTGTAACATATGGCCAAGGTTATTAGATGAAGTAGTGAGTTTTGAGGCAAAGGAAATCATAAGATATGCCAGTAATTGATATATTTGGGTATCACATTTTAACAAATTAGAATTCTTTAAAATATATTAAAGTTACATAGAGCATCATAATCTAAGAAGTATTAAAATAACTGATGAAAATAGGTGTTTTTTAAGTATGTACTTTGATCCCAGCATATACAACTATTAAATGTAATGGCAGCTTGAAGGTGTGCATAGTCTACTTATAGAGACCATACAGAAAATGATGGCAAGTAACATTAGCAGTAAAACCAAAATTCCACCTCTATTTCATACTAACTGTGTGGGTATTCATAAGTTTTAGTCCACCACTCACATTTTTTTTTTTTTGCACATATAGTCCTTTGAAAGATCACTAAGTTTCACACCTTGCTCCCAAATCTCTAGTTCTGACTTTTTACCATTTTTTATGTCTCAGTATATTTCAATTAAGATTGCTCTCTATCGCCTTAACCCTGTCAGAACAAATAATATCCCTGTAAAAGATCTTTTCCTAGATCAGTCAGTAACACTAAACATTCCTCTAATCTACTTGTTCTAACCTGTTTATTTTTCAGTCTTTACATTTCGATTACATTTTTTTTCTCAAAGCCATACCATTCTTTCTTAATGCTACTACCTTAGGCCCTTTAATTGTACATATACAGGGCTGCTAAACTGATCTGTCTACACCTTCCAGAGCATTTTATTTAGTGCTTATTCTATACACTGGTTAATGTCAAGTGCAATGGAAACATTGGTTTTATAATCAGAAGCATCAGGATTTGAATCCTGGGCACTCTTCTAGATTGGTCTCCTCACAGTTACTTTGCTTCACTTACTCTCACTTTTGTTTATATTGAATACTCTACTTGGAAAGTATTTATTTCTAAAATGAGCTTATCTTTCAACATCCATATCAAATGCCTCTTCATCCTAAACTAAAGTGATAATTCAGAACATATTATATCCCTTTTACTATTTCATGCTTTTCATATACTTCCTTGCTTATATTCTATAGGTCCTATTTCTGCAACTACTAATACATTATAAATCTTCTCAGTGATACATTGTATTAAAGTATTGGCAAAAAATGTGAGTTTGGAAATAGATCTAAATATCAATATACGCTACTTGGCATGGTATTACCCACTTTACACTGAGCCACCTTTTACTGGCAATAACCCTAATATACAAGATTGGAACCCCAGTGGCTGTGTCTCCTATGTGTCCTTCCTCAGCCTCCTTAAGATATTAATTCAGGAATAGAAAACTGAATTTTCAACTCTGGAATGTTCTCAACTCTAAACTATGAAGCCTTGGGACTGTTGGCATTTCTTTTGGTCTGCAGTAAGAGAGACTGGAACCAAATGGCACAAAAGAGAAACAAATTTTTTTTTAAAGCCTAGCAATCTCAGTGTCCCTGGTAGCACTTCCCTTTTGAAGACCAACTATATCCCTGTTCTTTTTGTGGCTGATGTCATACCCCAGTATCTTTCCAATAAATACAGGCATACCACATTTTTTTGCACTTTGTTTCACTGCAATTGACAGATGTTACGCTTTTCACCAATTGAAGACCCTCCACAAATAAAAGATTGTGACTTACTTTATTGCAGGGGTCCTCAAACTACGGCCCGCGGAACACATGCAAATACAAATATTGTATTTGTTCCCGTTTTGTTTTTTTACTTCAAAATATGATATGTGCAGTGTGCATAGGAATTTGTTCATAGTTTTTTTTTAAACTATAGTCCGGCCCTCCAATGGTCTGAGGGACAGTGAACTGGCCCCCTGTTTAAAAAGTTTGAGGACCCCTGCTTTATTGCAATGCTCACTGTATTGTGATGGCTAGAATCGAACCTGCAGTATCTCCGAGGTATGCCTATACCAGGGGTGGGCAACACCTGGCACGCGTGCCAAACATGGCACGCCAGTAACTTTTGCTGGCACGCGAAACCCTCTCTTATAATCTTCCATTTACAATTTTTTTCTTAATATCGACTTTTTTATTTTTCAGATAAATTCAGTGTAGGTGCATCTTAGATAAATAAATAATTTTACATAACAAGTTATCTTAAAGACCATAGACATGGATTGATGAGAGGGGAAGAGCAATTTCAATAGTGTCGAAAACAAACTACTGAGGACTTGGAATGCCATTCCAGAAAATTTTTTCTGTTTAAAAAACTTTGCAACAGCGTTACTCTCCATGTTTTCATCCACATATGCTTGTGAATCTTTGTTTTCAGTGATACATTTTGTTAAGTCTCGTAATAGGAGTAGCCTAACGGATGAAAGTAGTAGCTCGTGCATATCTCTGAAGGTCACGAAATATAAACTTGATGTAAAATCTCTGTCATCAGTGATGCAGCAGCAAAAGTCCCACTGATAATATCAAACGGAGTCATAAAGTTTTCTGTCAGACTATCAGTGTACATGTATACATTAAAAAATAAGTGTATTTTCATCTTCATATACTGTGTTTTTGTCGCTCGAAAGAATTTTATTATTTCTTCAAGGTTCTTCACATACGTATACCTTAAGAGATATCAAGTAGGCATAACATGTTCTCAAAAAATTAGGGTTGGCACGCAGAAAAATTTTGAGTCAGAGATTTTGCTGATTTTGGCACGCACTCACAAAAAGGTTGCCCACCCCTGGCCTATACTATATTTTCCCTAAACTAGTTAGGATGCTATCATTTGCAGATTGACTAGTTTAATTCCAACCTCACTTTGTTACTAGCTGTGCGACTTTCATCTCTTTAATCCACTTTATATATAAGTTTTCTTATACAGTGGGGCCTTGACTTAAGAGTTTAATTCGTTCCGTGACGGAGCTCGTTACTCAAATTACTCGTATGTCAAATCAATTTTCACCATTACAATGAATTGAATGCTGGGCTGATGCTGTGGCGTTCACTGTGACGTTCACTGCACCAACTAGTGGTGGGATATCTGAAGCTGGCTCGTAACCCGAATTTTAGCTCGCAACTCAAAGCAAAAAATCGGCCGAGAGACGGCTCGTATCTCAAAAAACTCGTTAGTCGGGACACTTGTAAGTCAAGGTCCCACTGTACATAAAAAGAATTAAGAGATATTAAGTGAAAACACCTCAGTAATATGTCTTATATATACTGATGTTTAATAAATCACTAGTTTCCTGTATTCTTTCCTTGCCTTTATGATCGAATATATCAAGCAATGAAATTTGTTCAATAAATATTTGTTAATGATCTGAAAAAACTTGTATTCCTAAATGTTAAACACATTTAGAATAAGCCTCTTGAGGAAATATATTAAAGGAAAATGTAGACATGGAATGAGATAAAAGATGATGGTGGACATTCCGAGTAAGGGGCATATTATGAACAGAGGAATATGGTTTGTAAGGAAGTGTTTAAAAAGATGTGGCGTTTCTCTGCAACAGATTTAAAGACAAAAAATGGTATTTGGAAATTTTGGGAAAGTATTTCATTCAATATTATACAAATGAATGTTTAACATTATAGAAATGTACATATTCTCCAACTTATTCCAAAAAATAATTTGAGACTCCTTAGAGAGACATTCTCAAGGCACATTATTATTATTTTTTTCTCTTTCTGAAGAGAGAGATCTCTTTGTTTCTGTTAACTCAGAAGGATACTTTGTAAACAAAATGTAATACTAAGACCTTGATAAATTTGCCAGGAGAGAGCTACCAATATGGATTTTTGCTTTCTAGCAAGCAAAGCAGAAATACTAGAATATGGTTACAAAGCTCCATTCTGGCTGAATTTACAAAAGGAGTCTCAGGTTTTATGTGTACACTGGGTTTTGAAGGAAAACACGAATAAAAAATCAAACACACTAAAAACCACTAGTAGTCTTTGTGAAGACCAACGGGAATATTTTAATGAGGCTTACTTATTTTTTTTTTCTTCAGTCATAAGGTCCTTTAGAAAACACAGCACCAATTTGGCACTTTTACCAGGTAGCAAGTACTAATAAAATAATCAAGTTATCTAGTTGCAGAGAATAGGCTATAATAGGTTCTACAATCATCCTTATAACATAGATTTTTTTTTCATACTTGACTCATTTATATAAGTAATGTTTACTAGCAGAGGCTGTGAGTCAGGCTACCTTGGTTTGTATTCTGGCTTTATTACCAACTACTTGAATATCTTGAGTATAATATTATCTACCCCATAAAGTTGTTGAAATAAACGAGATTTACAGCAAAGATTATAGGAAGCACTCGGCAACTATTAGCAGCTGCTATTACTATATTATTATTATTATTATTATTATTATTATTATTATTTAGTAATGGTAAGATATAGGGTTAGTAGCTTATTCCACTAGCTTGAGATATAACAAAACTGGACTATGGATCAGGTTCTTTCCTTGAAGAGTGGAGATAAAGGGTAAGCAAGTTCATAGGGAAGGACAAGATGAAAGTAGACAACAGAGACTTTATAGGATGGAAAGATTCCTGCTCTTCAAGTTACAATGAAAATCAACTTTTAGAAGGAAAATGGAGCTCAGCATTAAGAAATATAGAGGAGGGGGATCCAAGATGGCTGCCAACGGGACGGCAGGCTGCAAGATAGTGTGTGAGTGAGAGAAGGAAAGGAGAGTGTGGATGCGCGGGAAGTGTCTATATTTGTAAGTGAGGGGCAGCTATATTCCACAGGACTGTTGGGGGCTGCCGATGGGGCTCCCCTGGCCGGGCAGCCTCTAGTGCTGCTGAAATCTCTCCTGGAGCGGCCGGCTCTGCGGCAGAGACCATGCCATCTTGAAGGGGAGACTGGCGGTGATCTGAAGCCCAACCTCACCTTCAACCCGGGAGACCTCAGATACCTCCCGGGACCTACAGCCACACCAGCCAGGGAACAGCTGCCTCAGCTGCGAACCCAGGAAAACCAAAACTCCATCCTCTCTGACCACGGGCGCCTAGAAAGTCTGTACAGGAGACGACAAAGCAGCGCGAATATGCGGACGAGCCCTGTGCCTTCTCACAGAGCAGATAGAAGGAACAGCTGAATCGATTACATCCACCAGAATTGGTGAATTAAATATAGCTGTTGAGGCAATGGGTGGACAGAAAGGTCAGATATCACCTAGGGAAAGGTGAGAGGTGGGATCCAGTCTGGAGGGAGAAACGTGTGCAAAGCGCACCTAGCGGGAAATAGAGTTTCAGAGGAAGACTGCGCCCCACGAAATCCGCGGCTGTTGGGGTCAGTGTACCCCTCGAATGTGGAAGGGGGCCCACGGGGCTACTGGAAGAAGGGGACTATAGAAATTAACCCACAGCAGGGCTGGGCCCAGAAAGGCAGCCTAGAGTTCTATCACTATACCGGCTACCGAGTGCCAGGGGAAAAAAGAGGCGAGTCTGCGTGCATCCTGTGGCTTTTTTTGTTTTTTTCTTTTTCTTTTTAAATCCTTGCTTTTGATTGCTAAGTCCAGTATATAGGATGATCCAATTAAAAAACACTGAGAATGCAGGGGAAAGCTGTTTTTGTGGAACCTGGGTGGGATTCAGAGTAGGGAGAGACGAGCAGAAAACCAGCTCTAGGGCAGTCTATATCCCCAACCCAGTAGTGAGTGCTGCAGGGGAAGAAATCTAACCACTGGGCAGGGGAGGGGACTTTTATCACCGGATATCGATACAGAAACACTGCCACCCAGGGGTTGTATCAGAAATTGACTCTTGTGTAAATACAACTAACGGGAGGCTGAGAAACAAAGAAACCCTGATTGCCTGAAAACAGACTGCTTATGACACAGAGGAGCGGTGGAGCGCAGGGAACTTCAATACTGTGCTGTCTACATGACAGGAAACAGACCTGCCAAGCAGAACAGTAGAGAATTGAATGACCTTCACTACTTCACACTTTTACTTTTTATCTTTTACTTGAGAAAATAAATTTTTCTTTTTCTCACTGATTTTACCTTTTACGTTATATTTTTATTTTTAATTATTATTATTACTACTAGTATTTTACCTTTTTTTAGTTTTATTTTTTCTTTATCTTATTTTGGGATTAGTGTTCTACATTCTATTTTTATTTTTCCTTTAGTATTACTTTACTCTATCTCAATTTTTCCTTTATGTTAACACTCTCTTCCTCATTTCCCCTTTTGTTCTGTTTCTCTTACCTTGTTCCTGCTTTAGTTTTTCTCTATCCTCTCTCTGTACTCCCTGTTAAAAATTGATCTTACTCATATATCTAATTTCTGTTCCCCTGCTCCAAGTCCATACATACTTTTGTCTTCTCTTTCCTCACTATCCAAATTTTCTTTCTCTTCCTTTTTTTTTTCTTTTGCCTTTTTCTTTCTGTCTGGCTTGGTGTTGTTTAATTGTTGATTAATTTGAATTCGATTGCTTGTTTTTTTCTCTTTTTCTTTTTTTTTTTTTAACTTCTGTTTTTCCTCACCTCAATGATTCTCCTCTTCTACTAATAGCTTAACAAATTCCAATGACAAACTCAGGCCTATCTACTCCTATTCTCCTTTTCCAATAGTAAACGAATACATAAATAGATTAAAGAAAGGGAAAAGTATATATAGTGTGTGTATATATATACTTTAATATACATTTCTTTTTCTTTTTTTGTATTTAGTTTTCTACTTTTTTTCTTATACACTCATTCTCTATCTACCTCCTCTATGCTGAATTGTGGCTATTTCCCCATTCATTCAATGCCTTGACCTTACCTTCTGGAAATAAGCTCTGCTTCCACAGATTCCTCTGGGTGTTTGTTGTTTAAAGATTTGTAGTTTACATATTTTGGATTAGTTGTTGTATATAGTTTGCATTCATCCCTGTGTGTTTGTTGTTTGCATTTTTTTGGATTAGTTGTTTTATTGGAGTTTTCTCCCCATATGCATATATTGCCCCCCGTTCTTTTTTCTTCTCTTTCTTTTCTCTCTTACATTTTTTCCTTTCCTCAATATCATTTCTGCACTCTTTTCTATCCCCTCACTCTCTTATCTCTGGTGGACACCTTTATTTGGATTTATTAGTATCGTGAATACATTTGTCTTTGGTGCCCTGTGCGTTGTGTCTTGTTGTGTTGTAGTTTTTGCATTTAATTCAATGCAGGACAGAGAGAACTACATAACCAGACATCCAGAGAGGAGCTATCATGGGGAGACAAAGAAACAGCCCACATACAAAAAAAAGGAAGAATCACCAGAAAAGGAAGTACCTGAAATGGAGGCAAGCAATATGTCAAAAAGAATTCAGAGCAATGGTCATAAGGTCGCTGAAAAGGATGGATGACAAATTTCACATGTGTAAGAACCAAGAGGAAATGAAGAACCAAGAAGAAATGAAAAATGATATCGCTGCAATAAAGAACTCAATAGAAAGCATCAACAGTAGACTGGAGAAGCTGTGGGCCACATCAGTGAGCTAGAAGACAAGGTTGGAAAAAATACACAAGCAGAGTAGCATCTAGGACAGTGATGGCAAACCTTTGGAGCTCGGCGTGTCAGCATTTTGAAAACCCTAACTTAACTCTAGTGCCGTGTCACATATAGAAATTTTTTGATATTTGCAACCATAGTAAAACAAAGATTTATATTTTTGATATTTATTTTATATATTTCAATGCCATTTAACAAAGAAAAATCAACCAAAAAAATGAGTTTGCAGGGAACTCAGTTCGCGTGTCACCTCTGACACGCGTGTCATAGGTTTGCCATCAATGACCTAGGAAATACTTAAAAAACAGGAGGAGAGCCTAAGGGAACTTTGGGACAATACGAAATGAAACAACATTTGCATGATACGGGTCCCAGAAGGAGAGGAAACTGAGAAAGGAATAGAAAACCTGTTTGAAGAAATAATGACAGAAAACTTCCTTGATATAGGGAAGAAAAAACTCACACAACCAAGAAGCTCACAGAGTCCCAAACAAGAAGAACCCCAAAAGACCAACACAAGACACATTATAATTAAAGTGGCAAACAGCAACAACAAAGAATCTTAAAGGATGCCAGAGGGAGACAGAAAGTTACCTACTAAGGATCCCCCTTCAGACTAGAGACTGATTTCTCAACAGAAACACATCAGGCCAGAAGAGAATAATAGAATGAAATATACAAAAGTCATGCAAAGGAAGGGACTGAATCCAAGAATACTGTACCCAGTAAGGCTATCAATCAAAATTGAGGGTGAAATCAGTAGGTTCACAGACAAAATAGGACTAAGGGAGTTTATTACCACCAATGCAAGAAATGCTAAAGGGTCTTCTGTAAAAAGAAGAAATAGGAAGGGAAGAAGGAACACAGACATAAAGAATAAAAATGGCAACAAACAAATACCTATCAATAATTTGGGGTTAAATGCCCCAATCAAAAGACATAGGGTAGCTAAGTGGATAAGCAAACATGATCCATATATCTGCTGTCTACAGGAAACCCAGCTTAGAACAAAGGACTCACACAGACTGATGGTGAAGGGATGGAAAAAGGTTTTTCAGGCAAATGCAAATGAAAAAATAGCTGGGGTAGCAATACTTATATCCGACAAATCAGACCTCAAAGTGAAGGCCGTAACAAGAAATAAGGAAGGCCACTTCATAATACTGAAGGGAGAAATTTAACGAGAAGATATAACTCGGGTAAACAAATATGCACCCAATACAGGAGCACCCAAATACATAAACTTCTGGAGGATATCAAGGGAGAGACTGACAGCAATACAGTCATAGTAGGGGACTGTAATACCCCACTAACACCACTGGACAAATCCTCTAACAAAAAATCAGCAAAGAAACAGCAATCCTAAATGACTCACTAGATCAGATGGAATTGATTGACATCTTCAGAACATTTCACCCGAAAGCCACAGAATGTACAATCTTCTCAAGTGCACATGGGTCATTTTCAAAGACAGACCACATATTGGAACACAGACAAAGTCTCTTCAAATTCAAGAGATTAGAAATCATATCAATCATCTTCTCAGATCCCAAGGGAAAAAACTACAAATCAACTACCATAAAAACAATTAAATCAAATACCTGGAGGCTAAATAGCATGCTACTAATCAATGACTGTGTTACCAAAGAGATCAAAGAAGAAATAAAAAGCATCATGGCAACAAATGACAATGAAAACACAACAATCCCAAATCTGTGGGACACAGTGAAAGCAGTCTTGAGAAGGAAGTTCATAGCTCTACATGCCTATCTAAAAAACACAAGAAACAATGGTAATAAAATTATCTAAGCATACAACTCAAAGAGAGCAACAAGAAAAGCCCAGCATAAGCAGAAGGAGTGAAATAATAAAGATCAGAGCGAGGATAAATGACATAGAGACCAAAAAAAAAAAAAAAATACAAAAGATCAACAAAACCAAGAGCTGGTTCTTTGAAAGGATAAACAAGATTGATGAACCTCTAGCCAGGCTCACCAAGAAGCAAAGAGAGAGGACCCAAATAAACAAAATCAGAAATGAAACAGGTGAACTAACAACCAATCCCATAGAAATACAAACGGTTATGAAAAAATACTTTGAACAACTCTATTCCAACAAAATGGACAACCTAGATGAGATGGACATATTCTTAGAAAAATACAAGCTCCCAAAACTCAATCTGGAAAAAACAAAAAACCTGAATAGGCTGATAACTATGAAAGAAATTGAAGCAGCGATAAAAAAAATCTTTCAGCAAACAAAAGCCCTGGTGCAGACGGCTTTACAGGGGAGTTCTACCAAGCATTCAAAGAACTAAAACCTATTGTCAGACTATTCAAAAAAATTCAAGAGGAAGGCACACTTCCAAGCTCTTCCTATGAAGCCAGCATTAGCCTAATCACAAAACCAGTTAAAGACACCACAAAAAAAAAAAAAAAAAAAAAAGAGAGAGAGAACTACAGGGCAATATCCTTGATGAATAAAAATGCTAAAATCCTCAACAAAATTCTAGCAAATTGGATTCAGCATTACATTAGAAAGATCATACACCATGACCAAGTGGGATTTATTCCGGGGATGCAAGGATGGTACAGTATTCGCAAATCAATAAATATGTACATCACATAAAGAAACTGAGAGACAAAAATCACATAATCATATCAATCAATACAGAAAAAGCATTTTACAAAATCCAACACCCTTTCTTGACAAAAACTCTCAGCAAAGTGGGAATAGAGGGATCATACCTCAACATAATAAAAGCCTTATATGACAAACCTACAGCCAACATCATACTCAAGGGCAAAAACTAAACACATTTCCCCTAAGAACAGGAATAAGACAGGGATGCCCACTTTCACCACTCCTGTTCGATATAGCACTGGAAGTGCTAGCCACAGCAATCAGACAAGAAGAAGAAATAAAAGGCATCCAAATTGGAAAAGAAGAAGTAAAAATGTCCTTATTCACAGATGACATAATACTATACATAGAAAACCCCAAAGACTTCATCAAAAAACTACTAGACTTAATAAATGAATTTGGCAATATAGCAGGATACAAAATTAACACCCAGAAATCTATGGCCTTTTTATACACCAATAATGAACTCACAGAAAGAGAAACGAAAAAAAAAAAATCCCATTTACCATTGCACCAAAAAAATTAAGATACCTAGGAATAAACTTAACTAAGGATGTAAAGACCTGTACTCAGAAAACTTCAAGATATTGAAAAAAGAGACAGAGGAAGACATAAACAAATGGAAGAACATACCATGTTCATGGACTGGTAGAATCAACATCATTAAAATGTCCATACTACACAAAGCAATCTACAGATTCAATGCAATCCCCATTAATATACCAATGGCATATTTCAAAGATCTAGAACAAACTCTCCAAAAATTCATCTGGAATAAAAAAAAGACCCCAAATAGCTTCAGTAAGCCAGAGAAAGAAGATCAAAGTTGGAGGGATCAAGCTATATTACCAAACCATGGTTCTCAAAATTGCCTATTACTAACACAAGAACAGACATATAGACCAATGGAACAGAACAGAGAACCCAGAAATCGACCCGAGCCATTATGCTCAATTAATATTTGACAAAGGAGGCAAGAGCATACAATGGAGTCAAAACAGTCTCTTTAATAAATGGGTTGGGAAAATTGGACAGATACATGCACAAAAATGAAACTATTCCACCTACTTACACCATACACAAAAATAAACTCAAAATGGCTAAAGGACTTGAATGTAAGACAGGAAACCATAAAAATTCTACAAGACTCCATAGGCAGCAAAATAGCAGACATATGTTGTAGCAATATTTTTACAGACACAGCTCCTAGGGCAATGGAAACTAAGGAGAAAATAAACAAATGGGACTACATCAAAATAGAAAGCTTCTACACAGCAAAAGAAACCATCAACAAAACAACAAGAAAGCCCACTGCATGGGAGAACATATTTGCCAATGTTATTTCAGATAAGGGTTTAATCTCCAACATTTACAGAGAACTCATACAACTTAACAAAAGGAAAATAAATGATCCAATCAAAAATTGGTCAAAGGATCTAAATAGACACTTTTTGAAAGAGGACATATAGAAGGCCCAGACACATATGAAAACATGCTCAAAGTCACTAATCATCCAAGAGATGCAAATCAAAACAACAATCAGCTACCACCTCACAGCTGTCAGAATTATCAACAAATCAACAAACGACTGGTGCTGGCGAGGATGTGGAGAAAAAGGATCCCTTGTGCACTGCTAGTGGGAATGCAGACTAGTGCAGCCACTGTGGAAGACAGTATGGAGTTTCCTCAAAAAGTTAAAAATGGAACTCCCATTTGACCAAATAACCCCAGTTCTAGGACTATATCCCAAGAAACCAGAAACACCAATCAGAAAGGATACATGCACCCCTATGTTCATAGCACAATTTACAATAGCTAAGATTTGGAAACAGCATAAGTGCCCATCAGCAGATGAGTGGATTAAAAAACCGTGGTACATCTACACAGTGGAATACTATGCCGCTATAAAAAAGAAGGAACTTTTACCATTTGCAACAACATGGATGGAACTGGAGAGCATTCTGCTAAGTGAAATTAAACAGTTGGAGAAAGATAAATATCACATGATCTCACTCATATGTGGGATATAATGATCAACATAATTTGATGAACAAGAATAGATCAATCTAGAGACAAATGGTAGGGGAGGAGGGTTAGAGAGCAACTAAAGGACTTATGTGCATGCATATTAGCATAACCAATGGACACAGACATTGGGGCGGCTGGGGCATGGGTGTGGGGGCAAGGTCAATTGAGGAAAAAAGGAGACATATGTAAAACTTCAGACAATAAAAAAAAAATAGAGGAGAGGTAGAAGAAATGAGGGCAGACTATGAGAACTCAGCCTACTCAAAAGAAAGGACCAAGAAGCAGGCTAAAGATTCCTTTCCAGTTAGGCAGCTGGGAGTTGCATTTCACAGCTCTATTCTTGGAGGGTGATAACGGCCAGGAGTGGGAAGGATAGGCACTGTTCTATTTTTAATTTCCTTCCTTAAAGAGTAGAAATGGTTAGCCAAGAAAATAAGTAAAATGTTTTCCTCTTTGTTGTTTTTTACACAATTCCAATTTACTTAACAATATGAAAAGACTGAAGCCATCCTGTTTAGATAGTTTAATACAGCCAAGGGCAAAGAACATGCCTATCCTCATAGGAAGCAATCTATAATAATAAAAACATAATATATTAATAAGACTGGACAGCCCAACGATCTTCTGGACATCCTTCCGGATGATCTTCTGGAAGAAGCAGGGGCTGTGAGGGCCAAGGCAGCCACTGCAGCTGCAAGGGCCAAGCCCCTTGCATGAATTTTGTGCATCGGGCCTCTAATCCTATCTAATAATAGACAAACAGGGTAATTGACCATACCTTCGCTATGCCTCCCATTGGCTAATCAGCACGATATGCAAATTAACTGCCAACAAAGATGGCAGTTAATTTGCATATGGCCCGAAGCTGTGGAGCAAAGACTGAAGGTGGCTCCGGCTGGAGCAGCGAGGGCTTTGAAGGCGGCTCCGGCCGGAGCCAAGGCCTGGGTCCCAGGTGCTGGAGGAAAACTGGTGCTGGCAGCAAGGGGAAGGGAAGGCCTATTGCATGAATCTTTTCGTAGGCCTCTAGTCTACTATAATAGTCATGACTATATTCTGTTTTGGAATACTACTTATCAAGAAATGATACTTAAGTGTATTTGAAATTCCAACTTACCAGGAAAACTTTTGAATAAAAACTTACATAATCTAACTAAAGTATTCTCTCCTAGAAGATAATCCACTAGTTTTTAGACACAGTTCTGTTACTAATGACCTATTTATCTCTTATTCTGAAGATTTTAATCTGTAAAACAAGAATATTAAATGAGTTTAGCTTAAATCTCCTTTGAGCTACTGTTTTAAATATTTAAAATTCAAAAGCATTGATAAAAAATGTTTATACCCCTATAATTTCAGATTATTATATTCAGCAAATGAAATCTAGTTTTTCCTTCAAAATTAATGAAATGTCAAAGTGATAAAGTTTGTGTGTATGTGTGTTGAGGGAGCGGGACAGAAGTTATTAGAATCTTTTATAATAATTATTCATGGTTTCACCTAACACTACTCTAAGAGTAGGTCCTAAAAACACTCATAATACGTTTTAAGTTACATATCCTACTAATAACTTTTAAGTAATTCTTAAAATGTTTTTTTTAAACTAATACACAATACCATTTACATTAGTACCTAAGAAACAAAATACTTAGTTAAAAATTAAACAAATATGCACAAAATTTGTAAGGAAAACTACACAACTCAGGTGAATTTAATCAACTAAATAAAAGGAGAGATATTTCCAGGATAGAAAGACACAATATTATCAAAATGTTGGTTCTTCCCAATTTGATATCTAGATTTAATGCAATCTCGATCAAAATCCCAGCAGGTCATTTTATGGATATTGACAAACTGATTCTAAAGTTTATATGGAGAAGCAAAAGATCCAGAATAGCCAAAATAAAATTGAAGAATAGCAAAGTTGGAGGATTAATCTATCTATCTTCAAGTTTTACTATAAAGCTAAAGTAATGAGGACACTGTTCTATTGTGAAAGAATAAATAGATCAATGGAACAGAATACAGAGCCCTGACATAGGCCCACATAAATATAGTCAATTGATCTTAAACAAAGGAACAAAGGCAATACAATGGGGCAAAGGTAGTCTCTTCAACAGATGATGCTAGACCTGGACATCTGCCGGGAGCCGGTCCATCCTTGCTGTTTCAAAGGACCTGGCATATATAGCATACTGTTCTTAAAGTGTTTGCTCACCTTCTTGGCACTATGTGTTTTAACCAAGGTCTCCTCTCTGAGAAAGGTTGTTTCCCCAGGTAGGGATTTTCCCCTGAAGTTAGGGAGGGAATAAAACCCCTCAACTAAGTGCCAGGCGGGTAATTAATCACTTTAACAACGAACAATCATGCTTAAGCTACATAATCTTTACTCCCTGGAATGGAGATAAGAAACGCCCTAACCTTTGTAATAGAGATTGATGGGATTGAATCAACTGGTATAAATACAGTTGTAACAAGACAGAAAGAGACAGAACTTAGAACACAGAACTTAGGAGACAGAGCTTAGAAGAGAATTCAGAAGACAGAACCTACACGGAGCCTGGAGGCGGAGCCTGGAGAGAGCATGGCTGGGGATCCTGGACTGAACCGACTGCGGAGATTGGCAGGAGAGCCTGACTGGAACCTGGTGACTGAGCCTGGCTGGAGAGCCTGGACGGAGCCTGGCTGGAGAACCTAGCAAGACAACATGGACACAGAACCTGGCTGGAGATCTGAAGCAGAACCTCTCTGGAGATCCAGACCAGAACTTGGCTGGAGATCCTGGCTAGAGATCCTGGCTAGGCTGCTGATCAACTGAACACTGTCTCCGTGTCATTCCTTCTTCGCCGACTCCGTCCACACCTTTGGGGACCCCTGGACCTGCTGGGGTTGGACCCCGGCAGACATCCACATGAAAAATAATGAATCTAGACACAGACCTTATAACTTTCATGAATAGTAACTCAAAATGGACCACAGACCTAAACATAAAATGCAAAATTATAAAACTTCTAGAATATAAGATAGGATAATACTTAGATGACTTGGGTATGGTGATACCATTTTGGACAAAACACCAATAACATGATTCATGAAAGAAATAAAATTTCATTAAAATTAAAAACCTCTTCTCTGTAAAAGACAATATCAAAAAAAAATTAGAAGTCAAGACACAGACTGGGAGAAAACATTTATAAAAGACATCTGATAAATGACTATTATCCACAATATACAAAGAACTCTTAAAACTCAACAAGAAAACAAGCAACTCGACTGAAAAAATGGGCCAAAAATCTTAATGGACAGACACCTCACCAAAGAAGATATACAGATGGCAAAAAAGATTATAAAAAGATGCTCCACATCATATGACATCAGGGAAATGCAAATTGAAACAACAATGAGATGCTGCCGTACACTTATTAGCAGGGCCAAAATCTGGAACCCTGACCACAAATACTGGTGAAGATGAGCAACAGGAATATTCATAAATTGCTGGTGGGAATAAGAAATGGTACAGCCATTTTGGAAGACAGTTTGGCTGTATCTTATAAAACTAAACATACTCTTATCATATGTTCCAGCAATAGTGCTCCTTGGTATTTTTACCCAAAGGAGTTGCAAACATGTCCACACAAAAAAACCTGCACACAGATCGTTTATAGCAGCTTTATTCATAACTGACAAAACTTGGAAACAACCAAGATGTCCTTCAGTATGTGAATAGATAAATAAACTGGTACATCAGACAAGGGAATATTATTTCGCACTAATGAGCTATCAAACTATGCAAAGACATGGAGGAACCGTAAATGTATAGTACTAAGGTAAAAGCCATTCTGAGAAGACTACATGTATGATCCCAACTAGCTGATACTCTGAAAAGGCAAAACTATGAAGACAGTAAAAAGATCAGTGCTTTCCAGAGGTGGGGATCAGAGAGAGATGAGTTAGAGCTCAGAAGATTTTTAGGGCAGTGAAAATACTCTGTATGATACTACAATGATAGATATGTAATTATATGTTTGTTTAACCCATAGAATATATAACACCGAGAGTGAACTGTCAACTTTGGGTAAAAAATGTACCATTCTGGTGAGTGATATTGATATATATGTGTGGGAGCAGGGGGTATATGGAAAATGTCTATGCCTCCCTTTCAGTTTTGCTGTTAATTAAAACTGCTCTAAAAAACTGTCTTAAATTAAAAAACAAACAAGCTAACACTCCAAATTTAATTTAAAACATGATTGTTTCATTATAACACATACCTTAAACATTTACAATATCAATTACTAGTACCTGATCATTTTCTTTTTTAATCTTTAGGCATTATTACCTCTTGCTTAACATTTTCACATAACTTTTTAAAAACATATAAAGTCCAAACTCTGCTAACCAATTTTTCTGTTCCCCATCTTACTTTAATTTCTATATTAGGAACACTTACCAGATACAATACATATCCCCATTCTGGAGCTGTGAAATAAGAAAAGATTCACAGAGTTGCAAGGCTAACATAGTCTTGCCTTCTTTTTCAGTGTTACAGATGATATCAATTCCACTCTTACAATCAGTTTTCAATAAATGCTATAAGAGGAAAAGAAAAATTAGTTCATGTCATTAAAAATATCTAAAAGCTAGCGGCAATAAGTGTTTAAACATTCAGAAGAAATTAGATGTTTAGTTTTCTTCTACAAAGACAATGATGAATTGTACAGAAAATTTTTCATAGCTTCATATTTTTACTATATAGCACCTATAGTTTACAGTTACTTTTAATCTCATTAATGTTTATAACTTATAGGTAGGTAGGATCCATATTAGGAAAAGATTCTTTCATCTTGAAAAAAACAAAATAACAAACATGAAAATTTTAATTTTTAAATATTTTATTTAAAAGGCAATATCATAATGGTTCTCAGTTTTTATTTGACCTCTGTCACATCAGAAGCTCAACATAAATAATGCTTATCGCTGTCCTGGCTAGGTGGCTGAGTTGGTTGACGTATACACCGAAAGGTTGTGGGTTCAATTCCTGGTCAGGGCACATACCTAGGTTGTAGTTTCGATCCCTGGTTGGAAGGCAACTGACCCATATTTTTCACTCACATCAGTGTTTCTTTCTCTCCCCCTTCCTTTCTCTCTAAAAATCAATAAATATATCCCAGGGTGAGGATTAAAATGAATAAAATGAAACTTATTAATGTTTTGTTAATTTCATCATTTGTTAATATCAGATTTTTCAGTAGTTTGCAAACTGTGGCTCGCGAGCCACATGTGGCTCTTTGGCCCCGTGTGTGTGGCTCTTCCACAAAATACCGACTTCTGGGCATGGGCCATGAAGTTTCAATTGCACTGTACATGTGCACCCACACGTGGTATTTTGTGGAAGAGCCACACTCAAGGGGCCAAAGAGCCGCATGTGGCTCGCGAGCCACAGTTTACCAACCACTGGTCTAATTTAACATGAGCTTAAAGAATGGTGTTAAAGAGAACACATCTAAATAATTTAATCTGAAAACCTTTGGTATTACTATAAAAAGGAATTTAACAAGATTCGGCTATATTTTTCCCTATTTTTTATTAAAAGGTTAAAATGATGATAGACAAACAAACAAAATCTTAAACAATACCTCCCGGAATAGCTGTTCTTCTACAGGTGACATAAAGAGACACGTGAAGAGTGCTTGATGGAAATACAAGTCTTTGCTGATTTCTGGGTGATTTATACAAGATTTAATAAGAGCCATTGCTTCGGGTATGCGTTCACAAGCAATTAGGTATCTGGCACGTAGTTCAAAGAATAGTGGATTTTCCGAACTTAAGTATTTGTTCACTGTATTAAATAGAGAACAGACTCATATTACTCTCAAGAAAGGATTCTCTCAAACTCTTGATTGTTGCTTGAAACTTTATCACTAACATGTGGCATTTAATTAGATTAACTAGTTATTTAATTAAATAGCATTTTCTTAGTAAGAGTTTATTTGTGAAAAAAGATATACAATTATATGATTGGAAAAATGGAAATAAAAGTGACAACAAAACAGTGCTCAAGAAATACCTGTTGATTTCTTCTCAGTCTAAAAAGTAAAAAACCTGAAATATTTATTTTTCAGTTCACTAATGTTAAAATGTTTCAAATAACATGGGGTATGTAATTTCTAGTCTAAGATTATGTACTGTGATCTTAGTGCTCAATATTTTCATTACTGATTAATTATAGAGAAATAAATCTGAATTAATGAAAAAGTTAAGTCATGAAAGAAATATATTTTATTACTTGTCAACAAAAGATTAAGCCAAAAGGAATGCTTATTAATATGTGCTCATGTATCACTAAGAATAACTACTAACAAATACTTGGTTTTACACAATTAAAAAGTATGCAAACACCTTTATCTACTAAGTTTATTTAGACCTAAAAACATCCTTATGATAGTTATCATAGTATTTGTTTTACAGATCACAAAACTGAGTCTCAGAGAGGTCAAATGACTTGCCCAAAGACACAAGTTAAGTGGCAAAGCAGGAACTAGAACACATATATCCTATTGGACCCCGAGTATTTTAATTAGTTATGTGTTTAATCATTAGCTTCTAAAATACTTATGAGTGATGTTTTATTTGGGTGCCAACATTTGCCTTGCAGTTCTGTTTCCAACATATGATCAACAGACACTCATCTGTTCACTTAATGCAAAGATAAACCTCACACTAGTTTTTACCCTAATGATCACCAACCAGAGAAGAGTCATTCATATTAATGAGGCGCTAGAGCAGCTTTTCCCAGAGTGAGGTATGTCACTGTAAGTATTAAAGGACTATGTGTGAAGAACTATATATACATATATTAAGGCCATCAGACTTCAAAGCAACTCATGTTTGTTCTTGCTCCTACTCAGAGAAGCCTAAAAGCTCTCCTAAAAGCCCTAACTTTTCACTCCTTTGGAAGCTCTGTCTTGTCTATCTCCTACCAGCTCTTGCCTCATTCCCTAGTCTCCTCATAGTTTCCTTCAGCTAGTCACCTTTGCCTTACCTGTATTTGACTCTACCTTTCCTCAGCCATCCAACTCTTCCTCCTCAGTTCCAGCTGCTTCCGTTCTTTTATTCCTTCTCCAGACCCTCATACCAAGTTCGTCTCATTTGTATCCCTTGGGTATATAACACTGTCACATATATATTTCAGCCCTTTCCTCCTATTTTGTCTTATCTCCCATTTCATCCCACTGCTTTGCGCTACTTCTTCTGGCCTTACTTTCATCTTCTTTCACATCTCTGCCATCGGCCTCCACACTTGTATCTGGTTGGCTTGCTCTTAAGCCCAAGAAATCACAGCTCCTCCTCCACTCAACTCTACCCACAACCCAGCCCTACCATCACCCCTTAACCTGGGACAAATGGACAGATCCTAACCCACAGAGCACAATCTGTGGTATGAAGTGTCTTTCTCACCAGACCAAGGTCTGAATTGTTCCAGAGCGAGGAGTTCTTGTCTTTTCCTTTTGGCAATCTTAAAATTGTACTCCTTAGGCTCTCTCCATACATTCAAATGTTTTTCACAGTTTTGTGTTTATTCACTACTGCTCAGCTCTACATTCTAAGCTTTGGTGATCAGCTGTGGCTTAGGAATAATATGTGAGAAGCAGTTGGCAGAGCCTCCTTCCTCAAAAGAAAATTCTGGCCCACAGGAACCACTGTACATCTAGGTTTAAGAGGAGGTGATGTCAAAGAAGTATGCAGGCAGTAAAGGGATGAGGGAAAATTCAACTTCTATTAATGGATGAAGTGTGGGAAATACTGCTCTACAGTATTTGGAATTGAAATTTAGTCACTCATTCACTTATACAGTCATCATGTGATCATTCATTCAATCAACATATATTAAGCACCTACTCTCTACCAGGCACTGGGCTAGGTGTGGGATATACAGTAATAGTGATAAAAATTGGATGAACTCTCACAGCTGCTTCTGTATAAGGGAGATCTCAAGTTCTTAAGCAGGATATTTTGTTTTAAAAGGGTTTGGCAACTTAAATAGATATTTAAACTATAACTGCAGTGACAAAAGCAAATGAACTCTCTGTAAGTAACATCTGGACAGTAAATATGTTAATTCCCATTAGAATGGGAAATTACTAGAAATAAATGTATCCAAGTCTAGTGTCAAAAATCACTCTTAGGGCACGTTAGTACAACAAATTAAACACATTTCATGTAAAAATACATAATTCTTACTCAATATTATAAAATAAAGAAAAATCACTAATACTGCTCTAGTGAGATAATGAAATTGTGTTTGCTTCTCACAAATGTTGGTTTTGATTTTGAGTTTCCTGAAGTACCTATCTCTTGAGATGCTGGCTGGGCTTTAAGAACAGCTTGCAACACTGGATCTTCCCATGGGCCACCATCTCTAATGATTCGAGTCACCAGTTCCAGATTCACATTTCCATATCTGCGGAGGTGATTCTGGCATTCCTAGGAGAGAAAAATCATTTTTCGCTTTATGAATTTAAAGGGGTTAAAAATTAAACCTGATCATTATTGTGAATAAAATGACTGATGGCCAATGAGGCAGTTATTAAATTATAAAAGAGAAAGGGTTGTTAAGTAACCTATGTAGGGTGTCAAAACCCATTAGTACACAAGTTAACTTTAATGTCAAAGGTTACACAGTTTGTACATAACTGGACTTAGGAAATCCCATTATAATGGGGATGAAGTGTAACCTAAGGAAAAAACTTAAGGAATGAATTATTTCTAGGAAGAAAATCACATTGCTAAAATGTAAGAAAAAAACTTAATGGATGCATCATTTCTAGGAAAACCACCAGGTTGCAAAAACCAAATGGAAACACAGGATGCATCATTTCTAGGAAAAGAACCAGGTTGCAAAAATGTAAAACTTAAATGCTTACTTAAATTTACGTGAGGGCTCACAAGGTTTCTGTTAACAAGGGCAAGCAAAAGCCTGAAAATAAGAAGGGTAGAAGGGTCCAATGCAGACTCTGGTTGACAAGTACACATAGGTGCCCTGCCCAATCCCAAATGTATTATCCTAGTTGTGGTACAAGGTTGAAAGATGAAAATTCTATTCTACTTTGTTGTGCAAGTACATTTGTAGTCTTGGGACGAAAAATGACAGGCTTAAGGAATGAATTGGACCTATAATGCTAGTATGAAGACTTTGCATTTGGTTTAAGATAAAAATGTATTGGTAAGTTGGGCATTAGTTGATAATTTGTTTATGCATATTCTATTGTTTTTTTAAGATATTTGAAATGTTTTTAGAGAATCTATTATCTCAGATTTGTGATTATAATATGAATTACGTAACAAGTAGGTTAATAAGCAATGTTTAATATTTAGGAGAACTTGGTTTACTGAATTTATAAATTTGATTTATTAGATTTAGATTTACAATATTTAATTGTTTGATTATGCTTTTCATTTTTTGTTTTGCTTTTTCATTATGCTTTTTGATTTATTTTACTTTGTCCATTGTTGTGTTTTAAAATGTTTCAGGGTATTTAATTTGGTAATTTAAAGAGATTAACTGAAGCCTCGTGGAGTTAATAAGACACTGGGGGGTAGGGGAGGCTAGGGGAAGATAAAGGGGGAAAAAAAAGGAGACGTATGTAATACTCTTTGTAATACTTTAAGCAATAAAACAAAATTAAAAAAAATAATGAGGTAGATTGTATTTCTGACTTGAGAAATGTCCACGGTGAGAAAAGCAAGTTGCAGAAATATGTGTTCCCAATTATCCCACTTTTGTAAAATAAAATAAATTTATTTTTTAAATGCATAAATTGAACTTAAGAAAAAACTAGATGTTAAAACTGGCAATGTTAAAAATTTTAATAAATTGTGCATCAATTAAAACAAACAATTGCCAGAATTTCTTTCCATGCTCCAAAAAAATAAATAAATAAAAATCCCCAGACATTAAAAAATTAGTAACAGTTATAAAACAACGCTTCAGGATAAAACAATATCCAGGGGTGGGCAATAGTAGCTTTACAGTTGTTGCATATGTGAAACACAGATTTTATTGTTGTTTTATTAATTATTGTGTTACTTATTTGTATTACAACTGTAAATCTACTTTTGCCCACCCCTGTATGTATAGTCATAGATATTAATTCCCAGATAAATCACTAAGCTACATACTCAAAGTGACAATAAACTTTGCTTTTATTAAACTGTCATATTCTTTCATCATTTGAATGTTCCAAAGTGATATCTATATGTTACTTCATATTCCTTGTTAAAATATATAAGAGGTTTTGTTTTATAAGAGAACAAGGCAATAGAAGAAATCAGATTTCAAGATGAAGAATCATTCAGTCAAAGAACTCGAAGAAAATAAGTTCACCTAAAAGTCATTTAGGACATTCCCAAATTAAAATGAGCAAACAAGCAAGCAAACAAAATCCCTATAAACAATGGACAAGTTACTTTTCCTTAACCTCTCTGTGCTACTTCAATGAACTCCTCTGCAAAAAGAATAGTAAAAACACCTCCTTCATAGGATTGTTGTGAAGATTAAATAATAAACTGTATTGAAAAGTGCTTGATATAGTACCTGGTATATGGCAAACACCTAATAAATGCTAGCTATTATTTTTTCTATATTTTTTTAACATTTTGAATAAATATTTTATTTTAGGACACCCAATTGCCTCAGCATAAAATTTATTTCTAGATTTCCATGTGACAGCATGTTAGAGCATTAAAAAAAAAATACATGCTTTTTTTAACACATGGAAGATAGTAATGACCTGTGGTAGCAGCTTCATGGTTGAAAACAGTCATCAATTTCAAACATCAAGGTAAACAAAATCCTAAATTACACTAGACACAATACTGGTGCCTCTAAAATTCAAGCTGGCTTTTGGTCCAATCAAAGCACAAGAAATAAGGTGAGCTGTAGCTTAGCTGCTAAGCCCTTGGACAACCCATCTTTCTAGCTGTATTAGGGTAAGTGAGGCACCAATCATACAGCCATTAATATTTGAACTGCACTTAGGCCAAAGTCAAGATATGGGAAAGCAGGTCTACTGCTAATTTCCTAAACTTGGCTGAAAATAAGAAACACTTGGAGGTCTTGTTAAGTAACAGATTCCCAGGCCCCAGTTGAAACCTACTGAGTCGAAATTTCTAGGGGAAAGCCCTGATGATCTATCTGTAAATCTAACAACCTTTATCCCACAGTCAATTTTGGCACACTTTTTTATTGCACCTCCTACAATTAGTGTCTACTTTCACAAATATTCATACTATAAGTTATATACTTACATTCCATCAACTCTTCTATTAAAAATTAGCAAATTAGCTTATGTTCATTTCCCTAAGATAAAAATTATAAATACAAGTTTTTTGTGTGTGTGCACTTCTTGAATCAAGTACACTGTATTTTGGAGACCACTTCTATGAGAAATAGCTCAGGATAGGCAATAAAGATTAAATAAACATTCTGTTCTATTCAAGACACAGGCCTGGCCCTAGCCTGTTTGGCTCAGTGGATAAAGCGTTGGCCCACGGACTGAAGGGCCCTGAGTTCTATTCCAGTCAAGGGCATGTACCTCGGTTGCAGGCTCCTGGCCATGGTGGGGGGGAGAGGAGTGCATGCAGGAGGCAATCAATTGATGTGTCTCTCTCACATCAGTGTTTCTCTGTCTCTCCGTCTTCATTCCACTCTCTCTCAAAAAAAAAAAAAAAACTCAATGGAAAAAATATCCTCAGGTGAGGATTAAAAAGACACAGGCCTGGTAGGCCTGGAAAGAGAGGGGTGGGGAACAAGTGGGGCGGAAAGGGTCGGGGGGGGGGGGGGCGGGGGGCGGGAAGGGGACATCTAAAATACTTTCAACAATAAAGATAAATTTAAAAATATAAAATGAATCATTCTTGCATAATATCTAAATAAGTAAGACACAGGATGAAAAAAAACAAGTAAGTTTGTAAGTATGTTTGGGCTCCTGCTTCTTTAAATACTATGGTGACTTTTCTAGATGGTATTCAGTCTACTAGTAAAAGCCTTCAAAGTGAAAAAGGAAGCACCAAAATCACTACAGAATTCACAACTTATCTTTCTTAAAATATATATACATATTGTGGTGTGTGTTTTAGAACGTTTAATTAAGTAAAGATTTAGACCTGCATATTAACCTAATCCTTTACTAAGTCATCTGTCTATTGTCATTAATACCACTGCACTGTCCTAAATACAGAGGTGGGCAAAAGTAGATTAACAGTTGTTCATGTAGAAAAAGACAATAAATAAGAAAAAACTATTTCATGGACTCACAACTGTAGACCCACTTTTGTCCACCCCATATAATTCCCTCAAAAACTTTTATTCAACCTTATGTCATAGCAAAGTTAGAGAGAAAACACAACTCCTTCCCTCACTCTTCTTTTGGAATCTATGTGGCGTGGGCTTAATGTTTTATTTTAGAAGATTTTTCTTCCATGAACTCGTTCCCACTTTGCTGAACTCTAGTTGGCCACGAGAACATGTCTGTGAAGCTGCAGATCAGTGTTCTGGCTATTCTGCATACTTGATCTGAACCCTTCGCCAACTTATCACAGGATGAAAGTCTTAACGCCCCAACTTCATGACCTCTGGACTTACCTACCTACTCATTCGTCTATTACACATCATGAAATACTTCTTTGTCTAATCTGGTGTATTCCATGTCTCTCAAACTCATCTTGTACTTTCTTGCCTATGCTTTTTCTCATAGCACGCTCTTTTTCCTACAACTTCATATGAACCTATCTAAATCCTTTCCTAACTATCTTTCCACAATCCTACATGGGTAAGATATCACAATCTGGAAATTCCTGGTTTTAGGTATTACTTGTATTTATATTTGTGTTTGGAATCAAATATAAAACTCAACTTCTTCTGTTGATCCTAATGTCCTGGTCTGCGTCCTCCTTGCCACTTCTACAGGCTTATCCTCTTTTCTGGGCTTTTATCTGCATTCACTCAGATAACCACATTAAAGTTTCTCCCTCTCCCCAATAAGGCAGTTTTAAAGAATGCTGGGTTGAGTGTAGGTCCTTGTTCTACTTCTGAAAACCTCAACTACATTGGAGCTTAATTTTCTGTTATGTAAAGTAAGGAATTATTGTATTAAACAATTTCTAAGATGATTCCCAGTCTTGAAATTATAAAAATTCCATAAATACCTAGCAATTAGACATATTTGATTTTTTAAAATAACTAGAATCATGTACTTAGTGAACTATTTAACATATCCCTTATAAGAGTTGAAAAAAAAAGATTATTTAAATTATGTAATTGGTTACCTATTTAATAAACATAATTACATATTTTTTAAAATTTAGGTAAAAAATGTGAATGTTACTTAAATTTGCAATCAGAGTTTTATCTAAGGGGAAAGACAATCATAAATATTGTAAAACCATCAACTGAGAACATAGTCAAATTTCTTTTTTTTTTTAAAATATATTTTATTGATTTTTTACAGAGAGGAAGGGAGAGAGATAGAGTTAGAAACATCGATGAGAGAGAAACATTGATCAGCTGCCTCCTGCACATCTCCTATTGGGGATGTGCCCGCAACCCAGGTATATGCCCTTGACCGGAATCGAACCTGGGACCTTTCAGTCCGCAGGCCAACGCTCTATCCACTGAGCCAAACCGGTTTCAGCAGCATAGTCAAATTTCAAAATTAATTTGTAGTTGCTATTCTAATGAAAGCACATGCACCCATTAACATTTTAAAATAAGTAATGAAATCATATGACCAACAGAGAAGTACTATTGTTATAGTTCTAACTTGTAAGGCAAACCTGAAGCAGAATTAAGGTGTATGCAAGATTTCAGCAAAGATTCCTACACAGAGAAATAAATACAAAATCTGATTCAGCAGAAAGAGCAGCAGAGTCAGTCAAGAGGACAAGTGACTACTGGCTATGCTACAAATTGGGCAAGTTACTTAATCTCCAATAAAT
This sequence comes from Myotis daubentonii, assembly GCF_963259705.1. Taxonomy (NCBI): domain Eukaryota; kingdom Metazoa; phylum Chordata; class Mammalia; order Chiroptera; family Vespertilionidae; genus Myotis; species Myotis daubentonii. The sequence continues at coordinate 88,425,060 of NC_081842.1, forward strand.
GTTGATAAATAAACAAATGAATCTCTCTGGTCCTTGGTTTCATCATTTATTTAAAAATTAGATTGGAATTACTGCCCTCTACAGTTCTTTAAAGATAAATTTTCTATGACCTAATATTTTATCTGGTGAAATATAAACTATTCCAAGCACAACCATGCTAAAATTCTAGTTGTTATGTATTAGGACACTCTACAAAACCAGCTTTCAGTGATTAGTGAATGCTTCACTAATCCATATGTGCTTTCGGAGATAGTTTCAAACTGTTAATCCTATCATTGATTTTTTTTGGCAATTACATGCCTACTCCTGACAATACAAGACGTTGCAAGATGTTCAGAATGTAAGATCTTTATGATTGGTATGAACAACTATTAATGCACACTGTGTAGTACTCTCTTTTAGAAGACTGTTGATCCGTGTACATTGACCTTTCCAGAAAGATAGAACTTATTGATGCTGACAGCCCTATCTTTTGGAGGCTTGCACTTGGTTCCTTAAGCTTAAATGTCTCAAGTTTGTTTCTTTGTGTGTTTATTTTAAATATTTATTGTTGAAAGTATTTCATGTGTCCACTTTTTGCCCCCTTTGAACCTTCACCCCCATTGCAGCCGACCCCGCCCCCCCCAGGCCTTTACCACCCTTGTGTCTGTGTCCATGGGTTATGCATATATGCATACAGGCCTCTGGTTGATTACCTCCCACCCACCTACCCTCTCCTGCCTTCCCTCCACGATTCTGCATTCTGTTCCATCTTTCCATGTCTCTGAATCTATTTCGTTCATCAGTTTCCACATATGAGTGAGATCATGGGATACTTGTTTTTCTCTGACTTATTTCACGTAGCATGATACACTCCAGGTCCCTCCATGTTGTCTCAAAGGGTAAGAGATTCTTCGTTTTTACTGCTACAGAGTACTCCATTCTGTTGATCCTAATGTCATGTCAGACATTACACGACATTTATGGTGTAAATGTACCATAACTTTTTTATCTACTCGTCTACTGATGGGCACTTGGGTTGTTTCCAGGTCTTAGCTATTGTAAATTGTGCTGTTATGAATAAAGGGGTGCATACATTCTTTCTGATTGAAGTTTCACATTTCTTAGTATATATTCCTAGAAGTGGGATCACTGGGTCAAATGGAAGTTCCATTTTAAATTTTTTGAGGTAACTCCATATTGTTTTCCATAATGACTGCACTAGTCTGCATTCCCAGCATTGGACTAGGGTTCCCTATTCTCCACATCCTCGCCAGCACTTGTCATTTGTTGATTTGTTGATGGTAGCCATTCCAACAAGTGTGAGGTAATACCTCATTGTTGTTTTAATTTGCATCTGTCTGATGATCAATGACTTTAAGCATTTTTTCATGTCTCTTAGCCATCTGTATGTCCACTTTGGAGAAGTGTCTATTTGGGTCCTTTGCCCATTTTTTAATTAGATTATTTGTCTTCCTTTTGTTAAGTTATATGAGCTCCTTATATATGTTTTAGATATTGACCCTTTATCAAATGTATCATTGCCAAATATGTTTTTCCATACACTGGGCTCCCTTTTTGTTTTGTTGATAGTTTCTTTTGCTGTGCAGATCTTTTTATTTTGATGGAGTTTTATTTTATTTATTTTCTCCTTAGTTTCCTTTACCCTAGAACCATGGTTGGCAAACCGTGGCTCACGAGTCACATGCGGCTCTTTGGCCCCTTGAGTGTGGCTCTTCCACAAAATACCATGTGCAGGCGCGCACGTACAGTGTGACTAAAACTTCGTGGCCCATGCGCAGAAGTCGGTATTTTGTGGAAGAGCCGGTATTTTGTGGCAGAGCCACACTCAAGGGGTCAAAGAGCCGCATGTGGCTCGCAAGCCGCAGTTTGCCGAGCCACAGTTTGCCGACCACTGCCCTAGAAGGTATATCCATAAACATATTGCTACAAGAAATGTCTGAGATTTTGCTGCCTATGTTCGTTTTTTCTAAGACTTTCATGGTTTCAAGACTTACATTTAAGTCTTTTATCCATTTTGAGTTTATTCTTGTGTATGGTGTAAGTTGTTGGTCTAGTTTCATTTTTTTGCATGTATCTGTCCAATCTTTCCAACACCATTTATTGAAGAAACTGTCTTCACTCCATTATATGCTCTTGCCTCCTTTGTCAAACATTAATAGAGCATAATGGCTTGGTTTGATTTCTACGTTCTCTGTTCTGTCCCATTGGTCTATATGTCTGTTCTTGTGCCAGTACCAGGCAGTTTTGAGAACTGTGGCTTTGTAATATAACTTGATGTCTGGTATTGTGATCCTCCAACTTTGTTCTTTCTCAGGATTGCTGCAGCTACCAGGTGTACCAGTTAATAACGTGGATTTTTTTCAATAGATGGAGTTACACATATCCTATATAATAAAGAAGTAATATGCAAATTGACTGTCACACCCTCTCACAAGATGGCTGTGCCCATGTTGTCACATAATGGTTGCCACAAGATGGCCGGCATGGGAGAGCAGTCGTGGGTCGATCAGGCCAGCAGGGGACGGCAGTTGGGGGGAGAACAGGCCTGCAGAGGAGGACAGTTAGGGGCGACTGGGCCTGTAGGGGAGGGCAGTTGGGCGCAACCAGGCCGGCAGGCGATGACAGTTAGGGGAGACCAGGCCAGCAGGGGACTGCAGTTGGGGGGGCCAGGCCTGTAGGGGAGGGCAGTTGGGGGCAACCAGGCTGGCAGGGGTGGAGAGTTGGGGGTGACCAGGCCTGCAGGGGAGGGCAGTTGGGGGCGACTGGGTCAGCAGGGCAGCAGTTAGGCATCGATCAGACTAGCAGGGGAGTGGTTAGGGGGAGATCAGGCTGGCAGGCAGAAGTGGTTAGGGGCAATAAGGCAGGCAGGCAGGCGAGCAGTTGGGGGCCAGAAGTCCTGGATTGTCAGAGGGATGTCCGACTGCCGGTTTAGGCCCGATCCCACTAAACTGACAGTCGGACATCCCCTGAGGGGTCCCAGATTGGAGAGGGTGCAGGCTGGGCTGAGGGACACCTCCCCCAGTGCATGAATTTCGTGCGCCGGGCCTCTAGTGTTGATATATGTGTGATTTGATATGTATGCTATTTTGTTGTATTGACAGCAAGCTTCAAAACTTCATATGTCAAATTTGCTGAAGGTGTTAACATCATAGATATTTTTACACTTAAAAATGTCGAATTTTGTGCCAAAAAAGAGCATTTGTGGGAAGTTTTAATTCATTATTTTGAAGAAAAAGTTATCGTATACTTGGGGAAGCTTATGGTGAACATGTTCCATCTCAAGATACTTGTGAACACTGGTTTAAACACTTTATTTTTTTTTATGTATATTTTATTGATTTTTTTACAGAGAGGAAGGGAGAGGGATAGAGAGTTGGAAACATCGATGAGAGAGAAACATCGATCAGCTGCCTCCTGCACACTCCCCACCAGGGATGTGCCCGCAACCAAGGTACATACCCTTGACCGGAATCGAACCTGGGACCCTTGAGTCCGCAGGCCGACACTCTATCAGCTGAGCCAAACTGGTCAGGACTGGTTTAAACACTTTAAAAGTGATGATTTCAATGTGAAAGACAAAAAATGTCCAGGTCAACTGAAAAAGTTTGAAGACCAACAACTACAAGCATTATTGGATGAAGATGTGTGTCAAACTCAAAAACAACTTGCAGAAGATTAAACGTTGCTCATCAAACAATTTGATTGTTTATAAGCAATGGGAAAGATTTTAAAGGAAGGAAAATGGGTGCTACTACATCAACTGAACGAAAGACATACGGAAAACTGAAAAGTCATCAGTAAAATTTTGCTTCAATGGCATGAAAGAAAGTCTCTTTTGCATCGAATTGTGACTGGTGATGAAAAGTGAATTATTTTGAGAATCCCAAATGCACAAAATCATGGGTTGATCCAGGTCAACCATCAACATCGACTGCAAGGCCAAATGCTTCAGAAAGAAGACAATGCTCTGAGTTTGGTGGGATCAGGAAGGTATGGTGTATTATGAGCTTCTAAAATCAGGTGAAACCATTAATACTGGTTGTTACCAACAACAAATAATCTATTTGAACCACGCTTTGATTGTAAAACGACAAGAATGGGCCAGAAGACACGACAAAGTAATTTTGCTTCCTGATAACCCAGTATCATACACTTCAAAACCAGTTAAATACATGTTAAAAGATCTTGCCTGAGAAGTATTCACCTGCCGTATTCACCAGACCTTGTTCCTTCAGGTTACCACTTGTTCCGATCGATGGCACACGCACTTTCTAAGCAGCACTTCAAAACGTACAAAGTGGAAAATTGGGTCTCTAAATAGTTTGCCTCAAAACAAGAAATGTTCTATTGGACGGTATCCACAAATTACCTGAAAGATGGGGAAAATGTGTAGCTAGTGATGGACATTACTTTGAATAAAGCACTTTTGATGTATCTCTTGAAGTTATCGTGTTTTCTTTAATTACAAAATCCACAGTATTAACTGGTACACCTGGTATTGGGGTCTTTTTTGGTTCCATATAAATTTTTGGGGATTTTGTTCTAGGTCTGAGAAATGTACTGTTGATATTACCAATCCATGAACACAGTGTATTCTTCCACTTGTTTATATCTTCCTCTATCTCTTTTTTCAACATCCTGAAGTTTTCAAAGTACAAGGCTTTTGACTCCTTGTTTAAGTTTATTCCTAAGTATCTTAATTTTGTTGTTGCAGTGGAAAATAGGATTGTTTGTTAAGTTTCTCTTTCTGAGAGTTCATTATTGGTGTATAAAAAAAGCCATCGACTAGAGCATTTAATCCATTTACATATAAGTTTATTATTGACTAGAGGCCCACTGCACAAAATTTGTGCACGGTGGGGGGGGGGTGTGCCTCAGCCCGGCCTGCACCCTCTCCAAATCAGGACCCCTTGCAGGATGTTTGACTGCCAGGAATTGGGCCAAAGCCTCTCGCAATCCGGGACCACTGGCTCCTAACTGCTCACCTGCCTGTCGGCCTGACTGCCCCTAACTGCCACTGCCTCAGCCCCGGCCACCATGGCTTCGTGCAGAAGGACATCCAGATGGATGTCCGGAAGACCTCTGTTCTAATTAGCATATTACCCTTTTATTAGTATTGATTATATCACATAAGCTTTAAGGTAGAATTGCATTAGTAGAAATGAAGAGACATTTTATTGAAAAATGTATATTGGTTTGATATGATTCAAATCCACTTGTTTTTGACAAAAATCAAGTCTTTAAGAATAGGATTGCTTGCCTTAACTGGTTTGGCTCAGTGGCTAGAGCATCAGCCTGAGGACTGAAGGGTCCCAGGTTCAATTCTGGTCAAGGCCACATGCCTGGGTTGCGGGCTCAATACCCAGTAGGGCACGTGCAGGAGGCAGCCGATCAATGATTCTCTCTCATCATTGATATCTCTATCTCTCTCTTCCCTTCCTCTCTGAAATAAATAAAAGTCTATTTAAAAAATAGAAGAATAAGATTGCTTTGCTATCAAAGCCAAGTAAGGTGTGTTATTTGTTGTCCCTAATGAAGTCTGAGCAGCTCAGTTGCTAAGCGACTTCTGGGTTCTTATTAAATAAAATCTATGGAAAAGCCCACCATGCATTTAGGCTATAAAGACTGAAAGTTGAGGAGGGCAGAGTGCTTCAGTGGTAGGAGACAGTGAGGGTCAGTGGCTGAGAGGAAGGGAAGACGTGGGAATGCCCAGTGCCTAGAAGTACTAGAGGGTCTGGGATATGTAAATATGCTGGGGGCAGGGTCAGGCCCTGCGCTCCAAGAGTTCAGGTCCAGAGGGAGGGCAGGTGTTCGGTTCCAGGGAATCCCCTTTCTGCAAGGCTCCTCCTCCTCCTCCTCCCCTAACTCCTTAACCTGTCCATTTGGATAAAGGGGATGGGAAGCAGGAACGCAATGCCTGGGCAGGATGTCCCTCTGTCCTGGATCTCTCCCGGGTGGCGGAGGGGTGTTTGTATTGGTTTAATTGATTCTTCTTACACGTTGAAGGAGGTGGCAGGGGAGTGTCTGTCAGACATGGTTTCCTTCTGCTTGCTCACCAGAGCTGCCCCACGTGATGCCTTTTCCCTTCCTTTCCGGCTGCCCCTAGCTAATGCGCATGAGATCACCAGGGAGAAACTGGGGCCTCCGTTGTATTGCGTGGAGATTGCACTCCACAGGAACCTGCCTGATCCAAGGAGGGTTGGGGTCATTCACTGCCGGAAAGGCTCGATTTAAACCAAGCCGCTGCTTGCCACCACTTAGATAGGCTGTTTGCAGAGGGTTGGTTTCTCATCCCTTCTGCCTGTTTCCTTGGAAACCACAAACTCAAGATAGCAGAGCTGGGGCCACATGCTTCTCAGCACCATGTTTCCTCAGTCAGCTGCTGAATTTACTTGAAGGATATAGAATAATTTTTAAACAATATTAAAGTGTGTACAATTAGGTTAAAGCATTATGCAATTGTTTCTTATTAATTTGTACGACTGAGGGTCCTGAGTGTTTGAGGATGTCAGCTCTCACAGAGCACTGTGATTTTAACTGTTGAATTTTTTTTAATTAAATCTTTATTGTTCAGATTATTACATTTGTTCCTCTTTTTCCCCCCCATAACTCCCCTCCTCCCAGTTCCCACCCCACCCTCAGCCCTCACTCCCCACCCACTGTCCTCATCCATAGGTGCACGATTTTGGTCCAGTCTCTTCCCGCATCCCCCGCACCTCTTCCCCCCCCCCAAGAATAGTCAGTCCATTCCCTTTCTATGTCCCTGATTCTATTATAATCACCAGTTCATTCTGTTCATCAGATTATTTATTCACTTGATTCTTAGATTCACTTGTGGATAGATGCGTATTTGTTGTTCATAATTTGTATCTTTACCTTTTTCTTCTTCTTCCTCTTCTTAAAGGATACCTTTCAGCATTTCATATAATCCTGGTTTGGTGGTGATGAACTCCTTTAGCTTTTCCTTATCTGTGAAGCTCTTTATCTGACCTTCAATTCTGAATGATAGCTTTGCTGGATAATGTAATCTTGGTTGTAGGTTCTTGGTATTCATCACTTTGAATATTTCTTGCCACTCCCTTCTGGCCTGCAAAGTCTCTGTTGAGAAATCAGCTGACAGTCGTATGGGTATTCCCTTGTAGGTAACTGAGTTTCTTTCTCTTGCTGCTTTTAAGATTCTCTCTTTGTCTTTTGCTCTTGGCATTTTAATTATGATGTGTCTTGGTGTGGTCCTCTTTGGATTCCTTTTGTTTGGGGTTCTCTGTGCTTCCTGGACCTGTAAGTCTATTTCTTTCACCAGGTGGGGGAAGTTTTCTGTCATGATTTCTTCAAATAGGTTTTCAATATCTTGCTCTCTCTCATCTTCTGGCACCCCTATAATTCTGATGTTGGTATGCTTAAGCTGTCCCAGAGGCTCCTTACACTATCTTCGTATTTTTGGATTCTTTTTTCATTTTGCTTTTCTGGTTGGGTGTTTTTTGCTTCTTCGCATTTCAAATCTTTGACTTGATTCTTGCACTCCTCAGGTCTGCTGTTGGGAGTCTGTATAATATTCTTTATTTCAGTCAGTGTATGCTTAATTTCTAGTTGGTTCTTTATCACAACATCGAGGGTCTCATTGGATTTCTTGAGGATCTCACTGTATTTATCAGCGGTCTCATCAGTCTTTTCGAGGGCCTTACTAAGTTTATCGGCGGCTTCTAGACAGTTCTTGAGAGACCTTAAAAGTGTGGTTTTGAACTCTATATCCTCCATTTCTGTCAGTTGTGTCCTGTTTCTTTGTCTCCGCATTTTTTATGCTTTCTTGGTGCACCCCCTAGTGGTCTTTGTGCGCAGTCTTGTTGTAGGTAAGCCTTGACTGTTGTAATACTAGGGGGGATTTGACCTCCAGGCCAACTGGCTGTGAGAATCAGCTGTGTCTGCAGTGGGAGAACTTCTGTCCTCTAGGGAGGTGCTAATCTAGCCTTTGCCTAAGGCTATCCCACAAATGCCTCTGTGCAAGGCTTGGGCAGGGCGGGTCCCAGGGGATCAACAGGGTGTGTGGAGCGAGCAGTTATGGCTGCTCTCAGTCCTGTCCCCAGAGGCTCTGCCTCTCAGAATCCCAGCAACTGCTGCAAACCTCAGAGAGAAAGCTGCCCTTGAGTTCCAACCGATGCCAGACAGTCCCGTTTCTCCCGTATGAGTCTGGGTCCCCAGAGACTCGCCCAGAACTGGAACTCAGAGCCTGAGACTCCCTCCGGATTGAAACAGACAACCGCGCCCTCAGCCGCCAGCCCACTCCGCACGCACCTCCGCACCTTTGTATTTTCCGCGCTGCACCTCCTCTGAGTCTCGGTATGCTTTTCTCTTTCCTTCTAGTTGTAGAATTTCCCCTCAGCCAGCCTTCCTGTGGTTCTGGGTGATGTCCGTTCCATCTTTTAGTTGTATTTTTGAAGTGGTTGTGTGAGGCAGCAATCTCCAGTGTTTACCTATGCCACCATCTTGGTTTCTCCTCTTAACTATTGAATTTAACCAAAGTTTCCAGTGACTCAGCTGGGCGGCCTCCACTGGGGTGGCTTCCACTGGGGGCCGCTCCACCTCAGCACAGGACAGGGATGCCGAGAGCCTGTTCACGACCCCTGGCCAGGCGGTCTCCGGGCTAGGCGGTGCCACGGGCCCCTGCGTGCCCCCGCCGGGGGCCACTTCCATCGGGGGCTGCTCCCAGGCCATACCTGACCCGGTTGTGACTATTACATGCACCTCAGGTCTGTGCTGGTCATGACTGCTAAGGCATCCAGGCTAATTAGCATATCCCTCAATTATTATATAGGATAGGTAATTATTCATTGCCATTTAATTCTATATGCCTAAGTTTTTCTCTCCTTTTGTTATTACAGGAGTCCATTTACTTTTTCTTATATTAGTAGCTTGGTGGTGATGAACTCTTTTAGACTATTTTTGTTTGGGAGACTCTTTGTTTCACCATCTATTTTGAATGATAGCTTTGCCGGATATAGCAATCTTGGATTCAGATCCTTGCTTTTCATTACCTTAAGTACTTTATGCCATTCCCTTCTGGCCTGTAGAATCTCTGATAATAAATCAGAAGACAGCCTTGGGAGCTCCTTTGTAGGTAACACTTTGCTTTTCTCGTGCTACCTTTAAGATTCTCTCTTTGTCTTCAATTTTTGGCACTTTAATTATGTGTCTGTGCATGGTTCTGTTTAAGTTCTTTTTGTTTGGGACTCTCTGTGCCTCCTAAACTTGTGTGACTTTTTCCTTCACCAGATTACAGAAGTTTGTCATTATTTCTTCATATATGTTCTCTATCCCTTGATCACCTTCTGCCTCTTTTGGCACAATTATGCGAATATTATTGTTTCATGTTGTCCCTCAGCTCCCTTAAGCTGTCCTCGTTTTTTAATTGTTTTTTCTTTTTTGTTCGCTGGTTGATTTTTTCTACCATCTTCCAATATGCTGATCTGATCCTCAGCTTCCCCTAATCTGCTATGTATTCCTTCCAATATATTCTTTATTTGTGCTGTGTCATTCTTTATGACTGTTTTCATAGTTGCTACATGTTTTCTCATGCTGTCAGCATCATTGCCATCATTATTTTGAAGTCTATATCAGATAAATTTCTTATTTCCATTTCATTTATCTCTTCTTCTGGAGAATTCTCTTTCATTTGGGCATTGGTTTTTTGTCTCCAGATATTTAGCTGCTGTCTGCGGGAACCTGGCCAGCCCTTTCGTGCCTCCACCCTTCCTACCAGTCTCTATGTGGTCTTCACTTTCCATCTTTGGTTATCAGGGTTTTCTCCAGCTAGTCTTCAGTTGATTTTTTAGTTGAATAATTCATTTTGACCCTGGGAACCTGTGTGTGTAGCATCCACTTATTCCACCGCCATTTTTAATCTCCCCTCAAGTAAAACTACAAAGTGTTGGAGACATAATGATGAGTCAGTCTCTACCCACCAGATCTAACAGTGCTATTGGAAAGACTATCAAACCACAGATTGAATATAGTGCGATTAGTGTTTTGATTAACAATGGAAAAATTTAAGGGAGAGAAGTAATATGCAGGCAAAATGTTGTTGAACAGACATAATACAGAACTTCTATTAGAAAAGAACATGTGGGAACACAATTTTGAAACTGATACTCACAAAATGTCTTGCTATTATGGTTGTATTCTTTAAAAGCCACAACTGCAAAGGTATTTTTGAATACCACGATTAGAACTTCACCAAATTAAGTCTTTGGGCAACTTATTCCAAGAAATCTAAGAACATGGTCCTCAGAAGGTTTTAGTAGAAAGTCAATAATTCTAAACTTCATATTGGCTAAAAAAAAAAAAAAATCTAAGAGATGTGCTGATTTATAATGCCAGGAAATATACACTCTAACTTTATAAGGTGAGGTCAACATTCCAGTGGAACAGGGTGGGAATAATTTATTTTACCTCCTCTCTCTCTCTCTCTCTCTCTCTCTCTCTCTCTCTCTCTCTTTTTAAGTATTTTTGTGAGTTCATTTGAGCCAAACTGAAGACAGTTGCCGGGAAGCACAATCTCAATGTATTGGGATAATGCTCCAGAGAATGATAATTTTTCACCTTGTTTTATACATTACATCAAAGGAAGAGAAGTGGGTTACATGAAATGCCGGGAGCCGGTCCATCCTTGCTGTTTCAAGGGCCTGGCATATATGGAATACTGTTCTTAATATGTTTGCTCACCTTCTTGGCGCTGTGTTTTAACCAAGGTCACCTCCCCGAGAAAGGTTGTTTCCCCAGGTAGGGATTTTCCCCTGAAGTTAGGGAGGGAATAAAACCTTTTAACTAAGTGCCAGGCGGGTAGTTAATCAATTTAACTACAAACAATCATGCTTAAGCTACATAATCTTTACTCCCTGGAATGGAGATAAGAAACGCCCTAACCTTTGTAATAGAGATTGACAGGATTAAAATGAACTGGTATAAATACAGATGTAACAAGACAGCAAGACACAGGGCTTGGAAGACAGGACCAAGAGAGACAGAGCCTAGGCACAGAACCTACACAGAACGGTCTCTAGGGACAGAAGAACTTCGCTGGAGAGAGCATGCCGGAGGATCCTGGAGAGGGACTGGCCTCGGAGCCTAGAGACAGAGCCTAGCGGGAGAACATGGCAAGGGATCCTGGACTGAACCTGACTACAGAGATTGGCAGGAGAACCTAACTGGAACCTGGACACTGAACCTGACTGGAGAGCCTGGACAGAACCTGGCTGGAGAACCTAGCGAGGGAACATGGCTACAGAACCTCGCTGGAGATCCGAAGCAGAACCTCTCTGGAGATCCAGACCAGAACTTGGCTGGAGATCCTGGCTAGAGATCCTGGCTAGGCTGCTGATCAACTGAACACTGTCTCCGTGTCCTTCCATCTTCGCCGACTCCGTCCACACCTTTGGGGACCCCTGGACCTGCTGGGGTTCGACCCCGGCAATGAAATCCATTAGTGATAGATTAGAGAAGCAGGAGAAGGCAAAGCAGGGAAACTCTGGGATTGGATAAAAAGTAAGATGAGAGACACATACTTCTTTTACTTAGGTGGGTACAGTATAGTTAACAGTTAACAATTAACATGATAACTAACAATGAAGGAATTTATTTAACCTCCTCTCTTGAGGCTGGTTCTTTTACTTTATATATATATATATATATATATATATATATATATATATATATTATTGATTTTTTACAGAGAGGAAGGGAGAGGGATAGAGAGTCAGAAACATCAATGAGAGAGAAACATCGATCAGCTGCCTCCTGCACACCCCCTGACTGGGGATGTGCCCGCAACCAAGGTATATGCCCTTGACCGGAATCAAACCTGGGACCCTTGAGTTTGCAGGCCGATGCTCTATCCACTGAGCCAAAACGGTCAGGGCTGGTTCTTCTACTTTTGATTATTTTATGCTCTTATGGTACAATTGCAATAAGACAGTCCTCCTGCTTGGAAGTTTATACTCCTTACCTCCCACCTTTTCCCCACTCACCTAAAGGACAAGCAGATTAAAAAAAAAAAAACTGGGTGGAGTTGCAAGAAACAAAGTTTAACTAAGACCTATTTCTAGTCTGAACAGAAAAGATTTTTCTGACTTATATATTGTCCTCAAAGGATAGAGATAGTCTTCTCTGAGGTAGAAGTAAGGCATCTAAATTACTGGTTGGCATTTCGCAGACTACTCCAAAGTCTCTTTTATTTTTCTAAATTGAAAAAACAACAACAAAAAACACTTTATAACACCAATTTTTCTCTTCATTTATAAAAGTAATATGTATATATTTTTGTTTCAAAAATAAAAACTAGAAAGGTACAAATATAAATCCATGTGTCCAACCATAATTGGGCATTAGTACTTGGATGTTCCAAAGATATTTAAAACTCTGTGTCTAAAGTAGAACTACCGTGGGAGAACCAAGATGGCGGCATAGGTTAACGCCGGAGTTTGCTGCTTTGAACAACTACTTCAAAAGTGAAACTAAAACACGGAACGGACATCACCCAGAACCACAGGAACGCTGGCTGAGTGGAAGTCCTACAACTAGGAGGAAAGAGAAACGCATACGGACACTCAGAGGAGGCGCAGTGCTGAAGTCAAATTCTGAGGTGCGGAGTGCGGGGAGCGGGCTGGCGGCGGAGGGCGCGGTTGGCGTTTTCAATCAGGAGGGAGTCGCAGACTCTGAGCTCCAGATCCGGGCGAGTCTTTAGGGACCCAGACTCAAACGGGAGAAGCGGGACTGTCTGGCTTCGGTCAGAGCGAGTGCAGCTTTCTCTCCGAGCTTTGCAGCGGGTGCTGGGACTCAGAGAGGCAGAGCCCCTGGGGACAGGACTGAGAGCCGCCATAACTGCTCTCTCTGGCCCACCCTGTTGATCCTGTGCGACCGGCCCTGCCCACGCCCTGCACAGAGGCATTTGCCGGATAGCCTCAGGCAAAGGCTAGATTAGCACCTCCCTAGAGGACAGAAGTTCTCTCACTGCTGACACAGCTGATTCTCATAGCCACTTGGCCTGGAGGTCAAACCCTCCCTGGAATTAGCTACAACAATCAAGATTTATCTATAAGACTGCGAACAAAGACCACTAGGGGGTGCACCAAGGAAGCATAACAAAATGCGGAGACAAAGAAACAGGACAAAATTGTCAATGGAAGAAATAGAGTTCAGAACCACACTTTTAAGGTCTCTCAAGAACTGTTTAGAAGCTGCCGATAAACTTAATGAGATCTACACGAAAACTAATAAGACCCTCGATCTTATATTGGGGAACCAACTAGAAATTAAGCACACACGGACTGAAATAACGAATATTATACAGACGCCCGACAGCAGACCAGAGGAGCGCAAGAATCAAGTCAATGATTTGAAATGCGAGGAAGCAAAAAACATCCAACCGGAAAAGCAAAATGAAAAAAGAATCCAAAAATGCGAGGATAGTGTAAGGAGCCTCTGGGACAGCTTCAAGCGTACCAACATCAGAATTATAGGGGTGCCAGAAGATGAGAGAGAGCAAGATATTGAAAACCTATTTGAAGAAATAATGACAGAAAACTTCCCCCACCTGGTGAAAGAAATGGACTTACAGGTCCAAGAAGCGCGGAGAACCCCAAACAAAAGGAATCCAAAGAGGACCACACCAAGACACATCATAATTAAAATGCCAAGAGCAAAAGATAAAGAGAGAATCTTAAAAACAGCAAGAGAAAGAAACTCAGTTACCTACAAGGGAATACCCATACGAGTGTCAGCTGATTTCTCAACAGAAACTTTGCAGGCCAGAAGGGAGTGGCAAGAAATATTCAAAGTGATGAATACCAACAACCTACAACCAAGATTACTTTATCCAGCAAAGCTATCATTCAGAATTGAAGGTCAGATAAAGAGCTTCACAGATAAGGAAAAGCTAAAGGAGTTCATCACCACCAAACCAGGATTATATGAAATGCTGAAAGGTATCCTTTAAGAAGAGGAAGAGGAAGAAAAAGGTAAAGATACAAATTATGAACAACAAATATGCATCTATCAACAAGTGAATCTAAGAATCAAGTGAATAAATAATCTGATGAAAAGAATGAACTGTTGATTATAATAGAATCAGGGACATAGAAAGGGAATGGACTGACTATTCTTGGTGGGGAAAGGGGTGTGGGAGATGTGGGAAGAGACTGGACAATAATCGTGCACCTATGGATGAGGACAGTGGGTGGGGAGTGAGGGCGGAGGGTGGGGCGGGAACTGGGAGGAGGGGAGTTATGGGGGGGAAAAAAAGGGAACAAATGTAATAATCTGAACAATAAAGATTTAATTAAAAAAAAATAAATAAATAAAGTAGAACTACCTTCTTTCTATATCCCACTCTTCCCCCTGTAATCACCATCCACATAGTGAATGACCCTACCCTGTGTGGTTACTTCAGTTTAGATACCCAATAATATACTTAATTCTCCTCTATCTTCCTATCCCCATCGATACTATAATCTGAGATTTTAGTTCTAGATTATTATGTATGTGCTTTTATTTAAAATGTATTTTTTCCAGAAACATTTCTGACATTGATAGAATTTTCATAATAGCCATATTAATAATAATCCACTAATTTTAACTTGGTTCCTCTGGTCAATCCTATTTCTTTTATTTTTTTTAACAACTTTCTTTGTAAATTCTTTGTTTTGATCATTTCTAAATCAGCGGTCATAATTCTTTGTTTTCCTGGTAAACGACATGTAGATGGTTTGTTTTCCAAGTATTTGGACTATTTATTTCTATTGCCCTCTCTCATAAACTATAGGGCTTGGGCAACTGTAGTAAACAATATTATTTTTTCTCTTGAAAAACTCTTTAGAAGGTATCTATTTAGGCTGGCATTTATTATAATGGAAAGTCATTGCCAGCCTGATAATATTTTTCTTTTTGTGGGAATTGTGTTTATTCTACATGAGTCCTGCATTTGTAGGAACTTCCCTTCATCCTGAAAATTGAAGATTATACCAGATATGACTACACATAACTTTGAATTGAAAATTAATTTCTAGATATCATTTCCTTCATTGATTTGTTTTTTTCTGGAGCTAATCTGCTGTTGATAGCCTTTACTACACTTTTAATTTAGTAGTTTCATCTCTATGCAATATTTACTTTCACACATTCTCTGGGGTTTTCCCTTCTTTAAAATTTCATTTCTAGTTTCATGGAAGATACCCTGAACTCAACCCCAGCAAGAAAATAACTGAATTTTTTAATTCATATTTTTTCTTTATTTTTATTGTTGACACTATTACAAATGTCCCCATCACCCCCTCCTTTTCCTGCCTCCACCCAACCCCCAATTCCCTCTTTGGCCATCACCACACTGTTATCTGTGTCTATTATCTATGCATACATATATGTTCACTGACTAATCCCTTCATCTTCTTTCATCCAGTCCCCTGTACCTTGCTCCCTCTGACAGCTGTCAGTCTGTTTCATATATCCATGCCTTGGTTTCTATTTTGTTCATCAGTTCATTAGATTCCACATGTAAGTGAGATCATATGGTATTTGTCTTTCTCTGACTAGCTATATTCACTTAGCATAATAATCTCCAGGTCCATTCACGATATTACACAAGTTAAGATCCTCTTTTTTTTAAAACTGCATAGTATTCCATTGTAAAAATGTACCATAGCTTTTTCATTCAGTTATCTACTGATGGGCATTTGGGCCATTTTTAGATCTTGGCTATTGTAAATAATGCTCATAACTGATTATTTTATAACTGTCTTATGTTACTATGTAATTGATGGTAAATGACATTCTCTTTATTCATCTTTATCTAGAATATCTAGAACTGAGAGCTGTTTTACTAATGGGTAAATAAGTCTCTCTGTGGAATCCTGAGCCCAAAGCAAAAGAGAAGGAGAAGTTTTCATTTGGTAGATCTATGGCCTATGAGGCAGTAAAGAGGCAACTACATGGGAGACAACCATACCTTTTTAAGATTCTCTCACCTCTGGGTATTGGGACAGGCTACATTTGGTTTGGGATATATCTTCATTCTCTTGATGGAAGGAATGCTCTCATGCAGAGTCATACATCCCATTTTTAATGTAGCTATAACAGTCATATCACAATTCCTGTTCTGTGGGCTCTGGTGCACACCTGCTAAACTTTCAAGAAGCACCAACAACTCTTTTCCTTTCTGGCTGCTTGAATATTAGCCTCCATCATGAACAACACCGTAACTATCTGGATAAGGAAGTTCATGACCAACAGACTATTTCAGTGGGAACAAATGATCACTGACATCCTTCACCTAAGCAGGCAACCTAAGACAGAAAATTCGTGAAAAACTGGCCAAAATGTGTAAGACCATACCAGGTGTCATCTTTGTATCTGCATTCAGAACCCATTTTAGTGGTGGCAAGACCATTTACTGGCTTTGGCATGATTTGATTCCTTGGATTATGCAAAGAAAAATGAACTCAAACACAGACTTGCAAGACATGACCAGTATGACAAGAAGAAGACCTCAAGACAACAGCAAAAGGAACACAAGAACAGAATGAGAAAAATCAAGGGGACTATAAAGGTCAATGTTGGTGCTGAAAAAAAGGGAGTTGGAGACTGGACAACAGAAAGAGTAGATTCTTCAGTGACTTTATCTGTGGTGACTGTGGAGATTTTTCATGGGAGAATTAACAAACTAAAAACTTTTTTTTTAAAAGCACCAACAAAAATGACACTGACCACACACCAAATGCCCTTCCATTTACTATTTCCTCCAGCCCCTCTTATTATACACTGATGTGTGGGTGTGAGGAGAGGAGGGCATTACTAGATAGCACTGGGAGATCCCACTTCTCTTTCTCTCTCTCTCTCAAATTCCCCTATTTAATTGCATTCAGTTAATCAAATATTGTTTGGCCCAACTCTCAATCTGGTTTGTCCAAGTTCTTGATACAGGTCTTCGTCCTTCCTATCTTTCATAAGGAATTTTTTCCTTATTTTATATTATTTTTGTAATTTCACTGGGAATCTAGAAAATGTCATTAAACTAATGGTGTCTGGAGGCCTACTGTATGAATTCAATCACAAGCCTATGGAAAATTCACCAGGGGGAAACCAAGATGGCGGCATAGGTAAACACCGGAGATTGCTGCCTCGCACAACCACTTCAAAAATACAACTAAAAGACGGAACGAACATCACCCAGAACCACAGGAAGGCTGGCTGAGGGGAAATTCTACAACTAGAAGAAAAGAGAAAAGCATACCGAGACTCAGAGGAGGTGCGGTGCGGAAGTAAAATACAAAGGTGCGGAGGTGCATGCGGAGAGGGCTGGCAGCTGAGGTGACAATTGTCTTTTTCAATTGGGAGGGAGTCTCAGGCTCTGAGTTCCAGTTCTGGGCAAGTCTCTGGGGACCCAGACTCATATGGGAGAAACGGGACTGTCTGGCATCGGTCGGAACTCTAGGGCAGCTTTCTCTTGGAGGCACACGCAGCGATTGCCGGGGCCTCTGAGGACAGGACTGAGAGCAGCCATACTGCTCGCTCTGCCCGCCCAGTTGATCCCCTGGGACTCCACCCCACCCAAGCCGTGCACGGAGGCTTTTGCTTATGAAAGGCCCGGCCCTTTGTAATCTGAAAATTACTTACCAAACTGCAGCTGCCCAAGGCCCCAGGGCAACTTGCATTGCTTTACAGCTGGCATCTGCAGGGTAGCCTCAGGCAGAGGCTAGATTAGGACCTCCTTAAATCCAAGAGCCAGTGTACCCAGTGGTCAGGGTGGGACCATCCAATTATAACTATAACACCGCAGATCCATAAGGGACGCTCTCAGGGGGCAGACTCAGTGAGCACCAAAGCCCCACTGAAGCAAGTCTTGCCCCATAAGGGTGTCTTCAGCACAGAAGTTCTCCCACTGTAGACACAGCTGATTCTCACAGCCAATTGGCCTGGAGGTCAAATCTTCCCAGTGTTACCTACAACAGTCAAGGCTTAACTACAACAAGACTGAGCACAAAGCCCACAAGGGGGTGCACCAAGAGTGTCTACCTCAGGTAATTGGGGAGGGTGAGCTATCGGGCCCTATAAGACACTTAGCACAGAAAGCCACTCTATCGACACAGCGAAGCATAAAAAATGCCGAGACAAAGAAACAGGTCACAAATGACAGAAATGGAGGAAAGCAAACTACTGGATATAGAGTTCAAAACCACACTTTTAAGGTTTTTCAAGAACTTTCTAGAAACCGCCGATAAATGTAGTGAGATCCTCAAGAAATCTAGTGAGACCCTCAAGGTTGTGATAAAGAACCAACTAGAAATTAAGCATACACTGACTGAAATAAAAAATATTATACAGACTCCCAACAGCAGACCAGAGGAGCGCAAGAATCAAGTCAAAGATTTGAAATGTGAAGAAGCAAAAAACACCCAACCGGAAAAGCAAAATGAAAAAAGAATCCGAACATATGAAGATAGTGTAAGGAGCCTCTGGGACAGCTTCAAGCGTACCAACATCCAAATTATAGGGGTGCCAGAAGAGGAGAGAGAGCAAGATATTGAAAACCTATTTGAAGAAATAATGACAGAAAACTTCCCCCACCTGGTGAAAGAAATAGACTTCCAAGTCCAGGAAGTGCAGAGAACCCCAAACAAAAGGAATCCAAAGAGGACCACACCAAGACACATCATAATTAAAATGCCAAGAGCAAAAGACAAAGAGAGAATCTTAAAAGCAGCAAGAGAAAGAAACTCAGTTATCTACAAGGGAACACCCATACGACTGTCAGCTGATTTCTCAACAGAAACTTTGCAGGCCAGAAGGGAGTGGCAAGAAATATTCAAAGTGATGAATACCAACAACCTACAACCAAGATTACATTATCCAGCAAAGCTATCATTCAGAATTGAAGGTCAGATAAAGAGCTTCACAGATAAGGAAAAGCTAAAGGAGTTCATCACCACCAAACCAGTATTATATGAAATGCTGAAAGGTATCCTTTAAGAAGAGGAGGAAGAAGAAGAAAAAGGTAAAGATACAAATTATGAACAACAAATACACATCTATCAATAAGTGAATCTAAAAATAAAGTGAATAAATAATCTGATGAACAGAATGAACTGGTGATTATAATAGAATCAGGGACATAGAAAGGGAATGGACTGACTATTCTTGGGGGGGGGGGAAGAGGTGCGGGGGATGCGGGAAGAGACTGGACCAAAATCGTGCACCTATGGATGAGGACAGTGGGTGGGGAGTGAGGGCTGAGGGTGGGGTGGGAACTGGGAGGAGGGGAGTTATGGGGGGGAAAAAGAGGAACAAATGTAATAATCTGAACAATAAAGATTTAATTAAAAAAATTCACCAATGAACAGATTAAATATAATAATAGTGAGGTAAGTACATCATATTAGAAATGTGTCATCATCTTGTGTTGAGGTAAAAAAAATAATAAGTTATTGGAAACCAAGGGATAAAAATGCAAACTGTTAGAAGCCAGTGAGTGGAACATCTGGCTCTAAGATTGAAGTTTCTTCTGGGAATAAGCCAGAGGAAAATTAGAGTCAGTGGATAAGACTTAAAAATTTCTACTTGAACATCTCAGGTTTTAGATCAGAAATCAATGGAGGGCCCTAGCCGGTTTGGCTCAGTGGATAGAGCATTGGCCTGTGGACCAAATGGTCCCGGGTTCAATTCCAGTCTAGGGCATATACCTTGGTTGTAGGCTCTTCCCCAGCCTGGGCCCTGGTAAGGGCTTGGGCAGGAAGCAACCAATCAATGTGTTTCTCTTACATCTATGTTTCTCTCTGTCTTTCCCTCTCTCTTCCACTTTCCCTAAAAATCAATGAAAAAATATCCTCATGTGAAGATTAACAAATAAATAAATAAAAATAACTTATGAATTGTTTATTTTTAAAAAAGAAATCAATGGACGAACAGAATAAGCTTATAATTAAGGGCTAGGTTTTGGTTTTATTGTGAAAACAGGTAAGTCCAGGTAGTATGACATCAAAGGCCACACCCTTCACCAGACAGGCTATCAGGCCTGCCTTAAACCTTAAGTCAGATGTTTTGCTAAGAATGATGCCAAGCTGATGATCCTATGCAGCAAGTACAGTACTGTCCTCATTTCACAAATGAAGAAACAGACACAGAAACTACCCACGATGACAGCATGAGTAGCAAAGCTAGTATACTTATAGTTGGAATATGGGGACAGGGTGTGGAGGGTGGATACAGAAGGAATAATTAACTAAAAGAATATTAGTCCACTGCACACTCAGTGTGATCCAGGTACCAGCACTATAGGTATTACCTCTGAGCTTGTTAAAAATGCAGAGTCACAGGCCCCACCCCAGAACTACTGAGTCATAAACCTGCATTTTAACAAGACCCCCAAGTACATGGTAGAGGAAAAAGAGCATGATCTTAAGCTGGTATGAATCTGTATGAAAGATGGCCAGAAGGAAACCACTTGGGGAAATAGTTTACACTAGCAGTATAAATTTTTTTTTAATTTCCAAAGATGACACTCAGATGGCTATTGGATTATCAAAAGTCAGTCAAAAACTTTGGAGAATCCACAAAGCTTAATAAATGCAAGATTTTACAGCAGGGGTGGAGAATCTTTTTCTGCCAAGGGCCATTTGGATATTTATAACGTCATTTGCAGGCTATACACAATTAGCAACTTAAAAATTAGCCTATATTTGGTCAAACAATTAACTCACCCCTAGTGCCTGGGCAGGGCCAGAACAATTGATTTCTCCGGCCTTCTATGGCCCACAAGCCAGACATTACACACCCCAGTTTTAAGGGGATGTACTGCATGTGGGCCTTCCTGGGGCTCTAAGGGCACAGGCCTGGGAAGCACCAGCAGCAACAGCTGAGTTCAGAAAATGGATGACGATTATCTAGGTAAAGCTAATATGGGAACAAAAGGTGAATGAAGTCTCTCCTAGGAGGCAGGAGTTAAAAAGGCTGAAGAAAAGGGGAAGAGGCCACAGCAACACAGTTACAGAAATGGCAGAGAAATTGTAAAAAGCAACAAAAAGGAGAAAGGGTGGTGGGCTTTAGAATTTGAGTAGGAGATACAAAATCTATAAACCCTCCCTTGAGGAAATAACTATATAATGGAAACCCCGCACACAAGAAAAAAAAAAAAAAAGACTATATCCCTTCAAAATGTTATGATTTCATACATCTAAAACAAGTCATCTACTCCATGGACACTTCATTGGTTTCCATTGTCAATACACAGACCACATCTCCATGAGGAATTCCTTGATGATCCATTTAAAACTAAAATTTCCTCCCCAGTACCACTATGCCAGCATTCCCTATCTCCCTGGTCTTCATCATTTTTTGCTAAGTCATTTAAAATACTCTTAATTTACAATTTGGTTTATTGTCATTCTGTTTCCACACTAGAATTAAACTCCACAATAACAAGGTATTTCTGTTTTTGCTTACTACTGTTTGTCCCAGAGCTTCGTACCTAGCACATAGAGAGAACTCAATAAATATTTGCTGAGTAAAAGTTTAAGAATGGATTGCCAAGAACACAAGTGTCAAAGGAAAAACTAAATGGAAAATCAATGTTTTAAATACTTGAATATAGGCTCTAATTAAAATGTAAGCTCCATAACAACAGGTATTTTTACCTTTTGCTGAATATAAAAATGGATAAAGTAAAATGTTCAATGTAATGTTCCTAATTTCACTGATTGTAACATGCATTTCTTCATATTTGTACAACTCTAAAATCAGAATGTTGTATATTCAATGATATCTTAGAATCCATTGTCAACCTGGTAATGGTTGTCATATAGTTGTCATTCTGATTGAATGGACATTCAAAGACATCATGGACACTTGCAAAAGGGTATATTGGTGACTCAAAATAAAATCTGAGACTGGCAGAGTACTTTATTAAGTCTTGGGAATCAAAGATGTGGGATGTGTTTAGGGTAATTAATCCAAGTTAACAACACCTCTGAAGCAGGAGTCAAAAATTGGCTAAACAGGACCATAAAGCCAGCTTAAACTTTTTAAAGCCAAGTACCAATGACTTTAGTTCTTTTATTATTTTAGGAAATGCTACATTATCAACACTTTTCACGTCACTGAAGACAAAATGGTACAGAAAAACAGACATCAATGACTGAGTGAAAAAGCATATCTAGACTCAGATTATGAATGTGAAGATGTTTTAGATATGCCTTAGCCAATTAAGTTTGCTTATAATTTTCATGTTTTGTGTATATACCAGAGTAATTGATAATAAAAATCTATTCAATCTAAAACCTTGCTTTCAATAAATATGAAATAAAAATTCTAGGTGAAATACAGTATCGCATGATTCTTCTGTTACTCTGTGGATCTCCTTCCTAAAGGTGGACAGGAATACTAATGGTTGACCATCAGCCTTTGCGGTTAACACCACAGGAATAAATGTAAGATACTTTGTCTGAACACTTTACCCCTAGGGGGAGCTCAAAGCACATCTTCCTTTATTCCACCCCAGAGAAGTGCTAAGGACACATTAGTGAGCCACAGTACTAGGTTACTTCTTCCTAAATGGTAAAAAGATCATATGTTCTTGCCATCTACAGGAATGTTCCTGTGTATTATTTTACTCTCTTCTCTCATAGAGAATGCAAAAAAAATCTGCCTCCTATCTTGGGGAGACTATTGAGAAAATAGATGAGAAAATCAGGGTATAGACAAGGGGAAACGTGGCATGAGACACACAGCCTGAGTCTAGCTCCGGGCAGATCTTCATGGAGCTTTGAAACCAAAGCCTGCAGCAATAAAAAATGAGTATGTGTCCAGGATGTGCTTAAGAATCTACAGGGTGGTCCTAACCGGTTTGGCTCAGTGGATGGAGCATCAGTCTGCGGACTGGTTCGATTCTGGTCAAGGGCATGTACCTTGGTTGCGGGCACATCCCCAGTGGGGGGTGTGCAAGAGGCAGCTGATTGATGTTTCTCTCTCATCAATGTTTCTAACTCTCTAGCTCTCTCCCTTCCTCTCTGTAAAAAATCAATAAAATATATTTTTTTAAAAAAAGAATCTACAGGGTGGTGGTAATAGGCTCTGGTATAGCAAATGTAGAATTGGAATCCTATCTACGGACTGCTTACAAATACAGCTAAAAATCATTTTTAGAAACTTTATCCCCACCAGTATAACAGGATCTTAAGCACTGCCACCTGAGTAAATTTAAAAACTTATAAGCAATAAGTAACCAATATACTACTTTTAGGTTGAGAATAAAGGCTTGTTTTATATATAGACAAAATGTAAAATATTAAATTGTTTTACCTGGAATGATCCAAGAATATCCTTTAAGGGCTCTTCATAAAACTCATCTCTTCCAAAGAAAAGCAGCAACTCAAAGAAACTCCTAGGAAAAATAAATGAATGATAACTTTCATTGCTTCTTTGACTTTTGCCCCAATTTAAAAATATCTCAATAGATAACAGCTATGTAATCAGATATCTAGTTTTAAAATAGTTGGCTTTGAAACATTATATAGATAATTTAGGATTCATTTTATTTTTTCAGTAAAATTTTCATAGAAGTATCTTCAAGAAAATACAAAGGAATACACTTAAATTCTGGAATTACAGAATGAACACATGCCTACTAGTGTTCACACTGCAAAAAAAATGCAACAGGATACCAGGTGGTAAAATGTAGCAATACACGTGAAGATTATCTAAAATGGGCACATACTCGTAGTACAATGGGAAGCAGAAAAAATTCAAGTTAATTTTTTTTCAGAAGAATGTAAGGGATAGATAGAAACAAAAACATATTAGCGAGTCACCATGAATCTCTCAACCAACATTTATGTTACAGCAATATCACCAATTATGTATCTAATTAATGACATATGGACACTCAAACTCCAGGCTTCTCTTAATTATCATTATCCTACTGTCCAAAATCCTTATTTTCAAATAAATTATTTGGAAAATATTGTTATTAGTTTATGTGCCTTTAATAATTCATTAGCTCATACAGGAAGAAATATTATTTATTTCCTAATCATGAACATAGAAAACTATAAAATCATTATATATTACTTTGCAATCCTAAATGACAAATCCCACAAAATTTTTTAAAATATATTTTTATTGATTTCAGAAAGGAAGGGAGAGGGAGAGATAGAAACATCAATGGTAAGAGAGAATCATTGATCAGCTGCCTCCTGCGTGGCTCCTACTGGGTACCAAGCCCACAACCCTGGCATGTGCACTGAACTGGAATCAAACCGTGACCTCCAAGTTCATAGGTCAAAACTCAACCACTGAGCCATGCCAGCTGGGCACTCCCACAAAATTTTTAAATTTTGTCACGGCCTTCATTTTGAAGTCTATTTTGTCAGATATGAGTATTGCTACCCCAGCTTTTTTTCTTTTCGATTTACATGGAAATTTTTTTTTCCAACCTTTCATTCTCATTCTGTGTGAGTCTTTTGTTCTGAGGTGGGTCTCTTATAGACAGCATATAATTGGGTCATGTTTTTGTATGCATTCAGCTACCCTTGTCTTTTGATTAGAGCATGTAATCCATTTACATTTACAGTTATTAATAATAGGTACTTATTTGCCATTTTAATTCTGTATGCCTGTTTCCTTCTGTCTCTATTCTTCTCCTTACAGCATTTACTTTGGCATTTATTACAGTGCTGGTCTGGTGATGATAAACTCCTTTAGCCTTTTTTTTGTTGGGAAGCTATTTTTTCAACATCTATTCTGAATGATAGCGTTGCTGGATACAGTAATCTTGATTTCAGGTTCTTGCTTTTCATTACCTTGAATACTTCATGCCATTCCCTTCTGGCCTGTAGAATTTCTGATGAGAAATCTGATGATAGCATTATGGAAGCTCTTTTGTAGGTAACAAATTGCTTTTCTCTTGCTGCCTTTAAGATTCTCTCTTTGTCTTTAATTTTTGGCACTTTAATTATGATGTGTCTGGGCATGGGCTTGTTTGCGTTCTTCTTGCTTGGGACTCTCTGTGCCACCTGAACTTGTGTGACTTTTTCCTTCACCCCATTAGGAAAGTTTTTGGCCATTATTTCTTCAACATGTTCTCCATTCCTTGTTCACTTTCTTCCCCTTATGGCACACCTATTATGTAAATATTTTTACATTTCATATTGTTTCATAACTCCCTTAAGCTGTCCTGTTTTTTCAATTGTTGTTGTTTTTTTGTTTTTGTTTTCTGGTTGAGTGACTTTCTACCATCATCTAATAAATTCACTGATCTGATCCTCGGCTTCTCCTAATCTGCTCTGTATTTTTTTCCACTTTCTTTATTATTGCTATGTCATTCTTCATAGATACTATATCTTTTCTCATACTGTTGAGCATTTTTGCCATCATTATTCTAAACTCTATGTCTGCTATATCTCTTTTCCACTTCATTTATCTCTTTTTCTGGAGAATTCTCTTGATCTTTCATTTCAGGCTTGTTTTTTGGCTGCCTGTTTGGATTTATGTCTCTGTATTAAGTAGGTCTGCTATGAGTCCCCATCTCTTATGCAAGACAATGTCAGATGCTGTTTGTGACTGTTTGGAGCTATCAACAATCCAAAGCTTGTGGCTCTCTCTGCTGTGGTTGGGTGCCTTTGGAAAGGACCAAGATGTGCACCAGGGCCTGCTTTTCCCAATCCCTGGACCAGAAGGAGATCAGGCAAAAAAACAAAATGTTTAAATACTAAGTCATGTAAAAGATACACGAAGTTGTAGTTTTATAAACACTGTTTGCCTTTTATCAAAATTAATCACTAATAAAGATCAAAATTTTAAAATGCAAACATAACTATGAGACTGTCTTGTTTTAAAAATTATGACACTTAAGCATTACACAATAAATACAAAGACTGTTCAAAATATAGCATAGCAACTATATGCTACAAAAATATTAACTGATATTTTTATAAATTTGACTACTTAAAAATTTTAAATGTCACCAGACCAAAAAGTGTAAAAGCAGTCAAAAGCAAAATGATACACCGAGAAAGAATTTTGCTGATTTCCTTAATTAAAAAGCATATACACGTAATTTTTTTAAAAAGTCCAACAACCAGTAGGAAACTAGGAGGGAAGAAGGACTAACTTCATGGAAAACAAATGCAGGTAGATTTTCTTTTTCAAATAGGAAAAGATGTTCTAATTTACTCATAATTAAATAAGTAAAAATTTATGAAAATGAAATACCATTTTCCTTCATATTTATGAAAATGTTGATATATTCTATCATGGCTCTGATAGTTTAGTGGAGGAATGATAAATGGTACCACCTCTTTTAAGGGCAACACAGTAATAATCATCAAAATTTTAAATGCACATATACCACTTGATTTTGCAACTCTAGTTATAGAAATTAATCCTCCAAATATATATACATAAGCTCAAAGATGTATATATAAGAATATACACCCACAGATGGTTTGTAGTAGGAAAGACTGAAAATATTTTAAATGTCTACCCCAGGGGACTAGGTAAATTAATTATAATACACCTATACAATGAAATATAATGCAAATATTAATGAAATAAATTAGTGAGAAGATACTTATATCTACATGAAGAGATAAGGAAAAAAATCAAGATATCCTGCTAAGCAAAGATGCAGAAATTCATTACATTATCATTTGTATAAAGGAAGGGAGGGAGCAAAGGGCACATGTACATCCAGGGCATATTGTCAGACCATCTAGAGCAGTGGTTCTCAACCTTCTGGCCCTTTAAATACAGTTCCTCATGTTGTGACCCAACCATAAAATTATTTTCGTGGCTACTTCATAACTGTAATGTTGCTACTGTTATGAATCGTAATGTAAATATCTGATATGCAGGATGGTCTTAGGCGACCCCTGTGAAAGGGTTGTTCGACCGCCAAAAAGGTCGCGACCCACAGGTTGAGAACTGCTGATCTAGAGGATATGCAACAAATTGATAAAAGAAATTGCCTTTACATAGGAGAAACTAGAAGTCAGGGATAAAAAGAATTATGTTTCAATAATAACCCTTTTGCAATTATTTATTTTACTATCAGTAAGTATTAAAAGAAAAAACCATTAATGTGTCTCTGGAATCTTCTCCATCCCTTTTAACAAACATTAATTCACATCTATCTCATCTTTAAACTTCTAATAGGCCTTCCTAATTCCAGTCTTGCTATTTTACCCTTACCTAAAACCTATGTCTGCCACCATGATCTTCCTAAAATAATGATCTAACTACCTTCAGACTTTACAAACTACTGTTTGGATTGTACATATAAAGCAAAGACCTTTGGCGAGACACTTGTTCTGTTTGGATAACATATTATTTTAGAATATTTTAGTGAATGGCAAATATTTAAAAACTGTGATGTTTCAGATTAAATATAGATTGATTTTAGCTCTTGAAAAACAAGAATCCCTGTAACACAGGGCTTGCATCTCTCCATCGCAAATAAGCTGAGTGGCTACAGGGAATGAACCTCCTTTCCAATTTGCCGGTCTCCATCCGCCTCTCCAACACAGTGCCTGTTTGATTTATTTATTAATTATATTGCCTTCCAATTCTATTTAGGTATATAAGACCACTGATCTAAAGCAGAAAATTCAAATTGCTTATCATGACAAAAAACCTTTTTGTCTGATCCAAAACTGCTCTTAAACAAATATCTTTTACCACAAATTCCATGCTCTTCAATTACAACACACTTTTCATTCCCTAAAACTCCCATGATTTTAAGGTCTTTGGATATGTTGCTTCCTCAAGACCTGTTTATATACTTTCACCTAAGAACTTGGCCTAAAATTCCCTTCCTTCTCTCTAAACAAATAAATGGTTGATTCTTCTGCACCAAAATTTGCATATATCCCTGTTCTAACATGTTGAAACATGAAGGTGTTAAATTTGCACTAATTATTATAGTTTGAATTAAAGAAGGGAGAGTTACAGAAAGTATTAGTAGAAATGTGCTGTGATAGTAAATTTAGACATCAGTATGCAGACCAACATGACTTCGTAGTGTCAAACAAAATAGCAGAATTATGTCTGCATATATAAATATGAAAGGGTAGCCAACATTTTTTCCAAAAGAGAAGTATATGCATGCCCTACTGTTAACTCTCTCAGTAACAAGGCCCAACTCCATAATTGTATTAAAATGAAAAAAGAACATGTAAAATAAGTAAAGAGTAAACAAAAACAAAACAACATGGTCTATGTAGCTCTGCCTTAGGGTAAGAGTCAGGTAAGTCAGTATTTAAGCAGCAATGAAATCCCTAAGGGGAAAAAAATCTAGATAATATGTAGAGGTAGAAACTTTATATTTCATATCTGTTCTTTTTCCTATGACTACTAATGTAAAGGATCAACTAAACTGTACAAGCTGTACAGAGGGAACTTTGGAACTACTAGCAAAATTACCTATTTATTCATCCTTGACACAGATTCTAGGGACCTTCCCCAAAATCTATTGTCAAAAATACAACAAAAAAGTTTGCAAAAGGAAATTAATCATAGCAGTATTCGTGCTATGAAGAAGAATGGAAACAACCCAAATACCTATCATTATAAGACATACTGAATAAACTCTGGTATATCTACAAAATAAAATACTATAAATTATAAACAGGAATTTGGACTATGTCTATATAACTATGGAATGATCTCCAAGATATATGTACTATTAAATGAAAAAAAGCAGAGTAACATATGTTACTCATTAATCAAAAAAAAGGGGGCATTGGGTATGGATGTACAAGGTGTCCCCCGAAAATATATACACACTGAATAATTATAAAAGCAGGGTTTATTAAAATATATTTCATGTTCAAAATGTAACAGAATCAGGTGTTAAGTGTGTATACATTTTGGGGGGGGACACCTTGTATATCTGTTAGCTGGATCTTGCTTTTCCATCCAACCAATTTCTGTCTTTTAATAGGCTTAGACCAGCGGTTCTCAACCTGTGGGTCGCGACCCCTTTGGGGGTCAAACGACCCTTTCACAGGGGTCGCCTAAGACCATTGGAAAACACATATTTTCGATGGTCTTAGGAACCAAGACACCGCTCCTCTATCTGTCTCCAGGCAGATCCGCCCACATGCAGATACGCCCACATACGAGTACCCGGCGTGATGACATCATCGCGCCAACCCCATCACATACACCCCGTACAAATACAGGTGTATGTGACAGGGTTGGCGCCATAATGTACTTATGCGGACCAGTCACACATGTGTAGAAAGCAGCTGCTGTGTTGAAAGCAACTACTCTGTTAAAAGTAGCTACTGTGTTGAAAGCAGCAGTATTGGAGGTAAAATGACACTTCATGAATTATAATTACAGGGTAAATGTAAAATCATGTACTGTAAAATCATCAACTACTGCAAAAAAAAAAAAATCTGTACCATGAGAACTTAATCTGGATGTTAATCGGTCTTTTTATATCCAGCTGTGGTTGATGTGAATACTGCCCCCTTGTGATAGTAACAGGTATGTAAAAAAAAAGCACAGAGAATGGTAAATCATAAGAAACTTTAATGAACTGTATTGACTGAACTATGCCATGTATCATCTTTTGTATTATTAAAGCTATTGTTATATATTATTTTCATTAGCAAACCATCCCATGACAATGGATCATGTAGAAAAGAACGTTAATAAAAGAAAATATAGTGAGGATTTTTTACAGTATGGTTTTACCTCAATAATTATAGGAGGAATTGAGAAACTGCAATGTGTTATTTGTTGTGAGATTCTATCAGCCGAATCTATGAAGCCGAACAAACTAAAACGCCATTTTGATAGCAAGCATCCGAGCTTTGCCGGCAAGGATACCAACTATTTTAAAAGCAAAGCTGATGGACTCAAGAAAGCCAGACTTGACACTGGTGGCAAGTACCACAAACAAAACGTAGCAGCCGTTGAAGCTTCATATTTGGTGGCACTCAGAATCGCCAGAGCTATGAAACCTCACACTATTGCTGAGGATTCACTGTTGCCAGCGGCCAAAGACATTGTTTAAGTTATGATCGGAGACAAATTTGTTACTAAATTGAGTGCAATTTCCTTATCTAATGACACTGTCCGCAGAAGAAAAGATGACATGTCTGCTGATATTCTTGATCAGGTAATCCAGGAAATTAAATCTGCTCCACTTCCAATATTTAGTATCTAGCTTGATGAATCTACAGACGTTGCAAACTGTTCACAGTTACTGGTTTACCTGAGGTATATTAATGATGGCAACTTTAAAGATGAGTTTCTTTTTTTGCAAACCTCTTGAAACGACAACTACTGCACGTGATGTATTTGACACAGTTGGTTCATTTCTAAAAGAGCATAAGATCTCTTGGGAAAAGGTTTGTGGTATTTGCACAGATGGTGCTCTGGCCATGCTAGGATGTCAATCTGGATTTCAACGTTTGGTACTGAATGAGTCACCAAAAGTCATCGGAACTCACTGAATGATTCATCGGCAAATATTAGCAACGAAGACGCTGCCACAAGAGTTACAAGAAGTAATGAAAAGCGTCATAAGTTGTGTCAATTTTGTAAAGGTGAGCACTTTAAACAGTTGACTGTTTTCACAACTGTGCAAAGAGTTGGATGCACCGAACAATGCTCTGTTATTTCACACTGAAGAGAGATGGTTGTCGAGAGGAAAAATTTTAAAATGTGTTTGAGCTTCGTGATGAACTCAAAACGTTTTTTAATCAGAAAGCAAGACTGCAGTTCGAAGCACTTTTCAGCGATAAAAGTTAACTTCAGAAAATAGCTTACTTGGTTGACATCTTTGCCATCTTGAATGAGTTAAATTTATCACTGCAAGGACCAAATGCAACATGCCTCGATTTGTCTGAAAAGATCCGATCATTCCAAATGAAACTTCAGCTTTGGCAAAAAAAAAAAATTGGATGAAAATAAAATTTACATGTTGCCTACCTTATCTGCTTTCTTTGAGGAACATGACATTGAACCAGACAAAAGGATTGCGATGGTAATTTCTGTGAAAGAACACTTGCACGTGCTTGCAGACAAAATTTCATCATACTTTCCAAATCTACCTGACACTCCATATGCACTTGGCAGAAGCCCATTCACAAAGTTGAAGATGTTCCTGAGACAGCACAAAAGGAGTTCATTGAACTTATTAAAACGATGCAGCGATAACTGATTTCTCTACAATGCCAGTTACAAAATTCTGGATCAAGTGTTTGCAGTCATATCCTGTTCTGTCTGAGACTGTGTTGCGCCTTCTTCCATTTCCAACAACATATCTTTGTGAAACAGAGTTTTCAGCTTGTTGGTTATCAAGTCTAAATACAGAAGTAGACTTGTTGTGGAAGATGATCTTCATTGTGCTCTTGCAAAGACTGCCCCCAGAATTTCTGATCTGGTGAGAAAGAAGCAATCTCAACCTTCACACTGACGTTGGCTTTTTACGCATACTGTCACAAAATGTAGCAATGTAGTTTACTGTTGTTATATTAAGACTGTTACCCATGCTGCACCATGCTTCAAGACAAAATTTCATTTATTTGTAATTAGAAATAAATATTTCACAATATGTAATTACATATTGTTTTTGTGATTAATCACTATGCTTTAATTATGTTCAATTTGTAACAATGAAAATACATCCTGCATATCAGATATTTACATTACGATTCATAACAGTAGCAAAATTACAGTTATGAAGTAGCAATGAAAATAATTTTATGGTTGGGGGTCACCACAACATGAGGAACGGTATTAAAGGGTCGCGGCATTAGGAAGGTTGAGAACCACTGGCTTAGACCATTTACATGTAATATAATTTTTTTTATATGCCTGGGTTAAAACCTACTATCCCAATAGTTGTTTTCTATTTGTCCTACCTGTTCATTGTTCTGTTTGACCGCTTCTTCCACCTTTTATGGATTAATTTTATGATTCCATTTTATCCCCACTTTAGCTTTAAATATACCCCTCTGTATTCAATGTTTTTCATGATTCTCCTAAGGTTGACAATATACTGCATATCTTTAATAAGTCCTAGCCTACCCTCAAATAATAGCATCTGCTAATTTAGGTACAATATAATAATCTACATGCTAGTTTTTCATCAATTTTAATTTAAACTAGAGGCTCAGTACACGAAATTTGTGCACGGGAGAGGGGAAGGTCCCTCAGCCTGGCCTGCACCCTCTCCAATCCAGGACCCCTTGGAGGATGTCCGACTGCCAGTTTAGGCCTGATCACGCACTAAACTGGCAGTCAGACATCCCTCTCACAATCTAGGACCACTGGCTCCTAACCACTCACCTACTTGCCTGCCTGATCACCCCTAACCTCCTCTGCCTGCCTGCCTGATCGCACCTAACAGCCCTCCCTTGCTGGCCTGGTCACCCCCAACTGCTCTCCCCTGCCAGCCTGATTGCCCCTAACTCCCTGCCAGCCTGATCTCGCCCCTAACTGCTCTCCCCTGCTGGCCTGATCAACCCTATCTGCCTCTGCCTTGGCCCCCACCACCATGGTTTTGTCTGGAAAGAAGCTGGACGTCCGGAAGAAGGCCAGTCGGCATGGTATAATTAGCATATTACCCTTTTATTAGTATAGATAGATTATATATGATAGGATAACTTAAATGGGGGGGAAAGCCTTTTTCAGCAGGAAGAGATGCTCTTAGCAGACAAAAATACATAATCCCTATATCTGGACTGATAGCCAGCCATATGCACTACATTGCCAAATGGGTTATTAAAAAATTGAACCACTTTCTGGGGGAGAACCAAGATGGCGGCATAGGTTAACGCTGGAGTTTGCTGCTTTGAACAACTACTTCAAAAGTGAAACCAAAAAACGGAAGGGACATCACCCAGAACCACAGGAACGCTGGCTGAGTGGAAGTCCTACAACTAGGAGGAAAGAGAAACGCATGCGGACACTCAGAGGAGGCGCAGTGCTGAAGTCAAATTCTGAGGTGCGGAGTGCGCGGAGCAGGCTGGCGGCGGAGGGCGCGGTTGTTGTTTTCAATCGGGAGGGAGTCGCAGACTCTGAGCACCAGATCCGGGCGAGTCCTTAGGGACCCAGACTCAAACGGGAGAAGCGGGACTGTCTGACTTCGGTCAGAGCGAGTGCAGCTTTCTCTCCGAGCTTTGCAGCGGGTGCTGGGACTCAGAGAGGCAGAGCCCCTTGGGACAGGACTGAGAGCCGCCATAACTGCTCTCTCCGGCCCACCCTGTTGATCCTGTGCGACCCGCCCCGCCCAAGCCCTGCACAGAGGCATTTGCCGGATAGCCTCAGGCAAAGGCTAGATTAGCACCTCCCTAGAGGACAGAAGTTCTCTCACTGCTGACCCAGCTGATTCTCATAGCCACTTGGCCTGGAGGTCAAACCCTCCCTGGAATTAGCTACAACAATCAAGATTTATCTATAAGACTGCGAACAAAGACCACTAGGGGGTGCGCCAAGGAAGCATAACAAAATGCGGAGACAAAGAAACAGGACAAAATTGTCAATGGAAGAAATAGAGTTCAGAACCACACTTTTAAGGTCTCTCAAGAACGGTTTAGAAGCTGCCGATAAACTTAATGAGATCTACACGAAAACTAATAAGACCCTCGATCTTATATTAGGGAACCAACTAGAAATTAAGCATACACGGACTGAAATAACGAATATTATACAGACGCCCGACAGCAGACCAGAGGAGCGCAAGAATCAAGTCAATGATTTGAAATGCGAGGAAGCAAAAAACATCCAACCGGAAAAGCAAAATGAAAAAAGAATCCAAAAATGCGAGGATAGTGTAAGGAGCCTCTGGGACAGCTTCAAGCGTACCAACATCAGAATTATAGGGGTGCCAGAAGATGAGAGAGAGCAAGATATTGAAAACCTATTTGAAGAAATAATGACAGAAAACTTCCCCCACCTGGTGAAAGAAATGGACTTACAGGTCCAAGAAGTGCGGAGAACCCCAAACAAAAGGAATCCAAAGAGGACCACACCAAGACACATCATAATTAAAATGCCAAGAGCAAAAGATAAAGAGAGAATCTTAAAAACAGCAAGAGAAAGAAACTCAGTTACCTACAAGGGAATACCCATACGACTGTCAGCTGATTTCTCAACAGAAACTTTGCAGGCCAGAAGGGAGTGGCAAGAAATATTCAAAGTGATGAATACCAAGAACCTACAACCAAGATTACTTTATCCAGCAAAGCTATCATTCAGAATTGAAGGTCAGATAAAGAGCTTCACAGATAAGGAAACGCTAAAGGAGTTCATCACCACCAAACCAGGATTATATGAAATGCTGAAAGGTATCCTTTAAGAAGAGGAAGAGGAAGAAAAAGGTAAAGATACAAATTATGAACAACAAATATGCATCTATCAACAAGTGAATCTAAGAATCAAGTGAATAAATAATCTGATGAACAGAATGAACTGTTGATTATAATAGAATCAGGGACATAGAAAGGGGATGGACTGACTATTCTTGGGGGGGAAAGGGGTGTGGGAGATGTGGGAAGAGACTGGACAAAAATCGTGCACCTATGGATGAGGACAGTGGGTGGGGAGTGAGGGCGGAGGGTGGGGCGGGAACTGGGAGGAGGGGAGTTATGGGGGGAAAAAAAAAGGAACAAATGTAATAATCTGAACAATAAAGATTTAATTAAAAAATAAATAAATAAATAAATACGGATGTAACAAGACAATAAACAGCAGAACCTCTCTGGAGATCCAGACCAGAACTTGGCTGGAGATCCTGGCTAGGCTGCTGATCAACTGAAAAAAAAAAAAAAAAAAAAAAATTGAACCACTTTCTTACACCTTACACCAAACAGCTGTTGCCCTTAAAACCCCACCTCAGACCCCACCTTAGGTTCTGCCTTCTCAGTTTACACAGATTAAGTTCTGATTGGTTGGTTTCTATGCCAGTCAGCACCAAAAGCTCTGCCTCCAAGGCAGCCATTGGCTCCTCTGGGAAACCCAGAATGGCCCTACCTTCATGTCAGTGCCAGCCCTTCAGTAACGCCCCCAGTCCACTACTGGGTGTATCCCTGGATGCTCTGAGAAGCAGCACCCTGAGGTGGCAATTTTGAATTCTAGTCCCTGACCTAATCTTCTTACAGTGCAAGCTCTGTGAAGGCAAGCATTTGTCTTGTTTATTCTTAGTTCACTCACAGACTTTACCTGTGTCTATGCACACAGACTGTAGTTCTGAAGTGAAAGTATACATTTGGGGAGGAAGGAGGAGAAAAGTACAGAAAGCGTATTGTAAGTAATGTGAAAGTCCCAATTTAAAAGAATTACTCCTTTAAATAGCCTGCTTTAAATAGAACTGCCTTTGCAGTTCACTCAGATTAGGTTTTGATTGGTCGGTTTCTATGCCAGTCAGCATCAAAAGCTCCACCTCCTAGGCAGCCATTGGCTCCTCTGGGAAATCCAGAACGGCCCTGCCTTCATGTCAGCACCAGCCCTTCAGTCATGTCCCCAGTCCGCTACTGGGTGTATCCTTGGCCACTCCGAGAAGCAGCACCTGAGGTCTGTGCTGGTGGCAATTTTGAATTCTCATCCTTGACCTAACCTTCTTACAGTGTGAGCTCTGTGAAGAAACTGCCTTCGCAATTCACCCAGATTAAGTTCTGATTGGTTGGTTTCTATGCTAGCACCGCATGGTGACTGGTCGTTGGGTTATCCTGGTCATCACAGACACAGGCTTTTTATATATATATTAGAGGCCCAGTGCACAAACATTTGTGCACTTGGGGGGGCGGGGGAGTGTCCCTCAGCCTGGCCTATGCCCTCTCGCAGTCTGGGACCCCTAATGGGATGACCACCTGCTGGCTTAGGCCTGCTCCCCGGGGAATCGGGCCTAAGCTGGCAGTCAGACATCCCTCTGGCAGCCCGGGAGCCCTCGGGGGATGTCCACTTGCCAGCAGGGAGCAGGCCTAGCTGCAGTCGGACATCCTTAGCACTGCTGAGGAGGCAGGAGAGGCTCCCACCACCACCGCTGTACTGGCAGCTGTCAGCCTGGTTTGTGGCTGAGCAGACCTCCCCCTGTTGGAGAGCACTGACCTCCGGGGGGAAACTCCTGCATTGAGCATCTGCCCCCTGGTGGTCAATGTGTGTCATAGTGACCAGTCATTCCCAGTTGTTCTGCTGTTAGGGTAAATTTGCATATTACTCTTTTATTATATAGGATAGAGGCCTGGTGCATGGGTGGGGGCTGGCTGGTTTGCCCTGAAGGGTGTCCTGGATCAGGGTGGAAGGTACCGCTGGGGTGCCTGGCCAGCCTGGGTGAGGGGCTGATGGCTGTTTGCAGGCTGGTGAAGCCCCCCAGGGGGATCCTTACCGCATGAGGGTGTGGCCAGCCTGGGTGAGGGGCTGATGGCTGTTTGCAGGCTGGCCACAGCCCCTTCAGGATATGGTCCCCGCTGGGGTGCCTTGCCAGCCTGGATGAGGGGATGATGGTTTTTTGCAGGCTGGCCACACCCCCTTCAGGGTGGGGGCGTTCTGCTGGGTTGCCTGGCCATTCTGGGAGAGTGGCTGATGTCTGTTTGCAGGCTGGCCTAGCCCGCCAGAGGGGACCATCACCCAATGAGGATGTAGCCATCCTGGGTGCGGGGCTGATGGCTATTTTCAGGCTGGCCACGGTCCCCAGACACCCAAGCCCCCAGCGGAGGCTGGCTGGAAGCAGGTATCTGGGATTTATTTATCTTCTATAATTGAAACTTTGTTGCCTTGAGTAGAGCCCACAGCCGGCCAGGGCTGGCGGGAAGCCTGGCTTCCTCCATCGCCAGGGCAACCAAGCCTCCTGCTTGCTCTAGCTCCGTGGCTGCTGGCCGCCATCTTGGTTGGGTTAATTTGCATATTGTCACTCTGATTGGCTGGTGGGCGTGGCTTGGGGCATAGCGGCGGTGCGGTCAATTTGTATGTTTCTCTTTTATTAGATTAGACTAGAAGCCTGATGCACAAAGATTCGTGCAAGAATAGGCCTTCCTTCCCCAGGCTGCTGGCACCGCCTTCACTCCAGACTGGAGCCGCCTTTCTGCCTTTGCTCTGGCCCGGAGCCGCCTTTTCACCTTCGCTCCAGCCCGGAGCAGTCTTTCGGCCTTCGCTCTGGCCCGGAGCCGCCTTCCACTTTTGTGCCCTGCCCAGAGGCCCAGAGCAGCCAGTGTGGGGCGGAACGCCTGCATCGTCACCATGGCGACAACGCAAGCGTCCCAGCCTGGCCGCTGCCATCTTTGTCGCGGCAATTTGCATATTCCGTCCTTATAGGCTGTGGGCGCCACCATTTTGTCACAAAGTGATGGTCAATTTGCATGTTCCATCTTTATTAGGATAGATGTACTGTGAGCCAACAGTACTTCACTACAATTTTTGCTTTAGTCTTGGCATTTAGAAAATATGACCCATAGGTTAGATGCCAGTTTTTATAAGAGTTTTACTAGAACACAGCCAAAGGATTCATTTATGTATTGTCTATGGCTGCTTTAATGTCACAAGTACAGAGCAGAACAGTTACAACAGACACTCTATAATCTGCAAGTCTAAATATCTAGCCCTTTAAAAAAATGTTTGCCACCCAGCCATTGTGGCTCAGTGGATTGGGTATCATCCTATGCACCAAGAGGCTGCTGGTTTGAGTCCTGTTCAGGGCACATGCCCAGGTGGCAGGCGCTATCCTCAATAGGGGTGTGCAGCCAATCGTTTCTACCCATCCCCCCCCCCCCCCCACGCATTCCTCCATCTCTCTCTCTCTCTCTCATCCTTTATCTAAAATCAATAAAAACATAATTTTTGAGAAAATATTTGCCAGCCCCAACTTTAGATAGTTATGTTTCAGTGATTAAAAATAGCAAAAACTCTATTTTATAAGTATGGTTCAGCTTTTACCATTTCCAGTTTTCTTCATCTCTTTGGGTAGATTTTCTGTCTGGCATTATATCTGTGGTGTATTTTTTATAGTTCAGGTCTTCTGGGAATTAATTATTTCAGTTTTTCCTTCCCTAAATACATGCTTATTTTTCCTTCTCGAATTTAGAGTTAAAAGATGATTTTTCTTTCAGCACTTTAAAGATATCATTTCATTGTATTCTGGCCTGCATAGTTCCTGATAATGATGCTGTATTTCTTATCTTTAATCTTTTAAATTAGGTAGTCTATTTTTACTCCGGTGGCCTTCAAGATTTTCTCAGTGATTTTAGAGATTGAATATTAAGCATCTAGGTGATCTAGAGATGGTAGAGTGTGTGTGTATTGCAAATTATCCTGTTTGTTTTTCTCCAAATTTCTTGATTCTGTGGTTTCAGGGTCCTGATTAACAGTAATTATTTCTCTTCTGAGGTTTCCTTTTACACAAGTCAGTGCTTCCTCCTCTCATCAACCATCTCCAGTCTCTGAGCTCTACCAATACCTCCGCCTTCCTTCCTCCTTCCATTTCTAGGGCTAACAGCAACTTATTAGAGTGCTAAGTCTGGGTTCAGCATCCTCTCCTTGTCTATTCTCTCAATCTTCGAACAACTTTGAAAGAAGATCTATGAATTAAATTCTCTCTACTTAAGTATCTAGCATGATATACATTTCCCTAACTAGATCTTGATGGAAATAATCTATATATCTTAAAAAAAGAAATGAAACAAAAATAAATTTATTGATGACCATTTCCTACAAGACCAACAGGGAATTATTTTCTGTTCCCACATGTCCCAAAATTAAAACGGAAAACTTTTCGGGAATACTGTAGCTTAAGAAAACTATAACCAATAGGCTACAGCCAACATAAGCCACATAAATATGTATTTATTCATTTTTAAACCAATAGAAACATACCTCTTTTTAAAAAAATCCTCACCCAAGGATGTTTATTGATTTTAGAGAGTGGAAGAGAGAAAGAGAGATACATTGCTGTGAAAGAGAAACATCAATTGGTTGCCTCCTGTACAGGCTCCGAACACAGACCAAACTGCCAACACTTAGGTATGTGCCCTGACCGTGAATAAATGTCACTACCTTTTGGTGCATGGAACAACACTCCAACCAACTGACCCACATGCTTATTTTTATTAAATATTAAAAAATATATGTTTGTTTAGGTGCCTTGATTCTGTGGAATTTTTGCTTTTCTATTGAGCTACAACTGACATGTAGCATTTTATTAGATTCAGATGTACAACATAATGATTTGATATTTCATATATTGCAAAAATATCAAGTCTAGTTAACATCCGTCACCACATAGTCACAATTTTTTCTTGTGATAAAAATTATGAAAACCTACTCTTTTTAACATCTTTTAAATATACAGTATTATTAACTGCTAGAGGCCTGGTGCACGAAATTTGTGCATGAAGACGGGGGGGGGGTCCCCTCAACCTGACTTGCACCCTCTCCAATCCGGGAGCCCTCAGGGGATGTTCTACTGACGACTTAGGCCCACTCCCCGTGGTTCTCTGCTGCCTGTGGGTCCCTTTTGGCTACTCCTGGGTTACCAGGGCAACAGCCAAGCTGGCTCTGCTCTCAGCGGCTACCCCCTGGGACTGAAGGACTCCAGCGGGGCTGAGAGGACTGGGAGCCACCATCTTGTGGCTATGGGCACCACCATCTTTGTGTTGGAGTGAAAGTTAATTTGCATATTACTCTTTTATTAGATAGGATGGTCACCATGCTGTACATTAAATCCCAGTGACCTATTTATTTTATAACTGGAAGTTTGTACCCTTTTGACCATCTTCACCCATTTGGCCCATCTCTCAAACTCCACTATAATAACCATCAACCAGTTA
This sequence comes from Myotis daubentonii, assembly GCF_963259705.1. Classification (NCBI taxonomy): domain Eukaryota; kingdom Metazoa; phylum Chordata; class Mammalia; order Chiroptera; family Vespertilionidae; genus Myotis; species Myotis daubentonii. Next base: position 88,464,866 of record NC_081842.1, read on the forward strand.
ACTGTATCAGAGTTTTGTTTTGTTTAAGATTCCAAATATAAGTGAGAATATATGTTATTTGTCCTTCTCTGTCTGAATTATTTCACTTAGCATAATTCCCTCAAGGTCCATCCATGGTGTCACAAATATCAAGATTTCCTTCTTTTTTATGAATGATGTATATGTGCGCACACACCTGTTTGTGTGCGTGTGTGTGTGTGTGTATGTCACATTTTCTTTATCAATTCATCCATCAATGGACACATGGGTAACTTTCATGTCTTGGTTATTATAATACTGCAGTGAACACAGAGGTGCAGAGATCTTTTCAAGTTAGTGTTTTCGTTTCCTCTGGATAAATACCCAGGAATGGAACTGACTGATCATACGGTAGTTCTATGTTTAATTCTTTGTGAACCCTCGATACTGTTTTCCACAGTGGCAGCACCAAATTACACACCCACTAACAGTGTACAAGATTCACCTTTTCTTTACATCCTTGACAACACTTGTTACCTTTTTCATAAAAATCATTGTAACAGGTATGAGATGATATCTCACTGTTATTTTAATTTGGTTTTGACTGATGGTTTCCTTTACTGTGCAAAAGTTTTTTTTAGTTTGATATATTCCAACTTGTTTATTTTTGCTTTTATTGCCTTTGCCTTCAGTGTCAAATGAAAAAAAAATCACCCCCAAAGAGGTCCCCAGAAGCCCATGGTCAGAATAAAAACTGGGGACCAGAATGTGAATTTTACGGTCAATATGGAGGCTGAGTACTTAGTAGTCACTCAGAAGGTAGCTCCTCTCTCAGGAAAGGAGGTCACTATTATCAGAGCTACTGGGAACCAGACCAGTAGAACGTCCTGCCGCCCTCGCCAATGCCAACTTGGCGGCCATCAAGTAATCCATGAATGCCTGTACTTGCCAGATTATCCAGGGCCTCTAATGGGTAGAGACCTTTTAGCCAAGAGATGGGGCAGAGATCACCTTTGCCCCAGATGGCTCAGCACAGTTGCACCTAGGTGAAGAGACTTCTCCAATAATCCTGTCTTTAGCAGTGCCCAGGGAGGAAGAATGGAGACTTTATACCTCCCAGTCAAAGGACTCACCATTACAGCCTGAATCAGAGGAAGAATTCCTGCTGGTCTGGGCAGAAGGAAATCCTACTGGCCTGACCAAGGACCTTGCCCCAGTACTAATTGACTTGAAGCCTGGGGCACAGCCTGTCAAAATCTGCCAATATCTGATTCCAAGGGATGCACGCCTAGGAATCCAGTTCCACTTAGACCAGCTGCTTCAGTGAGGACTTCTTAAACAGTATCAGTCTCCATGAAACACCCCTCTCTTGCCTGTCAAAAAGGCTGGGACTAATGATTACCGCCCGGTGCAGGACCTGCGGGCTGTTAACGAGGCTGTTATAACTCTGCATTCGGCACTGCCAAACCCCTACACTCTTCTGGGATTTATTCCATCAGAGGTGGAATGGTTTACATGTCTAGATCTGAAAGATGCCTTTTTCTGCCTTCAGTTGGCACCCTCCAGTCAGCCCCTGTTTGCCTTTGAGTGGGAAAACCCAATTACAGGGCCAAGGAGCAGTTAACCTGTAACAGACTGCCCCAAGGGTTCAAGAACTCCCCGACTCTTTTTAGCAGAGCATTAGCATCTGATCTAAATTCCCAGGACAGGATGTGGGGTGCATTCTATTCCAACATGTAGATGATCTCCTACTGGCTAGCTCCACATGAGCTCAATACTGGGAAAGAACACGAGCCCTTCTGAGACTCTTAACTGAAATAGGTTACTGGGTGTCTAAGAAAAAGGCAAAAATCTGTCAGACAGAAGTCAAGTACCTAGGTTTCCGAATCACCTGAGGGAAATGAGGACTAGGGACTGAAAGGAAGCAGGCAGTATGTGCTATTCCAGTCCCTAGCACCCGGCACCAAATTCGGGAATTCCTGGGAGGAGCAGGGTTTTGTTGAATTTGATCCCAGGGTTTTCAGACCTAACTAAGCCTCTCTATAAAGCTTTAAACGGAGGGGAGAAGGCACCCATCGACTGGGGTCCTGAGTAGGAAAAGGCCTTCACCACCATAAAGGCAAAGCTCACCGAGGCCCCAGCACTAGGGCTACCAGATGTAACATGGGACTTTAACCTCTTTGTTCATGAGAACAATGGGATAGCCCTAGGAGTTCTAACCCAGGAGTTTGGACCCTGGCAAAGACCAGTAGCCTCTCTTTCCAAGCAGATTGACCTGGTTGCCTCTGGGTGGCCTCCATGTCTCAGGGTCCTTGTAGCCATGGCCTGATTAGTCAAAGCAGCAGATAATCTTACCCTGCGACAAAAGATAAATGTAAAAGTACCACATGTTGTTATCATCCTAATGGAAGCTAGGGGGCAGCACTGGCTAATTCATACTCAAATGACTCAATACCAAGGGCTTCTATGTGAAAATCTACACGTACGATTAGAAGCAGTGAGAACTCTTAATCCTGCCACCTTCTTACCCGTTGCTGAGGGAGCCCCTGAGAATGATTGCCTAGAAGTTCTAGAGGAGGTTTACTCCAGCTGGCCAGCTCTAACAGACCAGACTCTGCAGAATCCAGACCTGATATTTTATACGGATGGGAGCAGTTTTCTAGATGAAGGGAAAAGACAAGCCGGATATGCAGTAGTATCAGACTTTGAGACAGTAGAGGCACAGGCTCTGCCCAAAGGATAGTCAGCGCAGAGGGCAGAACTCTGGGCCCTGGTCAGAGCCTTAGAACTCAGCAAGGAAAAGCACGCTAACATTTACACTGACTCACACTATGCCTTTGCCACCCTGCATAATCACGGGGCTATACACAAGGAAAGAGGACTCCTGAATGCTGAAGGGAAAGGAATAAAAAACCAGGATGAAATCCTAACATTACTAGAAGCAGTCAGGGAGCCCAAGGAAGTGGCCGTTACCCACTGGGAAGCCGTCACAAAAAAGGGAATGATCCAGTGTCAGAAGGAAACCATAGTGCAGATGCAGCAACCAAGCTGGCTGCTAAAGAATAAGTAGCACTGTCACAGATGTTGGCCCCTGAATTACCTGAACCTCCAAAATACACTCCTCAGAAAGAGGAATGGGCCCAGGAGGAAGGGGGTAAGAGATGAAGGAAGGTTGGTGGACACTCTCAGGTCTATGTCTCAGACAGTTAGCCCATAAGGTAATCCTTCAGCAGCATGAACTTATCTATTTTGTTAATAAGCAGATACTACCTAATTGCCTATCTTCCCTCCTTATGTGCCTCACTTTTTCAGCGCTACCTCCTCTGTGCACAGAACAATGCCAAACAGGGTCCTGTAGGACCGATGAGAATTCAGCACTGTGGGCAAGATCCCTTTAAAGACTTAGAGGTAGATTTTACAGAAAGAGGGCCTAGTAGAGGGAATAAATATCTCTTAGTCTTTATCTGCACTTTTTCAGGCTGGGTCGAGGCATATCCTACTCACACAGAGAAGGCAAGAGAAGTCACTAAGACATTGCTGAAGGACATAATTCCACAGTATGGAATGCCTCGAACCATAGGGTCAGATAATGACCCAGCCAATGTAGCTGAAATAGTGCAGCTAGTAGCTAAGGCCTTAGGAATTTAATGGAACTTACATGCAGCTTACAGGTCCCAGAGCTCAGGAAAGTAGACCACATGAACTGGACTCTCAAGCAGGCTATGTATGGCTAAGCTATGTCAAGAGACAACCTTATCCTGGACAGATATCTTGCCTCTTGTACTCCTGTGGGTATGCTGTGCCCTGAGAGTCAGGGTAGGTTTCTCTTCCTTTGAAATTCTATATGGAAGACCCCTTCCCTTAATTCAGCCAAAGGGAGATTTGGGGTAAATAGAAAACTTAGAAACTCAGAAGCAATTACAAAGACTCAGGAAAACTATCTTTGAAGTCCACAGATGGGTTACTGACCGACGGATTGCCCATCTCTTTAGGAACGACTGTGCACCCTCATAAGCCTGGAGACCAGGTTTGGGTAAAGAATTGGAAAAAGGAGCCCCTTAAGCCAACTTGGAAGGAACCCTATCCAGTCATACTAACCACCCCCCAGCTCTCAAGGTTGCAGGACTGAACACCTGGACCCACCACTCCCAGGTGAAAGCAGCCCACCAGCCAAGTGACGCCCAGCCTGAGTGGAAGGTACCCTCGGACCAGAAATACCCCCTGCAGATCACCCTCAAGAAAACAGCGGATGTGGCTGACCACCTGTTCCAAGGAATTCAGATAATACACTGCTGAAGTCTTCCTTACACTAGTATTTCTTTTTTATCTCCTCCTAAAAGTAATATGCTCTGGTATTTCTGGATAATCATTGTTTTTATCTTTCTAATAATTCTTATTTTGTCTTTATATGAGTGCCGCCAGAACCCTAGACTAGTACCAGGAGGAGAACTCTTCTGCCCCTGCTGGGACACAAAACCACTATAAATTACTACCTCCTCTACTGCAAAAGAATTTATTGCTGTCCCCGGCCAAGATGAGGCTGGTTCTCTTACTGTTACTAAACTCTCTTATTCTTGACCACTCTCAAGTCTACACTCTGCCTCTCAAGGATCTTCTAAGTCCTCACTATCTCTCTCAAACCCTCAACTAAACTCATCACCTCCTCAACCTGAACAACCCTGGACTGGCTAAGGACTGCTGGCTCTGTCTTCCCCTCTCATCTACAAGCTCCATAGCAGCCCCCACCTCCCTGCACACATGATTTGATTCTAGCCTGTCCTTCCATTATAAGGTACACGGAGGACCTCCATTCCAACCTACTGAACTCTATGAACTCTATGACTTCCAAATCAGAGATGACAAAAGGAACACTTACAGGCAAGGCTGTTCAGCTGCTCCAAACTTATTTAATCGATATAACACCACACCGATCCAACAAGGTTCCTATCCTTGGACCGGTTACCACTAACTCTGTCTTAGCATTTCAGTCACCCCTATGCATCAAAAGGAACTCCCTGAAGGAAATGCTTTGGGACATCTTGATCAACACCTCTGCAAATTTACTCTAAACCTTAAACCTGCTTCTAACTGGGCTGACTATGTTGTCACCCAAAGAGCTCCCTTTCAGAAGCCCGTTCGATTTTCAGCAGGGCCCACCATCTCAGCAGCCTTCCCAACCACCGACACCTCTCAGTTCTGCTCAGACCGACCCCACACCTGCTCAAGGTTTCACTCGTGGCAGGACTGCACACTGAACCAACAGACCTCATGTCATTGCCTCCTTTCCCACAGGCTCACACACTCTAAATTCTGGATAGAGACTGACATGAAATTTATTTTCTTTGAAGACACTACCTCAGGGATACACAAAATCATCCCCAAAGCCCCTTTTGTTAGGTCGGAGAGAGCCCAGGATCGGATACATGCAGACATGTGATGAGATAATGGACTCTCCCTGGCATTTCTAACAGATTAGCGTGCCAGACATAGATACTGACTCCTTCCTGAATACCTTGCTGACACCCTGCAGCTGAAACTTCCTCAGCTGAATACCTCAGCTCATGCCCCCGCCCCTCACCCAACAACAGTATAAAAAAAGCGCCCCCCTCCCTGTTGGCGTGAATCCACATGCCCTGTCTTTGGGGTACGTGGGTATCCCGGGGATGCAGAAATAAACCTTTTCCTTTTCTTTCTTTTTCTGATTCACTGGACTGTCTTTATTTCCTATGCCGCCTCCTGAGCCACCTAACCTAACACCGTTCAGCTCCTTACAGGGGCAACCTTGGCAGGAACTCTCTCTTTCTTAGAACAAGAGAACAGCAAGCTCACACACCTCTTTACCATTGGAATACCTTCTGTCTGGAGACCCAGGAAATTTTCTTCCTCTGTGGCACCAATACCTGCCTCTGTCTATCTGCCAACTGGACTGGGACCTGTACTCTGGTTTAATCTAGCCCCCGAAAAAGATATTGCCCCTAACAATCAGTCCTTTAAGGTTCCATTCACTGCCTATGATTGAACCGAAGGGCCATCGCCCTCCTCCCCACCTCCTTGTTGGCCTAGGAATAGCTACAGGCCTGAGCACTGAGATGGGGGGGGGTGGGGGTTGGCAACTTCCCTTTCCTACTATCAAAGCCTATGCAAAGACCTTGCAGACATCTTAGAAGAAACAGCTCAGAGCATTATTGCAGTACAAGACCAGACAGACTCACTGGCAGCAAATACCCTCCAAAGTTGAAGAGGACTAGACCTTCTCACAGCAGAAAATGGGGGTTTATGTATGTTCCTTGAGGAAGAGTGCTATTTTTATGCCAACCAGTCCAGCATTGTAAGGGCAGGGCCCAGAAACTACCCAACCAGGCCTCAAAAAGAAGACAGGAATTATCAGAATCTTGGAGTTCCTGTAATAATATATGGAATTAGGCATCTTGGGCACTCCCATTAGCTAGCTCTTCCTAATGCTTCTCCTTGCACTATTATTTGGTCCTTGCATTCTTAACTTTCTCACCTGCTTTATTTCCTCTTGTTTAGAAGCCTTCAAGCTCCAGATGGTAGAACAAGCCAGGACACTGAACTACTGTTACGACCCTCTCAGGGAAGATGAAAAAAATTCAAGCTGCTGAACCCCCCATAACGACATCCGTCCTCAGCAGGAAGCAGCTAGAGCAGTCAGCGACCCTATCCCCAATTCCTTCTATAATCCCCAAGGCTAAGACTAGCTTGAGGATCAAAAGGGGGGAATGAAGTGGAAAATAAGACTTTTGGGGGGATAGCTATCTGAATCTGTGCCAGTAACCTGTATTCTGATGGAGATTCTTACTAGCAGATAATTAACTCCATTGTTATCGTGATGCCTGCCCTGCCTTGCAGAACCTGTTTCCCAGAATACTCCCATTTTACAGAGGCCATATCATGAACCATATACAACCCCCAGAGGGGACTGCCAGCACTAGCACCAGCCAGGCCAAGCCTTTGGGTGTAATCTCACTTCCCTCTCCCAACTCATAGGGGGCTGCAAAGCCCACAAAAAGTCCAGAAGCCTGACCCATATTTGTGGACAAAGAAACTAAAAGGGATAAAAGGAAAGCTTCCTCCATATTCATCAGTCAGGCTTTTGAGGCTGATACCCCTGAGTCACTGCACTAGTTCATTAAAGGCTCCTCTTATGACTCCTCTGAGTGCTCAACTGAATATTCTCCCACGCCACCTGGCATCTTATCTACAACAGCTGTAGGTTTGTCATATATGGCCTTTATCATGTTGAGATATATTCCCTCTATTACCACTTTGCTGAGTTTTTATCAAAAACTAGAGGCCTGGTGCATAAAAATTCATGCACTGGAGGGGGGTCCCTCAGTCCGGCCTGCCCGCTCTCACAGACCAGGAGCCCTCAGGGGCAGGAGGCAACCCGGAGATCAGGGGAAGGCAATGCCCCATCACACCTCTGCTGCTGCCACTGCCGGCAGTACAAGCCTCAGCTGGCCCTGGTTACCTGAGCCTCGGGCAGCCCTGGGTGGCTGGGCAGCCGACATCTGAGGCTTGCCTGCACCTCGGGCTAATCCTAGGAGGCTGGGGTGCTGAGGGGACTGGGGGTCTCCGGAGGCAGGCACGCAGAGCCTATAGTTATGTGCTCCTATATTGGGTGCATATATGTTTACCAGGGTAATATCCTCTTATTGGGTCGATCCCTTTAGTACTCTGTAGTGACCTTTGTTGTCTCATGATGGTCTTCATTTTGAAGTCTATTTATCAGATATGAGTATTGCTACTCCAAATTTTCTTTCTTTTCCATTTGCATTGAAATTTTTCCCTAATCCTTTCACTCTCAACCTCTGTGAATCTTTTGTTCTGAGGTGGGTCTCTTGTAAACAGCATACAGTTGGGTCATGTTTTTGTATGCATCCAGCTACCCTATGTCTATTGATTGGAGCATTTAATACATTTACCTGCAGGGTTATTATTGATGATACTTATTCATTGCCATTTTAATTCTGTATGCCTAAGTTTCTCTCTCCATTTCTTCTTCTTATTACAGCAATCCCTTTAGCTTTTCTTATAATGCTGGCTTAGTGGTGATGCACTCCTTTACCCTTTTATTTGTCTGGGAAGCTCTTTATTTCACTGACTATTTGAATAATAGCCTTGCTGGATATAGTAATCTTGGATTCAGATCCTTGCTTTCCATTACTTTGAGTACTTCATATCATTTCCTTCTGGCCTATAGAATTTCTGATGAGAAATCAGATGACAGCCTTGTGGGAACCCCTTTGTAGGTAACTCTTTGCTTTTTTCATGCTGCCTTTAAAATTCTCTCTTTATCTTTAATTTTTGGCATTTTAATTATGGTGTCTGGGCATGGCCCTATTTGGGATCTTCTTGCTTGGGATTCTCTGTGCCTCTGAACTTGTAGGACTTTTCCCTTCACCAGGTTAGGGAAGTTTTCTGCCATTATTTCTTCAAACATTTTTTTCTATACCTTGCTTACTTTCTGCCTCTTTTGGCACACCTACTATGCAAATATTATTGTTTCATGTTGTCCCACAGCTCCCTTAAGCTGTCCTCCTGTTTTTTAATTGTTTTTTTTTTCTTTTCTTATTCTCTGATTGAGTGATTTTTTTTCTACCCTGTCTTCCAATTCATTGATCTGATCCTCAACTTCCCCTAATCTGCTGTGTAATCCTTCCAATGTGTTCTTTGTGCTATGTCATTCTTTATTTCCATTTTCACAGTTACTATATCATTTCTCATGCTGTTGAGCATCTTTACCATCATTATTCTGAAGTCTGTATCAGATAAATTTCTTATCTACATTTCATTATCTCTTTTTACTGGAGAATTCTCTTGTTCTTTCATTTGGGCATTGTTTTTTTGTCTCATTTTTGCTGCATGTTTGGGTTTGTGACTATGTGTTAGGTAGATCTGCTATGCCTGTAAACCTCTAGTGCAGGACAGTGTCAACTGCTGTTTCTGACTAATTAGATCAGACCCAAAACCTCCAGAGATCACCTCTGCCTGTAGGCTGACTGGATTCTGTCTTGAGTAGCTCTCAAGCAATAGTCCACTGGTGTGAGGAGAGTTTTTCCAACATTGTGGGTCAACTGCTTCTGCCTGGAGGCTAACTGTTATTCTCAGTCTCTTAATGGGCCTCAGAAATTCCACACCCACTGTGGAGCAAGGTTTTTTCCAATGGGGTGGCTCAGCTGTCCCCCCAAACCCCTGTATAGCTAAAGCCTGTGTGAGAAAGATGACCTCCGCAGCATGAAGGATGACTCAGCACAGGGCAGCTGGGAGTCTGCCTTCTGATCTCTAACCCTAGGGCCCCCAACCTGGCTTCTGCTCACACAGCTCCAGTCCACTCTTCCCTCCCTCTGCTGGAACACAGGTGAGTGGCTGAACATGGAATTTTGTGCATTGGCCCTTTAAGTGGGTGCCCACATTTCCAGCCATCTTTCCCTGGCAGACAGCAACCATTCTGCTTTTCACAGTCAGATATTATGTGGGCACTTTTCTCAGTTCTGGTGCTCTCTGCTAGGGGGCTCAGTTTGTGGACAGAGTTCTCATTGGCAACTCCCCACAACTGAGCTATCTCTCTGGCACTTCAGCTGCTGTCTGTAGGACCCAGTCTAGCCCTTTCATGCCTCCGCCTTTCCTACCAGTCTCTATGCAGTCCCCACTTTCCATTATTAGTTATCAGGGTTCTCTCTAGCTAGTCTTCAGTTGATTATTCAGGATTTTTTTTTGTATTTTAGTTGTAATTCCAAATTACAACTAAAGCCGGGAGCATGTCTGTGTAGCATCCACTTACTCCATTGCCATTTCTTGTCTGTTTTTTCTCAATGTTACCTTATCTATCCAGGATCTTTTGTAGTCCCATATAAATTTTGGAAATTGTTCTAATTCTGTGAAAATGCCATAATTTTTTATAGTGATGGCATTGAATCTGTAGTTTGTTTTGGGTAGCATGGACATTCTAACAATACTAATTCGTCAAATTTATAAACAAAATTTTGTTTTTCATTTATTTGAATCTTTACTTTCTTTCATCATTGTCAAGTTTTCAGTGTATAGATCTTTCATTTCCTTGGTGAAATTTATTCCTAGGCATTTTATTCTTTTTGATGAAATAGTGAATAGGATTGTTTTCTTAATTCCTCTGACAGATATTAGTAGATAGAAATGCCAAAGACTTTCGTACATTGATTTTGTATCCTGCAAGTTTACTGAATTATTTTGTTAGTTCTAACAGTTTTCTAATAGTCTTTAGGGTTTCTATATATATAATATCATGTCTTCTACAAATAGAGAAAATTTCACTTCCACCAGAGAATATAGTAACATACATTTAACGTATAACATATAACAGAATATTACAGATATTAAGTTAATCCTTTAGCTCCTATATAAATGTGTAATACAAGTGATTTATAAATTAATAATACATGACATATATCATAAACAAGAAGTCTACAAATAGGTATGAATTATGATGAAATCTATTAATATCCTGACATCTTGTCCAGGCACTTTGAACATTCTGTTTTCCATCCCTGGGAGGCTCTTATGCTCTTTCATCTAATTTATTGCTACCATTCCTTCAGAGATCAGCTCAAATTTTCCCTGGCTTCCCAGACTAAGTCAAGTGCCTGTTATACTTTCTCATCATACCATGTAATCCTTTCATGATTACAATTACATAACAATGTGTCTTTTCACTATCTTTTAGTTCTGTAAAATCTCTGATAACAAGGACTTAACTATCTTATTTTCTATTATATTCCTAAAACCAAGCTCAGAGATTTACAGACTGAATGAATGAATAACTATGGAATAATTGTTAGAAGAATTTTCTGGCTTACATATTTACTTAAATAGAATTGCAGACTTACTCTTTTAAGACCCCCATCTTGCTATTTACCAATTTTTCTTCTGGTATTTAAAATACAATTAACTTTTCTGTTAAGGTAAGTTCAAAGAATGCAGAAACTTTTCTTTTTAAGAAACATTATTATTTGACAAACCAGCAGTATAATTTACTTTCTTTTGTCTAGCAGTGTCCACCTTAAATAAGATTTGCTTCTGCTTAATACATTATTCCTTTCATGGTCAGTAGTAAAAAACCTAGCAAGCAATGAAACAGAAGTCAACAAATAACATAATTTTTTAAAAAGTACTTTTATAAGCCTTAAAAGCATTTTCACAGTACAATACTAAAAAGTTAACAAAGATTATATAGAAGAAAAGGGAGGAAGAGAGGGAAATCCACATAGGTACTGAAACAAGAATAACACTTCTTGCTTACAAACAACATATTTCTATTAATATTTACTTTATTTTCCTCAGAAATCAATAGAGAATAATGGAAACTATTTTTGTAGCTTTCAAAAGAAACATAAAAATATTCCTTATAACTTACCTAGCTCTCTTTTACACTACCTCACTCACTTCTTGAGAGAACTGCTTATCCTGCCAACATTTCTATGGTTCTGATGGGGCTGCTATTGTGGTATCTCATTTCCCCTAGCCATGGGTGGGCTTGTCATCTGACCGAGACAAAAATTTTACCGTATTCTCCTCAATACAGTGGGCATACATAATCTTAGCTGGGGATTAGAGGTGGAAGGAGGGGATTTCTTCTCCCATCCTATCTAATAAAAGAGAAACATGGTAATTACCCGTACATCCGCTACCCTTCCCATTGGCTAATCAGGGCAATATGCAAATTAACTGCCAGCCAAGATGGCGGCCGGCAGCCAGGCAGCTTGAAGCGAACATGAGGCTTGTTTGCTTCAGTGACGGAGGACTCCAACGTTCCCCGCCTGCCGCTGCCAGCCTCTGAGCTTGCAGTCTGAAACATTGTTACAAATATAGAAGCTAAAGAAAACCCCAGAAACCTGCTTTCAGCCAGCCGGAATCTCAGAGCTGGAGTTGAAACAGTGTTTTGATTATAGAACCCAAACAAACCAGATACCTGCTTTCAGCAGTGCAGGCATAAGAGCTGGAGCCAAGCCTCAGAGCTAAAGCTAGCCCAGAATAAAAAAAAGAAAAAAAGGAGCGGTTGGGAGCTTCAGTCACCCGCCAGCCTGAAAACAGCCCTCAGCCCCTCACCCAGACTGGCCAGGCACCCCAGTGGGGACCCCCACCCTGAAGGGTGTGTGACCAGCTACAAACAGCCATCAACCCCTCATCCAGGCTGGCCAGGCACCCCAGTGGGGACCCCCACCCTGATCCAGGACACCCTTCAGGGCAAACCAGCCAGCACCCACCCGTGCACCAGGCCTCTATCCTATATAGTAAAAGGGTAATATGCCTCCCAGCACCAGGATCAGCAGAGCCGCGAGGCCTCCTGGCATCGGGATCACCATGACAGGGCAGCACCCAAACCCACTGATCGCCCTGCGGCTCTGTGTGTCACAGGGGTGGGGCCACAACCTCCCTATCCGCCCTGCTCTGTTCATGACGGGGGAAGACACCCCAACCCCCTGATCAGCCCTGCTCTGTGCCTGATAGGGGGAAGCTCCCCAACCCCCTGATCGCACTGCAGCTCTGTGTGTGACAGGGTAGAGCCATAACCTCCCCATCGGCCCTGCCCTGAGTGTGGCAGTGGCGGCGCCCCAACCCCCTGATCGGCCCTGCTCTTTGGGTGATAGAGGTCGGCGCCCCAACCGTCCCCCACGGGCCCTTCTCTGTGTGTGATGGGGTAGAGCCATAACCTCCCCATAGGCCCTGACCTGAGTGTGACAGGGTGCAGTGCCCCAACCCCCTGATCCGCCCTGTTCTGTGTGTGACAGGGGACGGTGCCCCAACTCCCCTATCGGCCCTACTCTGTGAGTGACAGGGGGGAGCTCCTCAACCCCCTGATCGGCCCTGCTCTGTGCGTGACGGGGGGAGCTCCCCAACCCCCTGATCGACCCTGCTCTGTGTGTGACAGGGTACGGAGCCCCAACCTCCCTGATGGGCCCTGCTCTGTGAGTGACAGGGGGAAGCGCCCCAACCCCCTGATTGGCCCTGCTCTGTGCGTGACAGGGGGTGGCGCCGCAACATCCCCATCGACCCTGCCTTGAGTGTGACAGGGGGCGGTGCCCCAACCCCCCAATCAGCCCTACCCTGAGCGTGACTGAGGGTGGCATCGCAACCTCCCAATCCGCCCTGCTCTGTGCATTACAGGGGAAGGCGCCCCAACTCCCCAATCGGCCCTGCTCTGAGCCTGACCAGGGGCTGCACCTAGGGATTGGGCCTGCCCTCTGCCACCCAGGAGCAGGCCTAAGCCAGCAGGTCGTTATCTCCCGAGGGATCCCAGACTGCGAGAGGGCACAGGCCATGCTGAGGTACCCCCTTTCCCCCCCCCCCCGAGTGCACAAATTTTTGTGCACCGGGCCTCTTGTATGTAAATAAAACAAAAATATATAGCTCATATACATGAAAATGACACATCTTCAAGATTTAAAAATGCTACATTATTGTAGATATAAACACTGTAAACTTAGAGTACTCTAAATTTACCAAAAAAATGTTTTCTAGTAATAATAAATTAACCTTAGTTTACTGTATCATTTTTACTTTACCATATAAACTTTTACATTTTAACTTTTTAATTCTTGTAATAACTTCGCTTAAAACACAAACACATTGTGCAGCTGTACAAAAATATTTTATATTCTTATTCTGGTTTTTCCATTTTTAATTTTTTTATTTTTAACATGTACACATTTTTTATTGAAACTTAAGACACAAGCATATACATTAGCCTAGGCCTAAACAGGGTCAGGATCATCAATATCACTGTCTTCTACCTCCGTATCTTGTTCCCCTGGAAGGTCTTCAGGGGCACATGGATGGGGTTGTATTCTCCTATGATAACAATTCCTTCTTCTGGACTACTTCCTGAATGACCTGCCTGAGTCTCTTCTTGAGGTCCCACTCTTTTCAGAAATATGTCCACATGATTTACTTGGTTTATTCCTTTTTTTCTCATAGATTTGCTTGTAAGCAGATAATATATGATAAACATTCCTTTCTACTAATGAAAACCTTTTGGTGTTAGAGTTCAGGTTTTCAAAGTTTTTAAGAAGCTTGATGAGGTCTTCAAAAGCTTCTTCTAAATCCTGCACTGGGAATTTTTTTCTTGTTCTCCTGCAATTTCCTTTTCTCTTTCCTCTTCTTCATCCATACATTCCTTTTCCAGTTCCAACTACTCTTAATTAGTCAGTTCTTCAGGAACCACCTCTAGGAGTTCCTCATTGTCATTCTCATCCACATCCTGGTTAAAGTTGTTTGCCATCTCAACCATAGCCGTGGTGATTTTTGCAACCTCTGCACTAAGATACTAAGCAACAGTAATTTTTCAGCTCCATTATAATATTATGGGGCTACCATCATACATGTGGCTCTGTCATTGACCAAAACATCATTATGTGATGCATGACTGTACACAAAAATAATATATAAAACAGTAAGAGTTTCACAAAATAGTACCTCTTCTATGTGAAGTACTCATATTTTCTACTATGTTTTATAATGTTGATAAATATTTCAAAACCTTCCCTTGTGATGTAGTGCAATTTGAGGCACACAAAAAACAAATTATGTCTTTTTCTCCCATGTTTCAATGACCACTCATCTATCTGTTTTCTGCCCCTCAGACAATTGAAATCTTTCATTCACTGATGACTCTCCTCTCTTTTCGTTTCACTATATTTCTCTTTTACTTCTTTACTATAATTTTAGTAGGATCTAGAAGGGTAAAAACGATAAACACAAAGCCTGAGTCTGATCTTTAACTCAAAGCCCTCTACAACTATTTTTAAAAACCATGAGTTTCCTAACCTTTTTCTGGCTGATTTAAGGTCCCTCTGCTAATTATGTTGGCCTTAATTGCTATATTCTGGGAGTTACCATTACAGCTTCCCAAGGCAATCTAAGGAATTAAAAGGGAAAGGGGAAGAAAAAGGAAAGTGCTGATAGTGACGTAAGAATCTATATAACAATTCCATTTAACTGTAAAACTAAATGCAAAATTGTGGTTAATTGTTCAAAATTAAACATAGTTAAATAAATAAATGGAAATTTCTTTTTGAAGGAAGACTTTAGGAAAGGTGTCAAAAACCAATTTTCAAATACACCATGATAAATAATATTTTTATAAGTAATAACGAGTACTTACAAGGCAAGGCTACTCAACACATATTGTACGTGCTCACATTCATCTGGGAATGATGCACTGGCTGATGTAAAACAAGAAAGTGCAGTCTGAAGAACTTGAAGTTGCGGCAAAGGGACTTGCCATCTTCCAGCATAATCTTCAACCACCTGATAGGGAAGCAATCCAAAAAGTGTATTATTATATAAAATGTCCTCAACATCTCCAGTTTAAAATTTGAATAAAACTTAGTAGATAAATTAAAATATTAGTTATGCCTGAACACAAATGATGGGGGGAAGGGTTTTTTATTGTTTATTTTTATGCTGAACATCTAAAAATAAAATTAACTTTTTTCTTTGAATATTTGGAAAAGAAATATATTATATAAATGACTGTACCATTCAGCTGCCAAATATTTACCAAACTTTGTAGCACATACTCTTCACCTCCTATGTTTAGCTTTTGTCAAAATGCTAATTAATATTAAAATAGCTAGATAGCAGAATATAGTATTAAAGTAAAAATAAGTATGTATTATTATTATCTTTATTTATAGGACTGAACTCTAAGCCTTCTGGCAACAATCGAGTATTAAAGATATAGTGGCATGATGCCCTAATTATGAAAGTTAAAACTGTACCATGTTATGGAGAAAAGAGTGCAGAATATAATCAGGCTTGGCTCTGTCATTGGGTAGTTCATTTTTCTTCTCTATGCATTGCTTTTCTCACCATAAAATGGAACTAATGATTGTCTTGCTTATTTACTCTTAAGTTGAGATAATTTATGTAAAAACACTTTAGAATGATCAATCACTATAAAATATTGATATATATCATGTAGCTATAAATCTATATAAAATTATTCATATGCAAGACTGCTGCTATATTAAAACAATGTATTATATTTTTAAAATTTATCATATAAAACGGATTGACCAACTATAGCCTGCAAACCAAATTTGTCATGCAACCTGCTTTTTGTATAATCCACAAGCTAAGAATGGATGTTATATTTTTAAATGATAAAAAAATATTTTGTGATGTGTGAAAATCATATGAAATTCAAATTTCAATGTCCATAAAGTTTTATTGAAACATATCCAGGATCATTCATTTACGTAATACCTATGGCTGTTTTCCTGATACAAGAACCAAGTTGAATAGTTGTGACAGAATTGGCTTACAAAGACTAAAATATTTATTAGATGCCCCTTTACAGAAAGTTTTCCAACTCTAATTTAAAAGCAGGGAAAACTAGTGCAGGGTAAAAACACCAAGAACACTCACAGCTCAAGGACTTTTCATACTCATCACTTTCTTTTGGGAGACAATTTTTCACTGGTATCTTGTATTTCTATAGTTTTTCAAAAAGAGGTTCTGATAGCCTTTATCTTTTATGTATCGGAAATAACCTTAAAAAATAGATGATGTCTCCCTCCAGACCAGTGAGCCTGTTTACTGTCCCTATAATCATGATGTCAATTCCCTCTAGAGCAAAGGTCAGACAGATATGCTTCAGACCACTATAAAAGAGAAGGGTTCTCTAAACTTGGGGTCCTCAGCTGTGATGAAAACCTACTCTGAGTGCAGGATCCACCTGAGTCACTCACCATCTTTGTGAGACTAAGGGGCAAGGAGAACCAACATAAACATGAAGCTCATGCTGCTTGCTGGGCAATCTATATATATAAAAGCCTAATATGCAAAGTGTCCCCTCAGGAGTTTGACCAACCAGGAGTTTGGTGGCTCACTATGACATGTGCTGACCACCAGGGCGTGGAATGAACGGAGACCAGGGCTGACAGCCGGCAACCACAAGGGACCCTACCCATACACGAATTGTGTGCACTGGGCCTCTAGTGAGTAATAACGTCCTTTATCTCTTATCCAGGAGTTTTGTCTTCTGCCAACATCCATGAAAAAGTGGCAGGCTTAGATAAACTCTCAGACCCTTCACAGTTCTTTGACAATTCCAAATTGCAATATCAGGTAGCTAGCACAGGTCTCCAGTGTTTATAGGTCCATGTTTGGAAAAAAAAGAAAGCTAGAAGGTATTACCTCTATGACCTAGTATCCCTTCCAAATCTTATAGTTCTTAATAACTGGAAATAAAAAACTACTACTAACTATGATGATCCCAAGTTGGGTAGACTTTTCTAAACCACCTTAGGGCAAAAAAGAATATTAGATAAACAGGGGTTCCCTGGCTTTAAATTTTCTCTTCACTAGAGGGTTTGATCAGCTTTATTGTCTCTTTTTTTGCCACCACAACACCATTTTTGTATGACATAAAAAATATGCAACTGACAGTCTCAGTTTTCCTGTTCTCAGTCCCAAATAGTTTATCCTAATCCATATCTATTTACAACCTTATTCACTTTCCATTTATGGGCTGGGTTTATCTCCTTAGAAGAGAAGCTTTCTACTTTTTCAACTTCTATTCTCATTTTAACTTCCCTCATTCACCAATATTCAGCTACTAATACCCCGCCTGATCTAGCTGAGCCCAAATCTAATTGTACTGTATACAATGCATTGCCCTTTTACTTTGAATATTTTCTTCTGTGCTATATGTGCTATCATAAGCATTCAACTACAGACACAGACAGTAGGGTGGTGAAGGCCTGGAGTAGGGCAGGAACACTAGTGGAGGGTGGTAATGAGGGAAAAACGGGGACATCTGTAATACTCTCAACAATAAAGATTTTTTTAAAAACAACAACAAAGAGAAAGATAGTAGCTTTAAAAGTAGAGAAAACCAAACTTAACCAACCATCAAGGTAAATATGGCCAGCAAATAATAAAACGTATTATCATAATTCTCTTGATAGGATACACCAAGAATGAAACAATAGCATTTTTGTGGTACTTCTACCAAAGATGCATAAATTCATTCCAATCATGAGAAATCATAAGACAAACTCAAATTGAATGATATTCTATAAAAAAAAAATTGATCAGTACTCTTAAAACGTGTCAAAATCATGAAAACCAAGGAAAAACTGAAGAATTATTACAGACTAGAAGAGACTAAGGAGAAATAACAGCTATATGCAATGTTAGATCATAAATAACCAGGAACAGAAAAAGCATTAGTGAAAAAACTGGTAAATTTCTAATAGGGTCTATAATTTAGTGAATATTACACCAATGTTATTTTCCTGTTCTGACAACTGTACTATTTTCTATTAAATATAAAGTTAGCTCAATTTTTTAAAGTTATTTTAAAACAAAACTATTTTGTTCCAACCCTTCACCTCAATTTCCAATGTTCTCATTTATTTTCTGGAGGTTTTTTTTAATAATATAAGCACAATTCTTCACATATTTTCCCTACTTTGTTTCCTGACTACACATCAAGATTTACCCTTGCCTATGGGTATTTTTTAATAGTCACTTCGAAAAATAAAGCAGGTAGGTTGGCAGCACTGTGGAAAGAGTATAGGTTTTGGAATCTAACAGCCCTGACTTTGTCACTAAACAGTTGTGTAATATTAGCAGAATTATTCTTCTCAGTCTATAAAATGAATTTAACATCACTTTAATCACAGAGCTACTGAAGAACTAAGTAAGATATATATTAAAATCTAGGGTAATTCCTGGCACAATAAGAAACAAGAGCTATTATTACCAGTATACCTTGTTTTAAGAAAATGGCAAGATTAAGCTTACTTCAGTGGCTCTTTCATCACATCAGTCTGAACTGTTTATTTGTCTTCAAGAATGATTAATTACAAATTTTACTTTTGGCAAGCAGACTGGCCACACCCAAATACAATCTATTCCAAAGGTATTGCTGCATTTCAACTGTTAGTTCAATACTCATTGAAAAATGAAGCATATCCTAGATACAGCAATACAAATAAAATGCTTCATGCCTGAACAGATAACTGAGGATTCTTTCTCTGCCTCCCCCAAATTCCCCTTGCCCAGTTTTCCATTGAAAATCAAGATGACAAAGAAAAGCTCTATTCAAAAAAAGAAGAGTCACTTGTCATTTGATTTTTTCTATCAGGATAATCATGTTAAGAAAGTCTAAAATTAAAGTCTTATTTAAAAACCCCAGCAAAATGATTTGGAAGTAGATTCTAGTTGTTTGAAATTTGCAAGGGGTTAATCTTTGGTACAAGCAATCTAAAACCCAGTAGATTAAAGTTGTTTGAAATTTGCAAGGGGTTAATCTTTGGTACAAGCAATCTAAAACCCAGTTCTTTTGGGGGCCCAATAAAGCATACTGTCTGTTTGGCTCATTACTCAAGATAATATTTATATAACATTAAGGCCTTTAAAAGGTTCTGTAAATGTAGTAAGACTAAACATTTAACAAAATGGAAAATGGAGTAACTAAGTATCTCTAAATCTTAATATACCATATAATCTTACTATTAAAAGGAATCTTCATCCTAACCGGTTTGGCTCAGTGGATAGAGCATCCGCCTGTGGACTCAAGGGTCCCAGGTTCAATTTCGGACAAGGTCATGTACCTTGGTTGCGGGCATATACCCAGTAGGGAGTGTGCAGGAGGCAGCTGATCGGTGTTTCTCTCTAATTGATGTTTCTAACTCTCTATCCCTCTCTGTAAAAAAATCAATAAAATATATATTTTTTTAAAAAGAATCTTCATGATGATCTAGTCAAAACTACCAACCATAGAAGGAATATCACTCCCAGAAGGCTCTAATGTCCTTCTTGAGTTTTCTGCGTCCATAGTGTGAGGCAGGCTACATCTCCATGGACTACCTGAGTATCTGCTTAAAGTCCCAACTTTCCTCTTAAGTACATCCAAAGAAAGAAAGTAGGCAGGCTAATTTTTAAAGGCTTTAGATAAAGTTTGATCCCAAATTTTTCATTTGATTCCAGACACACTAGGGAGGGTAACATATCAAGCATTTCCCTCATAAATATTAAAATTGACATATAAATAAGGAAAGCCCAAAATTATAAGGAAATGTATATGAACATTAAATGGAAATGTGGGGTGAACCTATCTGTTTGTGTGCCTGCAGCTAGTGGTATCCACACATGTGTGTGCACAATAATGTCTTAACTAGGGTAAGCCAAACAGAACTCTGCCTCTGACTTCAGTTTAGGACAGCTTGGCCATAGATGGTATTGCAGGTATGGCTAAGGCATTGATTATATTATTGATTTTTTTTAAAATGTCTTTTAATCATACAGATCTTTAAGACATTGGTAGGTGGAAATTTTTCCTTTTTTGTTCCTTCTGTCTGGTTTTTCAACAATGATTATAAGCCAGAGGATTACACTGGAAAGTCCGCTAAGTTCCACATGGCTCTTTATAACACCAGTGTGTGAATGTCTAGCCTTTAAATCGTTAGTATTAGTCCTACATTAGCTGGCCTAATTCTGTCCCCCTCTCTCTTAATTTTGTTCTCAAAGAGTAGCTCTTATATTCATGTGACCTGTCCAAAGGCTTCTATAGTCACTTTCATAATATGATCTCAAGTAGTTTCTGAGATTTGGACATAAATCTAATCAAAGCTGTAGATATGAAGATTTTTTTCTGAATTCAACAAAGATGGCCAGTGGATTTTATCAAGTAAACAGATATGAAGAGCATCCTTCCTTCCTATATAATAAAAGGGTAATATGCAAATCGACCAAATGGCAGAACGACTGGTCACTATGATGTGCACTGACCACGAGGGGGCAAACACTCAATGCCGGAGCTGCCCCCTGGTGGTCAAATGTGCTCACACAGGGGGAGCATGCCGTGAGGCAGGCTCACGGAGGTGGCGGGAGCCTCTCCCACCTCCATGGTGACACTAAGGATGTCCAACTGCTGGCAGTGGACATCCCCTGAGGGCTCTCGGACTGCGAGAGGGTGCAGGCTGGGGTCAGGTACCCCCCCCCCCCGCCCTGAGTGCACAAATCCCATGCACTGGGCCTCTAGTATTATTATATAGGACATAAATCAATTTCTTATGCAGAAAGAAAACTCAGTGAAATTATTACAAATCCAAAGACCAAAAAGGAACTTTAAAAGGCCTATGCCTCAAACACTAACTTTAAGTACCAGGTTTGCTCAGCCTTAAGAAGAACTAAGCTTGTTTTAAAAAAGATGATCACTTACAATTAAAATGACAGTGGGAGAGTTTTAAAAAAATAAGATTATGTTGATTAATATAAAAGGAAAGGACTTCCTTACAAATAAATTCATTCTAAGAACCTAGACTAGATAAATTTGAAAAAGAAATATATATATCAGAACTATGTATTCTTGAAGATGAAATAGGGAGAGGGAAGGAGTGTTTTAGTTGTTACTCCTTAGAAAGGAAGGGTGACTGGTCCAAAGCTACCTAACAAAGGACTAGAAGGTAAGTGTAGGATAGAAATCTCAGAGTGAACCAGAATGGAAATCCAACTACAGCAAATCCACAGCTGGGCAAAATCATCTATCACAATGCCCATTTTATAATAGAGTATCTTACCACATATCACTAGCCCAGAAAAGATAAAAATTCAAAATACAGTTTCTATTGAATGCGTATTGCTCTTGCACTATTGTAAAGTTAAAAAATCGTAAGTGAAATTATTGTAAGTCAGGGACTGTCTATGGTTATTACAGAGGCAATGTATGGCATGGCAAGGTATCACAAAGCCAAGTGCCCCAGGAACTCAAAGTTAGGCCTCTGGGTGTGAATAAGGAAATGCCACACTGAAGAAAAATAAAATAGGTCAATCCTAGGTTTGATGTTGAACTGGTAAGGAAAATGAGAATAGGCAAAATCTGTTTGCTAATGAATGCTTTTTGAACTCAGAATTCCTTGACTTTCATCTCTGACATTATTGGAGATCTTATAAGAGATAATTGAAGAATATTAAAATCTGGGCCCAAAAGGTAAGAGAAAGGAAAAGGAAGACAGGAGAGGCCAACTTAAGAATAGGCTAAGCTGTAACCGGTTTGGCTCAGTGGATAGAGTGTCGGCCTGCGGACTGAAAGGTCCAGGTTCGATTCCGGTCAAGGGCATGTACCTTGGTTGTGGGCACATCCCCAGTAGGGATTGTGCAGGAGGCAGCTGATGGATGTTTCTCTCTAATCCATGTTTCTAACTCTCTATCCCTTTCCCTTCCTCTCTGTAAAAAATCAATAAAATATATTTAAAAAAAAGAATAGGCTAAAATGTAAACAAAAACAAAAACCAGTTATGTTTATCTGAAATGGTATATCCTATTGTTACTGAAAAAATGTGGCAAAAAGAAATATTTACACTGCCAAAGAGGTAGAACAAATTATGCAAGGCCTAAAACAGTTAATAGCAGAATAAAAAAAAAAATGCTGAGAGCTAGTGGCAGAAAAGATATTGTCTTCAGTGGGCTCCTATGAGAACAGACATCAGAAACATTAAAAGCAGCTTTTTTTCCATGTACCTGCTTATGATTATCCGAATTATACAAATATGGGGCACAACAGGAGTGCTTTTTATTATTTTAGCTCAATAGGCCTAAAAATTTCAGGGGAGTGGCAAACAGCCAAGGTAGTACAGGACTAAAAAGTTTGGGGTGTGGGGGGATCAGAGAAATCTAGAGACGGGCAAAACACTAACTGACGCTGTGGAGATTGTGTTATGAACTTTATAAACTAGAAGTGATACACTCTGTGCAAGAGCCAGTTTTAGAAGATGGGACACTAAATGGAATACACACTTATTTCAGCACAGGAGTACCAAGACAACACAGAAGAAATGAACATTAAAACCTTTTTTTTTTTTAATTATATTTTATTGATTTTTTACAGAAAGGAAGGGAGAGAGATAGAGAGTTAGAAACATCGATGAGAGAGAAACATCGATCAGCCGCCTCCTGCACATCTCCCATTGGGGATGTGCCCGCAACCAAGGTACATGCCCTTGACCGGAATCGAACCTGGGACCTTTCAGTCCGCAGGCCGAAGCTCTATCCACTGAGCCAAACCGGTTTCGGTGACATTAAAACCTTTTAACGTTAAGGAAATCTAAAGGAGGAAACATGAAGGAAGGCCTGGTGCCTAAGGCTGCCAGTCATGGAAACTTGTACACTTTAAAGACAGAAATTCAGATACAACTTTCAAGAAAGTAGATATGTTCGGTGAAGTGCTCTCACCCACAAAATATATGGTAAACATACAGTGGCACAATGAACACCTGATGAATTTTCCCAGTGAAACTTTAGTACAAGTTATAGAATTTGGCAATTGGTACAACTGACTGGCACCCTGGTGAAGTTGAAACCAAAATTGACTTGGTACCATTTTCTGTACATACATCTTCCCTTTGATATCACTAAATCCTACTGGCAACAGTAATGTGAGTTAACTGTATTATGTACTAAGTTCAAGGAATTACTAGTGTTTCTAAATTTAATGGGTACTGGGCTGGATAGACCTTCCTAATTCTTAAAAAAGTAAGCTACAAAAGAGATTGGGGGTCAAATAATTATCCTTTAGAAGTACAAAAAAAGCCACTCACAATCAGAGGAAAACAACCCAAGCTACAGCTCCTGGAAAACCCCCAACTCTAACCACAGAGGCATATGAGAAACCCACTGGCTTTGATTTAGCAATACTCTAGAAAGTGAGGAATTTGGGAACTTAACCTTTTTGGATTCTAGATTTTAATTTCTCTTTATGAGCTTGATCAAATGGCAGACAATTCATTTAATCAAATTAGACAGACTATTACTTTTATTGAAATTTGGCCCCCTCCCCCAAATTAAAACCTGAAAGGATATTTTTCAAAATATATTTTTATTGACTTCAGAGAGAAAGGGAGAGAGCGAGGGAAAGACAGAAACATAAATGATGAGAGAGTCATCGATTGGCTGCCTCCTGAACTCCCCACACTGGGGATCAAGCCTGTGTGTGTGCCCTGACTGGAATCCAACCGTGACCTCCTGATTCAAAGGTTAACAACGCTCAACCACTGAGTTCAAGGAAATCCAACAGGGCTGAAAGGACATTTTAAACTTAAAAACTATCATAGGGCCCCAGCCGGTTTGCCTCAGTGGATAGAGCGTCAGCCCACAAACTGAAGGGTCCCAGGTTTGATTCTGGTCAAGGGATGTATCTCAGTTGCTGACTCAATCGCAGCCCTGTTTGGGGCACATCGGGGAGGCAACCAATTGATGTGTCTATGTCACATCGATGTTTCTCTCAGGTCTGTCTCTCTTCCTTTCACTCTCTTTAAAAATCAATGAGAAAATATCCTCAGATGAGGATTAACCAAAACAAAAAAACTATCACAGGTAAATTAACTCTCAAACATAGAAGAAGCATCTATTAAAAAGCCTTATACTCTAAGTACTGAAGTATTTCTAAAAACAGGAAAAAAAAATTGAATTCTGAGAGAACCAAGATGGCGGCATAGGTTAACGCCGGAGTTTGCTGCTTTGAACAACTACTTCAAAAGTGAAACTAAAAGACGGACGGGACATCACCCAGAACCACAGGAACGCTGGCTGAGTGGAAGTCCTACAACTAGGAGGAAAGAGAAACGCATACGGACACTCAGAGGAGGCGCAGTGCTGAAGTCAAATTCTGAGGTGCGGAGTGCGCGGAGCGGGCTGGCGGCGGAGGGCGCGGTTGGTTGGCGTTTTCAATCGGGAGGGAGTCGCAGACTCTGAGCTCCAGATACAGGCGAGTCTTTAAGGACCCAGACTCAAACGGGAGAAGCGGGACTGTCTGGCTTCGGTCAGAGCGAGTGCAGCTTTCTCTCCGAGCTTTGCAGCGGGTGCTGGGACTCAGAGAGGCAGAGCCCCTGGGGACAGGACTGAGAGCCTCCATAACTGCTCTCTCCGGCCTACCCTGTTGATCCTGTGCGACCCGCCCTGCCCAAGCCCTGCACAGAGGCATTTGCCGGATAGCCTCAGGCAAAGGCTAGATTAGCACCTCCCTAGAGGACAGAAGTTCTCTCACTGCTGACACAGCTGATTCTCATAGCCACTTGGCCTGGAGGTCAAACCCTCCCTGGTATTAGCTACAACAATCAAGGTTTAACTATAAGACTGCGAACAAAGACCACTAGGGGGTGCACCAAGAAAGCATAACAAAATGCGGAGACAAAGAAACAGGACAAAATTGTCAATGGAAGATATAGAGTTCAGAACCACACTTTTAAGGTCTCTCAAGAACTGTTTAGAAGCCGCCGATAAACTTAATGAGATCTACAAGAAAACTAATGAGACCCTCGATGTTATATTGGGGAACCAACTAGAAATTAAGCATACATGTACTGAAATAACGAATATTATACAGACTCCCGACAGCAGACCAGAGGAGCGCAAGAATCAAGTCAATGATTTGAAATGCGAGGAAGCAAAAAACACCCAACCGGAAAAGCAAAATGAAAAAAGAATCCAAAAATGCGAGGATAGTGTAAGGAGCCTCTGGGACAGCTTCAAGTGTACCAACATCAGAATTATAGGGGTGCCAGAAGATGAGAGAGACCAAGATATTGAAAACCTATTTGAAGAAATAATGACAGAAAACTTCCCCCACCTGGTGAAAGAAATGGACTTACAGGTCCAAGAAGCGCGGAGAACCCCAAACAAAAGGAATCCAAAGAGGACCACACCAAGACACATCATAATTAAAATGCCAAGAGCAAAAGATAAAGAGAGAATCTTAAAAAGAGCAAGAGAAAGAAACTCAGTTACCTACAAGGGAATACCCATACGACTGTCAGCTGATTTCTCAACAGAAACTTTGCAGGCCAGAAGGGAGTGGCAAGAAATATTCAAAGTGATGAATACCAAGAACCTACAACCAAGATTACTTTATCCAGCAAAGCTATCATTCAGAATTGAAGGTCAGATAAAGAGCTTCACAGATAAGGAAACGCTAAAGGAGTTCATCACCACCAAACCAGGATTATATGAAATGCTGAAAGGTATCCTTTAAGAAGAGGAAGAGGAAGAAAAAGGTAAAGATACAAATTATGAACAACAAATATGCATCTATCAACAAGTGAATCTAAGAATCAAGTGAATAAATAATCTGATGAACAGAATGAACTGGTGATTATAATAGAATCAGGGATATAGAAAGGGAATGGACTGACTATTCTTGGGGGGGAAAGGGGTGTGGGAGATGCGGGAAGAGACTGGACAAAAATCGTGCACCTATGGATGAGGACAGTGGGTGGGGAGTGAGGGCAGAGGGTGGGGCGGAAACTGGGAGGAGGGGAGTTATGGGGGGGAAAAAAGAGGAACAAATGTAATAATCTGAACAATAAAGATTTAATTAAAAAAAAATTGAATTCTATATTTCGATAAACTTTATCATTGGTTACCTGAAAATGCATTGTTATTAAATGCGGATGAGCATCCTCAATGTTAATAAAAATGCTCATTGTTGCTAATGATTAGCAATTTCTATTCTTTTTTTTTTAGAATGCATTAATTCTTCAAATCTAATAGTTAAAACACCACTATTTATTTAGATCCCTTAACTGTCCCCCTTCTACCATTTGCTGTTAATACTACCACCATATTCCCAGACATTTACAGTAGAAACCCAATGCAATTTCATAAAATTATTTGTACCTTGTCTCCACATTCAACCAGATGCCAATGACTTCATTTTCATATTTCTTGAAACTGTTCTTCTATCTCCATTTTCATTGCCACTACCCAGCCAGGCCCTCAATTGCTCATTTTCTGAAATACTCCAATCACTTCCTTTTTTTGTCTCGGCTTTCATTCTTTATCTCCTTTACTCTGTCTTAAAACATTTTTTTTTAAGATTAATGATGTCACTGCTTTGCCCTTAAACCTACAGATCTTCTTAGAAAATTCAAACTCCTAAGTCAAGACCTGGAACAGTCCATTTTTTAAATCTTAATACCCACAAATGCTTTTCTGAATACATGTTCTAGTTCAGTGGTTCTCTACCTTTATAATGCATCAGAATCATCTGGAAAGCTTATGAAAAATAGACATTGCTGGGCCATAAGAGTCAAATTCTGCAGATATGGGGTATCTGGGGTGGGGCCAATAAATTACATTGGTAATGGTGTTTAGGTGATGCTCCAGCTGGTCAGGGGAATCACACTTTTAAGAATCACAACTCTAGATAATTAACTACCCCCATTCATAAATATACCATACCATTTACCTTTTCACAAATTATCTGCTCTAACTTATGTCCTCCTACTCTCACCACTTTCTTTTTCATGCCTACATTTTAATACTAACAATTCTTTAAGACTCAGTTCAAATGTTATCTCATCCATTAAAACTTTCCCAAATTATCTCTATTAGAAGTACTGTAGTCTCTCCAAATGAACTTTCAGAGGACTTAATATACATTGTTTTAGTGGCACTAATCGCCACTTCCCTGTTTTAAGGTTTATTTATATTTACTCATTCATTTATTCAAACCTTATGGAGTGCTCACTATGTACCACGTACCTAACACTTTCAATTAGAGGAAAAATAGGTTCAGATATATATTATATGGAGTACAATTAGGAAAACAATACAACTCAAGATAAGGGGAAAAGAGAATGCTAGAGGTGGGATGTTGCTTTATCTATAGTGTTCAGAGAAGGCCTCCATCTCTCTTATAAAAGGACTAGAGGCCTGGTGCATGAAATTCGTGCACGGATACTGTCTCTAGGCCTGGTCTGCGATCAGGGCCATCTTCCCCAGCTGCCCACAGCCGGCCCCACTCCCACCGCCACCCACCCCCGGTTCTTGGTTCGCCATCAGGAGATCAGAGCCTGCCGACCAGGAAAAGGGACCAAGAGGTGGTCAGTGTGCTTCATAGTGACTGGTCAAGCAGTCGTTCTGGTCATTCTGCCATTAGGGTCAATTTGCACATTACCCTTTTATTATATAGGATACTTAAACAGGGTAGAGAAAACCATACAGATATCCAAATGAAAAGTGTTTCTGGCGGACAAATAAAATTCAAGTGCATAATGCTCTCCAGTTCCATCCATGCTGTTGCAAATGGTAAAAGTTCCTTCTTTTTTATAGTGGTATAGTATTCCATTGTTTAGATCAGTGGTTCTCAACCTTCTGGCCCTTTAAATACAGTTCCTCATGTTGTGACCCAACCATAAAATTATTTTCGTTGCTACTTCATAACTGTAATGTTGCTACTGTTATGAATCGTAATGTAAATATCTGATATGCAGGATGGTCTTAGGTGACCCCTGTGAAAGGGTCGTTCGACCGCCAAAGGGGTCGCGACCCACAGGTTGAGAACCACTGGTGTAGATGTACCACAGTTTTTTAAATCTACTCATCTGCTGATGGGCACTCAGGTTGTTTCCAAATCTTAGCTATTGTAAAATGTGCTGCATTATGCTAAGTGAAATAAGCCAGTCAGAGAAAGATAAACATCACATGATCTCACTCATTTGTGGGATATAATGATCAACACAATTTGATGAACAAGAATAGATCCAGAGACAAATGGCAGTGGGGGGCAGGGGTTAGAGATCAACCAAAGGACTTGTATGCATGCATATTAGTGTAACCAATGGACACAGACACTGGGATGGTGGGGGCTTGCCCAGGGTAGGAATGGTTTGGGGGGTGGGGGGGGCGTTAAGTGGGGAAAAAGGAGACATTTGTAAAACTTTTGTCAATAAATAAATTTTAAAAAAAACAACAAGTGCAAAGGTCAAGAGGCAGGAGCATACTCATTCAAGTTGAAGGAGGGGGAAAAATGCTACCGTAACTGAAGGTAAGTAAGTACTGGAGGCAAAGAGTAATAGGAGATAAGTCAAAGAGCTAGACAGGGGCTGGATCAAAATGTCCTGAAGTCCATTTTAAGGATTTGAGCTTTGAGTTGAAGATAGAAAAGCACAATAGGTTTAGAAGAGATTTCACTCACGTCTTTTAATGAATCACTTTGGCTGTGTGGGGAATAAACTGAGAAACCTTGGAAGCAGGGAGATAAAATAATCCAGGGTATAGATGACTGTGGTTTGGATCAAGGTCATAACAGTAAATGCAGTAGTCAGTTATGCCTTTTCTCCCTAACTATATGATTCAGCTCCTTGAGGGCAGGGACTGTTACATGTTCCATATAAACCCCCGTAATCATTAGGACAAATTTTTTCACATAGTACACAACCAAATTTTTTTCTTTTGGGAGTACCCTATAAAACACTTTTATCACACTTTATCTAGATCTATGCCTAAAATAATTAAGGATAATTCACTTCATTGATAGTAAGAAAAAATAAATTACATACTGTCAGACAGACATATATGAGCATTTTATAAGCACCTATTAAGTTAGCACTTAATAATGTTGAAGTTAACTTCAAATGTAAAAGAGGACAAAGAATCTCAAGTTAAAGGACAAAATGAGTTCAGTTAACATCGAAAGTTTTAAAGACACTATATTTTTTTCATAAAATTAAGAGTTAGGAAGGCACTGCATAATAAGAGTTAAGTGCCAACAAGGGAAGCAAAAACTTCATATCCATTCTAAGTTTATAAAAACAGATAATGTGGTAGGAAATCAAAATAATAAGAAAGCATGAATGAGTGTTAAGATTCTCACAATTCAGCCGAAACCGGTTTGGCTCAGGGGATAGAGCATCGGCTTGCGGACTGAAGGGTCCCAGGTTCGATTCCGGTCAAGGGCATGTACCTGGGTTGCGGGCACATCCCCAGTAGAAGATGTGCAGGAGGCAGCTGATCGATGTTTCTCTCTCATCGATGTTTCTAACTCTCTATCTCTCTCCCTTCCTTTCTGTAAAAAATCAATAAAATATATTTAAAAAAAAAAAAAAGATTCTCACAATTCAGTCCTACCTATTTTTTTTACAACTTTCTCCCCTCTTAGTTTATGTTATGTACATTCACTATAGTAAATTTTAATAACATATGAAAAAAATCATCTATCATTTTATTGCCCACATATAACCACTATTATCATCTTGGTGTATTTCCCTTTTCTAGCTGTGTGACTTGGTGTTAGCTGTCTAACCTCTCTGAATCTCAGATGAATCTTTCATGAAATGAAGATAAAAATAGTACCTATCTCACAGGGTTGTTGTAAAGAATAAATGAGAATCTAGGACAGGGGCTGACATACTTTTTCTTAAAGAACCAGAAATCTGCTTATGGGCCATACATTCTCCATCCCAACTACTGACCCTTACTGTATCATGAAAGTAGCTACAGAAAATATAAAAATGAATGGGCACATGCCAATAAAGTTTTACTTGCAAAACAGTCAGTACTACTTGTGTCACAATGGCTTATGACAAAGGTCCATAATCTCCTGGTGTTTGAATTGTTGTTGGGTTGTGTTTGTTCAGCAAGTTTTGAAATTCTTAAGAAAATCTGTTAAAAACAAACAAACAAACCTTTGACCCACGCACCAGAAATGCAAACATAACTTCTTGCAAATCATTTCAGAAAGTTCACAGACTTCCAAAATATACAAATGACTCCTAAGGATTCTCATCTAGAAATCCTGTTTCTGGAAAAGAAGCTCTAAAGTCCACATGTGAGTACAGTGGGAATGGACCAGCTTAAATTCAAATTGTGTAATCCTGCTACAAACAAATTTTCCCACCAAATTTTTTTTTATCATATTTTCCTAGGTCATTACATGGTCATTGAAAACATCATTTTTGAGGCTAAGTAACATTTTAGTTCATAAGGGTTGAGAAGTTTTAAACTATTTCAGATGTTCTGGTTGCTTTTTCATTTTCACTTCATTCCTTTCATTAATTATAATTAATGCTCTGATGTATATAGATTTATGTCCAAATTTATATTTCCTCGGAAATTAATGTATAAGGAAAATTACTAAATCTAAAGGTACAAAATTATTTTTAACATTTCTAATATATTTTGATGGATTATGGTCCAGAAAAGTTGTGGCAATTTTACTCCCACCAGATGGAAATCAGATATACATTGCACCATTCTTATGAGCAGAGAATATAAATTTTAGACTTTACTAATGAATTCCATAACCTAAGAGATCATTGGCAAGATTCTCAAAGCATAGTGAAAGAGTAGATAATAAAGTCCAAACATGCATATCTTCTGCACTCGGGATTAGTAAGATTTCCAGATATTGAAGGTTAAATCTAAGTACTATAGAGACTGAAACTTTAAAAGTTAATCATTTAAGATAATCATCTAAAAGATACACCAAGCTCTCCTTCAAGAGCACAAGATAAATAACATAAAATAACTTCTGCTGATTTGTAATTATCATAATTCTTGCATTTTAAGAATAACCACTTATATAGACCAGCCAGTGTGGTTCAGTGGCTGAGCATCGACCTATGAATCAGGAGGTCATGGTTCGATTCCCGGACAGGGCAAATGCCCAGGTTGTGGGTTCAATCCCCAGTGTGGAATATGCAGGAGGCAGCTGATCAATAACTCTCATCACTGATGTTTCTATCTCTCTCTCCCCTCTCCTTTCCTCTCCGATAACAATAAAATATATATTTAAAAAATGAAGAATAATCACTATAATGAGACACTGCTTCTGACAGAAGTATGTATACGACATTCAGGTATATTTAAGGGGGGAAAAAGGGTTAAGAGTCACTTCTTATTGTGAACTTCTGATAGCTTAAGTTTGATTTTTTCTCTCTCTCTTTTACATTCATCAACATCTTTAGCTTCTGCTGCCCTGAGTGTTTTTAATCATGTGTACTCAGTCAATAACTGCTTTAGTATATGTCAAATAGATATACATAGACACTCTAATAGATACCAAATGCATACTCCTAGATACAAAATATGTGTGTATATTACAACTAGAGGCCCAGTGTACGATATTTGTGCATGGGGGTTGGGGGTGGAGGGACTCCCTCAGCCTGGCCTGCACCCTCTCCAATCTGGGACCCTTCAGGGGATGTCTGACTGCCTCTCACAATCCGGGACCGCTGGCTCCTAACCGCTCACCTGCCTGCCTGCCTGATTGCTCCTACCCACCTCTTCCTGCCTGCCTGCCTGCCTGCCTGATCGCCCCTAACCACCTCTGCCTGATCACCCCTAACTGCTCCCCTGCTGGTCTGATTGCCCCTAACCGCCTCTGCCTCAACCCCCACCCAGGACCCAGGATTCCCTCCTCCAGCTGGTCACAGGTACCCAGGACCTGGGCTTCCCTCCCTCTAGCCGGCCGCAGGCACCCAGGACCTGGGCCAGTTTCACCCAGGCCAGCTGCAGCCGCAGGGGACCAGGCGCTGGTACCTGGGACCGAGGGGCGTGCGGCTTGTTCCTCTCCCGGATACAGGTGCAGGCGCAACCGCTGGTATCTGGGTCCATGGGGCGGGCAGCTTGTCCCTCTCCCAGGCCACAGGTGCAGATGCTGGCACCCGGGACCCTGGGGCGTGAGGCTTGTCCCTCTCCCGGGCCGCAGCCTGGCTGGTCCCCATTACTCTCTTGCGAGCTCATTTGTGCCTGGCTGGTCCCCATTTCTCTCTCATTTGTGCCTGGCTGGTCCCCATCCCTTTCTCCCCAGGGTTGACTGTCTGAGCCGGTACCCTGTGAGGGCACGATGACCATTTGCATATTAGCTCTTTATTATATAGGATAGCTAAGTACATGGGCTCTTGACAGTCAGATTGGCCAGACTCCAATCTGATTATCACATACCAGCTATGTTTACTTACTTAAACTATTTAATCTCTCTCATCTTAGTTTCCTGATCTGTAAAATGAAAACAAAGGCACATATCCTGTTGGGCAGTGGATTAAATGAGATAAAACAGGTAAAGGACTTATCACATACCTGATACATTTGAAACAGTCTAATATGAGTTATATACATCTACGGAGCATTTCAATAAAATAATCTTCCAGATATTAAAAACATAACACACACACACACACAATGAATCACTGGCAACAATAATTAATGAGTATTTTGACCATTTCAATTTTGGGGTAACCAAAACAAATACTTAACTTTAGCAAACTCCATGTATAAAATGTATATTAATAAACTTTGTACATGATTTATTGGGACATTATCCTATCTAATAAAGACAGAATATGCAAATTGACCATCACTCTGCGACAAAGATGGCGGCACCCACGGCCAATAAAGAGGGAATATGCAAATTGATGCAACAAAGATGGCGGCAGCCGGGCTGGAACAAAAGATGGCAATGACAAAGGCGTTCTGCCCCACCCCGGCTGCTCCGGGCCTCTGCGCAGCGCATGTGCACTGGTGCAGAGTGGGCGGGGCGGGACACCTGCTATAAATGGGGGGTGGGGGGGGGTGAGCATGGAGGGAATTATAGGAGGGCGGCAGGGCCAGAACAAAGATGGAAGGCAGCTCCGGCAGGAGCAAAGGGGGAAGGCAGCGGCCAGAGCGAAGGCCTGGGTCCCAGTGCTGGAGGGAAGCCGGTGCCAGCAGCCAGGGGAAGGAAGGCCTTTTCTTGCACGAATCTTCATGCATCAGGCCTCTAATAGATAGATAGGTAGGTAGATAGATAGATAGATAGATATCCATATATCTATATATATACACACATTTTTTTCACAGTACATACTCCAATGTTATGCAGCTATCTATTAGTAAGTACTGAAAGAAGCACTTCTTTTCCTCCTCTATCTTTTCTCCTTTTATTTTACTGTATTGTACTATGTTTTACCACAAATGGAGCCAGAAAATGAGCCTGCCCCGTTCTTTCTCAAAGTTAATTAACTGGTCAATTACAGTTGCTCAACCATAAATAACTAACTCATTACGTTCTCCATGCCTTCTCCTACACAGTTAAACACTGCTAAACAAAAGAACAGACTAATGGTCATCCTACATTCATAATCAGCACAAATGGTTCTGCAGGTCAATTCAATCCACCTATCTATGAAGCTTTATAGCTCCACCTTAAATCTCCAACCACCCCAGGTACTTTCAACAGATGAACTCTCCTCCTACCTCAAAGCTCCTATATAAAGCAACCTCTCCATTTGTGCTTTAAATCTTGTCCTTCCCTTTTCAGAATCTTATACTTTATCTCTTCTTTCTTTTGCAGATTTACCTCTTCCTTTCAAATGAATCTATCAGTCTCATCAGATTTTAACCGTATCGATTTCTCACCAATTTTGTTTTAAATCCTCACCTGCAATCCACAACCTCTTCAGCTCCACCTATATCTTTCCTTCTTTATAAGTTATCTTTACTTACTGTATTCCTTTGCCTCCCATACTTTAAACTATTCCAGTCTGATTCCTGCTATCACTACATCAGAATAGCTCTGCTTAAAGTCACCAAAGACCTCCATGTAATTCAATGGTTCAATCTCAATGGCTTTTGAAGCCAGTTACCATTCACTCTATCCTAAAACATTCCCTTCCTGTGTCTTACTTAATACACAGTTCCTTGGTTTTCTCCAACCTCTTTAATTCTTCTCAGATTTCATTTGAAGACTCAACTTTTCCTACAAAGCCATTTAACTGTGGAGTTCCTGAAGCTTCACTTCTAGGTCTTCTTTTCCCATTCTACACTCTCTCTCTATGTAAGCTCATTCAAATACCATCCACACAGCTTTGATGACCTGCCTCACTTCTGAGTTCTAAATTCTGTAAATCCAGCTTTAAGAACTCTCCTTGGATAAGGAAAGTTACCTTAAATTCTTTGGTTTAGTTTGAAATCAAAGAGTCTTAGCAGAGTTCAATTTGCTCAAGAATCCCAAAACAGGCAAGACTTTTATTAGCCCCCCCATTGTATATTACAGTAGTGCCCCCCACCCACCCACGGTCTCACTTTCTGGAATTTCAGTTACCTAGTCAATTGTGATCCAAAAATATTATATGGAAAATTCCAGAAATAAACAATGTGTAAGTTTTAAATTGCATGCCATTCTATGTAGTATGATGAAATCTTGCACAGTCCCGTGCTTTCCCACCCATACATGGACCATCCCTTTGTGCAGTGTATCTACCTCACTTCATCTCATCACATAGGCACTGTATCATCTCACATCATCACAAGGGGGAGTACAGTACAATAAGAATATTTTGAGAGACAGACCACATAATTTTTATTATATTATACTGTTATAATTGTTCTATTTCATTATTAGTTATTGTTATAACGTTCTTACTGTGCCTAATCTATAAATTAAACTTTATCAGGGTATGTATATAATAAAAAAACACACAGTATATGTAAGGTTTGGTACCATTCATGGTTTCAGGCATCCACTGGGGGTCTTGGAATGTATCCTCCATGGGTAAGGGGGGACTACTGTATTGTACACCTTTTCTTTATAGACTTATCAAAGTTATAACTGTATACAAAACCAGGGACAATACTGTTTGCTCACAACTACTACATGTCCAATGCCTTATATAACCAAAAACCCTAGTAACAACATCTTTTTCTACTGCTTACATGAGTCTTTCAGCAATTTTCATATTCACCACTGCTTAGGAGTTGAGAGTACTGAATTTCTGGTACAGAGGGTCAGTGTAATGGACTTTAGGCCCTATGTCACACATTATATAGATCGACCTCCTCTCAGGTTTAGTTTGCCACCAGTGTTCCACAACAATGATTGGGTCTCATCCTAGAGAGCAGATCCATACTGAACAGAGTGTGCTGCTGAAATGATTAACTGATCTGTCAAAGAAATAGGGAGCCAAGAAATCGATGTAATATATATTACATGAAAACTGAAAGTTATCTTAGATTTACTATAAATTACAAAACTTAAAAATACTTGGACTAGGTACCACTATAATTGATTTACAATATAACTAAAGTTAATATTCAGTTAAATGAATTACTCTAGATTTTAAATGCCCTAATATCCTTACTGTTATATATTAATATACATTTAAAATGGCATATCAATTGACCATATTTTACTGACCATACTTTATTTTTTCAAATACCTCATCAGATACATATTTTACCACACCTTACCTAGAGTGGGGGTTTGAGCCTGCAACTGAAGTACAGGCCCTTGACCAGAAGAATCAAACCCGCAACCCTTCAGTCTGCAGATGCACACTCTATCCACCGAGCCAAACCCGCTAGGACTGTACTCTTTTTTATTAAGCTAAAAACTAATTTGAGACTTCTAGCACATTGAACACACATTTACTTCTGCTCCCTCTCAAAAAACCCACTAAGATAGCAGTAAAAAATATTTTTGTTTTAAAAGACCTAAACCCATTAAAGAGGAAAACAATGAAAAAGGAGAAATGACAGACAACATTTAGGTAGCTATTATTTAGGGAGGAGGGAGGAGGAATGAGGGAGGAGGGAGGAGGGAACAAGCTGATTTGTGCTGAACCCCAGAAAAATTTCAGGAACCTGAAACACTACAGACTTCTAAAAGTGGAGGTAAAAGAGTCAAAAACAGAAAGATCAGTTGAACATCTCCCCCAGATCCCCTTCCCTATTAGATCAACGGACACTAATTCTCTAGAGAGGCTGAACTCATAATGGGGCAGGGAAGGAAGGGATTGGAGAGAAGAAAAGGGTATATAGAGAACACAAAAGGTAAAATCAAAGGGTACATACTGAACAATGGTAAGGCAGTCCCTACCTCATCCATCAAGGAGGCTAACTGATCATATCTACAACTAAGAAAAAATTTATTTATAACCATAGAGGTAAATATCATAAAAGTTAAACAGTTGCAATTAGTTGCCCCTGGGGAATATGTGGGGAAGGAAAGGAATAGTGTATGAATTGCTATTTTTTATTATAAGCTGTAGGGGGGGAAAAAACAAAAAAAATGGTTGCCTCTACAATACCCATTCTTGTTTTCTTCCTTCCTAACAGAATCATAGACAGATTTTTATCAGGGGGAAAAAATACCAAAAAAAAGTTATCTAATATTCTTTTCAGATGGGGATAGTTAATAAGACTTAGGTCAAGGTGTTTTTTGGCTAACCCCCAAAAAACCCTGATCTACTACTTTGAACTCAGATGTGATGGCTGGAACTCCAACAACTGTTTTGGATGATGAGACAAAGATAAGAAAGCAAATGATGGTACAATGATAAAGCCACCATAAAATCCCCACACTATCTATTCAAGACCTAACATGAATAAAAAGTCATGTTTAAGATATTTAAATCAGGACTTGATTAGCAGCAAAATGCAATTCCTAATATGTTGTCTTACATGACTTTTTAAACTAAGTATACATAAAACATTTATAAAAATTAAAAGTAAATTTTTGCCCTACCTGGTTTGGCTGAGTGGATACAGCTTTGGCCTGTGGACTAAAGGGTCCCAAATGTGATTCCAGTCAAGGGCAAGGCAATTTACCTCGGTTGCAGGCTCAATTCCCTGCTCTTGTTAGGATGTGTGGGGAGACAACCAATCGATGTGAGACACACTGATGCTTCTCTCTCTGTGTCTCTCCCCCTCTCTTCCACTCTCTCTAAAAATCAATGAAAAAATATCCTTAAAGAAAGTGAATTTTAAAATAATTCTAATTAGTAGCAATTGTTAAAAATTAACGTAAATAGTTCCAGAAGGCTATTCAAGAAGCAATTTGTTTGAAAACCTAATCATTTTTCCCATTAGAAATAATGTAAATTGAGTTAATCTGTTCCAGACTCACAAATGATTCCCTATTTTAACCTTTCTCAAGTGATGGTTGTTTCATGAGCACTGTCACACCTTGGCAGTATCAGTACTCTTGATGGCCTCTCTATATTTTAAAATTGTGCTAATCACCTATTTCACCAAGCCATACTCCATAGCTAGATCAGACACATGAACACCTCTATCATACTTTGCAATTATTTCTTTTTTAAAGCTCTATCATTGTTCTCACAATTTCTTTTTCACTTTGCTGCTATCACTAACCTCATTAGAATCCATGGTGACTTGGATCCATGTATTTAATAATAATAAGCAATAGCATAAGCAAAAAAAAAAAAAAAAAAACACACACAAAAATATTTACAGCACAATTTCCTGAGATGTTAACAGAACAAGGTTTAGCAGTAAACTGACTCATACTCAGGCATTCTCTCCATTGTCACGTAAGAGACACGTGACTGATGTCTAACCCGTGTGGCTCAGTGGATAGAGCATCGGCCTATGGACTGAAGGGTCCCAGGTTCAATTCCGTCAAGGGCATGTACCTTGGTTGCAGGCACATCCCCAATTGGGGGTGTACAGGAGGCAGCCGATCAATGATTCTCTCTCATTGATGTTTCTAACTCTCTATCCCTCTCCCTTCCGCTCTGTAAAAAATCAATAAAATATATTTTAAAAAAGACACGTGACTGAGCATAGAGTATCAGCATGAAAGGGTTGTCAAGTCAGAACCCAAGTTTTGTTGGAAAACTGAGACTTTTTTATGTGAACAACGTGGTAGAGAACTGAATTGCTCTAGATGGGAGACGTACAAGAACCAAGGCTTCACATACTGTATGTTCAACATCATCCCTGTCCTCTACTGTCCCTAGATGCTAATAGCAACCTATCCCAATTAGGACAATCAAAAATTTCTCCAGACATTACCAAATGTCCCCTGCAGGAAACATAATCTCTGAGAAAATGTAGCTGCTATTGCAAATTATTTAGGGCTTTATTGGAGCATTCAGCTTTTCTAGATAAATAACAGAATTTCAGAATTATAACATTTCTAAATTTTCTCTAAAGTTTTTTGTGGGATACAAACTATAAGTGACCTTCATATTGAATTATCTCTAATGTCCCTCTTAAATTTTCAAAGAATTTCACATGAGAAATATTAACAGCCTTTGTCTAATTATGTCTATCTACATGCTAGGTATAGTACTGAACATTTCATGGTCATTCTCTCCTTTTATACTCATGACATCCTCATGGGATGACTATTAACCCCATTTTAGTAAGAAACAATTTTAAAGTATTTTAATCAACATATCAAAGTATTTCCAGAAATACTTATCATTCACTGTAATCATTCTAGCACTGAGCTACTTGTTTAGTTTACAATCAATTTATGATCAAAGCATTTCAATACATCTAGCAAAAAAGTAAGTTCGATTATTATAATCTTCAAGAATAGGGGAAATGTTCACAGCACCTAACAAGTCAGAGAAATAATAATCAGACTGTTCCTTGAAATATTTTTAACACTATGGCCCAATGAAAGCCTACTTTTAAACTTTTTCATCCTTGATTCCCTGAGTACATCCAGTTACTATTTTTTCCCCTTTGCACAACTTGTCATAAATAATTCACTTTATAATTATTTGCAAATTTATTTGTAATTTTAATCTGCCTTTCAGTAGAAATTGAAGTCTGGATTCAAATCACAGCTGGTCCACCTACCAGAAATGAAGACAAATTTAACTATGAAACTTGCATAACGGGACCTACCTGAAGGCTTTAAGAGTTAGTAGGACCCTCAATAAAAATTAATTTCCCCTTCCTTTCATCCTCAAAGTAAATTAAATATAAATTAAGAGCTAATTTAAGCATTTGTTGAGAGTCCACTAATAAGAGTTAAGGGAGGATGTGATAGGGGCAGTTAGTGGACATTACGACAAGTAACTATTTGGAAATTAACACTTACAATCTCCCAAATCCATCATCACAAAAATCAGTTTAAGCCTAAGGGACTATTCCCTTAGTCTAAGATTTTATAATTACTGGTATTGTTTCTCAAGTAAAGAAGTATATCCCCAAATGCATTGAATGGATGCATAATTTATCACTTATATTACCTATTGTCTTCTGTTGTATTTTCCCTTGTGGTAAAAGACACAGAACCTCCCCTTCACCCACACAACTAACTGCCCAAGACATTTTTATTCAGATTTCTTTCTAAAAGGAGAAATATAAATTGGAGCCTTTCTTTTCAGTGAACAAGACTGTGAGTATAAATCATATATTTCATTAACTGTCACCCATCCAAGCGCATATTATCCATTTTATGGATTACTCACAATTAAGTCATTCACTAATGAGTGCAAGTTACTTAATATTACTTTACCCTTAGTAAATATTAGGAAACCAAATGTTAAAAAGAAAAAAAAAAAAACAATCATTGGGAATTAGATTACATAATCCACTTCTTCCTTTGGTGGCAAATAAAACAGAACTACTATACTGTTAGAATTTATTAATCAATGCATAAAATTCAACTTAACATAGGTAATCTTTTATTCTATCTTAATGTTTTAGTACAAAAACAAAAAAACTTCACAAAGCTCACCTGCAGGGTGGATCCAGGACAGGAGCCCTAAGAACAGATCTATTGCTAATCTAGAATATTATAAAACATATAAGGTTTCAGGTAAAAGTTGGTAGCATAAAAGTATGTCAGCATAACTTAACTCATAACTTAGCAATGTAAAAATAAAAGTTTAAGTTCTTCCTGTTTAGTTTTATTTCCTTGTATATTTAGGTGGTATTGGAGTTTTTTAAAATAGCCAACTTCATTGGTACCTAAGATAACTTACTGTCACTGTTCAGACACTGTATTTCACAGGCTAAATGTATTCATCTGTTCTTAAAACTGATTTCAAGAAATATAATAAGAGTTAAAGATTCTCCAAAAATGTTCTGGCCCTCAAATAAAATTTCAATGCAATTTCAGCAATTAAGGGTTATTTGATCAAGTAAATTAAAGCTAAAGGTAACCAAAACCAACTTGCTTATTAATGATATCAAAAGGAAAACAGGCCCAGCCTGTGTGGTTCAGTGGTTGAGCACTGACCTATGAACCAGGAGGTCACTGTTGGATTCCTGGTCAGGGCACATGCCTGGGTTGCAGGCTCTATCCCTAGTGTGAGGCATGCAGGAGGCAGGTGATCAATGATTCTCATCATTGATGTATCTACCTTTCTCTCCCTCTCCCTTCCTCTCTGAAATCAATAAAAATATATTTTAAAAAAGCAAAAGAGAAAATAAAAAGATTTTCAGCCTATGAATATATTAAAAAAGATCAATCATAAACTAATTTTCAGATGTTTAAAATTCCCATAGATACGAAGTCTACCGATAACATGGGTTCCAGATATAAGACATATAGTTAGAAAACAAGTATTGTAAAGACACTGAACCTCTAAATCCAGTGAATACCACTACCAAAATAAATAAAAATAAGAAAAAATATTTTCAAGAAAGTCACTAAATAGAGAGCAATGCCAAAGAAAAAATACACGCCCTTTATACCAAGACAGTTTCCACCTTCTTATTTATGATAAGAAGGAATGAACCAAAAATCAAAAGACAGTTTAAAGTATTAAAAACTTGCCTGAAGCCAAAACCGGTTTGGCTCAGTGGATAGAGCGTCGGCCTGCGGACTGAAGGGTCCCAGGTTCGATTCCGGTCAAGGGCATGTACCTGGGTTGCAGGCACATCCCTGGTGGGAGATGTGCAGGAGGCAGCTGATCGATGTTTCTCGCTCATCGATGTTTCTAACTCTCTATCTCTCTCCCTTCCTCTCTGTAAAAAATCAATAAAATATATTTTTAAAAAATAAAAATAAAAAAATAAAAACTTGCCTGAAAATTTCAATTCCATCCTTTCCCTTTCAATGTTTGGAAAGGCATAAAAATCAAATTTCAGCAAATATGATGCTTACTTCCTGTTAACTTTATTTTCTACTTGTTAACAGAATGAAATAGCTAACTTCAATTAATATGTAAAGGATCCAAACCCATTTGTTAGAAGAAGAAACGGTGGGATAGAGAGATTAAGTAACTTGTCCAAGGTAACAACTAGGAAGTGGTGGAGCCATGATTTGAACTCTATTCAAAAGATAATGAACAAATTAAAAAATAAATAAATAAAAGAATGGGTTAAAAAAAAAAAAAAGAGTAAAACTTTCTGCCGAAACAGTTTGCAAAACAAGACTGTTGTGAATGAGAAAAAATGTTTATAAATATATGTAGATGTGAATGTAGATGACACAACTTTACCCCTAGAAGTACTTTGGTGCTATAACATCTGATTATGGCCAAACACTTGAAACTACATCAAATCAGAGTGACAACTGACCAAGTAAATAATTAATTGTCACTGTTCGGTCGAGGAAAGGGGATAAGAAAAGAAAAGATGACAATCACACTGTCTTAACCCCGCCTCCCCCCCCCCCCAAAAAAAAAGTATCTAAAACACCGTGGGTCAGCGCCTAAACCAACAGGATTGTCCCGGCGGGGTCTCGTGCAGGGATGACAGGAGACCCTAGCAGAGGGGGAGGGGTGGCGATGACAGGAGAGGGAGCGGCAGAGGCACCGCAAGCCCCGATCTCCGAAAAAGGGGGTCCGCGGGGGCACCAGGGGCGGAGAAGGGAAGGCAGGAAATGTTGCCAGAGATTCCAAATGAAGTGAGCAGGAACTGGGTGGGAAGCACAAGAAGGCGGGACCCTCGGGCAGAAAGGGGTCTGTCTGGGGAAGGGGAGGCATGTCAGTACTCCAGCGCTTTCCTGCCAGCTGACCCTCCGCTCCAGCCTCTCCACCCGCGACAAACTCTCACTTTTTCAGCAACCCTTAGACCCACGGGTCATGCCCGTCTCGCTCCCCGCTCCCCGCCCCCCACCCAAGCCGGATAGGTGGAGGGGGGAGCTTCACCCTCACTCTCCTTGTTGGGCTGGCGGAGTGAGCACCGGACACAGCCCTGATTCGAGGACGAGGAGGCCAGGAGACGCAGGGAGGCCCAGTACACGGGTGACAAGTCCGAGCGGCCGACGGGCGCCTCACCTGACAGAAGCGTCGGCAGTAATCCCGACTGCTGATCCCGACGACGCCGCCACCGCAGCTGCTGCCGCCAGTGCCGTCGTTGCCGTCGCCCGCAACTCCAAGCCCCGCAGGGCCTGGCGGGGACTCCACAATGGCCACGAGCTCTTCTCCGAGGCGTTCGGCCTCTTGATCGCTCTCTTCCTCCGCCATGAGGCTCTCGCCGCCCAGCGCGTACCAGCCCCTGCGCCGCCGCCGCCGCCGCTGTAGCAGCCTCGGCTAACCTCCTCCTCCTCTAGTTCCCTCCCCCTTCTCTCCGCCCCTGGTGGACGGGGGCCTCTCGTCTGGCTCTACTTCCGGCTCCGCCCACCCACGCCCCTAGTTTTCAATGGAGAAGTCTAGCCGCCAATCATGCACATGCCCGCCTTCCTACTACCATTGGTCAAGGCATCCGTCTGTTTGATAGCACCGCTGTCAATTGGCCAGCGCTGCTCGGCGGTTGCTGGGGCCCGCCTACGAGCTTTGCCATAGGCGGTGCGGGAGGACGGGGCGCGGTGGGGGACACGGCGGCCGCCGCGGGGCTCGACCGGGCAACGGCGGCGGCGGCGGCGGCAACGACGACAAGTCCTTCTCTTCCCTCACCCCCTTGCTCCTTTTTCTCTTCCTCCTCCTTTCCTTTCTGGCCGGCTCTCGTCCACTTCCCCTAGAGGCCGCCCGGATCCTACGGTAACGAGAAGCTAGGGAGGCCGAGGGTGGGCCCGGCCGT
Organism: Myotis daubentonii; assembly: GCF_963259705.1. Taxonomy (NCBI): domain Eukaryota; kingdom Metazoa; phylum Chordata; class Mammalia; order Chiroptera; family Vespertilionidae; genus Myotis; species Myotis daubentonii. The sequence goes on from NC_081842.1 coordinate 88,508,324, forward strand.
TGGTGCAGGCTCTGGGCCCGGGGCCTTCCTGCCCGAACGGGAGCCGGGGGCGGAGCCGGGGCGTCGTAGTCGGCGGATGGAAGGGGGAGGAGACGGGAAGCCTGACAGCGGCCGCCCCGTCAGGCGCCTACCGCCTCCTCCCCTGAGACTGCCGCCAACTAGGCTGTCTAGTGGCGGGGCCCACGGCCGGCAGCTGGGACGCGGCCCTGCCCAGCTAGCGGGGCTGGGGCGGCGGGCCCGGCGTGCTGGGGCTGGCGCGGGAGGAGGGCGTCTAGACGGCGAGAACGCCCCGCGCCCCGCCTTCCCCTCGCTCTCCGGAACCCTGGGGCCCGGGGCGCGCGGCCAGGTGCCGAGGCGGGGCGGGCCGCCGGGAAGGGAACGGGCTGCGGAGTGTTGGGGTCCGCGTTGGGGTCGGGACTTGCGGTGTCGAGTTCCCTAGAGAGAGAGGTTTTAAAGACACCTGCGTGGTGGCGGTTCTTGGTGTCCCTGTTCACGTTTTCGCCCGCCCTTCTTTTTCTCCCTACCCCCATTTTTTTCTTCCCATTTGTTTCGTGTTTTGCAGTAAAGGCATGCCTTCCCCGCATCTCAGGGAAAACAGGGTGCAAGCCCAGAAACTATTTGCCCACCACCACTTGTTGAAACACGGATTTTGAAAGCGTCTCCGGTTGGAACCAACGGAAAGTGCCAGGATTTCATGCATCTCTGGTCTTGCGCTGGGACCCTTTACTAGTAAGTATCCAGACGGAAAAAACTGGAAACTCATCAGGTAAACATTTAAACTTGAAAACGGATGACTTCTATTTTGCTCTAGTAAGTGATTTGCTGCTTCTGTTTTGTTAGCTAATTCCTGCTCTTAACTTCGTTCGCGCTTAAAATATCTTTACCTTCTTTTGAAAACACTTTTGTTCTTCAGGTCTGTAAACTCAAGCATCCTCTGCTTGGTAGATGTTTGCTTTTGCAGTAACACAAACAGACTTTTGAAAGTTACAAGACATTGGATGTGTAGGCCTTTCACATTATCACAAGTAATTGGGCATTTTATGCCTCAGAGAATAACGAACATTTTTTAAAGTTTGAAATTAAACTATTTAAAGACAGAAGATTTTTCACATTGAAAGATTTAGGCATTACTGGGCACAAATACTTAATGTTGTTTTATAACTAGTTTAGAGCCATTAATAATTGGGACTGATTTGCTATAGGTGTATAAAATATAAATCATTAACTTAAGGTACACACATATAATGGTAATTCACTGTTTATTGGGCAGGAATCATATCTGCTTTATCTTCCATTGAACACCTGTAGCCAACACAATATTTGGCACATGAAAGCTATACATTAAACAGATTTTTAACACGTTAAGCCCCCTGTCAGTCACCGGTGACTGACACTATACTTTCCCTCCCAAAGACAAAACAGGCTGGGTGCTCAACATGTTAATAGAATATTTTAATTAATCCTATTAAAACCTAAGTTTTATCATGCTTTTCAGAATTTATGTAAAACATTAAGTCCTTCTCTGAGTTTATGTCCATAGACAATTTAAAGTTATTTTGAGATAGCTTTCAATATTACTCAGCTACAAGTTCTCTAACGTGGATTAACACCATTGTTTCTGATTACACTTATAAAGAAAACATGGTACCTATCATATTTCTATAGAACAGAATTCTATTTTCAATTCTATCAAATTCATTTGAATTTCTTATATCTAGGTTAATGTAAGAGCTTAACCCAAAGGCACATGCCTCAGGAAACAAATGGTCTCCACCAACAATATTTGTCCAATATCTCAAGTTTTCAGTGCCACTGGTTTTGGCAGTGATCATAAATGTTTGCAATTAGGATAAATTTTGAAATGATTAAGCTGCTTCTGAGATTAATATATGAAAAAATAGTAAAGATAATTTATTTATTCCATCAACAAATTGTGATTGAACATCTATCATATACTAGGCACTATGTTAATGAGTTTTTGGCTTTGTTCTAGCTGACTAGTTAAATGGAATAAATTAATAGATGTGAATATTAGTCTTTAATGGAAAAAAGTGTTAGAAAAAACACTGCCTATATCTTGATCATCACCTTTTGGAAAATTTAATAGAGGTGTATATATGCATTAATTCTTTGAATTCTATTTTTGCTTTAAAATATAATGATATTGTTTCTGATGTTACTTGTGTTCGGTCTGCTTTCTTGGCTTAGACTTTTTTTCACTGAGCAGTTGTGGAAATTATATTTACCTTCATATACAATTATGCCAGTTTATTTATCCCCGTTTGAACAAACTTTGTTAACAATTCCCTATGATTGTGTTCCTAAAATCAGTTGCCCCAGAACCGTGAAAAAAAAGAAGCTCTTTTAAACTTGAATACATATCTAAATTGAATGAAATTAATATAATACCCTAAATACTGACCTGTGATTAGGTTTTTCTAAAAGATAGTGACATCTGAAATAGGTGTAATTCTTTTTTCATAGTTTAAATTTATTTGAATTTCATCAAATTCAAGGAATGGATGTCGTTGTTACTAGTAATGGGTACACGATCTATTAATTTAAATTAAGTTTTCTGAAATCTATAATCTTAAAAATGTTTATACTTCTCTTGTTAACTGCTTCCCAAATGAACTGTTGTTATAACACGTTTTTTCTTGTCTTGAAAGAACCTTATTCAAAGTCAAAATGGAAAGATTTGTAGTGACAGCACCACCTGCTCGAAACCGTTCTAAGACTGCTTTGTATGTGACTCCCCTGGATCGAGTCACTGAGTTTGGAGGTGAGCTGCATGAAGATGGAGGAAAACTCTTCTGCACTTCTTGCAATGTGGTTCTGAATCATGTTCGCAAGTCTGCCATTAGTGACCACCTCAAGTCAAAGACTCATACCAAGAGGAAGGCAGAGTTTGAAGAGCAGAATGTGAGAAAGAAGCAAAGGCCCCTAACTGCATCCCTTCAGTGCAACAGTACTGCACAAACAGAGAAAGTCAGTGTTATCCAGGACTTTGTGAAAATGTGCCTGGAAGCCAACATCCCTCTTGAGAAGGCTGATCACCCAGCCGTCCGTGCTTTCCTGTCCCGCCATGTGAAGAATGGAGGCTCCATACCTAAGTCAGACCAGCTGAGGAGAGCATATCTGCCTGATGGATATGAAAATGAGAATCAGCTCCTCAACTCACAAGATTGTTGACCAGGAGGTTACCATCATTGTGATCGAGATTAAATAATGTGGAGTGTTAAAGTTATGTATTGATTATATGGTTCATTTTTATATTTATTTCGTTTAAAAATCATGTGATGCAAAATAGTTTTTCAATGTGTATATAGTTGCAAGCAAAAACAAAAATTCACCATAAAACTTACTGTTAATTTTAGTCACCAATGGTATAAAACAAAACTTAAGGTTTAAAGTGTGCTAGAATACCTTAAACCTGATGGTTATCTTTAAAGTTGAAGGTTTTTCTCCTGAAATATTTGTGCATGGAAGAACTGCCCTGCTGTTTTACCCTATTGCCATGTATGATTATTCCTTGTGAGAGTACTTAATTACTTGGATTGAAGACTAGCCTAGGAAATTGAAGCTGCTGCCAGGCAACACCACTCACAGTAACTTAAAGGAATTCTTTCTGATTAGAGGATCCTCCTCAAAATGGAAGCAGTGGTGGTAAACTGTTCTTGTATATTCAGATCCCTAGCAGAAAATGACTGTTTATTTCAAACTATGCTTTACTTTGTATATGATGTAGTTACTTAGCTATCCTTCAGTTCCTCACTGTATTTTCCCCCCTTTTTAAAGGCTTATTGTTATATTTAGTAACAACTTCAAGTGACCAAAAGACTAAAATCTTTTAATGTCAGTGCCAAAAGCCATAGGGAATTTTGCAGTGACACAATTTTAGTCTCTTAACATAAACACAACATTTTTGAACCATAGCTTTCATTTCAAGCATCATCTTGAGTTTGTAAGCTTTTTTTTTAATGTCTTGATGTTAAAAGACACCAGGATTATCATTTCAATTTAAACAGGTAGACACTTTATTGAGTTTTCTGTTCTTACAGAAAACTAGTAATTTTTTGCTGACAGATCAGAAAATAAGGAAATTACTTTCTATATATTAATTTTTCCATATGGTTTCATAAGAGTTTAGTTGGGATAAGTAGACTAGAAACAAGTTTACTTTCACTTTTATGTGCTTTGCCTCTGGTGGTACAAGGCTTTTAAATGGATGGTAAACATTGTCTAACAGTACAAGATTTTTGTAGTGGAGATCTGGCAGTATCCTGTATAACTCTTTGGGTGAGGAAATAATTAGTTCTGTTAGAGGTCAACCATGTTCAGGAAATGATCTCTGTCTGAACCTCACTATCTTTTAAGGTTATCAGAGACCCAAATTATATTTTTTAAAAACTAAACAGTGAAAACTTGGAGTATAGCTTTAAAAAACTCTTAAATTCTTTGAACGCATTCAAGTTAAAATACTTATATATTTCTATTACAAGCACTGACAAATGATGCCCTATGTTAACAGCAGGTATTATATTTAAGGTTATTTTACCACAAATCTTTATTTAAAAAAGAAAAGCCAAAGTAAGTAAGTAACAAGGTTTAGATTTTATATTTTTCAGAAACAGCTTTCCATTTCTAAATTTCTTTTACAGACTTAAGTTCCTAGCTCAGGTTGTCCAAGTGTCCGTCTGATACTAGATTTTATGTGGATTTTTTTAAATAAGCCTGCCACCAAAAATAAGAAAAAAAGGTCCCCTGTCAAAATTTGAATACCAATTTTCCTCATGTTCAGTTATATTAAAGTAGCACAATAAATTCCTAGAGTAGTGCTCTCATTGATAAAGCACATACATCAGAAGACCAGCAGCAAAACATAACCAAAATGTACTTTTTTTTTTTTTTACTTCCTCTAGTAAAGAATTTGCAGGCAACCATGTTTAATTTGAATTATCTATGATGGTAAAAAGTCTTAAGAAGCTAGGAAAGTAATTGAGTTTTATAGCGCTATTTTCAGAATACAAAAATAAGGTTAGATATGCAATCATTCTAATTTTTCAAAATACCATGTGATTTAGACTGCTCCCTATTGTTTGGGTATTAATTTGCACTGAAAGCTAATCTATAGTGGCAGAACAGTTTTCAGTAGTCTAAACTATAAACTGGATGGCATTCCACTGGAAAAACACCAATAATTCACATTTGAGTTTCTAGTAATTACAGATTTGATGATCATTTAGGTCCCATATAAATGTATTTCACCAGGCTCCAAACTATTCCCACACACACCATATATAGGGGCATAATCCATCCTCCTGCTATGATTATATCATGTCCTTAGAAGAGTTTTTCATCCTTTTGTGGAGGTTTAATATGTTCATTATAAAACTTCGTTCCCTGAGTCTGGTTAACCTTGTCTCATAGTTAAATAGATAAAGCAGAATGATTGTTTTAGCCTGCTCAAACGTACAAATCTGTGAAACGATGGTTGGCATATGTTAACAAATGAGAATATCTAAGAAGCATATACTGCTGTCAAGGTATAGTGGACGTGTGTTCTGAAGTTTTAAATCTTAACTATGTAGTGTTAGCGTGATACTATACTATTTGGGAAAATAGCATTTTCTATTTTATAAGTTGTATGCATAAACAAGATATGTAATATTTCATTTATAAACTGCCTTCAACACATGCTTACCTGTTAATAGTGTTTTCTTGAAATATAGTAGTATGTCTTCCAAAATTTCACTTTATGCTTACAATAAATAGTTCCTAGCTAGTTGAAATGTTAAATTCCTTATTGGTTTCTTTTGATTCTATGGGGCATATAGCAAGCCTAAAGGACATTGTAATCATTTCTTACGGGGTGAAAATCTAGAAAAATTGTGTATGAGAGCCTAAATAGTTATTTTATTCATTATCATCTTTGGGTTAGACTTCTTTTTCTTAACAAATGCTACTTCCAGTTAATGCATTTGGCCCTACTGAATTTTCAGGGACCAAAAAACTTCAAAGAAAAAGTTGTGCATCTTAAAATTGTAACCAATTAAGTATTGGCTTGGGATTGTTCTGAAGTATTTATTGCTTAAAAACTATTGTAAGTAACAGTTGGCAAGAACTCTAAGCAGAAAGTTCCATGTTAAAACTTTTGCCTGGAAGAATTTGTATGTGAATGTTAATGGAAAACACATTTAAACAAATTTAAAGTGGCTATAAATGAAAGCCACAGAAAATAATTTGGTGCTTAGTCTTTGTAAGGGCTCTCCATGGTTTGACTTGCCCCAACTGCTTTTAAATGAGTACATATCACCTTCATTAAATAGAAGATTCATTCTATAATTTCACTGGAAATACTAGCCTAAAATAAATTGCTTTAGCATCTGGTCAGCAATGATTAAAATGTGAATAGTGAAGTGGCTATCTTAATTAAACCTTGGTTTATCTGAATCCATACTGTCATAGACTTCTGAGGTAAATACAATTCTTACCTAGTATTCTACTTGTATCCAGAATACTGTATTCATTAAAATTTACTGTGTTCATTTTTGTATTCCTGTGCTTTTTTTTTTTCTTCATGCATGTGTTAGTATAAATGTGTCACTTTTAAAGTTTTGTCTCTGTGACTTTTAGAAATAAATTTCAAAGAATTTGTTTCAGAAATTTTTGAAAGCACATTTTGTTTTGTGAGTGAATAACATTTCATAATTCCAAAAGATCAACAGAATTTTACTAAATGAGTTTTATCTTTGTAGGATTATTCGTTCTTATGCTTAATATAAAAGCATGTATTCTGTCAAGAAAGAATCACATGAATATAGTAGAAATTATATAGGTAATATTTAAATAAACTTAATCAGTGCTTTTAAATGGAAATATTTTCTACTTTTGGAAATACCAGTTATCAAGGATAAACCTAATTTGCATCTCATAAGTTGTATTGGGTTTCTGAGAGATTTGCTATGCCCTTATTTGACGCTGGGTGTAAAAAAGTGTTGAAAATTGCCTTGCGTTTTAGTAGTATTACATAGTTTTAAGGGATATCCACTTCCATTTATCAAATTAGCTTCTACTTACCTCTATTTGGGGGAAAAAACTATATATAGATAGATATATATATATCTATATATATATATATATACACACACACATACACTAGAGGCCCAGTGCACAAAAATTTGTGCACTCGGGGGGAAGGGGGGGTCCCTCAGCCTGGCCTGTGCCCTCTCGCAGTCTGGGACCCCTCGGGATCTAACGACCTGCTGGCTAAGGCCTGCTCCCGGGTGGCAGAGGGCAGGCCCAATCCCTAGGTGCAGCCCCTGGTCTCGCTCAGAGCAGGGTTGATTGGGGAGTTGGGGTGCTGCCCCTGTCATGCACAGAGCAGGGCGGATCGGGAGGTTGTGATGCCACCCTCAGTCACGCTCAGGGTAGGGCCGATTCGGGGGTTGGGGCACCGCCCCCTGTCACACTCAAGGCAGGGTCTATGGGCAGGTTGTGGTGCCACCCCCTGTCACTCACAGAGCAGGGCCAATCAGGGGGTTGGGGCACCGCCCCCTGTCACACTCAAGGCAGGGTCTATGGGCAGGTTGTGGTGCCACCCCCTGTCACTCACAGAGCAGGGCCAATCAGGGGGTTGGGGCGCTGCCCCCTGTCACTCACAGAGCAGGGCCCATCAGGGGGGTTGGGGAGCTCCCCCCTGTCACAGAGTAGGGCCTATGGGGAGGTTATGGCTCTACCCCATCACACACAGAGCAGGGCCCGTGGGGGGCGGTTGGGGTGTCGCCCTCTATCATCCACAGAGCAGGGCCGATCAGGGGGTTGGGGCGCCGCCACTGTCACACTCAGGGCAGGGCTGATGGGGAGGTTATGGCTCTACCCTGTCACACACAGAGCAGGGCCCGTGGGGGCGGGGGGTGGAGGGTTGGGGCGCCTCACCCTGTCGCACACAGAGCAGGGCCGATCAGGGGGTTGGGGCACCGCTGCCTGTCACACACAGAGCCGCAGGGCAATCAGGGGGTTGGGGAGCTCCCCCTATCAGGCACAGAGCAGGGCTGATAAGGGGGATGGGGCACTTTCCCCTGTCAGGAACAGAGCAGGGCGGATAGGGAGGTTGTGGTCCCGCCCCCTATCACACACAGAGCCGCAAGGCGATCAGAGGGTTTGGGTGCTGCCCCCTGTCACGCTGATCCCCGTGCTGGGTGGCATATTACCCTTTTACTATATAGGATAGAGGCCTGGTGCACAGGTGGGGGCCGGCTGGTTTGCCCTGAAGGGTGTCCTGTATCAGGGTGGGGGTCCCCACTGGGGTGCCTGGCCAGTCTGAGTGAGGGGCTGAGGGCTGTTTTCAGGCTGGCGGGTGACTGAAGCTCCCAACCGCTCCTTTTTTTCTTTTTCTTTTTATTCTGGGCCAGCTTTAGCTCTGAGGCTCCAGCTCTTAGGCCTCTGCTGCTGAAAGCAAGTTTCTGGCCTTTGTTTACCTTCTGTATTTGAAACAATGTTGCGATCCTGCTGGCTGAAGCCCGGTGACTAAAGCAGGTTTCTGGGGTTCTGTTTAGCTTCTATATTTGTAACATAGTTGCTTAGAGTTGCAGCTCAGAGGCCGGCAGCGGCAGGCGGGGAACGTTGGTGTCCTCCGTCACTGAAGCAAGCAAGCCTCAAGTTCGGTTCAAGCTGCCTGGCTACCAGCCAACATCTTGGCTGGCAGTTAATTTGCATATCGCCCTGATTAGCCAATGGGAAGGGTAGCAGTTGTACGCTAATTACCATGTTTCTCTTTTATTAGATAGGATGGCTAATATGCAAAGTGTCCCCTTGGGAGTTTGGGAGACTGGGAGTTTGATCACTCACTATGACATGTGCTGACCACCAAGGGGCGGTATGGAATGAAGGAAGGCCCGGGCCTGCAGCCAGAAGGCCCTGATCAGCCCTGATTGTCGGCCAGGCCTAGGGACTCTACCAGTGCATGAATTTCGTGCACCAGGCCTCTAACAAATTTATAAAGTGATTAACTTATTTTTCCTGGAATCAAAATGGTAGAAAGGACCTTAAATGTCTGTTTCCAATTTAACCTCTCTAAACCATCAGTGACCTGTCTTCATTTTTCCTAAAGAATCTCATAATCTTGGAGGAGAGGAGAAACCAAGATGGCGGCATAGGTTAACGCCGGAGATTGTTGCCTCGAACAACCACTTCAGAGATATAACTAAAGGACAGAACAGACATCATCCAGAACTGCCGGGAGCCGGTCCATCCTTGCTGTTTCAAGGGACCTGGCATATATGGCATACGGTTCTTAATATGTTTGCTCACCTTCTTGGCGCTGTGTTTTAACCAAGGTCACCTCTCCGAGAAAGGTTGAATCCCCAGGTAGGGATTTTCCCCTGAAGTTAGGGAGGGAATAAAACCCCTCAACTAAGTGCCAGGCGGGAAATTAATCACTTTAACTATGAACAATCATGCTTAAACTACATAATCTTTTCTCCCTGGAATGGAGATAAGAAACGCCCTAACCTTTGTAATAGAGATTGATAGGATTGAATCAACTGGTATAAATTCAGTTGTAACAAGACAGAAACACTCAGAACTTAGAACACAGAATTCAGAACACAGAACCTACACAGAACGTTCTCTAGAGACAGAAGAACTTCGCTGGAGAGAACATGGCAAAAGATCCTGGACTGAACCTGACTATAGAACATAGCAAGGGAACCTGACTAGAACCTGGTGACCGAACCTGGCTGGAGATCTCAGACAGAACCTGGCTAGAGAACCTAGCAAGGGAACATGGCTACAGAACCTGGCTGGAGATCCTAAGCAGAACCTCTCTGGAGATCGAGACCAGAACTTGGCTGGAGATCCTGGCTAGGCTGCTGATCAACTGAACGCTGTCTCCGTGTCATTCCTTCTTCGCCGACTCCGTCCACACGTTTGGGGACCCCTGGACCCACTGGGGTTGGACCCCGGCACAGAACCACAGGAAGGCTGGCTGAGTGGAAATTCTACAACTAGGAGGAAAGAGAATATCATACCCAGACTCAGAGGAGGCGCAGTGCTGAAGTGAAATACTCAGGTGCGGAGTGCGCACGCGGAGCGGGCTGGCAGCTGAGGGCGCAGTTGTTGTTTTCAATCGGGAGGGAGTTTCAGACTCTGAGCTCCTGTCTGGCTTCGGTCGGAACTCAAAGGCAGCTTTCTCTCCGAGGTTTGCAGTGGCTGCTGGGATTCTGAGAGGCAGAGTCCCTAGGGTCGGAACTGAGAGCAGCCATAACTGCTCGCTCCGCCCGCCCTGTAGATCCCTGGGGACCCACCCCGCCCAAGCCCTGCGCAGAGCCATTTGCCGGATAGCCTCAGGCAAAGGCTAGATTAGCACTGCCCTAGAGATCCAGCACAGAAGCTCCCCCACTGCAGACACAGCTGACTCTCATAGCCAGTTAGCCTGGAGGTCAAATCATCCCTGGTATTACCGACAACAATCAAGGCTTAACTACAAGACTGCACACAAAGACCACTAGGGGGTGCACCAAGAAAAGATAAAAAAATGCGGAGACAAAGAGACAGGACGCAAATGTCAGAAATGGAAGATATAGAGGTCAAAACCACACTTTTAAGGCCTCTCAAGAACTGTCTAGAAGCTGCCGATAAACTTAGTAAGGCCCTCAAAAAGACTGGTGAGACCGCTGATAAATGTAGTGAGATCCTCAAGAAATCTAATGAGACCCTCGATGTTGTGATAAAGAACCAACTAGAAATTAAGCATACACTGATTGAAATAAAGAATATTATACAGACACCCAACAGCAGACCAGAGGATCGCAAGAATCAAGTCAAAGATTCAAAACGCGAAGAAGCAAAAAACACCCAACTGGAAAAGCAAAATGAAAAAAGAATCCGAAAATATGAAGATAGTGTAAGGAGCCTCTGGGACAGCTTCAAGCATACCAACATCAGAATTATAGGGGTGCCAGAAGATGAGAGAGAGCAAGATATTGAAAACCTATTTGAAGAAATAATGACAGAAAACTTCCCCCACCTGGTGAAAGAAATAGACTTCCAAGTCCAGGAAGCGCAGAGAACCCCAAACAAAAGGAATCCAAAGAGGACCACACCAAGACACATCATAATTAAAATGCCAAGAGCAAAAGACAAAGAGAGAATCTTAAAAGCAGCAAGAGAAAGAAACCCAGTTACCTACAAGGGAATACCCATACGACTGTCAGCTGATTTCTCAACAGAAACTTTGCAGGCCAGAAGGGAATGGCAAGAAATATTCAAAGTGATGAATACCAAGAACCTACAACCAAGATTACTTTATCCAGCAAAGCTATCATTCAGAACAGAAGGTCAGATAAAGAGCTTCACAGATAAGGAAAAGCTAAAGGAGTTCATCACCACCAAACCAGTGTTATATGAAATGCTGAAAGGTATCCTTTAAGAAGAGGAAGAAGAAGAAAAAGGTAAAGATACAAATTATGAACAACAAATATGCATCTATCAACAAGTGAATCTAAGAATCAAGTGAATAAATAATCTGGTGATCATAATAGAATCAGGGACATAGAAAGGGAATGGACTGACTATTCTTGGGGGGGAAAGGGGTGTGGGAGATTCAGAAAGAGACTGGACAAAAATCGTGCACCTATGGAAGAGGACAGTGGGTGGGGAGTGAGGGCAGAGGGTGGGGTGGGAACTGGGAGGAGGGGATTTATGGGGGGAAAAAGTGGAACAAATGTAATAATCTGAACAATAAAGATTTAATTTTAAAAAATCTCATAATCTTTATTAAATGTAAACAATTGAATGTATGTGCCTCTGGGTCTCATAACAGTTCCATTTTTTTTTCCTGTGTAAATTGAGTTGTGTATACACCTGTAATATGGTGTATCATGTTGCAAAGATGCTCCTAGGATGAGACTAGCTAACCTACCCCTATGAAATCTAAAATTGGAAAATAGAATAGGACTGACTTATGAGATACATTTGCTATATATGGCATGACTTTCATCAGATTGCCCCTCCAGTATGTTACATGATTTAAATGGTTTTATATGCATACTATTTAGAGTGAATGCTGATTAGTTCTCATTTAAATGTTGGAATCATAATTTAAAAGCCCTTGTCTTAGACTTCTTGGTTAAATTTGAATAATATGCAATCAACTAGTATTTATTGAGTCCCTATCATGTCCCCACTCTAGTCAGTGGGGACACATCACAGAAAATTGAAATCCCTTTAATTCTAGTGATGACTCACTGTCATAAAATGGAGGAAGGGGTGCACTTGTTTTCACTAAGCAAATCCTTAAGCATTCCTTGTGAGACTAGTTAGTTGCAAGCCAACTAGTAGCCATGGGTTTCATCTTGCTTCTCAAAGTCTTACTTCATAAAAGAAACAGCAATAAGATTGAAAATATGCAGATTAAATGGTCTACATATTCTTTGAAAATATGGTAGTCTATGCAATCTATAAAATATCAATTTCCGGTCCTAGCTCAGTGGATAGAGCGTTGGCCTTCAGACTTAGGGGTCCCGGGTTCAATTCCGGTCAAGGGCACATGCCCAGGTTGCAGACTCAGTCCCAGTGTGGGGTGTGCAGGAGGCAGCCAATCAGTGATTCTCATTATTGATGTTTCTATCTCTCCCTCTCCCTCTCTGAAATCAAAAATATTTCTTTAAAAAATATATCAATTTCTAGATTAAAATCTATTAAGCAATGGGATTGATCAATTTAAAGTCCTGTAAAATAAGAACTTTCCACACATTTTAATTCAATATCTATGGTAAATGAAGAGTTTAAAAATTTTCTAGTACTTAATCATACATTAACTAATGATTATCATACTCCAATCTCCTGAGCTATTTATGTATATACTAGAGGCCTGGTGCATGAAACTTTATGCACTGGCAGGGGTGGGGGGTCCCTCAGCCTGGCCTGTGCCCTCTCACAGTCCAGGACCACTGAGGGGATGTCCAACTGCTGGCTTAGGCCCTCTCGCAGTCCAGGACCCCTTGCTCCTTACCGCCCACCTGCAGTAAGAAGCCGGGCTCATGGCTGGCAAGCACAGCGGTGGTGGCAGGAACCTTTCCCGTCTCTGAGGCAGCGCTAAGGAACAGCGAGCCTGGCTTCTGGATGAGTGGCGCTCCCCCTATGGGAGTGCACTGACCACCAGGGGGCAGCTCCTGCACTGAGCATCTGCACCCTGGTGGTCAGTGCACATCATAGCGACCAGTTGTTCTACCGTTTGTTCAATTTGCATATTAGAGTTTTATTATATAGGATTAGGTGACAGACTCTCCAAACTTTTCTGTTTGTTTAAGCATTCCAAACAAACAGAAGGAAATGGGAAACAATGTAATGGAAAACGTTTATTTGCCTTTTTCCTCTGAACTTTTTCTTACAATGCTCATGTAGTACCTGTTCAATAGTAATATTTTTATGAATTATTTTTAATCTAGCAAATTCTACTTTTATGAACACACTCTATAGAACAAAATAGCCAGTGTGTAAAGATATATGTAAAGGGAAGTTCATTTTAATACTATAATATTAAACAAATGCTATGAATGTCCAGCTATTAGGGAATAGTCCAAAAATGATGACACATCCATATAATGGAGCTTTCAAGTGATCTAAAAGTGTAAATCAAGAGATTTCTATAATATTGCAAAGTGTTTTGTTGTTGTTTTTTTAAATTACATAGTGTGCCCTGGCCCAGCGGCTCAGTTGGTTGGAGTGTTGTCCCATGCACCAAAAGGTTATGGGTTTGATTACCTGTCTGGGCACATACCTCGGTTGCAGGTTCTATCCCCAGTGGGGGCATGCATAGGAGGCAACCCATTGATGGCTTCTCAAATTGATTCTCTCTCTCCTTTCCTCTCTCTAAAAATCAATAAAATAAAACCACATATCCTCGGGAAAGAATTAAAAACAAACAACTATTTTCTTGTTTTTGAGAAAAAACAGAAACAATGCTATATAATTACACTACATTTGTATGAAGTAATGGACACATACCGTATGTTAAGATTACTGCCCTGGCCTGTGAGGCTTAGTTGGTTGGGTGGCATCATGCACTGAAGAGTTGCCCATTGGATCCCAGGTGAGGGCATATGTCCAGGTTTCAGGCTCCATCCCTGGTAGAAGGCATGTTGCAGGCAGCAGATTGATGTTTTGCTCTCACATTGATGTCTTTCTCCCTCTCCCTTTCTCTCTCTCTAAAAATAAATTTTTAAAATCTTAAAAATAAAGATTACTGACAGTGGTGATATTGAATGGGGCAGAGGAGAATATTTGCCTTTTTTAAAATACACCCCCGTGCATTTACTTATTTACAGCAAGCACATGTTATCTTTGTCACACACATAAATATGAAGTAGACTTTTATTGAAGCCTGCTGGCACAATAGTTATATTCAAATTGTAAAGAACAGCAATATGGCAGAATTCATCTACCTTATTAATGAGAATTTTGAAGAATTTTAATTGCTGAACAAATATTATAAAATGCATCTTTTTTAATTCTTTAAAATTTACTTTTATAAAATGTATTTGCGCATTTACAAAGTTGTCATCTTTTTCCCAAGTTACTCATTACAAAGTATGTAATGGGGAGTTATTTTGAAAGCTATAGCTTTACTTTTCTTGTACTTTTCTTCTATAAACTGCCTAAACATTCTGGTTGCTCATAGTAATTATACACGTTCCTCCACTCTTCTTCAATGTCTATAACAAAACAAATTTAATCACTGCTAAAACCCTGTAGACATTTTTAAAAATCTATCAGTTAATGGGAATACACTGAATTACATAGACTATCATCAGGTAGTTCTTTGTAACTTATAAATTCTATATAATACCTTAATTTCCTATTTCAGAAAACCAACATTAACTCAGAATTGGAACTCCATGTCTGCTAATTATTTGTTGTCGTAAAACTCTTTCGCCCTCCATGAAGATTGCTGTTTCGGAACATACAGTCTTTTGAATGCTCTTTTTCTCCTGGGGGATGGCCTAACATCTCCTTACTTGCTGACACAACAATTTCTTTACCACTCAGTATATTAGCAACATAGAACAATCAAGTTGCAATCTTTCTTCATATCAATGGTCATCTGTTCTTAATCTTTCTTTCCTGTCTGATTTTCCTTTTTTCTCCACAAATGCTTCTTCATCTCTTTTCCCTTTGTTTAATTTCATTTCTGCACCTTTGAGTAAAACAAGATATTGTTAATTCACTAAGATATCAGAATTTTTTTAAAATCCTCATCTGACGGTATTTTTTTATTATTATTGATTTTCGAGAGGAAGGAAGCGGGAGAGAGAAACATGGATAAAAAGCCTGCAACCTTTCAGTGCATGGAGCAACACTCCAACCAACTGAGCAACCCAGCTAGAGCAAGATCACAAGAGTTTTAAGTAGGAAATTCATGTCTACAATCCATGTAGTCATTCATCCAGAGTTTTAGACATATACAATAAATAGAGTGGAGTTTTGTAATTCAAGCTGCAAATATTACCAGAAAGTTTCATCTAGTATCTTCACCAAGTTCTACATGCACATGACTCCAGATCCTAATTTCTACAGAAATAGGCTTACAATAAAATGGTTTGCCATTGCAACTAACTGCAATTAATTTGAAACCGAGTTGTCTTTTACTGTGTCTGTCACATTCCCTGTTGTGCTTCTTAACTGATATCAACAATGATATTGACACCAAAATTTCTGTTCAGGTCCAAGTTTGTTGTCTTGTGAAATTGAGGAATGAGTTTACAGATAAAGAGATGAGCGAAAGCAAAGCTTGATTACAGAAAAGCTCCCTGCCGCAGGGAGGGGACCCAAGCGGGGTTGCTGTGGAAGTTTCTTTGTCCAGGGGTGAATATGTGCCCTGCTAACTTCCCATTGGTTGGTCCAAAAAATTCAGCCCTAGCAACATCCATACATTTTAAACTCCAGGGTTCCTTCTCACCCTCACCCCCCTTGTGTGTCCAGCCCATGACCAGAGCCTTTCATTCTTGAGAATTGACATGGGAGATGGTGTGGCTGATGAACTGCTTCCTGCTCAGACCGGCAAGGTTCAGTTGCACCTCCCCTTTACATTTCTCTCCTCATAGTCCCCTCCCTAACTGCCTAGCTGCTTCTGAAGGCTCTAACTACTTCCGGCTGGTTAGGGGCATTGTTGATGGCGACAGTTATTAGGGCTCCATCAGAGGTTGGTGATTTAGGGGACCACAGAAGATAGGAGCTGCCATTCAGTATTCCATTTCCATGACCATTTGTAGCTTGATTGCCTCTATCCTGGCGGAAACAAAACATAGGAGTAAATTCAAAAGGCAAGGTCGAAATAGTAGTACTAACATAAGCATAATAAGGGGGGAACAAAAAAGGTAATAGCCATGACCACAAGGAATTCTTGAATTGAGATAAGAATGACAGGAGCCAGCTGGGGCCCTGTCTTGTCTATGTTTTCAAAGTTGTCAATGAATTTGATGTTCTTTTTTATAATGTCAAGATTTTCCTCCACTTGTGAAGACATATTAACCTACATGCAGCAGGTTTCATTTATTAAACAGAAGGTTTTGGACCAATGTCCACACCCCTTTGGGCTTTTGAACTCCCTAAATGGGAGTGTTGCATGGGCTATTACAGAGCTTTAGTAGACCCTATGCCTTAAAATTGTTTATTGTAGTCTGCAATTCCCTTCTTGCCTCCAGGTTGAGGGGGTATTGTTTCTGATGTGGGAAGGAGTCTGAATCTCTGACGTGTATATGAGCAGGGGTTGTCCCAACTGCTCTGTCGACTTTCCCTTGGGTGGCCCATACCTAAGGGTCAATCTCAGTCTCTATCCGGGGGAAACACAGTACTCGTTCCAGCACCATACATATGGTAGTGCCAAAGTGTGCTAAGATGTCTTGCCCTAGTAAGGGAGTTAGGCTTTCTGGCATGATCAGGAAGACATTTGAGAAAATCAGGTTGTCCCAATTGCAACTTAAAGGCTGTGAAAAATGCCTTTAAGCTTCCCAGACACACCTTTTACAATTATACTATGGGAGGAGGGGAGGCTAAGACTGGAGAAGATGATGGAGAAGGTGACTCCAGTGTTGAGGAGGAAATTAATTTCCTTGCCTTCAATAGTCAGGGTTACCCGGGGCTCCTGGGTGGAGATGACAGTCTGTCAGAGCCGGGTAGGAAGGCCCCTGGTCCTGTCAATCCTGCTGCAGGACCATTTGGGACTCCAGATCAGCTAAGGGAGGCCTTAGCCCCTTTGGGAAGTCGAATTCCAGTGACCCCCCCTTGCAGATAGGACAGGGCCGGGTGGCTTCCTCTTTCCTCTTGGGCAATCCCTTCGATGTACCCTGGTTGGCCACAGCCCTAACAAGTGGCTGTGAGGGCTCCATGTCCCCGGGGCCCCTGAGTTATTATATTGGCCTCTTGAAGTGCAGCAACCAGAGCCACTGCCTTCTTCCTTCTCCTCAGCCTCCTCCTGATCCCTATTGTAAAAGGCTGAAGTGGCTACTTTTAGGAGGTTACCTGAGGTGCTTTCAGGGCCAATTTCCAATTTTTGTAGTTTCCTCCTAATGTCTGGTGCTGACTGAATAACAAAATTGTCTTTCGAGTTGGCCCTCAAAGGAATCTGGGGACATGGAGGTGTATTTCATCAATGCCTTCCTGGTCTGTCCATGAAGGCGGAGGGGATTTTTGTCCTTCCCTTGAGTTATTGATGATAGTTTATTATGACTAAGGCCTGGTTCATGAATTCGTGCATGGGTGGGGTCCCTCAGAGTGGCCTGCGGGGATTGGGCAGAAACCCGCAGTATAACACCACCTGCCGCTCCTGCCTGCTGCTCCTGCTCATGCTGGCCCCACTGCACCTGCCACAGGCTCGCGCCTAGTCAGTCGCGATTGGGAGAGGCTCGCACCGCCACAGTGGCCCTCACCAGCCATGAACCCTGTCTGGCGCCTGTCCCAAGGAGTGTGGGGGGGGGGGGGCGTGGGGGCCGGGGTTGGGACATGATCAGCCCTCCAGGCAGGTGGTGGAACACCCTTGCCAGCCCGGGATCTGATCCATCCCACTGATGTTTGTGCCAGTTGTTGGGAGCCACCTGGTGGCCCCTTTTATATCATTTCTTCCTTATGGAGTATCTAGGGAGGGGAAGGGGCCACAGTGCCCAAGGCCGACTTCCAGGAGACCAGCGGCACTTTCGGGATCATGCCAGTGGCGGAGGTCTGTCAGTGCCTGGCCCGTTCTCTGGAGATTGGACCTGTAGGACTACTGAGGGAGTGAGTGAGTGGCTGTCAACCAGCTGGTGGGCCACAGGGACAGATTGGTCAGCTGAGCAGTGTTCCTCTTAGGCTAGAACAGGGGTGGGCAACCCCTGGCATGCGTGCCAAACATGGCACGCCAGTAACTTTTGCTGGCATGGGAAACCCTATCTTATAATCTTCCATTTACAATTTTTTTCTTATTTTTTTTAAAATTAAATCTTTATTGTTCAGATTATTACAGTTATTCCTCTTTTTCCCCCCATAGCTCCCCTCCACCCAGTTTCCAGCCCACCCTCTGCCCTTACCCCCCCTCTCCTCATCCATAGGTGTACGACTTTTGTCCAGTCTCTTCCCAGACCCCCACACCCTTTGCCCCCCCCACCAGAATAGTCAGTCCACTCCCTTTCTATGCCCCTGATTCTATTATAATCACCATTTTATTCTGTTCATCAGATTATTTATTCACTTGATTTTTAGATTCACTTGTTGATAGACATGTATTTGTTGTTCATAATCTGTATCTTTACCTTTTTCTTCTTCTTCCTCTTCTTAAAGGATACCTTTCAGCATTTTATATAATACTGGTTTGGGGTGATGAACTCCTTTAGCTTTTTCTTATCTGTGAAGCTCTTTATCTGACCTTCAATTCTGAATGATAGCTTTGCTGGATAAAGTAATCTTGGTTGTAGGTTCTTGCTATTCATCAATTTGAATATTTCTTGCCACTCCCTTCTGGCCTGCAAAGTTTCTGTTGAGAAATCAGCTGACAATCTTATGGGTACTCCCTTGTAGGTAACTAACTGTTTTTCTCTTTCTGCTTTTAAGACTCTCTCTTTGTCTTTTGATCTTGGCATTTTAATTATGATGTGTCTTGGTGTGGTCCTCTTTGGATTCCTTTTGTTTGGGGTTCTCCGCGCTTCTTGGACCTGTAAGTCCATTTCTTTCACCAGGTGGGGGAAGTTTTCTGTCATTATTTCTTCAAATAGGTTTTCAATATCTTGCCCTCTCTCTTCTTCTGGCACCTTCTTAATTCGGATGTTGGTATGCTTGAAGTTGTGCCAGAGGCTCCTTACACTATCTTCATTTTTTTGGATTCTTTTTTCTTTTTGTTTTTCCAGTTGGGTGATTTTTGCTTCTTCGTATTTCAAATCTTTGACTTGATGCTTGCGATCCTCTAGTCTGCTGTTGGAACTTTGTATAATATTCTTTATTTCAGTTAGTGTATGCTTAATTTCTAGTTGGTCCTTTTTCATATCCTTGAGGGTCTCACTAGATTTCTTGAGGGTCTCACTAAATTTATCGGCGGTTTATAGAAAATTCTTGAAAAACCTTATAACTGTGGTTTTGAACTCTATATCCAGTAGTTTGCTTTCCTCCATTTCTGTCATTTGTGACCTGTTTCTTTGTCTCCACATTTTTTATGCTTCCCTGTGTTGATAGAGTGGCTTTCTGTGCTAGGTGTCCTATAGGGCCCAGTGGCTCAGCCTCCCCAATTACCTGAGGTGGACACTCTTGGTGCACCCCTTTGTGGGCTTTGTGCACAGTCTTGTTGTAGTTAAGCCTTGATTGTTGTAGGTATCACTGGGAGGAATTGACCTCCAGGCCAATTGGCTGTGAGAATCAGCTGTGTCTATGATGGGAGAACTTCTGTGTTGGAGACACCCTTCTGGGGCAAGACTTGCTTCAGTGGGGCTTTGGTGCTCACTGAGTCTGCCCCCTGAGTGTGTCCCTTATTGATCTGAGGAGTTGTAATCTGGATGGTCCCACTCTGACCACTGGGTACACTGGCTCTTGGATCTCTAAGGAGGTGCTAATTTAGCCTCTGCCCGAGGCTACCCAGCAGGAGCTATGGAGAGATCTGCAGATTCCTCTTCTTTGTTTGGGGTTTGGAGGTGCCCAGATGAGGCCCAGCTGTGAAGCAACGCAAGCTGCTGTAGGGTCTTGGGCCTTCTTTTGGATGTTCTGAGTCTCTCTGACCCAGCTGCAGTTTGTTAGGTAATTTTCAGATTGCAAAGGGCCAGGCCTTTCATATGCAAAAGCCTCTGCGCACAGCTTGGGGGAGGGGGCGGCATCTCGGGGAATCAACAGGGCGGAGCAAACAGCTATGGCTGATCCTCAGTCCACCCTAAGAGGTCCCGGGTCTCATGTCCTCAGTAATTGCTGCAAGCACCTCTGAGAGAAAGCCGCCTTTGATTTCTGCCCAATGCCAGACAGTCCAGTTTTTCCCCATATGAGTCTGGGTCCCCAGAGACTCACCTGGAACTGGAGTTCAGAGCAGTCGGGGGCTTCAGACTCCCTCCTGATTGAAAAAGACCACCATGTCCTCAGTTGCCAGCCCTTTCCGTGTGTGCCCCGTTCTCAGCTGCCAGCCCTTTTGGCGTGTGCCTCCGTACCTCTGCACTTTACTTCCGCACCTCCTCTGAGTCTCAGTGCTTTTCTTTTTCCTTCTAGTTGTAGAATTTCCACTCAGCCAGCCTTCCTGTGGTTCTGGATGATGTCCGTTTTGTCTTTTAGTTGTATTTTTGAAGTTGTTGTGGGAGGCAGCAATTTCCGGTGTTTACCTATGCTGCCATCTTGGTTTCCTCTACAATTTTTTTCTTAATATCGACTTTTTTATTTTTCAGATAAATTCAGTGTAGGTGCATCTTAGATAAATAAATAATTTTACATAACAAGTTATCTTAAAGACCATAGACATGGATTGACGAGAGAGGGGAAGAGCAATTTCTATGCCTCTGCCTTAACTCTCCCTGCCTTCCTAGATCCGACCAGTGTTTTGGTTTCATCCACATACGCTTGTGAATCTTTGTTCTCAGTGATGAATTTTGTTAAGTCTCGTAATAGGAGTAGCCTGATGGATGAAAGTAGTAGCTCATGCATATCTCTGAAGGTCATGAAATATAAACCTGATATAAAATCTCTGTCATCAGTGATGCAGCAGCAAAAGTCCCACTGATAATATCAAACAGAGTCATAAAGTTTTCTGTCGCACTATCACTGTACATGTATACATTAAAAAGTAAATGTATTTTTCATCATCATATACTGTGTTTTTGTCACTCGAATGGATTTTATTATTTCTTCAAGGTTCTTCACATACGTACACCTTAAAAGATATCAAGTAGGCGTAACATGTTCTCAAAAAATTAGGGTTGGCACGCAGAAGAATTTTGAGTCAGAGATTTTGCTGGTTTTGGCATGCACTCACAAAAAGGTTGCCCAACACTAGAACCTCTCAGGATCAGAAAAGTGAACGGTTCTAGAGGCCACCCAACAATTCAGAGATGAGTTTTTCATAACTAATGCCAGTGGGGCCGATGATCAGGAAGTGAGCATTTCCCTATTGGTCAACAGGCTGTCCCTCTAGAAGACCCTAAATGGGATCCCCATGATCTGCTGGGAGACTGGTGTAGGAAGCATTTCCAAACCTGTGTAGTACAGGGACTGAGAAGGAGCCCCTAACTATTCTAAACTATCATCTATGCTGAACGGTGTGACCCAGTGGTTGAGTGCTGACCTCTGAACCAAGAGGTCACTGGTTTGATTTCCAGTCAGGGCACATGACCATTCCTCATTGAGGTTTCTCTTTGTATCACTTTCCCTTCCTCTCTCTCTAAAATAAAAATTAAATAAATTAATCTATATTCATAAAAGCCTAAGAGACCAAACACCTGAACAAATGACCAGTCTTCCAGTTGCTATGATGCACACTGACCACCATGGGGCAGACGTTCAACACAGGAGCTGCCCCCTGGTGGTCAGTGCACTCCCATATACTCTGTCCTTGCCACTTTTCCAAATCATGAGCCCGCTGTTTTAGGCATTGCTTATGTGCCTTAGATTTCTGCACAGGCACGGGTCTCACTATCCCCTTTTTTCACGGCTTGACTTCCCTGTCCCCCAAGCTGGCCATCGTTATAGTAACTTTGTGTATACAGTGGTCTAAAAAAGGGGTCAAGTGCCCATTAGTAGATGAGTGAATTAAAAAACTGTAGCACATCTACACAATGGAATATTATGCTGCTGTAAAAAAGAAGGAATTCTTACCATTTGCAACAGCATGGATGGAACTGGAGAGCATTATGCTAAGCGAAATAAGCCAGTCAGAGAAAGATAAATATCACATGATCTCATTCATTTGTGGAATATAATGAACAACATATGCTGATGAACAAAAACAGATCCAGAGACAGAGAAGCATTGATTAGATCGTCAAACCTCAGAGGGAAGGTAGAGGAGGGTGGGGGTAAAGGGGAGAGATCAACCAAAGGACTTGTATGCATGCATATATGCCCAACCAATGGACACAGACACCAGGGGGGTGAGGGCATAAATGGGGGGGGGGGCAGTGTGCAAGGGCAATGGGGGGATAAGGACACATATATAATACCTTAATCAATAAAGAAAATAATAACAAAAAATAATAATAAAAATAAAAAAGAGGTCAAATGGCTGCCAGCGAGCAGAATGCCACCAGAGGGGCTGAAGCGAGAATCCAGTCTTTCAAGTTGTAAAACGCTCATCATCAAGACCTCGAGTATTCATATTAACACGGCTTGTCTCATGCCCATTTCCCATATAACTTGCACTAACCAGTCCATCAGGGAGTGGTCTCCCTGTCCAGCTCCCAAACGCGACTGATCTGCAGTTGCTGCCCGGAGGACCGGTCGTTATGGCGGCTAACTTCTCCATTTAGGGTGGAGACAGCTGCAAGCTATCTGCACCATCCTCCCACAACCTTAGGAGACATGCAGGAATTGGCTTCCCGGACATCTGCTGGGTTCGTTTTCCTAATTCTCTCAGTTCTGTGGGGGTATAGAAGGTACACGTGGTTAATTCAGTAACCATGGGCGGCCCTTGAGCCCCACCTCCTGGGACTACAGGCTGATCATGCTCCAGATGCCATTTCACAATGGGTTGAGCCTGCAAGACAAGGGCTGCTACACCAGCGTTAACACTGTCCCTGATGGACTGGTTAATGGCGGCGTCTTGAAGCATCTGGCAGGATGCAGGAGAATTACCAGAAACCGTGAGTAAATGGCCTACGTATGTGGATTTAGTGCAAGTTATGTGGGAAATGGGCATGAGACAAGCCATGTTAATATGAATACTCGAGGTCTTGATGATGAGCGTTTTACAACTTGAAAGACTGGATTCTCGCTTCAGCCCCTCTGGTGGCATTCTGCTCGCTGGCAGCCATTTGACCCCTTTTTGAGACCACTGTATCCACGAAGTTACTATGACGACGGCTGGCTTGGGGGACGCGGAAGTCAAGCCATGAGAAAAGGGGGTAGTGAGACCAGTGCCTGTGCAGAAGCCTAAGGCACAGAAGCAACGCCTGAGACAATGGGCTCGGGATTTGGAAAATCCTGAGGAGGCGGAGTGCAGTGTCCTGACTGAAGGACAGGCTGAGGAGCCCGGTTCGCAGGGAACCTGGAGGCACGGAGGCCGCGTGCTGCACTCACTATATATTGATCCCCCACAGCGTGCAACGTGTGTGGGCGCCGGTGGATACCGGTGCCGACTGCAGTTTACTGTCTGGAAACCAGGACAGATGCACGGGCCCAGTGGCCCATGTGTACAGGTACAGAGGCCTAACCGCCCATGTGTGGCAGGCAACTTTGACACTGGTATTGGCCGCCTTCCCCCGGAGGCCTATACCGTGCATCTCTCTCCCATGCCAGACTACATCGTGGGAATGGGTGTGCTAAAAGGGTTAACAATTGCTACAACCCAAGGTAAATTCCACTTGGATGCGTGTGGTAAAGCTCATCACAAGGGGGCACCCACTTCACACGACCGTAAAACTGTCTAACCCCTGCCGGTGGTCCTGGCGCAGCAGTACCCCTCCCAGGAGGTCAGGAGGAAATTGGACAATGTTGCAGCTAGAAAAGGTGAAGATCACCCGGCCCACGCTCGGCCCCTATAATTCTCCCTAGTTTGTTCCCGGAGGGTACGCCACCCCTCCCGGAGACCATGTGGTTCACCGATGGGTCAAGTAGGGGGAACCCTGCTACATGGGTGGCAGTGGCTATCTGTTTGGATACAGATGCACTGTGGTTCGAGTCTGGTACTGGGCAAAGGAGCCAATAGGCTGAATTGTGAGCAGTCTGGGTGGTTTTGACATTAGAACGGACAGCTGGGCTGTCTTTAAAGGCTTGACTGTGTGGTTGCCACAATGGCACAGCAGCAGTGGGTCATAGGTCATCGTCCAGTGTGAGGACAGGAAATGTAGAAGGATATATGGGAAGTAGGGACTTTCAAAGAGGCAACAATATATCATTTGAGTGGCCATTGACCACTGTTAGCCCCTGGGAATGAGACTGATGCGTTGGCAAGGGTCCGGGAGGTAGTACCTTCCCCTGAAGATCAGGCTTGGTAGCTTCATTGGAAATTGGGGCACGTGGGACCATGGACAATGATGCAGGTGGCCAAGCGTTGGGACCTGGCCCTATCCATGGGGGAAGCCCTTGCTGCAGTGTGAGGATGTCCTCGCTGTGCTCAGGTACACCCCAGTCGATATGGTCTCCAGGGGAAAAGGGGCCATGTCCTCAGAGGAGACGCACCCCCCCCCCCCCCCGCAACATTGGCAGGTGGATTTTATTGGGCCTCTCCCTTTGGATCTGGGTTTTAAGTATGACCTTATGGCTGTGGATACTGTCACCAGCCTCCTCTTTGTGTAACCTGCAAGGGAGGCCATCCAATTGTTAGTGGTCCAAGGATTAGAACACTTAGGGGCCACCTATGGGTGACCCTTAACATAGCAAGTGATAATGGAACCCATTTCACAGGGAAAGAGGTACAGAGCTGGGCCAAGGCCTAGGACAGTGATGGCGAACCTTTTGAGCTCGGCGTGTCAGCATTTTGAAAAACCCTAACTTAACTCTGGTGCCGTGTCACATATAGAAATTTTTGATATTTGCAACCATAATAAAACAAAGATTTATATTTTTGATATTTATTTTATATATTTAAATGCCACTTAACAAAGGAAAATCAACCAAAAAAATGAGTTCACGTGTCACCTCTGACACGTGTGTCATAGGTTCGCCATCACTGGCCTAGGACATAGCTTGGTAGTTTCACGTTCCATATCATCCCCAAGCTGCTGGGATGATTGAATGGTATAATGGCCTATTGAAAGACAAGCTCCGCCTAGGGGTGGACTCATCTAGCCTAAAAGGTGGGGCAAAACATTGGATACATCCATCAGAATGAACAGCCTAGGAAGACAAGTGCCTCCCCCTTAGAGTTAATGATGCAGAGGTATCCCCAGACACTGCATGTGAAGGTGAAAACAACAGATGAACTGTTGTCCCCCAAGGTACACCCATCTAGGACTTTGCTGCTGCCCACACCTGCCTCCCTGGCAGAGGGGAAGAGGCAGTGTAGACCTGGCCATGGACTGTAACGAGGGAAGGGCCCTGGGTAGCCTTCCGATCCACTTGGGGAGGCGGATATGACTACAAGTTACAGTTGCATTCCTTGATCCAGCCCTGGTAAGTAACTGTACAAGTCCAAGCCAGAAAACACAGGGCGGGAGTGTTAAAGGGGAATTACGCTATTGCCCTCTGGCCAGTGCCCAGATTTCCCATAGCTACCCCTGTGAAACTGGGCCCCTATAAAGGGGGAGATCCAGTTTGGTATCACCAGCCAGGTCGCCCTCCGATTCCAGCCACAGCGCTGTCTAGAGGAGGCAGAGTTGCTTGCATCTTGCCGGAAGGCCATGATCTGCCTCTGATGGTCTCAGTTTGTCTTTTGTCTCTTAGACTAAAGTGAGCTTAGCTAACAGCATAGTGTCGTGAGTGCACACCTATGCTTGAGTGCATTAATGTCTCCCATTGTTGGGTGTGCACAGAAATTCCCCCAGGTATGGCTGGCGGATTTCCATGGCACATCCATCCAGCCACCACTGCCAATTAGACATGGTTAGCTGCTCAAGATTTTGGCAACATCTCCTGGGACCCTGTACGCCAAGCCATAGAGACTCCAATCTGGCGTGACCATGGCGATACTTCTCCCTTTATCAGTTATGCAGTGTGGAACAGTTGGGGGTGGTTGCTAGGGGAACAAGTAGAATTAAGAGAACCTGCAGACATGTGTGTGGAGCAGCAGCAACACAATAAGAATCAAGTTGTTGGCTGGCTGCCTCCAGACTTGTGCCATAACATAACCACTAATGTTGAGGTCCAGAAGTGATGAACTGGAAAGTGTTATACCGGCACAAAACCTGTAGATATGATGATGCCAGGATACTTATAGGTGTGTGGAAGGTATGGTTGGCCCTACCTCCCAGTGAATCGGTTGGGATGATGCACCTAGGGCAGACCCTATAACTCTGGGTGAATCCTTAAGACTTTTGAAGAGGTTCCCTGTAACTGGGACTCAGTATACCACCAGTGGCATCGTGTTAAATGGACTCCCTGGTGGTTTATACCCCTTAGCAGTAGTCTTTCCTGCAAGAGGAGCAATTAAGGAAGAATTAGAAATTACAGCCTTAGCTGAGCATACAGCTAAAGCCTTGAATCAGACCTGGCAAGCCCTTACCCTAATGATGGATGAAACAACGCAGATGTGCAAAGTGGTATTACAGAATAGAATGGCACTAGATTTGTTAACTGTTGCTCAGGGGGACACTTGTGCCATCCTACATGTAGAATGCTGTACATATGTGCCTGAAAATCAAGAAAATGTAACCAGTGCCCTGTAAGAGATAAGGAAGTGCAGGCCATACAAGCCCTTTCCTATAATCCCCTCTGAGATTAGTAGGATGGATTGTCAGGAGCATGGCGCGGGACATTTGTAAATTTTGCTACTGGGCCAGAGTACCCCGCAGAAACCATTGCCATAGGGGTAGAGGGTAGGGGTCCTGACCAGAGTGTGCCGGAGATTCAAGGACTACTTGCCATGCACATGCATGAGGGCAATGACTCAGCAGTAGCACTATACATGTTGCGCAAGCGCACCCTTATATAACCCTTTTATAACCTGCTTATGCTAATGTAGCACGAGCATCGCTAACTGGCATGAGGCCTCTTTTGTTTGATCGTGTATATAAGTTGCCACTGACCAGGCAGTGTTTGGCTACTTTGTTCATAATAAAGCATGTCCCATCTACCTGCCGTCACCTTGTGTTCTTCCAATTTCCTGCACCCAGAGGGGTCAAGTTCCTGGCTGAGGAACTTGCCTCAAACAGTCTCAAAATTCCTCTGCTGACTATTTTGGTACAGATTAATTCTCAAGTCCGCCCCCCCCCCCACTCCTCTTTTTTTTTTTTTTTTTTTTTTGACTTCGTTGTGGCCTTTTCAGAATTCCCAAGAAGCACCTGGCAACTTTATCTTGCCAATCCTTGAGACTGCTGGCTTCTCTGCTTAGCGGGTAAAACTGCCCCTTTTTCCTTTCCCCTTTCCGCGCCCTTTCCGTATTCTCTCATTAGGGAGGTTTTTTGACCATTGGTTCTCGTATCCTTGGAGAGGGAAGATAATGGTTTGTTAGTTACAAGCTGGCTGCAAATTGCTCACACTGTTTGGCCTTGTTAAACTTCCCTATCTCAGTTTCCCTGTTCCTCCTGCCCTGGACTCCTGTAACAATACCATGCCCGTAGACAGGGCTCAATAGAGTCACTTGAGAACAACAATGGGAAAAATGCTGAAATGCCTGTATCAGATACTGTCTTGGAAAGGAGTTGCAGATACACTGACCTGGGGGGAGGGGGGGTGATAACGAAATGGAACTGGTGCTCCCTGTGTGGAAAACAAACAAACAAACTAAGGGGGCACCGAAGACAAAGGAGCAGGGGTTTCTTACTAATTGAGGGAATATAGAAAGGCTTTCGGGTCCTAAGAAAGCATGGAGGGTGCTTAGGAGGATGCTGTTGGAGTTGGGGCCCAGGAGGCAAGTGCCAGAGGAGAGGATTCACTGTTCACACTCAGCCAGTCACCACAGTAGGGAGACTCTGAAGCCATCAGATCAATGGATCTGGGTCGGGATCCGGGGAACTCTGGGCTTCACCCTGCTCTCAGTTTCAGGCAAGACAATCAGGGACAGAATAGGAAAATTGGCACAACATTCTCCCTGGGAGGGAGGGATTAGGCTGGTTTTTCCCCAGGAAACCTGTCCCCTGAGTCTTAAGTCCGGCTCAGCGTGGTTCACGTATCTTTATTTTAGTAAAGTATTATGAGAGAAAGGAGATAAAAACATGCTAATAAACCAGTTTTAACCAGAAATCCTTTGCTTCTGGTCTCAAGATGTCACACTTGCACACCGAAGCCACAGAGTGAATAGATGTGACAGGCCAAGCACATGCACTTGCTTCCCTTTATGCCTCAAAGTTCTGAAAATTAGAAGAAATTCATAGTAGGACTATCAAATAAAAAAGGTTTCCATGAAGAGAAAAGGCATCTTGAAGAAATTTGGGTATTGAAAAGATTAATTGTATTGGACAATTGGTTGTGTGGATTATGCAAAATAGATTGCTTAGATTGACTGTGAGAGCGTGAGAAAAACAAAGACCCAGATGCTTTGAAGAAAACCACATCCTGAAGAAAACCGCTTCCGAATTTAGAGCAGATCCAGAAAAACAGCAAGCTCAAAGTGAACAAATATGAAGAGCAGGAGTGTTGCCTCTGAATAATCATCAGGGTAAACAATAATAAAGCTAACTGAATAACAATACCTTGTAGGGCTGGGGCCAGGTTCTTCAGAAGGTGGTATATACTCTGAATCAGCATCCAATATATGGTGCTGTTTCTCCCATAACCAGTACAATAATTAAGTGACCCACTAGCAAGATTTTTGCTTCTTGCTCCCACAACCTTATGTTCTGAGGAGATTAATTCTGACTGCCAAGAGGAAATTGACTACTACTTTACAGTGGAGGTGTGGAATATAAAGATCCTTTAGGATACTGCTTAGTATTACTATACCCTGTATTTAAGGTCAATGGAAAACTACAACAGCTTGATCTAGGTAGGCCTAGGCCCTTTGGAAATGAAGTTTTGTGTCACCACACCAAGTAAGGAACCAGGACCAACTGAGTTGCTTGCTGACGGCAAAGGGCACACAGAGTTGTGAGAGAGAGTAGTTATAAATATCAGCTATGGACCCATGACCAGTTATGCTAGTAGACAATAAGACAGCAATTATCATTAACTTATTTCCACTTTGTTTTGTTCTGAATACATTTGTATATTTACATATATCTATCTTTCTATCTTTATTTTTATCTTTGTCTTTACTCCTCTTCTATTCCTTTATTATGTGACATAAGAAAACTGGCTTTATATTATAGTACTAGAGGCTGGGTGCACGAATTTGTGCACAGGTAGGGTCTGGCGGGCCCGCCCTGATCGGGGCTGATTGGGGCCGGCTGGAGGGAGGGGCTGCGGGAGGTTGGCCAGCCGGCCCTGCCCACAGCGGGCCAGTTGGCCGACTGCAGTGCAAATCATAGCAACCAGTCATTCTGGTTGTTCCGGTCACTTGGCTTTTATATATATAGATTTAAATATTATTAATTTTACATTATAGTAATTGACAGGAAGGATATCAAGGAGAAGAATAAAGCTCACTTAAGGACTTCATCTCCTCTTCTAGGGAAGGGTTAGTACATTTCAGTTGTACACAGGATAGTTGTATCAGATTAGGTGGGTACAACTTATGACCTATTTTTGTCTTTATTTGAAGATTAAGTATGGTTTAATGTGATGCATCTGGGTGCCAAGTTGACAAGGGGTGGACTTGTGACGATCAGTTTTATATGTCAACTTAACTGGGCCACAGAATTTCCAGATATTTAGTCAACATTATTGTGGATGTGTCTGTGAGGGTGTTTTAGGAGGAGATTAACTTTTGAGTCAGTAGATGGAATAAAACAGATGGCCTGCCCCTCCAATCAGTTTAGGGCCTTAATAACACAAAAAGGCTAACACTCCATCAAGGGAGGAAAAATTTCCTCTTACCTGACTGCCTTGAGCTGAGACATCAGTTTTTCCTGGGTCTCAAGCCTGTCAATATTTACATTGGAACTACAACATTGGCTCTCTTGGGTCTCCAGCTTGCTAACTGCAGTTCTTGGGACTTGTCAGCCTCCATCACTGTGAGCCAATTCCTTAATAAATCTCTCCACATATACAGGGGTTCCCAAAAATATGTAAACACATGTTAACAGCTGATAGCTCAATTGATGTTTCTTTCTTTTCAGCCAGACTAAGCTTTGAACAAAAGAAATTCATCCTAAAATGCTACTGGAAGTTTGAAAATGCAATTGAAATACAAAAACTGCCTTTATAATTATTCAAAGTGTGTATACACTTTTTTTGGGGGGGGGCATAGGGTATCCCCCAAAAGTATATATACATTTTAATAGCTGATAACTCACTTAATTTTCACTCCTTTTCAGGTTTAACTGATTTGAAATAATGGGTGAAGCCAGACTAAGCTTTGAACAAAGAAAGTTATTCACTAGACTTTTTAAATGGGGATACATAAGAGATAAAGTTTATGGTACAAAACTGGTAACAGTTGATGAATTGAGGGTGTATAATACTGAACAAAATTATGCCTAATATTTGCAATTCCATTGCTTTGCAGCACTATCAGCAGTGCCTGGACCAGAATAAATTATTATTCATTTTTATAGATCCTTTCAAATTCTGAACATGAACTGTATGTTAATAAACATTGACCTTATAATCATTCAAAGTGTCTATACATTTTTGGGGGACACCTATCCTATCTAATAAAAGAGAAACATGGTAATTGGCGTACGACCGCTACCCTTCTCATTGGCTAATCAGCGAGATATGCAAATTAACTTCCAGCCAAGATGGTGGCCGGCAGCCAGGCAGCTTGAAACTAACATGAGGCTTGCTTGCTTCAGTAACAGAGGAAACAAATGTTCCCAACCTGCCGCTGCAGGCCTCTGAGCCTGCAGTTTGAAACATAGTTACAAATATAGAAGCTAAACAAAACACCAGAAACCTGCTTTCATCCTGCCGGGATCTCAGAGCTGGAGTTGATACAGAGTTTTGATTATAGAACCTAAACAAACCAGATACCTGTTTTCAGGAGCGGAGGCCTAAGAGCTGGAGCCAGAGCTAAAGCTGGCCCAGAATAAAATAAAAAAGAAAAAAAGGAGCAGTTGGGAGCTTCAGTCACCTGCCAGCCTGAAAACAGCCCTCAGCCCCTCACCCAGACTGGCCAGGCACCCCAGTGGGGATCCCCACCCTGAAGGGTGTGTGACCAGCTGCAAACAGCCATCATCCCCTCATCCAGGCTGGCCAGGCACCCCAGTGGGGACCCCCACCCTGAAGGGTGTGTGACCAGCTGCAAACAGCCATCATCCCCTCATCCAGGCTGGCCAGGCAGCCCAGTGGGGACCCCCACCCTGATCCAGGACACCTTTCAGGGCAAACCAGCCAGCCCCCACCCATGCACCAGGCCTCTACCCTATATAGTAAAAGGGTAATATGCCTCCCAGCACCGGGATCAGTGGAGCTGCAAGGCCTCCCGGCACTGGGATCAGCGTGACGGGGGCAGCGCCCAAACCCCCTGATCGCCCTGCGGCTCTGTGTGTGACAGGGGGAGGGGCCACAACCTCCCTATCTGCCCTGCTCTGTTCCTGACAGGGGAAGGTGGCCCAACCCCCTTATCGGCCCTGCTCTGTGCCTGATAGGGGGAGCTCCCCAATGCCCTGATCACCCTGCGACTCTGTGTGTGACAGGGTGCCGCGCCCCAACCCCCCCAACCCACGGGCCCTGCTCTGTGTGTGATGGGGTAGAGCCATAACCTCTCCATCGGCCCTGCCCTGAGTGTGACAGTGGTGGCGCCCCAACCCCCTGATCAGCCCTGCTCTGTGGGTGATAGAGGGTGGCACCCCAAACCCCTGATCCACCCTGCTCTGTGTGTGACAGGGGGCGGTGCCCCAACTCCCCTATCAGCCCTACTCTGTGAGTGACAGGGGGGAGCTCCTCAACCCCCTGATGGGCCCTGCTCTGTGCGTGACAGGGGGGAGCTCCCCAACCCCCTGATGGGCCCTGCTCTGTGCGTGACAGGGGGGAGCTCCCCAACCCCGTGATCAGCCCTGCTCTGTGCGTGACAGGGGGCAGCACCCCAACCCCCTGATTGGCCCTGCTCTGTGCGTGACAGGGGGTGGTGCCGCAACCTCCCCATTGACCCTGCCTTGAGTGTGACGGGGCGGTGCCCCAACCCCCCAATCGGCCCTACCCTGAGCGTGACTGAGGGTGGCATCGCAACCTCCCGATCCGCCCTGCTCTGTGCATGACAGGGGGCAGCACCCCAACTCCCCAATCGGCCCTGCTCTGAGCCCGACCTGGGGCTGCATCTAGGGATTAGGCCTGCCCTCTGCTACCCGGGAGCAGGCCTAAGCCAGCAGGTCGTTATCTCCCGAGGGGTCCCAGACTGCGAGAGGACACAGGCCGGGCTGAGGGACGCCCCCCCCCCCCCCCGAGTGCACAAATTTTTGTGCACCGGGCCTCTAGTATATAATATATATATATACACTGAGTGGCCAGATTATTATGATCACCTGATGTTTGTAGGCAAATTAGCCATACACTGCATCGTATGGGATATGGAAGCCGAAGGCCTGTTCGAACACCTTTGCTGTCTGCAGTTACCAAGATAAAACGTCTCCAATTCACACAGGAACACAAGGATTGGACAGTCAAGCATTGGAAAAAAGTCATGTGGTCCTATGAATCACGTTTCCAGTTGCATCATGCAGATGGCAGAGTGAGAATTTGGCAGAAACAGCATGAAAGCATGCACCCCACATGCATGAGTACAACCCTTCAAGCTGGTGGGGGCAGCGTTATGGCTTGGAGCTTTTTTCCTGGCATGATTTGGGCCCTTTAATTCATGTGGAGCAACGTCTGAATAGCACAACATACCTAAGTATCATCGCTGATCAAGTTCATCCCATCATGTTGATGATGTATTCCAATGGAGATGGCTTCTTCCAACAAGACAATGCGCCATGCCACGGTGCTCATATTGTGCAGGAGTGATTTCAAGAACATGAGGGAGACTTTACCTTGCTTAGGTGGCCCCCACAATCACCAGATCTCAATCCAATTGAGCATTTGTGGGATGAAGTTAAAAGAGCCATCAGGCAACTGGTTCCACAACCATCAAATCTCACAGAACTGGACAGTGCTATTCATCAGGAATGGTGTCAGATTACTCACATTGCCTTTCAACATCTTGTGGAGTCAATGCCAAGAGGAATCGCTGTAGTATTGAAGGTAAAAGATGGCCCAACGAAGTACTGCTGGGGTGGTCATAATAATCTGGCCATTCACATTCAAATATATCCCACGTTCAAAGGCTGTTAAATCACGTTGTTTACCCATATCTTCCGAAAAAAACCACTTCTACTGTTGTGGTAAACAACCTGCTTCCCTATTTATAATGGTCTGGCCCTCTAGCAACTTCAGTGCAAAATTATAGCTAATTTGCCTACAAACATCAGGTGATCATAATAATCTGGCCACTCAGTGTGTGTGTGTGTGTATATATATATATATATATATACTAGAGGCCCGGTGCATGAAATTTGTGCACTGGGGGGAGGTGTCCCTCAGCCCAGCCTGCACCCTCTCCAATTTGGGACCCCTTGGGGGATCTAACTGCCGGTTTAGGCCTGTGGGATCGGGCCTAAACCGGCAGTTGGATATCCCTCTTACAATCCAGGATTGCTAGCTCCCAAGTGCTCGCTTGCCTGCCAGCCTGATCACCCCTAACTACTCTCCTGCCAGCCCAATTGCCCCCAACTGCCCTCCCCTGCAGGCCCAGTTGCCCTCAACTGCCCTCCCCTGCTGGCCTGGTCACCCCTAACTGCCCTCCCCTCCTGGCCTGATCGCCCACAACTGCCCTCCCTTGCAGGCCATCTTGTGGCTGTGGGTGCCGCCATCTTTGTAATGGCATGAGAGTCAATTAGCATATTCCCTCTTTATTAGATAGGATTACTGGTTCCGTTTCTCTAGAGGACTCTGACTAATCACCCAAGTAAAAGTCTCTCTTCTTCTGGCAGATAAAGGGGAATTTTCTAGTCCTTCACTGCATATACTTTCAGGTACTGCCTCACTTATATAGCTCTTCCATTCAAGGGAGAAGATTGTGAGGAAAAGGAGCCACATAGCTGCAAACAAAACCCAGAAATCCACCTGTATCTGTTTCCTAGGGCTGCTGTAATGGAGTATCACAAACTGGGTGGCTTAAAATAACAGAAATGTATTCTCTCAGAGTTCTGGAAGCTATACATTTGAAATCAAGCTTGTCTGCCAAGCCCAAATCCTGAAACCTGTAGGGGAGAATCCTTCCCTGCCTCTTCCTAGCTTCTGGCAGCTTGCAGGCAACTTATGAATTACTAGAGGCCCAGCGCATGATTAAATAGTGCACGTGTAGGGTCCCCTAGGCCTTGCCTGCCATCAGGGCCATGTCCACCGCCCCCAACACCTCGCATGCTCCGTGGACGCTGCCGCCCCTTGCCCTCCACTGGATGCCAGGTTCTTACCTTCCCTGGGCCTGGCGTTCACCCACTTGGAGGATGCCTGTAGGCAGCAGCCCCATTGTGGAGCCGCTCTCAGCGCCCTCCCCTTTGGCCATGACCCGCGGGCCACGCCATCTGGTATCGAGATGCCAGGATGTCCTTCTGCTCCACCGGCCTCTGCTCCGGCTGGGCTCGGGTAGTAACCGCCACCGTCACCACAGTCACCGTGTAAGAGTAAAGCCGGCAGGCCAGTGGCACACTCGAGTGCACACTCCCTTACACTCCCCCTTGCACCTCTCAAAGGTTAGCCCGTGCTGTTGAGTCCAGCCAATCTGGGAGCCCTGCTGCCCCACCTCCAGTCAATCTGCTCGCCCACCGGCCTCACACTCTCCCTCCCCCCCCCCCCCCCCCCCCCGCTCCTCGCAACTGCCTTCCCAACCACCTTGGAGGCTGTCAGTGTTTTGAGCTGAACCTTACAACCTGGTGAAGGCGGGGAGGGCCACCTGACACACCAGGAAACTGAAGTCTGAGGCTGAATGTGAGAGCAGCTCCGCTCTGTTCCCTCCCATGGAGCCTGTCCTATCCCTCTGAGCCAAGTGCTCAGGTCCCGCCCCTCCATGACGTCAAGGGCCTATTGTGCCTCCCTGCCACCACCCACCGCCCGCCTCCCGCTGCCTGCCTCCCTCTGCTTCCCGCCCCCCCCATTCCCCCCGCCGCACCCTGGCCACCCACAGCACCTGGCTCTGCTCCCGCCTCCTGCCACCTTGGCTCCGTTCCTGTCTCTGCCACCTCTACTTTGCTCCCTTCTGCTGCGCTTGGCTTCCTTCTATATTATTTTCAGTCTTCACTCCCAGCCGGTATATGCAAATTAACCTCCATCTTGGTTGGGTTAATTTGCATATACTCACTCTGATTGGCTGGTGGGCGTAGCAAAGGTATGGTCAATTAGCATCTTTGTCTTTTATTAGTGTAGATAGCTTCAGCACTTCCATCTCTGCCTCTGTTGTCATAGCCTGGCATTCTCCCAGTGTGCCCATATCCAAATTCTGCTCTTGTTTGAACACCAGTCATATTGGACTTGATTCCATCTGCAAAGACCCTATTTACAAGTAAAGTCACATTCACAGGTACTGCAGTTAGGACTTCACCATGTCTTTTTGGAGGACACATAATAATACCACCTTAACTTATCAACTTAATTCATTAGTCAAAAAGTTCACCAAGTATTTGACAAAACCAAATATTGACTAAGAGGACCAATCAGATGATCTAAGGAACCAATAGAAAACATTTCAAAACTGAATTAACTATCTTCACATTGGATATCATACAAGAGAATACTGTATTCACAACACAAGTACAGGTTGTAACAAAAGGGCTGTGATCAGAGAAAAGCATAGTTCCTACACTTTAAAAGTGACAACATTTAATCAATGCAAATCAGTACCACATGATTAATTTGGAAGATAAAGTTATAGAACTCTTCACAGCCTTAGAGCAATAGACAGAGATAGTTACTTCGAGGAAATAAAGGAACATAAAGAAATAATTCAGCATGTATGTTGTCTATCAAAAGTTCCAGAAATACAGAATAAGAGAAAATCAAGGGGGAAAATAATCAAATATGTAATTGAAGAAAATTTCCCTTAATGCTCAAAACCACAAATGTGATTTACAAGAGTGATCTGTAAAAATTAATAAACAGAAACCTCATTTAAAATAAAGTCAGGAGGCCAGAAGGGGGAGCTCTCATATCCCACATAGATCCCAGAGCCTAATAGGAACAACTTTGCTTATAACAGCTCTCTAAAATTCCTCTTTTCTGTAAAAGAGGGACTTCTGCATGCAGTTCCCCATTAGACAGGATGCCCTGAATTTCAATTCTTTATTGTTTACAAATATAAACTCGTTTTGCTGCAGAAATATCAGGCTGTCTATTTAGTTAAAGGTCAATAGCTTGAAATAGTAAGACAAGAAAAAGTTGTGTCTTAGACAATTATTTGTGAAATTTCAAAACTCTTAGGGCTCAGAGAAATTGCTAAAAGCTTCCCAAAAGGAAAAGTACTATCCATACAGGAACTGATGCATTGCAAACCATGCACATGCCATTTCCTAGCATTGTGTCCCAAACTGAGAAATGTTTCCAGAAACTGGTAGTGCTATTATATTGGACTAGTGGCCCAATGCACGGATTCATGCACATTGAAAGGAAATTAGAAGAAATATTTTAATATCGCTATTCACCCTTTCTCTATAATAGAAATGTCAACCAAATTCATGATCGACAGTGACAGATGGAAACACATGTGTGTGATTGGTGCCAGTGAGAGGTTTATATGTATTGTGCATGCGCAAGTCAACTTAGCCTTTCATATGTATAGAATAAACTTGCTTAATTAGACCTGCTTTCTGATGTAGGTAAACTTTTTCCAGCCCAGTGAAGCACCCCACCTTCTCTTTCAGGTAATTGTCAGCAACACAGCAATAAATATCAACACAAAGCAGATTATTATTGTAGATCACTCAGGGAGAACAATGGGTAAAGTATTTATCTGCTGCAGTGTTTGACTATATTCTGCGCAGTGAGAAAACCTGAAGTCATTTTCAAGGTCCATCATTTCTTACTTTTTTTCAGTCAGGTCAAGTTTCTAAGCTTTCTAAATCCCTGTTTTCTGGCTAGTGAAAAGAAAATAGGGTTCCACTGAGTCTCCTATCTACCTATTCCAGGACTTCTGTGAGGACCAAATGAGATGAGGCACGGGAAAACACTTCACAGACATTTGGTTAAAGTAGTAAATGTTTCCACCTGGCTATACTAGTAAAGCAAGTCATGTTCCTGGACTGAAGAAATTGCAAGGAGGCTAGTCATTGCTAGGGAGAGGAAGCCAGGCATTGCTACGTAATGTCATTACCCAGCACCCACAGCCATCATTTCTGGGCTGGGCTGGGCTGGGCTGGGCTGTGGGCCGCATTTTGTACCATGGGGTCTCAGCAGACGGTCATCAAAGCCCCTGGTGCCTAGCTGGGGGACACTCAATTGTAGGGTGAGACCTCGCCCCCAGGGTGACTTTTCCTCTCCTGGCATAACACTGGTCACACAGTTTGGACCCCCTGACCTTTCCTCCCTAGAGATAATATCTATGCCTCAGCAGTATTTCAGCTCCAGGCTCAGATAAGCAACAAAACCAGCCACAGCTGCATTGAATAATGACCCCCTGCCCTGGTGCCAGCCAATCAATCAGTGGAGACCACAACCCTGAAAAGACATACCTGGAAAACTGCTCAGTATTCTATTAAGACAGTGGTTCTCAACCTTGGCTGCACATTAGAATCACCTGGGAATCTTTTTAAAATCCTGATTTCTGGGCCTCATCCTCCGGAAATTCTGTTTCTTTGTTACTAATGTGGCCCCATCCCATAACAAAGAAACAGAATTTCTGGAGGATGAGGCCCAGAAATCAGGATTTTAAAAAGATTCCCAGGTGATTCTAATGTGCAGCCAAAGTTGAGAACCACTGTCTTAAGATCTTTCCCTAGGGCCTTCCCTAAATTCTCCTCCCTTAAACCCTTAGGACAGAGGACCCAGTGTGCATTCCCTCAGGCAGCGCCCCTGTGCTTTTCCTGTCCTTCACCCTCTACCCCCTGGCCTCAGGTACGTTACCATTAGCTTCCTCACTCCCAAGCTCCAAGGGCCCTTCCTTTACCTCCTTAACTTGTTTCCTGAGCCCATTTCTTCTGGGAATTGCTTTTTCTACCTCTGTAATTTACCAGATAAATGTTCTTTTACAGTTTGGGTATTGGCTCTGAATTCTTTCCCAGCCAGAACCCTAGTACCGAGGTTGCTGAACCTAGGTTTGGTCTGATCCCAACGGTCTGACATGTGGTGCCATTCCCTACACCTATAACAATAAGATATTTTAAATGAATCAATTCGTTAACTACAAACTTGGGTGTTTTAACCTTATCTACTTAGTTGCTATTTATCACCTGTATCCTTGAGAACCAAACAAGCAGTCTGATGAAGTTCAGGAAAACTACGCTCACCAATAGGTAAAGATGAAATCTGAAGTTCATTTGACTTTTATAGGTTTTCTACTGAGTATCTGATAAAGAGACTAATATGTTAGCAAAGTCCCATGGAATAAAACGGCATTATTTTCAGAAGAAATTATATTGTAAACAATTAAGAGCCAGTGGTCTCAGTAGGCTAAAGTGACCAGAACTATCTTGGAGACAGGAAGAACTAAGAGAGGAACAAATGGAAAGACAGAGGCCCAGAAAGATGCCCTTGAAGAAGGAGAAGGAGACAGGGCTGAGTAAGAGGCATGCGTACAATTTAGACTGAGCCATAACACTCGGTCTTATTAATTATTAATTAAAGATTAATGTCTTGGTTATGTTTTTTAACCTGTCTTCAAGAAATTCAGTAGTTTCTATGGTTTGGTACTGTAGGTTTGCTTAATTTGGCATTTTAAAAAATAGCTTTTCCTTTTTAGTTTCCTAATAAAATTCCTTTTGAAAAAAATAGTAAGACAAAATGCATATGACATCAGTACAACAGAGGATCCCTGAGCTCCAGATATAAGTTCTGTCT
The DNA here is from genome assembly GCF_963259705.1 of Myotis daubentonii. NCBI lineage: Eukaryota > Metazoa > Chordata > Mammalia > Chiroptera > Vespertilionidae > Myotis > Myotis daubentonii. Next base: position 88,547,686 of record NC_081842.1, read on the forward strand.
GACTTATAAAGTATTTGCATGAGAACTGAACCTCATGTACAAAACTGTGTTTGGCTGAGGACAAAGCTATTATCAGTATTCAAAACAATAGAAAATATATGAATTTGATTACATTCTGGAAGTGTCGAAAACAGATAAATTAATATCTGTTAAAGATTTTTATAGTTATAAAATGCATACTTTAAGTATAATGCATACTTCATAACACAAATAAATTAATATTTAGAACCAACCTAAAATGTTTTAAGGTACATTACTTAAAAATCATTAAGAAAGAAACGGTGGCTTCTGCCAGCACTCTGTCTGGGGAAAGCTGTCCCTCCAGCTCTCACCCTTTCAATCTGCTGACCCAGCATTAGAGCTCAGAGGGAGTGAGTCTGGACTTTCAGCTGAACTCTCGTCTCTCAGCACTGGCAAATTTCATAAGATCTCCACAACCCGAATAAGCTAAATCTAACAGAAGGGGTGGGTCAAGATGATCACTCACTCAACTGGAAGCCTGTGTTCTTGTAGGCCTTTGGGCTTCTTTTTAGTAAAGTGATGTTGCCAAGAAAAAAAGATGATCTGTCTCTGAAGTTGACTTACCTGCCAAGAAAGGTAGATATGATAGGTATGGTGCAGAGACAGTAGATCAAGATTGATGACATAAGTGTCAAAGAGGGACGTTTCTACTTAATCCATTACGGGTCTTCTAAGTGTACCAGTGCCAACTGGAACATTGTTTTGGTTCTGCCAGGCAAACTTTCAAAGTGTAATTATTTCATGGCACTTATTTTATGTGTGGGTTTATAAAACAAGAGTATACATTAGGTAATTTGAGTTCTTAGCAATTAAAGTTTTATCTTAATACACTGGTCTACCAAAAACATTAAAAATTAAAATAAATAAAATCATTAAAATATTTTTTTAAAAAAAGGAATTGGAACATTAGAAATGTAGATCTAAAACTAGGACTTTAAGATCAGATAATACATTTTATTATCCTATTAATAAAGAGGTAATATGCAAATGGTCATTATACTGTGACGCCTAATGACCTATCAGCAGGAGGGCGGGGCAGCGAGCTACTCACACACAGATTCATGTGCAGAGCCACTAGTTTTTAGGATATTTTTGTATCACATAGAGGTTTAAGTTTGATAAATATTTGAATTTATTAGAGACTTGGAATATTATGGGCAAAGTCTGTTCACATAAAAAGCATAATAAAGCCTAAAGAAACCTGAATCAGAAATTAAATCTCAAAATCTTTCAAAGATTCATGTCTTGGTTCTGTGAAAGATGTGATTTCTACATTATATAAAATTCAATTTCCATGTCATGCAACTAGTGGTTGATAGTAATATATATTTTTTTAAACTTCAGGTACAAATAGTTTGGTCAATAACTGAGATTTATTCCAGTGAAATTTCCAAGTGTGTTTTATTATATGTGAGACCATTCCATACTAAATGCTTTTGGTTTATGATACACTATCATTAACACATCCCTTTGCTTGTTTGATTTTGTCATATTTAATTTTATTATACTTCCTCTTCAGATTCTATTCCAATTAATATCATACCTGCCCCCAACCCCCTTTGGTCTATGCTAATGTGTTTTATTTCCTAGAAAATGTCTATATCACTAAAACATTTAGTTCCTTTTGTATTCAGGTGTTTTTAATTTATACAAATGATATTGCACTATGTATTTTTTTTTCTTACTTGGCATGTTTTCAAGAGTTATCCATGTAGCTTTGATTACATCTAGTTCATTATTTCTGACTTCTTCATAGCATTCTATAATATGCATCATCACATTTTATCTATCCATTATCTCAGCGATGGACAACTATGGTGCCTCCAAATGCTTACCTTCACAAATAGTGCTGAGATGAACTTATCTTTTTTTTTTTTGAACTTATCTTTTATCTTTTCCTTCATGGGCCTGTGCAAGATTATCTCTGGGCATATTACCAGGACTGGGATTTCTGAATCATATATTATATGCATATTTATTTATCTATCTTATTTGTCTTTCCAAAGAACCAGCTCTTGGTTTTGTTGATCTCTCCCTTTTGCTTTATTCATTCATTCATTCATTCATTCATTCATTCATTCATTTATCGTCATTCTCTGTTTTATTGAGTCTGCCTCTATCTTTATTTTCTTCCTTTTACCCCCACCAGCTTTACTCAATTGTTTCTTCTCTATCTTGTTGGCTTGAACTCCCAGCTCATTTGTTTTTAATTATTCTAGTTTTCTAACAAATATATTCAAAACAACAATGTCTCCATTAAACATTTCTTTACTAATGTTCCTTAGATTTGATATATAGTACACTGATTTTTAGTTCTGAGTATTTCACAAGTTTCCCTCATGTTTTTTTCTGGCTAAGCAAAGGTCATTTAGTAGTATGCTATTTCAAATCTCCAAACACATGTGATTTTAAAAGGCATTCTGGTTTGCCTTTTTTTGCAGAAGAGTTGGCTAAATATGTTGGAGTGAGCTAAAAATTGTGGCCAGTCAGTAAATTCAAAAATAGTGACTAAATAGGGAGAATTTAATGGGCATACATAGAACTGTGTAGTACAAGATGTGGGCTACAGCAGTTGATGTTCGTGCCCAACTCATATCCCCTGTCCAATTATGTTTTGCATACATACCAATAGCTTCTTATTTCAGGCACTGTGACCCTTAGCCAGAGGGTTTCCTGGGTCTTAAGAGGGTTCTTGGCCATATTGTAACCTACAGGGAGCTAATGCCCATTAGAACAGTCCTTAACCAGTGAGGGTATAAGTTTTTTTGGCAACTTGAATGGGACAAATTTGAGGCATGTTCTAGTTTCTCAGAGTGTCCTAGTGGTATTTACCCTCATTGCCTAAGTGATAACCTACTCCGTAACATATCCTATATTAAACTCTCTCCCTTTCCTGATTCTCTTCTGCATTTCCCTATTGGTGTCACCAACAAAAAAAAATATTTGCACCCAAATCCTTGGCTCAGGAGTTAATTCTGGGAAAATCCAGCCTAAAACAATATTTTTATGTTCTCTTAAAAAAAGACTTATATTTTAGCATTCTCTCAACTCCCACCAGTCTAACATCCTCCAACCAGAACTTTTATTGATGCATCCTTTTCCTTTTCCCTCTTTTTTTCTTGGTCTCTCTCTCTCTCTCTTTTTTTTTTTTTGGGGGGGGGGGTGAGGTAATGATTACCTAAAAAACAGTAAATGTTATTAATTGTTCATCTCTCTTCTTTCTGGAATGCTTCTTCAAAAAGTTATTTTCAATAAAGACTATGTGTGATAAAACGTCTAAGACCTTGTATGCTTGAGAACCTCTCTACCTTACTCTCACATTGAAAGATCACCTAGGTATAAAATTCTAATTCATAGTTCCTTCAGCACTTTCAAATGAGTTCTGTCTTTCCCCCTTGCTTCTGCTGTTGCTGTTGAGAAGTCTGATGTCATTTTAATTCTTGTTCAGTTAGAGATGTCTTGGTACATCTCTCTGAAACCTTTTAGTGTATTTTCCCCTCGGACACATCTTATTTTCTCAATAACTGAAAGATCAAGTAGTCCATATGACATATTCTTAAGATAGCACATATATATTTGGCATTTTAAAACAATCTGCCTTATTACTAAAGAGAAAGAAAGCCGTATGGATAACTATACAATAACTTGAACAGGAAATGTGGCAGACATGAAGGTGTGCCACTTCGATCTGCCCTCAAGAGAGAAGCTGCCAGGAAGAATGCAGTGAGCTACAGCCTCCAACTGCAGTGCCTGCAGGATCTGTCCCAGTGTTCAAATCAAGACCAGGCTCTCTCCAAGCAGCTCCCTGGAGAGAATAAGTCCAGCATGGGTACCGGGGCATGTCAATTTCCTCCCAATTCGAAACTCCCTTGTGAGCAATCTTTGCACCAGTGGTCCCCACCAGCTGAGACTTTCTCAGAGCTGCATCAGAGTCTGAGGCTCTTGCGGCCCAGTCTTTCATCTTTCACTTTCAGTTTCACAAGTGTCAACTTGCATTGCAGGCTTTCTCTGCCTGAGTTTGCTCCCTCTGCTCGTTATCTTGCACAGGTGTTACCTCCACGATACCTCTGCATTTTTAACTCCACCTTAGTGTCTGCTTTCAGGAGAGCCCGGACTCACAGGAAAAATTGAGTGTCTGTGTGTGTTATTTATTTAAGTGGAGGGCCCAGCTCAAAAGACTTGCAATCTGATCATTTTCCATATGCTGTCATGGGAGTTGTACTACTGTTACCCAGCCTGTTCTGCTTTTCCTCTTCCTTATCCCATTAAGGCTTGCAGTAAAATGAATTTAAGGTTATCAAAAATACATGTTTTTTATTCTAAATAAATAGATTATTTTCATTATAGCCTTTCCTGGCTTGACATGACATCCTATATAATAAAAGACTAATGTGCAAATAGACCTAATGGCGGACTGAACAACTGGTCACTATGACATGCGCTGACCACCAGGGGGTGTGCGCGGAACATGGCAGGTGGCAGCAGCAGGCGGCAGAGCACCAAACATGGTGGGCATTGGCCATGGCGAGATGGTGGAGCAGGTGAGCAGGGGCACCAGACGAAGGCAGGGTGCCAGCCACTGTCATCAGGGCAAGCCTCTGGTGGTTACTGAAAATTCTTTGCTCCAGTGCCTGCGGTCCCACCTGGCGCTTGCACCTGCTGCCAGTGTCAGCCTCACTCGCACCAGCTGCTGGTGCCGGAACCACCGCTTGCACCCCCTGCCGAAGCAAGGCCCGGTTGCTCTGCAGTGTCAGCGGGTGTGAGCAGTGGATGCCGGCCTGATCACTCCTCAGGTTTCTCTACCCCGACCTGCTCTTGAGGGGTGATCAGGGCCGGCAATCACCTCTTGCACCCGCTAACGGTGACAGCCCCGCTTGTACCTGCTTCAGGCACTGGAGCCATGGCTTGCACCTGCTGCTGGCGCAGTGAGCGGCGGCTGCTGGCCCCAACCGCCCCTGAGGGCTTTCCCCCCTGTCAGTGGGTGTGAGCGAGGCTGGCACTGACAGCGCGTGGGAGCAGCGGCAGTGGGAGCTGGGCTGCTGGCAGACAGGGGACCAGGGGCTGCAGTGGGTGGGGCCAGGCAGGGGGCGGAGGATGGGCTGAGACCTGCCCTGTGCCCACCGCAGCCTTGTGGCCCACAGTTCCTTTTAAGGTGCACAAATTCGTGCACTGGGCCCCTAGTATTTTATATTTATAGAATAGAAAAAGAATACAAATACTTACTATTATCTCTTTAACCCATTCACAGTTTACCAAACAGACTCATTTTGCCATAGTAAATCACAACTTGGACATTGGTATGGCAGTATTGATTAGTCTATTCCTATTTACATTTTTTGGCTTTAAGAAATCTGTGAGTGGTTTCTGACTCATTTAGAGTTAACATTTTCCATCTTCAGTGTGTTCCTACTTTACAAAACACTAAAATTGAAGTATTCAGACACCAATAATTAAGTATATCTTTGTAGATTGTACCAGAAAATTTATAAAGAAGACCGAAGAATGCATGTTTAAAGTATAAAGATAAGAATTGTTTTTAAAACATGATGTATTTTGGTAACACTTTTTACAAATACAATTTCAATATGTTTGTTTTTATATTAAAATATATTGCTTTAGTAAAACTTTAATAAAGGGTCTTTCTGGGTACACTCTTCCAGTTTAGCTGTGTTTATTAGGATTTGTTAAAACACCAAAAAATTTCTAGCTACTCCTCTAAATCAAACAATTCAAATCACTGAAGTTTATAGTAGAACGATCATATTTCTTTGGTCTAAAGCCTTTCTCCAATTACAGGTACTCAGCTTGCCTATAAGAAAATTGGAGACATTTATGAAAACCATGTGGTTTGTGGTGTGACTATAATCATTTACATTTCAAGTTTTACCATGTATTAATCTGGATACTGACTTTTGCGCTCTGTGGTTAGTATCAGATGTTTGTCACCAGTACTCATATAAAATAGACTACTGTGGTGATACTTTTCTGAGTTCACTATTTATTTTTTTTGTGTCAACAGAAACCACAAAGCTACTAGGTGTCACCAAGCAGCTGAGTTGCAGCAAATTCTTATTGACAGTTATACTTACTTTTGCCCTAGTCTAGTGGATTTTTAGTATATACTATACTCCAAGGCTAGTCCTTGGAAGAAAAATGCCTGGCATATCACAGGCACTTTTCTTTCTTTTTTTTTTAAATTAAATCTTTATTGTTCAGATTATTACAGTTGTTCCCCCTTTTTCCCCCCATAGCTCCCCTCCACCCAGTTTCCACACCACCTTCTGCCCTTACCCCTGCCACTGTCCTCATCCATATTGTGTGACTTTTGTCCAGTCTCTTCCTGCACCCCCCACATCCCTTCCCCCCTGAGAATTGTTAGTCCACCCCCTTTCTGTGTCCCTAATTCTATTATATTCACCAGTTTATTCTGTTCATCAAATTAATTATCTTCTTAAAGGATACCTTTCAGCATTTCATATAATACTGGTTTGGTGGTGAGAAACTCCTTTACCTTTTTCTTATCTGTGAAGCTCTTTATCTGACCTTCAATTCTGAATGAACAGGCACTTCTCTGAGCACCTTTGTTTTTGAAGTTGTAAATGTTGAATTTCATTTCAGTATAATAAAGACAAAAACAAAAACATAGGAACTGTCACCTTGCATAGGAATTTTAACATAAAAGGGTTAAACATATTTATTTTGTTAACATTTTCTTTATTGCATATAACTTGAAAAAACACGAGACATCAGAAATGTATGGGATATATTTATTTTAAAAAAGCAAGAATATTTCTATTGGAGGAGTTAATTCTGCATCTCAAGGTATTAGTAAGTAAACAGAAATTTAAGAAACCCCTAGATAAGAATGAGAAAATAAAGAATGTTAGTAGCTAGAAATGCACTAGAGCTACAGTGGCAGACATAGCTAAGTCATTGCTCACACTGGACTCATATTCTAATGGAGGAGACAGACAATGAGCAATAAATATATGATTTCATGTCAGAGAGTGATAGGAGCTATTATTAATAAATTATGTACTCAGGCAGAGAGGAAGTATTTCAAATGCCAAGTGAAACAAAGTAAAACAAAAAACAGGATGCTCCTGAAGAAATGTCTGATTCCAGCTCTTGGGCAGTAATAGTACAAAATAACATTTGAATAGTTTCTTATACCAGAAGGGAAGTTATCAAAAACTGCACAATGTTATAGCAAAATGACTCCGGACCCAATTTGAAGAAACTCTTTATCAGCCCAGATTCAAACAAAAGAGCCACAACAACAGATATTGGGATAAGCAGGCTTATTATGAGAATTTGAATTTACATGAGTGTGGAAAAGCTGGAAAAGAAGCCAGAGGATTATATCACTAATGTCTTCAGTCTGAAGCTTGAAGTGGCTTGAAAGGTAATTCCAAAAGTGTTTGAGAAGCTGTCAATCATGTCTATGAAGCAATTGAATCTGGTCACAGCAAACTCCTGAGAATAATGGCTCCTGCTTCTACTTCCAGTTTTCAAATTCCTGTCATTAACAAACTGACCCAAAAACCACATAGGAAAGGCAATTATGGGCTATGTAGTTTTCAGACTTAGAAGATGTGGCACGGAGTTCTGGGTAAATACCAGTTCCCACTGTACTAATATGGACAATTTGAATATGAATAATGACAACTGCAATGGACTAAAATATATAAACTATGATTAAATCCATCCTATATAATAAAATGGTAATATGCAAATTGACCCTAACTGCAGAATGACCAGGAACAACCAGGCGCTATGATGCACCCTGACCACCAGGGGACAGATGCTCAATGCAGGAGCTGCCCCTGGTGGTCAGTGTGCTCCCACAGGGGGAACTCCGCTCAGCCACAAGCCAGGCTGATGGCTGTGAGCACAGCAGCGGTGGAGGGAGCCTCTCCTGCCTCCTCCACAGTGCTAAGGATGTTTGACTGCAGCTTAGGCCCGCCATTCATTCCTCTCTGCCAGCTGCGTGTTCCCTATCCCTGAGATTACCATTTGCCTCCATCCTGTTTATGTTTTTATCTATTTTTTTCCTTCTTCTTCCTCTTCTTAAAGAATACCCTTCAACATTTCATGTAATACTGGTTTTGTGGTGATGAACTCCTTTTGCTTTTTCTGGTCTGTGAAGCTCTTTATCTGACTCTCAATTCTAAATGAGAGCTTTGCTGGGTTGAGTAATCTTGGTTGTAGGTCCTTGTTATTCATCACTTTGAATATTTCTTGCTGCTCCCTTCTGGCCTGCAAAGTTTCTGTTGAGAAATCAGCTGACCTTGTAGGTAATTAACTGCTTTTCCCTTGCTGCTTTTAAGATTCTCTCTTTGTCTTTAACCCTTGGCTTTTTAATTATGATGTGTTTTGGGATGGTCCTCTTTGGGTTCCTCTTGTTTGGGACTCTCTGTGCTTCCTGGACTTATAAGTCTATTTCTTTCACCAGGTAGAGGAAGTTTTCTGTCAATATTTCTTCACATAGGTTTTCAATATCTTGTCTTCTCTCTTCTTCTGGCTTCCCCATAATGCAAATATTGACATGCTTGAAGTTGATCCATAGGCTCCTTATATATCTTCATATTTTTAGATTCTTTTTGCTTTTCTGATTGGGTGCTTATTGCTTCCTCATATTCCAAATTGTTGATTTTATTCTCAGAATCTCCTACTCTACTGTTGAATCCCTGTCAATTTATTCTTTATTTCAGTTAGTATATGCTTAATTTCTGAGTGGTCCTTTTTCATGTCTTCCAAATTCTCTCTAAGATACTTGAAAGTATCACTAAGTTCCTTGAAGTTCTCATTAAGATCCTTGAGCAATCTTATAAACATTGTTTTTAACTCTATCCAATAGTTTGCTTGCTTCCATTTTTTTTTCATTTGTGACATGTTTCTTTGTCTCTGCATTTTGGCTGCTTCCTTGCATTTATTTCTATCTATTAGATAGAGCTGCTATGTCTTCTGGAATTGGTAGAGTGGCCTTGTGTAGTAGGTGTCTTGTAGGGCCCAGTGGCTCAGCCTCCCCAGTCACCTGAGCTGGGCATTCTAGGTGCACCCCTGTGTAAACTGTGTGCACAGTCTTGTACTTGAGCTTTGATTGTTGTTGGCATCACTGGGAAGAATTGCCCTCCAGGCCAATAGGCTGTGAGATCCAGCTGCAACTATAGTGGGAGAGTTGCTGTGCAGGAAATACCCCTATGGAGCAGGACTTGCTTCAGTGGTGCTCTGGTGCTCACTGAGTCTGCCCCTTCAGTATATCACTTGTGGATGTGTAGAGTTGTAATCTGATATGGTCTGAAGCTTTCCACTGGGTGCATTGGCTCTAGGGCCTCCCAGCAGGAGCTACAGAGCAATCTACAGATGGCAGCTATTTGCATTGGGCTTGGATGTGCCCAGGTCAGGCCCAGCTGTGAAGCGAGGCAGGCTGGTGCTAGTGTTGGGTCTTGGGCCTTTTATTGATATGTTTGGGGTAGGCAGACTCCAGCTGCAGCTTATTTGAGAGATTTTAGGAAAGTCTGAAGCCTGATCCAGGACAGGCCATTTATATGGAAAAGCAGCTTCAAACAGTTTGGGTGGGTCTGTAAATTGGATGGGGCAGCATCTCAGGCTATAGCAAACCGTATGTTCCAGGCTGATGGAGACTCAGTTATAGCTGCCAGTCAGCCCTGCAACAGGGAAGGTTTCAGCACCTGAACAATGACCACTGTGAGCATCCCCATCTGGGAGAAAGGCGCCTCCAAGTTCAGGCCCCAATGCCAGACAATCGCAGTTCCTCCCCTCATATGTCTGGGTCCCCTAAAGCCACCCAGTGCTAGAGTTTAGAGCAGTGGCCCATGGGCAGAAGTCGGTATTTTGTGGAAGAGCCAGACTCAAGGGGCCAAAGAGCCACATGTGGCTCACAATCTGCAGTTTGCTGACCACTGGTATAGGCCATACCTACCCATGTCTGCCTACATCACAAAAGCAGTTAATAAACTTTCTGTTGGAAGAACACCACACTCTTTGTGAAGCAGTTTCACCAAGAAAATGTCATATGAGCCAACCACTGCTTCACAGGAAATGCAAAGACAGGAATCAAGTAGTAATAAAACTCACCAACAAAATCTAAACTGTAGGAAACTCTATGGGCAAATAATGAAGTTATTTTCAATAAAGAGATTGCAGGTGGGATATAGGAGGACATTGAAAGAGAGAAAACTTCTAGATTAAAAGAGAAGTAAGAAATTTATCAAACAATTATACATCTTATTTAAATGTTGATTTAAACAAGAAAGAAATGACATTCATGAATAAATTGGTCATTTAAATCCTGACTGGATATTTGCTATATTGACAAATTTTAACTTTTTCTAGTTGTTTTTTGGGGGTGAGGGAAGGAGTAAGGAAAGGTTTATTGATTGAGAAGATTGAAGACTTAGTGGTACCTAAAATCCATCTTTAAAAAGTACAGAATCCAGGTTCTTTTATGTCATGGGAAGGAGAATTGGGAGGAGCAAGAGGTAATTGATCATTTGGGTACCAGCAGGGGTCTGAGGAAGGCTGTGTTAGTTGATATGAGTCAGGTTACAAGGTTCTGCAAATCTTTGATAAGCAATACATACATCCCTTATTCTAAGCTGCATGCTAATAACTTCTGCTTAGTCATCCATGTAGACATGCTAATCATTAGAGGAATTCTTTTCCAGTTTTACTGAGAAATGATTGACATATATCACTATATCTATAAGTTTAACACATATAGCACAATGGTTTGATTTATATGTACAGACAGTCCCTGACTTATAGTTGTTTGATTTAGGATTTTTCAACTTAGTGATGGTACAAATGCAATTCATAGTCACTAGAAACCATACTTCAAATTTTGAATTTTGACCTTTTCCTGGGCTAGCAATATGTGGTACAATATTCTCTTGTGATGCTGGGCATCAGCAGTAAGATAATTTTGCCTAGTGTAGGTGTTCTGAGCATACTAAGGTTAGGCTAGGTCCATGGTTGGCAAACCGTGGCTCGCGAGCCACATGCGGCTCTTTGGCCCCTTGAGGGTGGCTCTTCCACAAAATACCATGTGTGGGCGCGCACGTACAGTGCGATTGAAACTTTGTGGCCCATGTGCAGAAGTCGTTATTTTGTGGAAGAGCCACACTCAAGGGGCCAAAGAGCCGCATGTGGCTCGCTAGCCGCGGTTTGTTGAGCCGCAGTTTGCCGACCACTGGGCTAGGTTGAGCTATGATGTTAAGTATGCTATGTATATTTTATGCATTTCGACTTACAATATTTTCAACTACCAATTGGTTTATCAGGACATAACCCCATCTTATGTTGAGGAGCACCTGATGCTGACCTGATTACCACAGTGGTTCAGCTAACATTCATCTTCTCATATAGATACAATTAAAAAAAAAAACAACAAAAAAAAACATTTCTCCTTGTGATGAGAACTCTTAGGATTTACTCTCTTAATAACTTTCTTATGTATTATGCAGCAATTACAGTCATCATATTGAACATTACATCCCTACTACTAATTTATGTTATAACTAGAAGTTTGTATCTTTTGACCACCTTTCTCCAATTTTCCCTCCCTTTACCTCTTGCCTCTGGTAATCACAAGTTTGACCCCTTCTTCTGACGGTTTTTAAAAATTTATTATTCTAGATCATACAGTATGTATATCTTTCTCTAGCTGACTTATTTCACTTAGCAATATGCCTTCAAGGTCCATCCATGTTATTGCATATGGTAGGATTTCCTCATTTTTATGGATGAATAATATTTTATTATATATATATATATATATATATATATATATATATATATATACACACACACATATATACTGTGTCTATATATATCAAGAACTATTATATATATTTTAGTTGTGACAATGGTTTTATAACCAAAGAAATATTTATCTTGTAAAGATATATATGAAATATTTATGGATGAGGAGATATGATATCTGGGAAACACTTCAAAATAGTATGGGAGGGAAAAATGGGTGTGGATCTAGATAAAAGAACTTTACCTATGAGTTTAATAACTATAGAAGCTGTTTTGTCTACTTTCCTATATCTGAAGTTTCCTGTAATAAAATTAAAAAGAGGATAACATCAGGAAAGTGACAGTGTAATAATGAGTACTGTTTTATTAGAGGCATCTTAGCAGGAGATTATTGAGAAATATTGATGAAAATTACATAGCAAAGTGAGGATTAAAATAAGTCTATAGGATTTTTCAGTTGGGAAGTAGTGTGTGGAAGATGAAGTTTGAGAACTGTCTGAAATGACTAAGAGGAGTTAGCGTTATTCTTTCCTGTAGCTCACTGTAGAGGGAAGAGGAGAGAGAGTAGCATCTCTCTTCCTTCAGTAGAGCAGGACACTATGCCTATCTGAAACAATACAGGATTTTTTAAGTCTTTGCTTAAAAATTACCACCTGTTAGCTCCTGTCCTGAGCCCTCTTTTTCTGACCCTATTTCCTTTTGGCTTCATGATCATTTTTTCCCTGCCTAGCTGTCCTCATTGGCTCTATACAATTTCTTTAAAGAACTGCCTCTAAGTCCCATGTCACAAGCCAGGTGCCACATCGAGGGGATTGCCCGATTATGCTGCTGGAGGCTATTATTTCTTCTGACTTCATTCTTCACTTTCCATTTTCAACTTTGCCTTGCCTTTTTTTTTTTTTTACTAGATTTTCAACATTATTTGCTTATCCATCATCTTGTTTACCTGTTTATCAAGAATTAGATCCTTTCTAGACACTGCCATGAACTGCTTACCTCAACCCAGCCCTGGGACCTATGCTGTTTGCTGAAGGGGTAGCAGTGAAGACCACACATTAGGTTGTTAACTGATGGTCTGGATCACCTCCTGGGTAAAGCCATGGCCATTTCATGTCCAAATTAAAACCTTCCATGGCCAGCCAACCTGGCACTGGAGGAACACTAATTTAGCAACTGGAATCCCTGTGCTCCTTAACCATTAACAGAGACCAGGGAAGAACTGCTGACTCTGCATTCAGAGGCCCAACCCCTACAGCTCGGGAAGCTCACCGAATTCTGTGCTTTATTCCAAAGCATCTGCTAAAGCATTTTCCCAGCAGTCAGGCCTGCTCCTTTCTAATGTTTTGTGTATTGTATGCACAAACTACTTTTGCTGAATTATGAAGAACTGTGATGATTATCTTGAGAAAAGCACTTGGGCTCTAATTTCAACTGCAAACTAAAGTAGTTGCTGCTCTTCACGGAATGCAATTTTTACTTGTGTCACTCAGCCACAATCCCTGCTGGCTTAATGGAAGCCCTACAACTGGAGAAGTAGGAAGAAAGCACATTGAGACTGGAAGGAGGGGCAGAGGCACCGAACAGTCTGGTCTGACACCTACACGTGCTGTTTCTTAATTGGGAGGGAGAACGGCTCTGCAGAAGCCGCCCTTGAGGAGCTAGGGGTCCAAACCCCCCAGCACAGGGTTCCAGCGCTGGGAAGAGAAGTCCCTGCAACTACAGGCTGGAAGACAAATCCTGGTCATTCAAATGTGGGTATTTTGCAGATGTTTTCTCAAAGTTGAATGAAAGAAGCTTTTCACTTCAAGGAAATCAACTGATAGTATTTGTGCCAATGATAACTTTCAAGTGTTCAAGCAAGGGAGAGCACCTTATCCATGTGGAGTTTGTTTTTATTATTTTTTTCTACTTAACTTTCTTTCAATTCTCCAAATTGAAGGCCAGAAAACAACTGCCTTCAGTTAAGTGATTCTTCCCATATGACATTCAGTATTTGAGACAATTCACTTGTGTAACTTATATACCATTTGTGGTAAAGGAACTATTTCCTGTGAAATAGGATTTCAGTGCCAAGAACTATACTTTTAAAAAGTAACTTAGCAATTTCATTATCTTACCAGCAAGGGGCAGCAAAAAACAATGTTTATTTGAAACACTAAGCTGTTACCTTAAGTTAGTTTAGAACTGTCCTCTTATTATTTTGTTTAATGAATACATCTCTGATCCCTTTCCCACTCCTCTTAGTGATGCTAAGCTACAAAGACAGAATGAGAGGGACATCCAAAAGAGAAAAGAGTAAATTGTAACATTTAAAATATAATTCTAAGAAAAGGATAATATCTGAAAGTCCTTTGTGTTGACAAGTGGTAAGTCTCTTATAATTTCTAAGTTGAGTCCTAGTAACTACCACTAAGTAAGTATATCCACAGAAATTATTCACAGTGCATTAATGAGAAGGAAAGGGTAAAGGTACTATCTTGTCATAAGTCTACATTTCTCACAAAATATAGGTTTCTCATCTGGGCTTTAATCATCTAGTGTATTTATTTATTTCATTTTAATAAGTAATTTTTGAGCATGTACCACAGGCCAGAAGCCATACATATTGCAACTGCACACTCTAAAATAGAAAATTCTGTACTGGAGACAAATGATGAAATTGATAAGATATCTGTCCTCCCTGCTTCTTCTTCTTCTTCTTTTTTAAGTTGGGGAAAATTATACAAACTAAAAAAAGACCTAGAGATAGAACAGGAGAAATTCTGAACAACAAGCATGAACAGAGAGTAAGATGCTGGTGAAGGTATGGAGAAATGTCAAGTCCTAGCACTGGTGGTTTTTTTTCAGAAACTTCTTTTAAAATTTTCACTGTTGTTTTTCCAATCATAAATGATGGTGTGAAAAAATATAACTGTTTTTCTTATAACTGGATAAAATATCTGTCTTAAGACTCTGCCTAAAGGATAGAACTCAATTATTTCCAATAAACTTCATTGTTGTGGGGATTTCTGAGTATTTCATGTCTTTTTCAAATTCAGAATTTGCTCTCAACACTGTTTCTTGCTAGGTTTGGGAAAATACATCTACTACTGATGTTTGCTCTGTCTCAATGCTGTGTTGTAATCTTTGAGATGTAACTCATTTGACATGGCACTCATGTGTTCTGTTTCTGTGCTGCCATAAACATCAAGATGTGATTCAATCAAAATGTGATTTGCTCTCTGTCTTCTTGTGTTCCTAAGGGCCCCTGCAGGGCAGCTGGCTCTCTCTCTCTTACTCACCCATGATCTCTCTCATGCTCTCTCTCTCTCAACTTCTGAATCTTATTTGGGATCTTTGAGGAGCACTCCCATGTCACCACAGGCCATAGGATGCTCACTGGGCTCATTTATGCCCCCATATCCTATGTAACTATCCTATATAATAAAAGAGAAAAATGGTAATTGGCGTACGACGATACCCTTTTCATTGGCTAATCAGGGCTATATGCAAATTAACTGCCAACTAAGATTGGCAGTTAACTGCCAACATAGGCGCAATGCTGGGAGGCGAAAGGGGAAGGAGGGAAGAAGCTGCCTGCCGCTGACTGCAATCGGAAACCCAGGCGGCAGCCAAGAGCCAGAGAACCGAGCTGCCTTTGCTCGGAGAAGCCAGGCCTCCTTTGCCGGCTTCTGTGATAAGAGAACCTGGCCGCCTTTGCCGGCCCTGGGCCAGTAATGGGAGAAGCTGGGTGGGGCAGGGAAGAGGCGGATGCCTGCCTGGCTTCTCAGATCACTGATCACCAGTGATGGGAGAACACCCAGAGGCGGGGCCAGAGGCCAGGCTGCATAGCTGCCTGGGGACACCATCTGGACCCCAGGGGCGACGCAGCCAGGCCCCAGAAGGAGACCCAGGGCCCGGGGCTGAGTTGCAGCTGTGGTACGCAATCCAGTGCCTGGGCTGAGGAGACCCAGAAGGAGACCCAGGCGCCGGGGCTGTTTTTGCCGCTGGGGCACGCAATCCGGTGCCCAGGCTGAGAAGACCCAGGGCCCGGGGCTGCATCGCAGCTGGGGCACGCCATCCTGTGCCCAGGCTGAGGAGACCCAGGCCCCAGGGCTGTATCGCTGCTGGGGCATGCGATCCAGTACCTGGGCTGAGGAGACCCAGAAGGAGACCCAGGCACCGGGGCTGTTTTTGCCGCTGGGGCATGCAATCCGGTGCCCAGGTTGAGGAGACCCAGGGCCCGGGGCTGCGTCGCAGCTGGGGCACGCCATCCTGTCCAGGGGAGATATAGCCAGGCCCCAGAAGGAGACCCAGGCCCCAGGGCTGTATCGCTGCTGGGGCACGCGATCCAGTGCCTGGGCTGAGGAGACCCAGAAGGAGACCCAGGGGCCTCCCAAGAGGAGAGTCTCCATGGTCAGATGGCGTGGTGTCCGGACAGGAATAAAGACCCGAGGTGACTCAGATGCCTGGCCACAGGGTTAGACCAGCCAGCAGGGCCTTTCAGTTGGGACTGGGGTGGGGGTGGGGCGAGGGAGGCAAGCCGGAAATAGAGAACTACAACTCCCAGGAGGCTTAGCGGCCAGGGCCTGGGTGCCTGGCTGTGAAATCGGATGGGCTGTAGTTTCGCAAGCCACTTTAAACTAGAGGCTTGCAAGGTTGGAAGTTCTGCGTCAGGAGCCAGGGAGAAATGGAGCTGGAGCAGAGAGAGGGGTCCATGGCAGCTGTGGGCTTTGAGGAGTTCTCAGCACCTCCCGGCTGGGAGCTGGCGCTGCCTCCGCTGAAGGTGGTCACATCCTGGAGAGCGAGCTTGAGGCCGAAGTGGAGTTCGTGTCTGGGGGTCTGGGCAGCTCCAGCCTCCAGGAGTGAGAAGAAGAGGAGGAGGCAGCCTGAGGCCAGCAAGGGCGGCGCCAACAGGAACTCAATCGCAGGAAGTACCAGGCGCTGGATTGGCGCTGCAGGGAGATTGAGCAGGCGAAGGAGCGGGTCCTGAACAGGCTCCATCAGATATAGAGGATAACATGGAGACTCCAGCAGGCGCGGAGGTTCCTCATGAAGGTGCTGGACTCCTACGGTGACAACTACTGGGCCAGCCAGTTCACCATCTTACTGGAGGACGAGGGCAGCCAGGGCAGAGACGCCCCCAACCCAGGCAACGCTGAGAACGAGCCTCCAGAGAAAGAGGGGCTGTCCCCGCCCAGGAGGACGCCAGCGCCCACAGAAGCCAGCAGCCCGGCCCCTGGCGAGGGGCCCAGCAGTTGGAAGAGGCGGCGAGTGCCATAGGAAGGGCACTGGGCAGGAGTCCCGCTGACTCCGGAGCTGGCCCCCGTGCAGATAAAGGTGGAGGAAGACTTTGGCTTCTAAGCCCTCGAGGCTCTGGACTTAAGTTGGGTTTCTCGGGGGCCAGACAAGCTGCTGCCCTACCCCACCCTAGCCAGCTCCCCCTTTGACTGACCCCCCAATAAATGGACCCGATGCAAAAAAAAAAAGCTTATAGAGGCATGTTTATAGGATCAAATAGTATAAATATAGATGTAACAGGACAATAAAAAGAGAACCTGGCTATGATGATAACCTGAATGCTGCCTCTGTGTCATTCCTTCTTTGGGAACCCCTGGACCTGCTGGGGCTGGACCCCAACATTCCTCTTCTTATAAGGACTTCAGTGAGATGGGCTAAGGGTCCCACTGGAACTGCCACAATTTAATGTAATCCCCTCTTTAAAGATCTTATCTCCATATACAGGTACATTCTGAGGTTCTGGGGATTAGGATTTTAACATACATTTTGTTGATTACCCAAATCAGCCCTTAACAACCAGCATGTTTCAGAAAGTAGATTCCTACAGGGTTATTTACCAAACATTCAGAAGTATTTTTAAAAGAGCTAAGCCCCTCGCCCACCGTGTGGGCCCCTCCCAGCGAAGAGCGAAGGCCTGGGTTCCGGGCACTGGAGGAAAACTGGTGCCAGCAGCCAGGGGAAGGGGCCCCCAAGGGGCCCCAGATTGCGAGAGGGCACAGGGTGGGCTGAGGGACCCACCCGAGTGCACAAATTTTTGTGCACCGGGCCTCTAGTCTATATATATAAAAGCCTAAGTGACCACCTGACCATCCAACCGGTAGCTATGACATGCACTGGCCACCAGGCGGCAGACATTCAATGCAGGAGCTGCAGAGCTGCAGTGATTTGGCAGTTGGGGTTCTCGGGTGACACACCTGGACCAGAGAGGAGGGAGCCTGATTCTGAGGTGCATCACCCAAGAACCACCCTCTCACAATCTGGGACCCCTGGGGGATGTCAGAGAACTGGTTTGGGCCCAATTCCCACAGGCCAGGCTGAGGGACCCCACTGGTGCACAAATCTGTGCACCGAGCCTCTAGTATTTAACATATTGCAACTGCACACTCCAAAATAGAAAATTCTGTGGAAACTGTTAGATCAGGGTCTTAGAAAGAAAGCAAACTCAGAATCCTTCACTTTCAGAGTTCCCTCAATACATTCTTGGCTGGAATTTTGGCTTCAGTTCTATTACCCACAAAGATACTTTGC
Source organism: Myotis daubentonii (assembly GCF_963259705.1). Taxonomy (NCBI): domain Eukaryota; kingdom Metazoa; phylum Chordata; class Mammalia; order Chiroptera; family Vespertilionidae; genus Myotis; species Myotis daubentonii. Next base: position 88,566,022 of record NC_081842.1, read on the forward strand.
AACTTAATCATTGGAGGGACTGAATGAGACAAATACCTTTTAAAATTTCTACTGTTATACTTGTATCATGGCTTCTGAACTTAAAGGTCAATATTCAGCATTTATTCCAGAGAAATTTCCTTGAGTGAGGGAGGCTCAATTAATAAAGAAAATTCCTGGGCAGGGGTGAAAGTATCAAGTAATGTTTCACATAATGACCCATATGCTCAACTACACTGTTATTTAAAACAAACCCAAACCAACATAAAACTTCTACCTCAAGAATATCTTTTTCCTTTTAATGCTAAGCTCCTTAAAAGAGGTCTCCATTTCTCAATCATCTAACAACTAATGTAGTTCACAGTCATATGGCATCTATGCATCAGAAAAAAATACTTTGAGATTTTATGAGCATTCGCATTTCAAATTCACTAATGTACATCTATATTGGAATTGGCCAACATAAACAAAAGTTAATTATGTATTCTGCCATGAAAGAATTTTTTTTTCCAGAAAAAGAAGAGATTGCGATCTGGATCGTGCAGACATGTCAAGTCATGTGCATGAAAACAGGCCACGAAGAAAACAGGAGTCCCTTTTACAGAGAGGAAGAGGAAGTTAAGGCAAAAGGCTGTTACAGCCATTGAGCTTGTTGTAAACATAGAGTTCTTCCTGTAGGGCTTTTATAACTGACTTAAAGTATGAGAGCTCCTCCAAAGGCCCTCCCAATTCCTAACTAGGTTATGTCTCTCATAAATTTTGGTAGAATACAGGGTGTTTATTTCCAGAATTCCAATAATTCCTGTGAGTTTTAAGTTAGCCAGCAGAGGGCAGCAAATAGTAGTGCAAAACCTCAAGCTTGTAGTAGCAGCTGTTATGAATAAAGCATGAGGGTTAGATCACATTAAAGTCAATACATAAAGATTTTCTTGACACAAGGAAGATTTTTGGTGCTACTTCAAAAATAAAAATAAGTGATTTTTGGGAGAGAACCAAGATGGCGGCATAGGTAAATGCTGATACTTGCTGCCACCCACAACCACATCAAAATTACAACTAAAATACAGAACAACCATTATTCAGAACTGCCTGAAAGCTGGCTGAATGAGTCCTACAACTAGAGAGACAAAGAAGAAAATACATCAATACTGGTAGGAGGGGCAGAGGCACGGAACGGGCTGGTCCAACACCCATGTGTGGCATGTTTTTAATCAAGAGGGATATCTTCATTGTGGAGCCCTTTTGTTAGAAGCAAGGGGTCCCAGCCCCACACCACACCCCTAGTGTAGGGTTCAAGAGTTGGGAAGTCCTCATAACTTTGGGCTGTAAAAATCAGTGGGGATTGTGGCTGAGTGACTCAGAGGCTGCTAGAGATTCAGGCAGTCCCTCTTAAAGGGCCAGCACATGAGCTTACATGATCCCACTCCCTCTGAGCTCCAGTGCTGGGTGGCAGCAAGGCAGAGGAATTGGGAGAACCAGGGACATATAGGTAAGAACTGGATTGTCTGGCTTGGGGGGGGGTGGCTTTCTCCCATATGGGGGTACTTGCAGGGGTCACTGTTCCTGTGCTGGGACCTCCCCACATTGCAGAGCTGTCTGGCAGCCATATCTGAGTTTCCATCAGCATGGCTCAGACTGTTTGTTCCACCCTGGTGATTCCCTGAGACCCTGCCCCATCCAACTTGCAGTTCCAACCAAGCTGTTTGAAGGAGCTTTTCCATATGAATGGCCTGTCCTGGATCAGGTTACAGACTTTCCTAAACTCTCTTAAACAAGCAGCAACTGGTGTTAGTGTGCCCCATGCCAATCAATTAAAAGGCCCAAGACTCAGCACTAGCACCAGCCTGCCTTGCTTCTCAGCTTGGCCACCCGTTCCAAGCCCAATACAAATAGCAGCTATTTGCATATCACTCAGTAGCTCCCGTCAGGTGGCCCCAGGCAGTGGCTGACTTGGCACCTCCCAGGAGGCTCCAGAGCCAGTGCACCCAGTGTATAGTTTCAGACCATACCAGATTACAACTCCACACATCCACAAGTGACACACTGAAGGGGCAGACTCAGTAAGCACCAAAGCCCCACTGAAGCAAGTCCTGCTCCAGAGGGGTGTTTCCTGCACAGCAGCTCTTCCACTGTAGTTGCAGCTGGATCTCACAGCCAATTGGTCTGGAGGTAAACTCCTCCCAGTGATGCCAACAACAATCAAGGTTCAACTCCAACAACACTGTTGTGTTCTAGAATGCCCAGTGCAGGTGACTGGGGAGGCTGAGCCACTGGGCCCTACAGGACAGCTACTACACAAGGCTGCTCTACCAATTCCAGAAGACATAGTAGCTGCTGCTTGTTTAAGAGAGTTTAGGAAAGTCTGAAGCCTGATCTAGGACAGGCCATTCATATGGAATACATAGTAAAAAACACAAGGAAGCAGCCAAAATGTGGACACAAAGAAACATGTGGAGAAAAACCAAGATGGCGGCATAGGTAAACACCAGAGTTTGCTGCCTCGAACAACCACTTCAAAAATACAACTAAAAGACGGAACGGACATCATCCAGAACCACAGAAAGGCTGGCTGAGTGGAAGTTCTACAACTAGGAGGAAAGAGAAAAACATACCGAGACTCAGAGGAGGCGCAGTGCTGAAGTAAAATACTAAGGTGTGGAGTGCATGCGGAGCAGGCTGGTGGCTGAGGGCGTGGTGTTGTTTTCAATCAGGAGGGAGTCTCAGGCTCTGAGCTCCAGCTCCCCGGCGAGGATCCAGGAACCAGGAAGCCCAGAGGTCAGAGTGGGACCATCCAGTTTGAAGCTCCATGGAAGCATAAAAGACACACTCAGGGGGCAGACTCAGTGAGCACCAAAGCCCCATTGAAGCAAGTCTACCCCCAGAGGAGTGTCTCCAGCACAGAAGTTCTCCCACTGCAGACACAGCTGATTCTCACAGCCAATTGGCCTGGAGGTCAATTCCTCACAGTGATAACTACAACAATCAAGGCTTAATTACAACAAGACTGTGCACAAAGCCCACAAGGGGGTGCACCAAGAGTGTCTACCTCAGGTAATTGGGACACTTAGCACAGAAAGGCACTCTATTGACACAGAGAAGCATAAAAAATGCCGAGACAAAGAAACAGGACACAAATGACAGAATGGAAGGAAAGCAAACTGCTGGATATAGAGTTCAAAACCACACCTTTAAGATCTTTAAAGAACTGTCTAGAAGCCGCAGATAAACTTAATAAGGCCCTCAAAAAGGCCGGTGAGACCGCCGATAAATGTAGTGAGATCTTCAAGAAGACTGGTAAGACCGCCGATAAATGTAGTCAGATCCTCAAGAAATCTAGTCAGACCCTCGATGTTGTGATAAAGGACCAACTAGAAATTAAGTATACACTGACTGAAATAAAGAACATTATACAGACTCCCAACAGCAGACCAGAGGATCGCAAGAATCAAGTCAAAGATTTGAAATATGAAGAAGCAAAAAACACCCAACCGGAAAAGCAAAATGAAAAAAGAATCCAAAAATATGAAGATAGTGTAAAGAGCCTCTGGGACAGCTTCAAGCATACCAACAGCAGAATTATAGGGGTGCCAGAAGAAGAGAGAGAGCAAGATATTGAAAACCTATTTGAAGAAATAATGACAGAAAACTTCCCCTACCTGGTGAAAGAAATAGACTTCCAAGTCCAGGAAGCGCAGAGAACCCCAAACAAAAGGAATCCAAAGAGGACCACACCAAGACACATCATAATTAAAATGCCAAGAGCAAAAGACAAAGAGAGAATCCTAAAAGCAGCAAGAGAAAGAAACCCAGTTACCTACAAGGGAGTACCCATACGACTGTCAGCTGATTTCTCAACAGAAACTTTGCAGGCCAGAAGGGAGTGGCAAGAAATATTCAAAGTGATGAATACCAAGAACCTACAACCAAGACTACTTTATCCAGCAAAGCTATCATTCAGAATTGAAGGCCAGATAAAGAGCTTCACAGATAAGGAAAAGCTAAAGGAGTTCATCACCACCAAACGAGTATTATATGAAATGCTGAAAGGTATCCTTTAAGAAGAGGAAGAGGAAGAAAAAGGTAAAGATACAAATTATGAACAACAAATACACATCTATCAACAAATGAATCTAAAAATCAAGGGAATAAATAATCTGATGAACAGTATGAACTGGCGATTGTAATAGAATCAGGGACATAGAAAGGGAATGGACTGACTATTCTTGGGGGGGAAGGGGTGTGGGAGATGCGGGAAGAGACTGGACAAAAATCGTGCACCTATGGATGAGGACAGTGGGTGGGAAGTGAGGGTGGAGGGTGGGGTGGGAACTGGGAGGAGGGGAGTTATGGGGGGGGGAAGAGGAACAAATGTAATAATTTGAACAATAAAGATTTAATTTAAAAAAATAAAATAAAAATAAAATACTACTACCCAGGCGCCCCCCCCCCCCTAAAAAAAAGAAACTTGCTTTTTTTCTCAGGTGGGTCACAGATTAGAGCTCATATCAAATTAGCAATTTGTTTTTATAACAACTCTAAAGAAAATAAATATGTAAACCAGTACAATATACTATGGTCATTAAGACTACCTGGGGTCACTGGGACTTGAATTTGAATCTCTGCATTACAATGTAGAAGCTGTGTGACTTTGGGTAAGATGCCTAACCATTTTGAGCCTCAATTTCTCACTTGTGAAATGGAATATTAATAGTGTCTAGAGAGGATAGTTTGAGGGTAACGGAAATAGCATTTAGCAAGTAAGGGTTTAGTAAATGGTTATTAATGCTGCTGTTATTAACTGGGGAGTAGCAAAATCATGCAGTCCCATTGGAAGAATTTAAGAGAATTTAAATAAATAATAACTGGAAGTTTTCAAATAGCAAAAAAGAAGAAGACCCTTTAATGTTTTATGTAACACTGGTTTGTTGATGATGAACTCTTAGGTATGGGAAGCTCTTTATCTGTCTTTTGATTCTAAATGATTGCTTTGCTGGGTAGAGTAATTTTGGTTGTAGGTCCTAGCTTTTCATCACTTGAATATTTCTTGCCACTCCTTCCTGGTCTGCAAAGTTTTTGTTGAGAAATCAGCTGCCAGTCTTATGGGAGCTCCTGTGTAAGGCACCAACTGCTTTTACTTTGCTGCTTTTAAGATTACCTCTTTGTTTTTAATCCTTGGCATTTTAATTATGATATATCTTGGTGTGGGCATCTTTGGGTTCAGCATCTTTGGGGCTCTCTGTGCTTCCTGGACTTGTGTGTCTATTTCTTTCACCAAATTAATGAAGTTTTCTGTCATTATATTTTCAAATAGGTTTTCAATTTCTTGCTCTCTCTGTTTCTTCTTCCAGCACCCTCAATGATGTGAATGTTGGTAGATCTAAAGTTGTCCCAGAGGCTCCCTACAGTCCTCATTTTTTAAATTATTTTTTCTTTTTGATGTTCTAATTGGGTATTTTTTGCTTCCTTATATTACAATTTGATTATCAGCTTCATCAATTCTACTGTTGATTTCCTGTAAATTAATCTTCATTTCAGTTAGTGTATCCTTCATTTCCGACTGGTTCTTTTTTATGGGTTTCATGTCCTTTTTAGTTTTATATTTTTAACAAAACACATATTCCTTTCTGATTACAATTCACATGTATTTCTTTTTATTAAATTTAGGAATAAAGACAAATCAGCTATAGCTATATTTAAGTTACTAGGGCATAGTAAAATGAACCAGGCTCACTCAATATTCAAAAATATTTGAGATAGGTATGGAAATAATGTAAATAAATAAACATATGTTCTTTGAGTAGCTTTCATTATTATTTTCAGTTGCTGTGAAACCAATCAATCAAGAAGAACTTAGTGATATTAAAAACAAATGAAGAATTACAGAAAACAATATTGTATCTTTACAATATTGAAACTGAATACAAATTTAGTTTTTAAGAAGGAAGTAGAATTTAAACTGTGCTTTTTAATATGTTGTGCCTTTAAACATCAAGGAAGTGGGAGGAAAAAACTAAAAGCAAAAAGAGCAGTGGAGGCAAGAATGAGCAAGGCACATGTGAAGATACTGATAGAGGGACCAGATTGGAGAAGAGAGCATTGTTGGGGCTGAGGAATAGTGAGAAATAAGATCTTTCAGCAAGTGCTATCTTTTGCTATTAATATTAAGACACTAAAATCAGGCAAGAGAGTTTGGATGTAATAGGGGGCCATTATTGAGTAGTTTCTTTAAATTTTAATATTCTTGTACAAATTAGTAGTGTTTTTTCTTGCACTCAGTGGAACGGAAAATTACATCTTCTGACTTATTTTCATCAGGTGAGAATTCTAATTTCAAATGAAAATTTCCCCTTTAGTATATAAAGAATTAAAATAAAACCATAATCCTAAAACATAAGAGAAATTATCTCTGAATATTTTTATAGATGAAATTAATGCTGAAATAATTGCAGTTATAATTTTAATAGGGAAGAATGATAGCATTGCATAGGGATGGGAGGATAGAGCAAAGGAGAGACTGGCAAGTGCCCAAAAGGGTGGCATTTCTGTAGTTGTTGGTAGGATTGTTGGGAGTTACTGCTCACCAAGGATAGATCTTACAGGGAGAGCCAGAAACAGGATGCCATTAACAACTTGATTCTCTTCAGATTCAGAAATAGGCAGTGCATTATGCAAATTATGAGGTTCCATTTCAAGTGCCATCTGACTCACTCCAGCTCTACTATAGTGAATAATAACAACAAAAATGCTAATTTATTTTGGATAGTCCTTTAGTGATTTTCATATATATATATATATATATATATATATATATATATATTGATTTCAGAGAGGGAGAGGCAGGGAGAGAGAGATAGAAGCATCAATGATGAGAGAGAATCATTGATTGGCTGACCCCTCACACCCCCGACTGGGGATTGAGCTTATAACCCAGGCATGTGCCCTGACCCAGAATCAAACTGTGACTTCCTGGTTCATAGGTTGGCACTCAACCACTGAGCACACCAGCCAGGCTACTTTAGTATTTTTCAAGAGTATTTGCTTCATTCATTTATCTCCTTAATCTTTGAACTGTAATCTAAAGAAAGCAGGATAGATAAAATTTGTTCAGCATTAAGTAATGACTAGCAGAATCAGGACTCTCACTTAGCCTTTTCTGATTTCAAATCTAGAAAGTTCTTCCAAAGCTTAAATAATATACTGATTGAAAATAGATTTTAATAGTTGTTTACTTCTTCCTGAATGTTTATAATCCACTCAATGTTGATGTGATTTTTACTTTTGTTCAATTTTGCATTAGGCATTTTTCATGTAGCAGCAAATACCTTTCTGGATTCTGAACAACTTACTAGTGGAATGGTGGTGAAATTTCATTTTCACTGCTAGAACTGTGTCCCACAAAACACTTAAATAGCTGACTGGGAGTTTTTCGTGGTCTCTAGAAAAGCTCTAAGCTCCACCTTCATTGGAAAACTGAGAACCTGGCTGAAGACTCAGATTCTTTGTCTCCACTCTGGACTTAGAGATTTAGAATCTTTGGAATCGGCCTTTGTAACCAGTAAGTATCTCAGGTGACTCTTCAGGTGATTTTAGTTTTAAAAACCTGAAACTTTAATTACTCCTCTTTTTTCTTGTTGAAGAATTATCCTTCCATTCTTCCTCCATCTTAAAGTTCAACAGTGTGTGGTGCTAAAAAGCCCCCCCCCCCCCACCAATTCAGTGCTTAATATCTGCAAAGTGAAACATACACACACAGAATTTTTATGATTTCTAACCTAACCAGGGAGTATAAATTCTTTGAAAATTTTTAATTTTTCCCAGGTCGATTTCAAGTACTCTCATGTTTTGCACAGAGAATATATTCTATATCAATAACCAAACATCTCTATATATAAAAGCCCAGCAACCAGAATGGCAGAATGACCAGAACAACCAGAACAACTGGTGTCTATGATGTGCACTGCAGCAGCCAACCAGCCTGATTTGGGCCCCAATCGCCCCCACTGCCCCCAATTGGTCCCCAGCACCCCAATAGGGGGTGGGGCTGACTGGCTAACTGCCCACAGGCCCCCTCCCCCACTGGCCGGAGGGCTGGCCAGACCCCACCTGTGCACAAATTAATGCACTGGGCCTCTAGTTTATTATAATGTTTGGAAATATTTCTTCCAACAGACTCCTCATTTTAACTAATGGGAGAAACCATATTGATTCACACGACCAAAAAAATTAATCACAATATTATAAGAAAACTTTTAATTTATTCATGACAGAAATATTAACTTGTCTTTAGAAATATTTTCTGACAAAATAAAAGTCTGAATATAACCATTGTAAGTTATTAGGAACATATTAGAAACACATATTTTCTAAAACAAATTAAGCAGACACATTTTGAATTGAGCAGAATTATTTTTTGAAAAACTTTAGATAAGAAAAAATTCTTTAAGTTTTCTTTCTACTAAAACCGATTCTCTGACTGTAAGTCAAATGAGGTCTTGTATAACTTCATGAGGAAACTGTTCACTCCTTGAAGTAGAGGAAAGCATGTCAACAAGAAGCATATGACCACCCCCACTTTCATAACATTTGGTAGAACAAGTCAATACATTTCCTAGTAATGGGTTTCTAATTAATGCTCCATTTCTTTTTGTTTTTCAATTAAAACATTTTTTTTTCAATTACCATTGACATACAGTACTATATTAGTTTTAGGTGTACAATGTAGTGATTAGTCATTATATAACTGACAAGGTGATCACCCCAATAAGTCTAGAACCCACCTGATACCACACCTAGTTATTATATTATTGATCATATTTCCTATGCTCTACTTTACATCTCCATGATTGTTTTTATAACTGGCAATTTGTACACCTTTACCTTTTAAATTTGTATTAACTTTATTGGGGTGACACTGGTTTATAAAATTATATAGGTTTCAGGTGTACAATTGGCAATTTATGCATCTAAACTATTATTGAAAGTATTCCATATGTCCCCCCTACCCCTCATTGACCCCTTCTAGCCCACTCCCACCCTTTGCCCTCCACCCTAGGCCTTCACCACCCTATTGTTTGTGTCCATGGGTTATGCATATATGCATACAAGTTCTTTGCTTGATATCTTCTCACCCACCCACCCATCCCCACCTTCCCTCTGAGATTCGGCAGTCTGTTCCATGCTTCTGTATCACTGGATCTATTTTGTTCAACAGTTTATTTTGTTCATTAGATTCCACATATGAATAAGATCATGTGATACTTGTCTTTCTCTGACTGGCTTATTTTGTTTAGCACATCTCCAGGTCCCTCCATGCTGTCTCAAAGGGTAAGAGATCTTTCTTTTTTACTGTTGTATAGTATCCCATGGTGTATATGTACCACAGTTTTTTTATCCATTCATCTACGGATGGGCACTTGGGCTGTTTCCAGATCTTAGCTATTGTACACAAAACTCTTGGATATAGAGGCGCAAGTTTAAGATCGACCCTGTACATGTGGGAATTATGCTCTGCTAAGGGAATGTTTAATTTGGAGCTTACATAACTGATATAATAAATAATGTAGAAATGGGTCCCAAAGAAGCTTGTATTCACTTGCAAGCAGGCACCCTAGAACACATGCACCCTAGAGAACATGTGGGGTTGGAAGGAGGGAGAAGATCAAATTCACCAGAATAGGGGAAGGAAGATTGGAGATTCAAAATGAAAATGGTCCTATATAAGGATTGATCCATCAAATGCCAGTACCTGGATAAACTGTTTATGCTATGGATTTGACTTCATGGATTTATTGTGAAACAAAACAAACTATTGAGGTAGGCAATCCATAAGCTCACACCAGTTTTATAATAAAGACTAGAGGCCTGGTGCACGAATTCCTGCATGGGTGGGGCCCCTCGGAGTGGCCTGCAGAGATTGGGCTGAAACCAGCAGTCTAATGCCGCCTGTCGGTCCCGCTCATCCCTGCCCTGCTGGGCCTGCCGCAGGCTCGTGTCCAGTCAGTCCTGACCGGGAGAGGCTCATGCCACTGCAGCAGTGCTCTCCAGCCATGAGCCCGGCATCTGGCGCCCTTTCCAAGGGGGGGGGGGGCGGGCTGGAGGGTAGGGGCTGCAGGAGGTTGGCCGGCCCATGGAGGGCGGTGGGAGGTTGGCTTCCCTGATTGGGATCATCAGGCTAACTGGACAGGGGGTGAGGGCTCACAGGAGGTTGGCTGTGGGAGCATACTGACCACAAGGGGGCAGCTCTTGTGGTGAGTGTCTGCCCCCTGGTGGTCAGTGTGCATCATAGCAACTGGTCATTTGGTTGTTCGATCATTAGGTCACGTAGGCTTTTCTATATATAGACTAGAGGCCCCGTGCACAAAATTCATGCACAGGTAGGGTCCCTAGGCTTGGCCGGCGATCAGGGCCAATCTGTGGGGTGACTAGCGGGGTGATCGGGGGGCCCCCCGCTGGCACCCGCCTTGGCTGGCCTGGGGCCTGTGGGCTGGGAGCAGCTCCTGCATTGAGTGTCTTACCCCTGGTGATCAGTGTAAGTCATAGCGACCGGTTGTTCTGCCATTTGGTTGATTTGAATATTAGGATTTTATTATATAGGATACTAGAGGCTCAGTGCATGAAATTCATGCATGGGAGGTGTCCCTCAGTCTGGCCTGCATCCTCTTCAATCTGGGACCCCTCAGGGGATGTCCGGCTGCCGGTTTAGGCCTGATCCCAGTGCTGACATCCCTCTCACAATCCAGGACCACTGGCTCCTACCCACTTACCTGCCTGCCTGCCTCACCCCCAACAGTCCTCCCTGCAGGCCAGTTCACTCCCAACTGCCCTCCCTTGCTGGCCTGATCACCTCTAGTGTCCTGCCAGCTGATCTTACCTCTAACCCCCTGCCAGTCTGATCTTGCCCCTAACTGCCTCTGCCTTGGCTCCCACCACCATGGCTTTGTCTGGAAGGAAGTCAGACATCCGGAAGGTGGCTGGTTGACCTGGTCTAATTAGCATATTACCCTTTTATTAGTATATATTATATTTCATAAGCAGTAGTGAATTTTCAAACATAATTTGTATTTAATCATAAAGTATTAGATGGAATTTAGTATCCAGTAGTTTGATTTCCTATCTTTCTTTTGTGTTTTGTCCCTGCCTTTTTTACACCCTTCATTTGAAAATGTTTAGAAGCAAAGCAAAAATAAAATCTCCATTTATTTTTCTAGTGCTGTTATATTTAAAATTGTAGCAGAAATTAACTTTCATTATCTATTATTTAACCACTTTCTATGATATTTATACTTTCTTCCTCTACCTTATCAGTTAAGTTATAAACATTATTATATCATTACATTTGTTATCAGTGTGAAAAAATTTATTTTGTAAAAATCCTTAACTTTTAGTAACTTGGAAACTTTTCATTGACATTTTATTTCATTACATAAATCCTAAGTATTCAGCGAATAATATCATGTTATGTGTAATCTGCTTTTAGTAAATTTCAAAGAAAGTACAAATTGCACTTGGTCCTATATTACCTACTATTTAAGTATATTAAAAATAAATCACTCATATTTGTTCATGAGAGGTGGCATGACCCTTACCTCCAGGACATGGGGGAAACACACGAATAAAGTGATAGTTACTGTAATGTGTCACGGTAAGTTTGGATAAAAAAAGGTCTACGTACACAGAAATAATAAACGTGATTAATCCCAGAGCTCTGAAGGGAGACTTGACTTCTTTGTCACTACATGTTCCTAGATTTTCACTACAGTCCAACTCAGAGTAGAGGGTGGTATGTGTATTTGGTAAACACACTCTGCTTCAGATTTGTTCCCTTGGGTTGATGGGCTGTGATTGGTGAGTTCTCCAATATAAATATATACATTTCTGAGGTGGGTTAAAAAAATCAATTTAACAGATTATTTTAACTTAAGCAAGGCCTTTCATGAATAAATCACAATCAAATTTTGGTGAGAAGGGAAAAGAGAAATAAGCAGAGAGTGACAGGGACTAGAGCAGGCTTTGAATTGTCAACACAGCATAAGGTCCTGGGAGACAAAGAGAAGAGGACAACAGAGCCTTAGATAACCCTCATCATCTTGTTAGTTTTGCTTTGCTCATAGTGCCTGTGAGCTGACATGTCTTTATGTGTTTGACATACCCACAACAGAAGTCATCTCACCAGAAGGCAAGGGCCTTTCTCTTGTGTTTCTCATTTTAGTTGAGGACAAGTTATCTGAGTCATGTCTTTTCATCTGCCTGCCTGCTAATTAACATATTTGCTATATCCTGTAGCTTCTACTGCCAGACTATCTTTCATCGTTTTCTACCCTTTCCTTCTCATTGCCAGAATCAAGTTCAAGACTTCATTGCCTGGATTATTGATTTGCGTTCTAACAAAAAGTCATCATCTCCAAGTACCCTATTTGCTTGAACCCATGTCCTAAACTTATAATTTTTCTACTAAAAAGTTCCAGTGACCACTCATTGATAGATAGTAACCAAATTGACAGTAAAGTTCTTTTTCTGACATTCAGAGTCAGCCACAATGACAGCCATTTTCTCTCTTAATCTTTTCCTCCTGTTTTAAATAGTTGCCAAACTCACTGATGTTTCATAAACATGTCCACCAAATACTTGCAGGATGCAGTCTGAACTGATGTTGCCACACCTGGAGCATGCTCTTCCATTTCTCTTACCCAAATGTTGTTTATTTAATAATATTTTAGATATATTTTTATAAAATTTTCCTGATTTTTCTGAAACATAAGTGATATTTTAATTTAACCATTATAATTATGTAAGCAGTTTCCATGCCAGATCTTTGTTTTCTTTTCCATTATAGCATTCATCCTCCGCCCACCCCCCCCGCCACCTTTTAGATTGCAAACATGTTAAGGGAATAAACTGTATTCTAATATTTCTTGTGTCTTCTATATAGTACATAGTATAGTATTTCTTGTATCTTCTATGTAGTAATTCTTAAGAAGACATTATATAAAGTAAGAACTCTGTAAATATTTGTTAGATTGAGAATAATGTGTTATAGAGATATAAAAAATGTAATGTACTTTAAGCATCCACAAAGAAAGAATGTTTAGAATACACATAATGGTACAGCTTAAAAAAAGTATTGTTTTTCAAATAATCTGGGTTGATGGTAGGCCTTTCAAAAGGTGGCCTGTAATCTTCTCTATTGTTTTCAAATCTCTATCTAAATATGGAAGAGAAAATTATGAAATTGCTTTAGTTCACTGAACTAGTAGAATAACGAATTGGGAGGTATATACATATGTAATTATCATATATATTATATATATATTTATCATGATAATGAGTATTTGCTTATTCATTTCTACCAATTGGAAACTAGATTTTTTTTAAGTCAGTGAAAAGTTCTAAAAGTTTCTATCACATTCTCTCTAATAAAAAGGAAATAATATTTCAATAGAAGGTATGGAACTGTTGAAGTGTAAAGGCTCATGAACACTTTAGTTAGAATTAAGCTTATTAACATGAACAGAAAGGAAATATATTTTACATTCTTAAAAAGACATTATGAGTATAATAACTATGGTGAGTAGCCTAGTGTTCTTAGTGCCTTAAATTTGATTCCTAAATAAACATGTGTAAGTATAACACCTCTCCTTGACCTCCCTCACCTTTTCCCCTTGAGTTATTGCTACTTAGAGTAAGACTTTGATTTCAAATGTTGATAACAGATGGTTGGCAGACAACAGTGTGGTGATTGTGGGGCCAAGGGCAGTGGATGGAAGTGGAAGAGGGTATAGGGGGATAAATGGTGATGAAAAAAATTAAATTAAGTTTAATTAAAACTACTCTAGGAATTCACATGAAACAAAATAATATGTTAAATATGCATAAGTTTGGTATCTAAAATTATTTTGCAATGTCTAACTCACTTTATGATTACTCTACTATTTAAATACAGAGACATTCTCTATCTCTGACTTTTACATTTCCTCCAGTCATACTAAGAGTCTTGATAACTCCTTCCCTCCCATCCTATTGCCCATGGTAAGATGGACAGGTTACAAGAGTGGCTAGGTAGGAGAAAGATGTGCTTTGTGGTGAATTATATATTTTTAATAAAATAATTGAATTATATAATAAAACAGTAGGATTCTATAGACATTATGAAAGGAGGTATGTTGTTAGTTGAACACTCTTCTGTAATTTTTGTAAGATATAAATCTGGAAAACTACTGTTATTAATTATATATATACTAGAGGCCCAGTGCACAAAAATTTGTGCACTCGGGGGGAAGGGGGCGTCCCTCAGCCTGGCCTGTGCCCTCTAGCAGTCTGGGATCCCTCGGGAGATAACGACCTGCTGGTTTAGGCCTGCTCCCGGGTGGCAGAGGGCAGGCCCAATCCCTAGGTGCAGCCCCTGGTCGGGCTCAGAGCAGGGCTGATTGGGGGGTTGGGGCACCACCCCCTATCACACTCAAGGCAGGGTCAATGAGGAGGTTGCGGCGTGACCCCCTGTCACGCACAGAGCAGGGCCAATCCGGGGGTTGGGGCACTGCCCCCGTCACACACAGAGCAGGGCCCATCGGGGGGTTGGGGCTCCATACCCTGTCATGCACAGAGCAGGGCCCATCAGGGGGTTGGGGAGCTCCCTCCTGTCACACACAGAGCAGGGTGTATTAGTGGGTTGGGGCACCGCCCTCTATCACCCACAGAGCAGGGCCGATCAGGGGGTTGGGGCGCCGCCACTCTCACACTCAGGGCAGGGCCAATGGGGAGGTTATGGCTCTACCCCATCACACACAGAGCAGGGCCCGGGAGGGCGGGGGTTGGGGTGCCGCACCATGTCACACACAGAGCAGGGCTGATCAGGGGGTTGGGGCGCCTGCCCCTGTCATGCTGATCCTGGTGCCGGGAGGCCTCACGGCTCCGCTGATCCCAGTGCTGGGAGGCATATTACCCTTTTACTATATAGCATAGAGGCCTGGTGCGTGGGTGGGTGCCAGCTCGTTTGCCCTGAAGGGTGTCCTGGATCAGGGTGGGGGTCCCCACTGGGGTGCCTGGCCAGCCTGGATGAGGGGATGATGGCTGTTTGCAGCTGGTCACACCCCCTTCAGGGTGGGGGTCCCCACTGGGGTGCCTGGCCAGTCTGGGTGAGGGGCTGAGGGCTGTTTTCAGGCTGGGGGTGACTGAACTCCCAAACGCTCCTTTTTTCCTTTTTTTTTTTTTTTTTTATTATTCTGGGCCAGCTTTAGCTTGAGGCTTGGCTCCAGCGCTTAGGCTGCTTAGGCTGCCACTCCTGAAAGTAGGTTTCTGGCCTTTGCTTACAATGTTGTGAATCTGCTGGCTGAAGTCCGGTGGTATTTGTTACAATGTTTGAAACTGCCCGCTCAGAGGCCTGCAGCGGCAGGCGGGGAACGTTGGTTTCCTCCGTCACTGAGGCAAGCAAGCCTCATGTTAGTTTCAAGCTGCCTGGCTGCCAGCCGCCATCTTGGCTGGCAGTTAATTTGCATATCTCACTGATTAGCCAATGAAAAGGGTAGCGGTCGTACGCCAATTACCATGTTTCTCTTTTATTAGTGTAGATATATATTTCCAGTTAGCTTTTTAGGAACATTGAATAGGCAAAATGCTGCTTATAAACAATAAATTATTTTCTAATTTTGAGTACTGTAAAATGATGGTCAAAAGTAATATCTTTATATCAATATATTTAAGATTCCTGTTGCTATTAAAATATAAACTAGTCTTATCCTTTTAGCAGTTTTAATTTATTTCCTTCTAAAAGTTTAAATGCTTTATCATTTAGCATTCACTTAGTTACTTCACCTCAAAAAAAATAATCACAACCTTTTAATAATATATCTTTTTAAAACTAACATCGACATCGTACAAGTTTTTGGAATGCTTTCTTGAAATCTTCATTAAAGATTGTATAAATCAGTGGATTTATAAGAGAATTGAGATATCCAAGCCATGTCAAAAAATTCGACATTTCTTCAGAAATTTTACATTTTTCACAGACATTAACGACCAATTCTTTTACAAAAAAAGGAAGCCAACATACGACAAATGCACCCAAAATTAATCCCAGGGTAGTGGCTGCTTTGCGTTCTCTTGTTCCTGAGATCTTTTGCCTTCTCCAAGATTTCTCATGCTTGAATTCAGACCTGGGACTTTTCATTGTGCTATGAATTTTATCAAAGTCTGTTGATGGGTCAGATAAAGACTTTTCTAGCATGTAGGTTGTGGAGACCAGTCTGGTGCTTTTCTCACCACTCTCCAAAAGAACTTGACCATTAAGCTCCTCCTTGACAATCCTACTGGCTTGCCTCTTGTGGTATAACGTCTTTGCTGCTTTATATATCTTGTAGTAGAGGATCAAAATCAATGTCAATGGGATGTAGAAAGCTCCAAATGTTGAGTAAATAGTGGAAACAATGTGGTCGTGTTTGATGATGCATTCATCATCTCTACTAGTTCCTTGGTGCCTCCAGAACAGAGGGGGCATAGAGATAAAAACAGATATAATCCAAACTACTGTAATCATAATGCCAGCATTCTTGGGGGTCCTTTTCCTGGCATACTCGACAGCATCTGTGATTGCCCGATACCGATCCAAAGCTATAGCAGAGAGGTGCAAGATGGAGCACGTGCAGCATGTAATGTCAACGCTTAGCCAAATGTCACAGACCACTTGCCCCATAATCCAGCTCTCTTTCACAATGTACACGATGCTGAAAGGCATCACCAGGACAGCTACAAGAAAATCTGTAACTGCCAGGGAGCAAATTAAATAGTTGGCTGGGTGGTGCAGCTTCCGGGTCACAATAATTGCAGCGATCACAAGAGAGTTGATGGTGGTGGTCATCAGCGCCAGCCCAGAGAGAGTGAGGGACACCAGAATCTTGGATGGCATTCTGTCTAATAGTTCTTCTGAGGTCAAATTTTGATCAGATGAGTTTAAGAAATCCATTTCTTTGTTTGAGAACATTAATATAGCTGAAAAATAGATATCTGTAACAAAGGAGGGGAAAAACAGTTCAGAGAAAGTTTTAAATATTTTCTCTTCCTTTCAGAATAAATTTGTAAAAAGTATATGTGTATGTTTTTCCAGAACATTCTATAGATTAAAAAAATGAATTGAGATTACTCATTTTCTTTTTTATTAAATTTAATTTAAGAAACCAATGAGAATAGTAACAAATAACTTTCAAAACATTTCTTGAAATACCCCTCAAATAAAATAATTTTTATGAGTACACTAAACTATCATTCAGTAAAATCTCTACCATTATAGAATTGCATTAAAAAACTGTATTAATCCTAGCTATGATTTTCTCTGTTTGTGCCAGAAAAAGTTTAAAAGCACATGTCATTAATATTCATTTGTGCATTACAAAAGAAAATATTATTTTAAAGGCAGTATTTAAAATCATAAACAATCTTGTACTTAATTCAAAGTTACATTGAGGACATTATTATTGGGTTTATGAAGACTAAAGGAAAATTTAATGCACTTTATGTCATAATATAAAGGTTATAAAAAGAAAAATAAATAAAAATAAAATATTTTTAGTATCTCTCTAGAATTCCATGATTATTTTATGAAATTAGTAAAACATCAGAGTGTTTAGTAGTCTTTGTGGTTAGAAGTAGTTAATTTAGTTTAAAATGAAATAAAATTAGATACAGTTAAATAACCGAACAACATTGCCCATTATTACAGTAACACATTTGACCAAATAACTCACCTACTGAGATGACTGTGACAGTAAGGAGAGCTCAGCATGGCACACACCCTGAAATGGAAATTATTCTTTTCTACAGATCACAATGATAATGACCATGTAACCTTACTTTTGAAAGAAGACCCTCTAAACTGGCTTATGTTTTTTGATGCAGTACATGATATTATTTAATTACAAGTTAAATAAGAGCAATAAGAATGTAATCAAATAAGAATAATTATTTTTATAATAATTTTTTTGCATCTACCCTTCTCTCTTTCTTGAATAATTCTTTATCAGCTGCCTATATCTTAGGAAGAGAAGAAAGAACATGAAAATCTGAAACTTTATTCTTACTTATAACTCATAATAATTTTACCTCCATATTCCTTAAATAGTTTTTTACTTTAAATGGTTATGTTTCATTTGTTGGAACTAATAGAACAATAATTTAAAATACTTGATATTTTTATATCAAGTGCTTCTTTTGAAGTGTGTGTGTATTATAAAACACTGGCGTGCAGCATATTTAATATTCTGCTTGTATTTGGTTTACCAGCATTACATTTAATTTTTATTTTCTCATATTTATTTAAGGCAGGTTCTGATAGCTTCTTCTAAGAAAATTGAGGGGCAGAAGAAATTTGAACACCTACTACCTGGAAAATGAGTATTTCTGCGGTGTGTAATTGAAAAGGAGTTGTATATCTACATTATAATTTATATCAACACTTAGCTGTTTTTAAAGGGTAAGACAACTCCAGATGAAGAATGGAGGCTAAAGTTTCCTTTGCAATTCTAAACCAATTGTTCTGGATTTTAGTTTGTGTCAGAATCACCAGGGGGGCTTGGCAAAACACAGATGACTTGGTCCCAGTCTCTGGAGTTTGAGATTTAGTAAATCTGGGGCAGGGAGCCCAGATTTGCATTTCTAACAGGAGCCCAGGTGATGCTGATGGTGCCGGTCCTGGAAGTCAGGTGGGTGGTGGGTAATCAATATGGTTGTTCCTCAGCCGTTTGTTAATCCTTTCACTGCTGTAGCATCTGTGAGTTTCTCTCATTGACAGCAGCTGTGACATTTCTACTGTACAACTTTCTCAGCGTCTCTCTCACATTCCTAACTTACTTCTTGGAGAGTCTCAAATAAATGATCTTACTCCTACTTTTCTTCTGGTAGTTCCCTATTTTTTTTTTAGGTCTTGGGGCAGCTCTTGGACCTCCTGCTCTAGGCATTTTAACTCCCTTCTTCCCACGTCATTTCCACTCTTTTCAGCCTGTAGGGGAGTTATGCCATATGACCCTATTTCCTAAAACAATATTGGATCTCAGGTCCTGAGGCATAATGGTGTGCTTATCCGCATCATCAGAACCATCATGAAAATCCTTGATATATGCTTTCAATATCAGTGGACCTCACAGTGTTTAGCTGTCTTCCCTAGAAACATCTCTGGGGTGGGTGTGAGGGGTCAATGGTCAGCGGTGAAATGCTTACTCCAAAGCCATTTAGGCATCTTGGAAACATGGTAGATTAATTAATTTCTAACTTCCTTCCAATTTTACCCCATTATCCCATCATAAAATTTGCACTATGTATTCAATAAAAGGGCTAAATGTTTTCTTAATTGGTTAATTCTTTTACAAGATTATTTAGTATTATGAGAATTCATTTAAAAGTGCTGATATTTCCCATGTTATAAGTGTTATAAATAGCTTCCACTTTAATTTGCCTGATAATTTGGCACACAAGCCTCTTCAAGAGATAATCTTCAAATTACATTTTGAACAGAATATTAAAAAAAGAAACTGAAAATAGTCCTGTGTGTTTCCATAATAAAAAATAGTTCTGTAGGAAAATGGACCAGCTTAAAATAAGAAAGTAAATTATTTAATAATTCAACTTATTTCTCTAAGCATCACACTGTAGCATTCAAATTAAGTTTAATAAAATGGTATTTAGTACTAAGGAAAAAAATAAAAATGTGTCACATAAATTCTGTTACAGTTTATAAGAAATCTTTTCATTATTAAATTTAGAAAAATTAATCTGACAGTGTATTTATAGAAAACAAAGAAAATGGGAAAATAAATGCAGCCAGTTGCAATTGGGTTTCTATACCTTTTTGTCTTATTTTTCTTGCCGCTTACGATTAGAATTTCAATAAATAATGTACCATTATTGATTCAAACACAGCCTGTAATTAGATTCGTTCATATTCCTTTATATCTGAAGTTCCCACTGTGAGTCCTCATGGTGCTAGGGACCACTTCTGGGTTACTGAACCTAAGCAATGTCACTCAAGTTTCCCCTACTCTTAAAACATAGGTTGTATTCTATGTTTTGAATGTCTTCATTGAGTAAGAGTCAGGACTACTCTTTAAGTGGAGCCTGTAGTCCCATTGACTATATGTAGCCTTTTTGATAATAAGACAGAGATAAAAACTTCCCAGGATTTACTCAGCATGAATATTTGCTAATTTATTGAACTAGCTACATGATATGTTTCACTCCTCTACTTACATACATTAAAAAAATCTAATGTTAATTTATATTTTTCTGTTTATCTTAATGTCCAATTATATTGTTCCTGTTCAGTTTAAACTATACGCTCTTAGTTTAACTTACTTTAGATTATAAGGACCTGAAGGGGTTCATACACACATAGTTTTATTAATAACATGAAAGTAACATTCAATTCTCTCAAGAACTCATGAGAACCTACAAAGTTGGCTGCTCCAATTAGAATAACAATAATACTTGTCTTCTCTGAGTTTCTACTTCTCCAGGGATGTTAACTGCTTTACCTGTATTAGCCCACTTAATTGTCAGTGCTAATCTAAAAGATAGGTACAGTTATTTTCTCCCCTTCCATAGGCAAGAAAAATGAAGTATAGAGGTTTAATTAATGTTTCTACAATAACAATATAACTGGCTTGTGGAAAAAACCATTTTACTGTCTGTGAGAGAGTTGTTACTTTACTTAATAACTCTTCTAGTATTGAGGTCGATAAAGTAATTTCTTTTCTGTAAAATATTGTTACAGAGTAAGGATTGTATTCAAATGGAGGCAAGTATCCAATAGAATGAACTGTTTATTTCTTTCTGGGAATGTTTAAGATAATGACCAGGTTTAAATGTGTATATTGATGTTCAAATTATAATGGTAGGAATGTGTTCATAGAGTTTTCAAACAACTTTTATTGCTTTTTCAATTCTGAGACATTCCAATGTCCTTTGCCGGGAGCCGGTCCATCCTTGCTGTTTCAAGGGACCTGGCATATATGGCATACGGTTCTTAATATGTTTTCTCACCTTCTTGGTGCTGTGTTTTAACCAAGGTCACCTCTCCGAGAAAGGTTGAATCCCCAGGTAGGGATTTTCCCCTGAAGTTAGGGAGGGAATAAAACCCCTCAACTAAGTGCCAGGCGGGTAATTAATCCCTTTAACTACA
Source organism: Myotis daubentonii (assembly GCF_963259705.1). Lineage (NCBI taxonomy): Eukaryota > Metazoa > Chordata > Mammalia > Chiroptera > Vespertilionidae > Myotis > Myotis daubentonii. The sequence goes on from NC_081842.1 coordinate 88,587,158, forward strand.
AACAATCATGCTTAAACTACATAATCTTTTCTCCCCGGAATGGAGATAAGAAATGCCCTAACCTTTGTAATAGAGATTGATAGGATTGAATCAACTGGTATAAATACAGTTGTAACAAGACAGAAACACTCAGAACTTAGAACAGAATCAAGAAGACAGAACCTACACGGAGCCTAGAGACAGAAGAACTTCGCTGGCGAGAGCATGCCGGAGGATCCTGGAGAGGGACTGGCCTCGGAGCCTAGAGACAGGGCCTAGCGGGAGAACATGGCAAGGGATCCTGGACTGAACCTGACTACAGAGATTGGCAGGAGAACCTGACTGGAACCTGGACACTGAACCTGACTGGAGAGCCTGGACAGAACCTGGCTGGAGAACCTAGCGAGGGAACATGGCTACAGAACCTCGCTGGAAATCCGAAGCAGAACCTCTCTGGAGATCCGGGCTAGAGATCCTGACTAGGTTGCTGATCAACTGAACGCTGTCTCCGTGTCATTCCTTCTTTGCCGACTCCGTCCACACCTTTGGGGACCCCTGGACCTGCTGGGGTTGGACCCCGGCAGTCCTTATTATATTTCAATGCTCCCATTTACTTAAGAACTATTTATTAAGTGCTATTTATGTGCTGATTAATTTTCTAGTTGTAAAAAAACCGAAGCAAACAAAAGCAACCCCACCAAACAGGCAAACAAACCTATTCAGGAACAAAACTTTGAAATAATACCTTGTACTTGTCTTTAAGATAGTAGCGTGTAAATGAAAGAAGTTAAACACATACTTATAGTATAGTCACAATGCAATAAGGGCAATAGAGAGTATGTATAAAGCGTCTTAGAAATACTGGTGAGGAAGAATTAATCATACTGTGGTGAGACAGTGAAAGCTGTTCTAGTAGAGGATAAAGTATGAGCAAAAGCAGAGGCATAAAGGCAGGAGGTGTTAGACACATGAAGTAAGTAGTCCGATGTGGATCCTGCAAAGGCACAGCAGCACCAAGGTTGGAAGTAAGGAGTGAAAATTACCTAGGAAGACAGTGAAGGTCCTGGCATGATAAGAACACTGGGTTTTCTTTTCTAGGCTATAAGAAGTTTTCAAAATGTTTAAGAAGGTATGTGAAAGGATAGGACATGTGTTTCGGCGGAGTGCGTTTTGCAAGTACAATGATACAGCTTGAAGAGAGTTGTGCCACTGCTTTAGGGAGGAAGCTTAAGCAAAAAGATTATAGAGAACTGTTAAGGGTGTAGCTGAAATGAGAACCTTAGAAGGTCATTGGAATAAAATTGATCTAGGTTTTGTTATCTTCCATCAGTGCTCTAAATTTAGGGATTTATTCCCAGAGCAAAAGATAATTGAATTAATTCTGGATAGGATCAGGAATCAGGATGCAGACTGGGGCCAAGGGAAGATGTTGGTGATGATGCTGAGTCAATGGTAGTTTCCGAAAGGGGCAGATCAGAGAGGGAAATTTAATGAGGAAACATGCCAGGGTTGGGTAAATGGAGGTCTTGATGAGGTAAGGAGCAGGTGTAATGCAGGCTCAGGTAATATGCAAGGATGAAAAAAGAAAGAGATAGCAGTTACATTCAGAGTCTGGGATTGCAGAGTTTCCAATTTAAGAAGTGATTTGAGGGCTGGGGCGTGAAAATGTTAAGAAATGCTTGAACTCCTTCAGCCCAGTGAAGATGTGCTTGCAGAGAGCAATGTGGGTCTTCACAAGGCTTTGCAGCACTTCTGAAGTCAAAAGAGCATTGCTCACATTTTCCATGTATATGAATAGATTTTCTTTACCTACTTCGTTATCACTACCTTCTGTATCTAATCTTTAAGTCTCCTGAACTCTAGGTTTTTATGTACCCTACTCAGATTTGTCATCAACTGCCTTTTTGGCGTTAGATACCCATTCGTTCTTGTCACATATTGCTTCAACTCTGCCTACAGATGTCTGACCAAGTTTCAGTCTCACCTGTAGGACCATCATTCCCCTGGATTGTCTACTGGCTGCAATAATTCCCATTTCTCTCATATTCAAAATGCACTCACCAGGTCTCCTGGCTGCCCAAGACTCATCCAATCATGGCAAAGTCTCGGAGCCCATAAGCTTGTGTTTTGCATAAGGTCTATAAGCAGATGAGGCTCTTTGAGGCTGCAGTGCCTCTTGATTCAGAGACCTGTGAACAAAAAACAAGTTATCTGTTCCCTAGTTCCTAACATATAGTGATCAGTCAGGGACAGGATAATTGTACTGACTTCTCCTTTCAAAAAGATTAGGAAAATAGAGGCACTCATAGTAGCCACTCATCTGAAATTTACCCAGAAAAATGTCAGAGAGCTCTACTAGGAGGGTCAGAATGCATCTTCAAATAGGCCCACTTCTGCTCCCTAATTTGGTTGTCTAACCCAGTGGTCGGCGAACTCATTTGTCAACAGAGCCAAATATCAACAGTACAACTATTGAAATTTCTTTTGAGAGCCAAATTTTTAAACTTAAACTATATAGGTAGGTACATTGTTATTAACTTAATTAGGGTACTCCTAAGGCTTAGGAAGAGCCACACTCAAGGGGCCAAAGAGCCGCATGTGGCTCGTGAGCCACAGTTTGCTGACCACAGGTCTAACCCACTGTACTCTGTGGCTCTTGAAACCTCTCTTTGGGCTGTTGATTTGGCTCTCAAAGAGGTTCTGTCTTTTCTATGAGAAGTAGTCTACATTTACAGCTAAGTAGACACCTCAGCCTGCATTCTGCCTATAAAAATCTTTTTATTTTGAACTGTCTCTTTCCCCTTTGATCTAAGTCAGTATAATTCTCTTAAAAACTTTGTATTTCCCTGTAAATCTCATTGGAAGCCATGGTATGTCCCAAAATATCACATGCATAATTTTTCAAGACAGACTTCTGCCTATTATGCAAAGAATATTAGGGCTATGGGGCTGTATGATTAAGAATCTTAGAAGCGACTCCAAAATGGTGGCAGAGAAAGTGGAAACTACACTGACACTCTCCCAGGACCAAACTGGAAATACAATTAAAATACAGAAAAACTACCCTGAATAATCAACTGAAGACTAGCTGGAGAGAGCCCTGATAACTGAGGACAGAAAGTCGAGACCGCACAGAGACTGGTAGGAAGTGCAGATGCACGAAAGGACTGGCTGAGCTCCCACAGACAGCAGCTGAAGTTCTGGAGGAATATCTCAGCTGTGGGGGGTTCCCATTGAGAATTTTAGTGTCTAAAGCCCAGGCTTGATTCCCCAGCCCAGAGCACAAGAACTAAGAAATAGTTTTAGTTCTCACATAATATCTGGCTGAGAAAAGCAACAGGATTGCTGTCTGCCAGGGACAGACAGCTTGAAATGCAGGGGCCCTCTTAAAGGGCTAATGCACAAAATTTCGTGTGCAGCCACACACCGTGGGTTCCTGCTGAGAGAGGGCTGAGTGGACTGGAGCTCTGTGAGCAGAATCCGGGCTTGGCGGCTCTGGGATTGGAGTTTGGAGGACTGATACCCCGGTTTCCTGTGCTAAGCCATTCCCTCACACTGCAGAGGACATTGTTTTCCAGTGAAACTTTGGTATCCAGGCAGTTTTGCCTGGGGGAAGGCAGTTCCCTACCCTGTTGGAGGACCTCTCAACCCCACCCTCTGGTAAATAACCTGAGGCTAATCAAAACTGAATGTCAATGGGACTGCAGGCAGAGGTGGGTACAAGGAGGTTTTGAGTCTTTGACCTAATCCTGGTCCTGGGCTAGACACAGCAGTCCCTGGTGAAGATCTTGGGGAGAGCCACAAGCTTTGGATTGCTGATAGTTCCAAGCAGGGTACACTGGACCAGTCACAAACAACGTCTGACTTTGTTCTGCACTAGAGATTGGGACTTGAAGAGGATCGATGTAATATACAGACTCAACCCCAAACACACAACCAAAATGGGGAGACAAAAAAACAAACCCCAATGAAAGCACAAGAGAATTCTCCAGAAGAGCTAAATAAAATGGAGGTAAGAAATTTACCAGACATAAAGTCAGAATAATGATGGCAAAGATGCTCAACAATTTGAGAAAAGATATAGTAACTGAAGAATGACATAGCATTAATATAGAACACAGTGGAGGGGACACACAAAAGATTAGGGGAAGCGAGATTGGATCAATGAATTAGAAGACAGGGTAGAAAAAAATCATTCAATCCAAGAAACAAGAAGAAAAATCAATTAATCAATAGGAGTACATGGCATTAGCACAAGAACAGGCAAATGGATCAATGGAACAAAGTAGAAACTCATAAACTGACCCAAGCCATTATGCTCAATTAATATTTGACAAAGGAGGTAAGAACATACAATGGAGTTAAGACAGTCTCTTCAATTAATGGTGTTGAGAAAATTGGACAAATACATGCAAAAAATAAATAAATAAATAAATAAATAAATAAATAAATAAATAAAACTAGACCATCAACTTACACCAGATACAAGAATAAATGAACAAAAGATTTTTTTAAAAATATATTTTTTTGATTTTTTACAGAGAGGAAGGGAGAGGAAAAGAGAGTTAGAAACATCGATGAGAGAGAAACATCGAGCAGCCGAACCCTGCACCCCCCCCACTGGGGATGTGCCCGCAACCAAGGTACATGTCCTTGACCAGAATCAAACCTGGAACCCTTGAGTTTGCAGGCCGACGCTCTATCCACTGAGCCAAACCGGTTAGGGCTGAACAAAAGATTTAAGTGTAAGCTGGGAAATGATACAAATCCTAGAAGAAACCATAGGCAGTAGAATCTCAGACATCTCTTGTAACAATATGTTTATGGATACATTTCCTAGGGGGGAAAAAATAAAAACAAAAAACAAACACAAAAAACCTAAGGTGAAAATAAACAAATAGAATTACATCAAAATAAGAAGCTTCAGCACAGCAAAGAAAACATCAACAAAATGAAAAGGGATCTCACTGTCTGGGCAAACATATTTGGCAATGATACATCTGATAAATAGTTAATATCCAAAATATATAAGGACCCTTACAATGTAAGAAAAGAAAGACAAACAATTCAATTAAAATATGGGCAAAGGACCTAAATAGACCCTTCTTCAAAGTAGACATACAGATGGCCAAGAGACATATGAAAAAATGCTCAAAGTCACTGATCATCAGAGAGAGGCAAATTGAAACGACAATGTGGTATCACCGCACACCTGTCAAAATGGCTACCACCAAGAAATCAACAAACAACAAGTGCTGGGGAGAATGTGGAGAAAAAGGAACCCTAGTACACTATTAGTGGGAATGCAGATTGGTACAGCCATTATTAAAAAGAGTATGGTGTTTCCTCAAAAAATTAAATATGGAACTTCCATTTGACCCAGTGTTCCCACTTCTAGGAGTATATCTTAAGAAACCTGAAACACCAATTAGAATGAATGTATGCACTCCTATGTTCATAACAGCACAATTTACAATAGCTAAGATTTGGAAATAGCCCAAGTGCCCATCAGTAGATGAGTGGATAAAATAGCTGTGGTACATTTATACCATGAAATACTATGCAGCAGTAAAAAAGAAGAATCTCTAACCCTTTGAGACAGCATGGAGGGACCTGGAGAGTATCATGCTAAGTGAAATAAGTCAGCCAGAGAAAGACAAATATCACATTATCTCACTCATATGTGAGATATCTCACACATATCTCACTCACTAAATAACAAAATAAATTAATGAACAGAGTGGATCCAGAGACATGGAAGCATGGAACAGAGTGTGGAATCTCAGAGAGAATGTGGGGGAGGGTGGGTAGGTGGGTGGGCGTTAATCAACCAAAGACCTTGTATGCATAAAAACATAACCCATGGACACAGACAATAGGTTGGTGAAGGCCTGGGGTGGGGGGTGGGGGCAAGCTTGAAGGGGCCAATGGGGGGAGAAAGGGGACACATGTAATACTTTCTATAATAAAGATTTATTTAAAAAACAAAACACACAAATAAATAAAAAATACCAAAATAGGAGTAGAGCTTACATGAGCTGTGGGACAACATGAAACATAACAATATTTGCATAATAGGAGTGCCAGAAAGGGAACAAAGTGACCAAGGGATAGAGAATGCATTTGAAGAAATAATGGAAGAAAACTTTCCTAACCTGGTGAAAGAAAAAGTCACAGAAGTTCAGGAAGCACAGAGAATCCCAAACAAGAAGAACCTAAACAGGGCCATGCCCAACACATCATAATTAAAATGCCAAAAATTAAAGACAAAGACAGAATCTTTTTTATTTAATTTTTAAATTTCAGATTTTTATTTTAGTTTTTTAATTTTATTTTTAAAATATATACTAAAGTTTTTTTATTATTATCTTTTCTATGCTGCTCTAAAAAGGAAGGAACTCTTACCATTTGCAACGTCATGGATGGAACTGGAGAGCATTATGCTAAGTGAAATAAGCCAGTCAATAAAGGAAAAATACCACATGATCTCACTCATTCATGGACAATAGAGACCATTATAAACTTTTGAACAATAATAGATACAGAGGCAGAGCTGCCTCAAACAGATTGTCAAACTGCAGCGGGAAGGCCGGGGAGGGTTGGGGGGCAGGAGGTAGGGGGGTAACAGATCAACTAAAGGACTTGTATGCATGCATATAAGCATAACCAATGGACATAAGACACTGGGGGATAGGGGAGGCTAGGGGACTGTCTAGGGCGGGGGGATAAAATGGATACATATGTAATACCCTTTGTAATACTTTAAGCAATAAAAAAAAAATAAAAATGGTAAAAAAAAATAAATAAAAGATATACTAAAGTTTTTTTATTATTATCTTTTTCCCCAATTGACCTTCGCCCCCCCCCCCCCCCATTCCAACCATTCCCACCCCGGGCAAGCCCCCACTGCCCCAGTGGACAAAGACAGAATCTTAAAGGCAGCAAGAGAAAAGCAATTTTTTCCTTACAAAGGACCTCCCATAAGGCTGTCAGCTGATTTCTCATCAGAAACTCTAAAGCCAGAAGGGAATGGCATGAAGAACTCAAGGTAATGAAAAGCAAGGATCAAGAACCAAGATTACTATATCTAGCAAGGCTATCATTCAAAATAGATGGTGCAATAAAGTGCTTTCAAGACAACACATGGCTAATGGTGTTTGTCACCACCAAACCAGCACCACAAGAAATGCTAAAGGGATTGATGTAATGGGAAGAAGAAATATATATATATATATATATATATATATATATAGAGAGAGAGAGAGAGAGAGAGAGAGAGAGAAACAAGTGGGACTACATTTAAATAAAAAGCCTCTGCACAGCAAAAGAAACCATCAACAAAATGAAATGGGAGCCCACTCTATGGGAGAACATATTTGGCAATGATACATCTGATAAAGGATTAATATCCTAAATATATAAGGAACTTATACAACTTAACAAAAGGAGGAAAAACAATCCAATTCAAAAATGGGCAAAGGACCTAAATAGACACTTCTCCAAAGAGGACGACATACAGATGGCCAAAAGACACATGAAAAAATGCTTGAAGTCACTGATCATCAGAGAGATGCAAATTCAAATGACAATGAAGTATCACCTCACATCTGTCACAATGGCTACCATTAACAAATCAACAAGTGAGAAGTGCTGGCCAGGATGTGGAGAAAAGGAACTCTAGTACACCACTGGTGGGAATGCAGACTGGGAAGCTGTTATGGAAAACAGTCTGGAGTTTCCTCAAAAAATTAAATATGGAACTTCCATTTGACCCAGTGATCCCACTTCTCAGATTATATCCTAAGAATCCGGAAACACCAATCAGAAAGAATGTATCAACCCCTATGAACATACCAGCACAGTTTACAATATCTAAGATCTGGAAACAGCCCAAGGGCCATCAGCAGGTGAGTGGATTAAAAAGCTGTGGTACAATTTCACCATGGAATACAATGCATCACTAAAAAAAAGAAAGATCTCTTGCCCTAACCGGTTTGGCTCAGTGGATAGAGCGTCGGCCTGCGGAAGGGTCCCAGGTTCGATTCCGGTCAAGGGCATGTACCTTGGTTGCGGTCACGTCCCCAGTAGGGGGTGTGCAGGAGGCAGCTGATCAATGTTTCTCTCTCATCGATGTTTCTAACTCTCTATCCCTCTCCCTTCCTCTCTGTAAAAACTCAATAAAAAATATGTTTAAAAAAAAATAAATCATTTAGGTGCCTGGCAACCTAATAAGCTTGCTATTTATATTTGTCATCTGTGGTATGGAGCTAGCAACCTCTGCCTTCAGGATTATTAAAAAATTAAAGTACCATAGGTCTATCAGGATAAAAAGTATTACTTTAATTTTTACATCAGTCAACATTTTATAATACCATCATTATCTAATACCAAGTTTTCTAATTCTTCTTTAAGAATGTGGTGGTGGGAGGAAACACATACAATTACCATAAATGAGGGAATACGTATATTCTCTCAATATTTTAATTAAAATAGAAGACAGGTAATATGTTAGCAAGTTATAAATGAAAGTTTTGAAAGAACAATTTTATGATCTTTCCTTCTTTGCCTAACATTCCTGTTCTTTGAGTATTTAGTAAGACAAATAGGTCACTCAGTGGTGACACTGGATACAATCCTATCTAATAAAAGAGAAACATGGTAATTAGCATATGACCGTTACCCTTCCCATTGGCTAATCAGGGCGATATGCAAATTAACTGCCAGCCAAGATGGCGGCCGGCAGCCAGGCAACTTGAAACTAACATGAGGCTTGCTTGCTTCAGTGACGGAGGAAACCAACGTTCCCAGCCTGCCGCTGCCGGCCTCTGAGCTTGCAGTTTGAAACATAGTTACAAACATAGAAGCTAAACCCCAGAAACCTGCTTTCAGCGAGCTGGGATCTCAGAGCTGGAGTTGATACAGTGTTTTGATTATAGAACCCAAACAAACCAGATACCTGCTTTCAGCAGCAGAGGCCTCAGAGCTGGAGTCAGAGCTAAAGCTGGCCCAGAATAAAAAAAGAGAAAAGAAAAAAAGGAGCAGTTGGGAGCTTCCGTCACCCGCCAGCCTGAAAACAGCCCTCAGCCCCTCACCCAGACTGGCCAGGCACTCCAGTGGGGATCCCCACCCGGAAGGGTGTGTGATCAGCTGCAAACAGCCATCATCCAATCACCCATGCTGGCCAGGGACCCCAGTGGGGACCCCCACCCTGATCCAGGACACCCTTCAGGGCAAATGAGCTGGCACCCACCCGAGCACCAGGCCTCTATGCTATATAGTAAAAGGGTAATATGCCTCCCAGCACTGGAATCAGCGGAGCTGAGAGGCCTCCCGGCACCAGTTCAGTGTGACAGGGGGCAGCGCCCAAACCCCCTGATTGCCCTGCGGCTCTGGGTGTGACAGGGTACTGCACCCCAACCTCCTTCCCCCACGGGCCTGCTCTGTGTGTGACGGGGTAGAGCCATAACCTCCCCATCGGCCCTGCCCTGAGTGTGACAGTGGCAGCGCCCCAACCCCCTGATGGGCCCTGCTCTGTGTGTGACAGGGGGCAGTGCCCCAACCCCCGGATTGGCCCTGCTCTGTGCGTGACAGGGGGTGGCGCCGCAACCTGCCCATGGACCCTGCCTTGAGTGTGACAGGGGGCGGTGCCCCAACCCCCCAATCGGCCCTACCCTGAGCGTGACCAGGGGCTGCACCTAGGGATTGGGCCTGCCCTCTGCCACCCGGGAGCAGGCCTAAGCCAGCAGGTCGTTATCTCCCGAGGGGTCCCAGACTGCGAGAGGGCACAGGCTGGGCTGAGGCCCCCCCTCCCTCCCAAGTGCACAAATTTTTGTGCACCGGGCCTCTAGTCTACTTATATAAAAGCCATGGGTGATGTTCATCACATAAAGAGGAAAAGTGACCGAGTGGAAGGAAGTCAGTCCTACAGGGGTTGTCTTGGCAATGGCTGCGCCCGCCCCCAAGCTGTTTCCCGAAGCTGTTTCCTGTAAGGGCGGAGTTTGAGGCAGGAACCCGCCCTGGGAGCATGGAGGCAGATCTTTCTAAAGTGTGCTGAGCCAGCACGGGGTGAACTTGAGTGGGGCGGCTGAAAGGCTTAGAAAAGACAGACAATAGAATGAAAGCTGCTTCTCTGAGAGATAGCGACCACATCCACAGCCATGCCTTTAGTTTATAGCAGATGCTAGGAGGCAAAGTAAGGGTGTGACCAAGATGTTTACAAACATTCTCCTGGGTTTCAATCCTACTCAACTACATGCACCTGAACTCTATCAAGCCCACATCACTCAGACACCTGGGGCCATGTGTTCCGACCATAGGTTCAAGCTTACAACTACAGCTGTTGGCTATAATTGTGCTGGGAGGGCCCTGCCCTCCAATCTGGGACTTGCACGTGGCAATGAGAGGACTGTGCCCTCATATCAGTCCAAGGCTTGAACCTGTCCAAAACACTGTAGCGGTTCCCCACAATAAAGTTTTAATTCTGTTTCTTTGTTACTAATGTTGCGGCCCTACCCCACAACAAAGAAACAAAGGAAAATTTCCCCATCAAATTTCTTAATAGTATTACTCCTTTGGGAATGCCGTGTCATAAATTAAAATTGAAAGTAGGTGCAATCATCATGATATTGAGAAATCTCAATAGTAAATGGGGTCTTTGTAATGGTACCAGATTTATTATCAAAAGATTACGACCTAACATTACCGAAGCTGAAGTATTAACAGGATCTGCAGAGGGAGAGGCTGTTCTGATTCCAAGAATTAATTTGTCCCCTTCTGACACTGGCCTCCCATTTAAATTGATTCGACGACGGTTTCCCGTGATGCCAGCATTTTTGATGACTATTAATAAATCACAAGGGCAAACTCTAGACAGAGTAGGCATGTTCCTACCTGAACCCGTTTTTGCACATGGTCAGTTATATGTTGCTTTCTCTCGAGTTTGAAGAGCATGTGATGTTACAGTTAAAGTTCTAAGTACTTCATCACAAGGGAAATTAGTCAAGCACTCTGAAAGTGTTTTCACTCTTAATGTGGTGTACGGGGAGATATTAGAATAAGTTTAATTACTTTATCAGGCATTGCACCACTGTTGTTTTTATATCATGTTTTTGTTGTTTTCATATCATGTTTTTGTCGTTTTTATATCATGCCTCTGTTGTTGTTATATCCTTTTGTTACTGTTTATTTATTAACAAATTTATATATTATTTTCATATACATTTTACTAATTTCCTTTCATCTCTCACACTTCTATTATAGAGAAAGGGCAAATAGCAATGTTAAAATATCTCTGCTAATTCCCTTTTTAAAAAAATATATTTTATTGATCTTTTATAGAGAGGAAGGGAGAGGGATAGAGAGTTAGAAACATCGATGAGAGAGAAACATCGATCAGCTGCCTCCTGCACACTCCCCGCTGGGGATGAGCCCACAACCAAGGTACATGCCCTTGACTGGAACCGAACCCGGGACCCTTGAGTCTGCAGGCTGATGTTCTATCCACTGAACCAAACTGGTTAGGGCAATTAAATCCCTTTTAATGTGAACGAATTTTGTGCACCAGGCTACTAGTCTATAATAATAAAAGCATAATATGTGAATTAGACTGGACAGCCGAAAGACCTTCCGGATGTCTTTCTGGACAACATTCCAGATGAAGACGGGGCTGTGAGGACCAAGGCAAGCTGCCACAGCTGCAAGGGTGGAGCCCCTTGCACAAATTTCATGCATTGGGCCTCTAGTAATAAAATAATATCTTATGTAAGTAATTATCACCAAGAACTAGATCAAAAATCTAAAAATTCTGTACCCTTATGGAAAATTACTGAAAAAGTGATATTTGGCTATATACTAGAAGTGAAAATTATTTTTCAAAATTTCTTGCTAAGGGATGGAAAAATATATTGCATGAAAATGGAAGCAAACAAAAAAAGCTGGGGTAGCATTAGTTATATCAGACAAAATAGACTTTAAAACAAAGGCTATAACAAGAAACAAAGAAGGATCCACTTTTGGGTATCTTTCCAAAAAACCCACCACAAAATACTAATTTGAAAAGACATATGCATTCATATGTTCATTGCCGCATTATTTACAATAGCCAAGATATAGAAGTAACCTAAATATCCATCAATAGATGAATGGATAAAGAAGAAATGGTTCATATATACAATGGAATATTACTCAGTCATAAAAATGAATGAAATTTTGCCATTTGCAACAACATAGATAGATCTGGAGAATATTATGCTAAGTGAAATAAGTCAGACAGAGAAAGACAATACCATAGGATTTTTCTTGTATGTGGAACTTAAAAATAAAAAAATTGAATGAACACAACAGAAACAAATTCATGGATACAAAGAACATTTTGATCATTGCCATATATGAGGGTGTTTGGAGGGATGGGTGAAAAAAGGGAAGAGATTAAGAAGTACAAAGTGGTAGTTACAACATAGTCATCGAGATGTAAAGTATAGCATAAGGAGTATAGTCAATAATATTGTAATAACTATTATGGTGTCATATTTATCAGTATGATCACTTTGTAGGTCATATAAATGTCTAATCACTATGTTGTACATTGGAACCTAATATAATATTGTATGTCAACTGTAATTGAAAAATAAAAATTTTAAATTATTTCTAAAGTTAGTAGAAACAATATGATAAATATCTCAATTTGGCATTTTCTTAATCTAGAATAAAATATTAGTCTATCTCAAAATTTGGATTAGCCAAGTTTACATAAACATAAAATAAAAACATGATTGCAAATTATTTGAAAAAATATATTACATGTTTGGGATGTGTTAAAATTCAATGAAAGTTATTATTGTGAAGTTAAAAGATCTAATTTTAGTGATATTTTATTTAACAATTTCAATTTTCTTGATGCATAATAACTAGTTAACCAAGCTAAGATGGCAAGGTTTAAGCAATTTCAAGTACAACAATCTCTCCTCTCTTTTTATTCTCTCTGTCTTTTTTTTTTTTTTTTTAAAAAAACATAACTTGAAAGGCATTAAAATGCTACTTATATTTTATGCAAATGTACTAATGGAATAAAATGTATTTCACTTGAACATGATGTATACTCTTCTATTTTATTCTACTTTCTTTTGTAAGTATGTTAAAATGAAGCATTTCTCTTCCTCTTCTTTCATCTTAAATCCACTTTCTCTTTTTTGACCCACTTGACTTAAGCTTTATTAAGTGTATATTTACATCTGGTAGATTTAGGAAGTACCAAGTGATTGTGTATCATACACCAAACAAATTACTAATATTGACATTTATTTAGCACCGTAGGGTTGGTAGAGCTGACATACAAAGCAGAAATCTAGCAAATAGTGTGAGTGCTTAATAACTGTCAGATCAAATTGGGTAGTTGATTTGTCATCTTCGACTAATGATATAGAATATTCGGCACTGAACAGAAGGCAGATGTTATATAGCCAAGATTTGGAGCTCTGCTTCAGTGCAATCTGGTCTCCCAGTCAGCTGGTTAATCAAGGCTATTAACTAAAATATGAAGAAAACCTTAACTTTTAAACTTGGATAAAACAGGCAGTGCTTGACTGAGACATATTTAGCTTAAATATATACTGGTTTCATATAAATATAAGGTATTAAGTAGCCATGATTTTAAATAAAATAGATATTTTCTATTTTTATTTTATTTGGTAGGCTTTACTTAATGCTGTAGCACATATCTTGTTTGTCTCTGTTATACACAGTAAATTATCATAGAATGCCAAGATATAAATTAAAGTGCAGAAGATGATTAAGATAACAACACCTGAGATTCAAACCCAAAATGATTATGAAAAATCTGTCTATATTTGAATGTCCAGAAAGGAGAACACCTCTTCATGTGCTTTGACTTAACATTGTTTTTCCATCTGAGAATACTGAAATTCCTACCAAGTAGTTTTTTTCTTCTCCAAGATTTTTGGTTTAACTTAAAACATAAAAGGAATTGTCTAGAAGGCAGATCTGGATTGGAAATTTAATTTATAATTCATTCATTATTAGTTGAAACCCTGTGCATCTATAAAATTGCCAGGGATTGGTGAAGACAATGCATTGAAGAATGAATGGGAGATGAATAAATGGAGAAAGTCAATGTGAAGTATTTATTTAGAGGTTTGGTTACTAATGAAAAAATTAAAATTTATAAACTTTTAAAAAGGCAAAAAAAAAAAAATAGCCCTAGCTGGTTTTGCTCAGTGGATAGAGCATTGGCCTGAAGGGTCTTGGGTTTGATTCCAGGTGGTGGACTCAATCCTCAGTAGGGGGCATGCAGGAGACAGCCAATCAATGATTCTCGCTCAACATTGATGTTTCTATCTTTCCCTCTTCCTTCCTCTCTGAAATCAATAAAAATATATTTTAAAAAGGCAAAAAGTAGATGAAAACTCAAAATTGAGCTCTTGGACTTACTGTTTTTAAATACAAAGATAATTTGGTATATTTGTGCAATAAGATGCTAAACTGTCAGATAAAGTAAAAAGTTAAATTATAAATTCACAACTAATTGATTTGTTTATGAATGAATGAAAACTACTCCATGTTAATTGAAAGTGAAGGAAAGCATGCATTCATTCACATTGCTGACATATGTTGGTACAACCCATAGAGACAATATTTGATACAATCATTTTATTTTCAATAATTTATTCTATAAATATATTTCCATGTGTGAAAAAGAAGTATGCACATCAATAGATAAAGATAAATAAATGATTGTATATACTAACAATAAATAAGGACTCTATATTTTTATATGAAAATATTTTCAAAACATTTTAAAGTAAAAAAGTCAGAGTGCACAGAATATGTATAGAATGTTACAATTCATGTAACATAAAGAATACCTATGTGCCCTAGTGCCCTAGCTGGTTTGGCTTAGTGGATAGAGCATCGGCCTGTAGACTGAAGGGTCCCAGGTTCGATTCAGGTCAAGAGCACATACCTTAGTTGCAGGCTCAATCCCTGGTCCTGGTTGGGGCACATACGGGAGGCAACCAATAGATGTGTCTCTCTCACATTAATGTTTCTCTCTCTGTCTCTCCCTCTCCCTTCCACTCTCTCTAAAATATCAGTGAGAAAATATCCTATGGTGAGGATTAATAATAACAACAAAAAAGAATACTTATGAAAATATTTGCTTATTTGTACATAGAGTATCTTTGGAAAGATATACAAGAAACTGTCAACTGTGGTTCTCTCCAGAGAATAGAAATGTATGGTGAGGGAGATAAGGTTTGGAAAGATACTGAAGTTTTACATACATTATGCATTTGTTACCTGTTTTTAAAATGGAATAATATTAAAACTAGCTAACTGATCAAACAAACTTATTGAATATATTAGTTTGTGTCAAACACTTCCTTAAGTACTTTGTATGATGTTATTTGAGACTTGGAGAAAGAAGATAAGTGAAAAACATAGATTTGTAGCTGGTGAATATGTGGAAATTGATGTATTGGGGGAGGTGAAAAAAACAGGAACTTGGAGTTTTCGTGTGTCATAGACTCTTGTTTTCACTTTGGAAAGGAGACTGTGTCATCTATTGAGGGGGAGGAGGCAGGAATCATGAAGGACAAGATGAACATTTTGCACAGTAGCTATAGAGAGTAGGAAGGGAGGTTATCAAAGGCAGAGAAAGTATTCTGGGTATTGTTTAGAGCTGTATGAGCATAAATCTTTGCTGGGTTGCATTTTTCTCTATGGAAACGCACAGTAGTTTTGGTATAAGAGTGGAAAATGAACATTGTTGGATTACATATCTTGTTGTGAGAGAAGCACAGGATAGCAAGGGAGTTGAGGATATTAGTCAAAAAGTCATTGAAGTCAACTGATAAAGATACCAATTGGGAAATAACTTTAGTTTACAAATAGAGGAGGTAGTATCTTGGAAGAAGGAGTGAATTTAATTAGTTAAGTGGGGATTTCAAGACAGAGTTCTTTTTTTTCCATATTGTTATTTTATATATAACTAGAGGCCCAATGCACAAAATTCGTGCAAGAGTAGGCCTTCCTGCCCTAGCTGGTTTGGCTCAGTGGATAGAGCGTAGGCCTGCAGACTGACGGGTCCCAGGTTTGATTCCGGTCAAGGGCACATGCCTGGGTTGCGGGCTTGGTCCCAAGTAGGGGGCATGCAGGAGGCAGCCGATCAGTGATTCTCTCTCATCATTGATGTTTCTATCTCTCCCTCTCCTTTCCTCTCTGAAATCAATAAAAATATATATTTTTAAAAATAAAAAGAGTAGGCCTTCTGTCCCCCAGCTGCTGGCACCGGCTTCCCTCTGGCACCCGGGACCCGGGCTTCCCTTGCACCCTGGCTTTGTCCAGAAGGTCGTCTGGAAGGATGACTGGTCTAATTAGCATATTATGCTTTTATTATTATAGATTGTTGATAGTATTACATATATATCCCATCCTCCCCCTTTTTCCCCCCCTTTCAGCTCCAATCCACCCATCCAAGTCTTCACTACCCTATTGCCCATGTCCATGGGCTATGCATATAAGTATATAAGTTCTTTGGTTTATCTCTTCTCGTTCCCCCAAACCTACATCAAGGTATGTCAGTCTGTTCCATGCCTCCATGCTTTTGGGTCTTATTTTGTTGGTCAATTCATTTTGTTCATTAAATTCCACAAATAAGTGAGATCATGTGATATTTCTCTTTCTCATTTTGGCTTATTTCACTTAGCATAATATTTTCCAGGTCCATCCATGCTGTCTCAAAGGGTAAGAGATCTCTCTTTTTTACATTTACACTATGGAATATACTATATATAGTATTTTCCATAGTATAAAATGTCCCACAGCTTTTTTATCCATTCATCTACCGATGGACACTTGGGCTGTTTCCAAATCTTAGCTATTATAAATAACGCTGCTATGAACATAGGGGTAAATATATTATTTCTGATTGGTGTTTTGGGGTTCTTAGGATATATTCTGAGAAGTGGGATTGCTGGTTAAATGGAAGTTTCCTTTTTAACTTTTTTAGGAAACTCCATACTGTTTTCCATAATGGTTGCACCAGTCAGCATTCCCACCAGCAGTGAACTAGTGTTCCCTTTTCTCTACATACTCACCAGCACTTGTTTGTTGATTTTATTTTTTTTTTTTATGATAGCCATTTTGACAGGTGTGAAGTGATATTTCATTGTGGTTTTAATTTGCATTTCTCTTATGATCAGTGACTTTGAGCATTTTTTCATGTGTCACTCTGCCATTTGTATGTCCTCTGGAGAAGTGTCTATTCAGATCTTTTGCCCATTTTTTAGTTGGATTGTTGATCTTCTTTTTGTTGAGTTGTATGAGTACTTTATATATTTTGGATATTAGCCTCTAGTATACTATTATACTATTGTACATTATGTTGGTTTACATTATATACATCTTACAATTATATTTAGGGACACTAACAGCATTGCATTTTCCATTGATTCTACTTTGAATAAACTTTATATGCTCATAGACAGATCTGTATTGATATGGGAGCCCAGTTAGATTTGTCTTCCAGACTTTTATCCACTCCTACCACTGCTTACTTTGCATATATTCATATTTCTGCACATCAACACTAATAAAAGAGAAAAATGGTAATTGGCGTACGACGATACCCTTTTCATTGGCTAATCAGGGCTCTATGCAAATTAACTGCCAACTAAGATTGGCAGTTAACTGCCAACTAAGATTGGCAGTTAACTGCCAACAAGATGGCGGTTAATTTGCATATGTAGGCACAATGCAGGGAGGCGAAAGGGAAAGCAGGGAGAAGCCCCCTGCCACTGACAGTGATCAGAAACTCAGGGGGAGCTAAGAGCTGGGGGGCAGGGCAAAGGCGGCCCCGCCTTTGCCCTGCCCCCCCAGCCATGATTGGAGAATCAGGTGCCTTTTCTGCCCTGGCCAGTGACAGCAGGAAGTAGGGGTGGAGCCAGCGATGGGAGCTGGGCACGGTCGAAGCTGGCAGTCCCGGGAGCTAGGGGTCCCTTGCCTGGGCCTAAAGCAGAGCCCATGATCGCGGGGCCGCTGCAGCTGTGGGTCCCCGCTGCCCGGGCCGGTCGCCTAGGCCAGAGGCATTAGGCCTGGGCAGGGGCGGAGCCTGCAACCACAGGGAGCTGGGGGTCCCCTGCCCAGGTCTGACACCTCTGCCGGAGGCCTCAGGCCTGGTCAAGGGGCCGATCCGGTGATTGGTGATCGGAGGGTGATGAGGTCAACTCCTCTGGCCGAGGCATCAGGCCTGGGTGGGGGGCTGGGGGTCCCCTGCCCAGGCCTGATGCCTGGGCCAGAGGCATCAGGCCTGGGTGGGGGGCTGAGCCGGGGATTGGGGGGATATGATGGTCCCCTTGCCCAGGCCTGAAGCCTGGGTCAGAGGCGTCAGGCTTGGGCGGGGGGTGGAGCAAGCGATCAGAGGGAGATGGGGGTCCCCTGCCCAGGCATGATTCCTGGGCCAGAGGCCTCAGGCCTGGGCGGGGGCCAGAGCCAGTGATCGGGGGGAGATGGGGGTCCCCTGTCCAAGCCTGTCACCTCTGGCGGAGGCGTCAGGCCTGGGCAAGGGGCCGATCAGGCGATCGGAGGGTGATGGGGGTCTACGCCTCTCACCGAGGCATCAGGCCTGGGCAAAGGGCAGAGCCAGCAATTGGAGGCGTCTGGGGGTCCCCTGCCCAGGCCTGACGCCTGAGCCAGAGGCATCAGGCCTGGGCTGGGGGCAGAACCTGCGATTGGAGGGTGATGGGGGTCAACGCCTGAGGGCTCCCAGTATGTGAGAGGGGGCAGGCTGGGCTGAGGGACAGTCCCCCCCCCCCCACATACACACCCAGTGCACGAATTTCGTGCACCGGGCCCCTAGTCAAAAGTATAATAGCCTTAAAAAACAAAATTTATTTTTATTTTTCTTTTCTTTTTATTTTTTGTATAGAATTTTTGTAATTTATATATATTTATAATTTATATAGATTTTTTTGTAATTTATATATTTTTAGTTTGTTTATTTTTATTTTTTTGTTTCTTTTTTTTTAATTAAATCTTTATTGTTCAGATTATTACATTTGTTCCTCTTTTTTCCCCCCATAACTCCCCTCCTCCCAGTTCCCGCCCACCCTCCACCCTCACTCCCCATCCACTGTCCTCATCCATAGGTGCACAATTTTTGTCCAGTATCTTCCTGCATCTCCCACACCCCTTCCCCCCGCCCCAAGAATAGTCAGTCCATTCCCTTTCTATGTCCCTGATTTTATTATGATCACCAGATTATTTATTCACTTGATTCTTAGATTCACTTGTTGATAGATGCATGTTTGTTGTTCATAATTTGTATCTTTACCTTTTTCTTCTTCCTCTTCTTAAAGGATACCTTTCAGCATTTCGTATAATACTGGTTTGGTGGTAATGAACTCCTTTAGCTTTTCCTTACCTGTGAAGCTCTTTATCTGACCTTCAGTTCTGAATGATAGCTTTGCTGGATAAAGTAATCTTGGTTGTAGGTTCTTGGTATTCATCACTTTGAATATTTCTTGCCACTCCCTTCTGGCCTGCAAAGTTTCTGTTGAGAAATCAGCTGACAGTTGTATGGGTACTCCCTTGTAGGTAACTGAGTTTCTTTCTCTTGCTGCTTTTAAGATTCTCTCTTTGTGTTTTGCTCTTGGCATTTTAATTATGATGTGTCTTGGTGTGGTCCTCTTTGGATTCCTTTTGTTTGGGGTTCTCTGCGCTTCCTGGACCTGTAAGTCTATTTCTTTCACCAGGTGGGGGAAGTTTTCTGTCATTATTTCTTCAAATAGGCTTTCAATATCTTGGTCTCTCTCTTCTTCTGGCACCCCTATAATTCTGCTGTTGGTATGCTTGAAGCTGTCCCAGAGGCTCCTTACACTATCTTCGTATTTTCGGATTCTTTTTTCATTTTGCTTTTCTGGTTGGGTGTTTTTTGCTTCTTCATATTTCAAATCTTTGACTTGATTCTTGCGCTCCTCTGGTCTGCTGTTGGGAGTCTGTATAGTATTCATTATTTCAGTCCGTGTATGCTTAATTTCTAGTTGGTTCTTCATCATAACATCGAGGGTTCTCATTATATTTCTTGATGATCTCACTACATTTATCGGAGGCTTCTAGACAGTTCTTAAGAGACCTTAAAAGTGTGGTTCTGAACTCAATATCCTCCATTGACAGTTTTGTCCTGTTTCTTTGTCTCCACATTTTTTATGCTTTCTTGGTGCACCCCCTAGTGGTCTTTGTGCGCAGTCTTGTTGTAGTTAAGCCTTGATTGTTGTCGGCAATACCGGGGGTGATTTGACCTCCAGGCTAACTGGCTATGAGAGTCCGCTGTGTCTGCCCAAAATTTACTTTTATTATATGAGGATGGTATTCTATTATGATAAATGTTTATAATAATACTCAGGAAACTAAATATATCTAAAATTTTATTTTTTTTAGACACTTGTTTCCAGAACAACTGATTATTGAAGTATTGATCTTTTTGCTCAAAAAAGTTAAAAAACCATAAACATGACTATTGTAAATAAAAATTAAATAAATATCATTTACCTCATTTCTATTTACATGTTATTGCTACTCAAATAGATTTATGTTAATATTTTA
The DNA here is from genome assembly GCF_963259705.1 of Myotis daubentonii. NCBI lineage: Eukaryota > Metazoa > Chordata > Mammalia > Chiroptera > Vespertilionidae > Myotis > Myotis daubentonii. The sequence continues at coordinate 88,607,753 of NC_081842.1, forward strand.
ATTATTTTTGCTGTAACAAGAGTTTTCAATGTCTATAAATCATGTAAATAATTCTGAGAGCAAATTCCTTTTGTGGGTTCAGCAAGCAGAATAATTAAGAGTATATGAGTTAATGCATTTGAAAGATTTTTCTAAGCCCTGTCAAAGTTGAGTTGTCTTTTATCTTATGAGCTTTAAAAAGCACGTAGAATAATCTAATTAATCAAAAAATATCTATTTTAGTTCTTAGATTACTAATGAAGTATTTTTTTTTGTCATTTGGATTCAGTCATCAACTTAAAATTTAACTTATTTACCATATTCTGCCAAATGTCAATTGTCATAAAATGATGAAAGAAATTACAATACAAAAGATGTCCTTGTGACAGACCATTATTTTTCTATCAAAGCTGAAGTTTAACATGCAGTAGAAATAAAATACCATATTTAGCAATCAATTTTCTCTTTTGGATGGAGAAATCTCACAAAAGTGGGAAAAATAAATGTTTCATAAGTTAAATATGCAACAGTTCTGATACCTTTCTGGTTGTCCTAGTCTGTCTAAGAAAAGCAGGGCATAATATAAAGTTCCCAAAGGGCATTTTAGTAGAGAATTCAAAGGTCATCTGAGATACAGGGCCACTAAGGGAAAGAGTAGAGTGTTAGCAGTTTCAGCTGATGTGGCTCTAACCTGGGTAGAGCTAGCTGTAGGCAGTATAACCTTTTGTCACTGATTGTAGAACAATCCATGGGCACATGGATGTTCCTTGCTTTTATCTCTCAAGCCTAAATTTTGAATTGCACAGCCAATTAAAATGAGTGTTTTATGGGTATAATACTTAGTATTTGTGTTAATTCAGTGCTTGTTTAGTATCATCAAGATGTTTGACCTTGTAAAACTTAATACTCATAGGATATATTTATTCCCCTAAAGATGTACTTATTAACTAGCAACCTTAGCATGTCTATTGACTCTACCTTTAAGAAGGCAGCATATGATCGATATGCTTTTTGTCTGTATGAAAGGTCCAGAATGGGATCTCTCCTGTATCTTGCTGTGGTTTGTATGGTCCAATTCAATCTTACAATTTCTTTTTCTTTTCTTTTTAAAATTACTTTACTTTTATTATTTCTGTTCCTTTTATGATAGCCTATTCCCACATACTTTGTATTGTATTTCTTAAAATATGTCTTTATTGCCCGGCCGGTGTAGCTCAGTGGTTGAGTGTCGACCTATGAATCAGTTCCCAGTCAGGGCACATGCCCGGGTTGTTGGCTCGATCCCCAGTGTGGGGTGTGCAGAAGGCAGCTGATCGATAATTCTCTCTCATCACTGATGTTTCTCTCTCTCTCCTTCTCTCTTCCTCTCTGAAACCAATAAAAAATATGTCTTTATTGATTTTAGAGAGAGAAGAAGGGAGGATAAGAGAGAGAAACATCAATAAGAAACATCAATGAGCCATTTGATATTGGCTGAATGGTTGGATTTCTTATCTTAAATAATCACTAGAGGCCTGGTGCACAAAATTTGTGCATGGGGGGGGTCCCCTCAGCCTAACCTGCACCCTCTCCAATCTGGGACATCCCTTTCGCAATCTGGGACCACTGGCTCCTAACTGCTCAACTGCCTGCCTGCCTGATCGCCCCTAACCACTCTACCTGCCTGCCTGATCATCCATACCCCCTCTGCCTGCCCGCCTGATCGCCCCTAACCACTCTCCCCTGCTGGCTTGATTACCTCTAACCACTCTGCCTGCCTGCCTGATTACCCCTAACCTCCTCTGCCTCAGCCCCTGCCACCCTGTCTTTGTCTGGAAGGATGTCCAGGAGACGTTTGGTCTATCCAGTCTAATTAGAATATTACCCTTTTATTAGTATAGATGACCTTCAGAAATCCTGATTAGTTCAATTAAAACATATGAATTCAATTAATGACATGAATTTGTAGAAACTTTGAATTTATTTAAAGATAAATAAAATGTAGTGAGGGCAACTTTGAGTTTCTTAAATTCTTCATGTTTAGGCAATTAGACAAGTTAGCATCTCCATCCTGACTAATATTCTGAAATATACTAAAACGATTTTTAAGAGAGTGTTGTGGCAGAAACGTTTTTTTCCCCCATAATGCAGTACTTTTTCAGAAATAGATAACTACTTATAATTATTTTCTCAAAGCAATCTTTATTGAGGAGGCATGCAGCGACCTGCACAGCGGGTTCAGGAGGGACTGCAGGAGGGCTGACGCACAATGAAGACACTACTCAAGAAATAAGTTTTAAGCATGGGAGCCAGGCGGAATCTCCTTTGGGAGAGGAACCACGAGTCCTACTCTTGCCCGTTTTTATTCAGCGGGATCAGGCCTAAGCCAGAAGTTGGACATCCCTCTCGCAGTCTGGGACCCCTCAGGGGATGTAGCAATGTGCCAAGCTGCAGGCGGCCACGGAGGAGCCCGAATTGGGGCTGGGCACTGTGTCGCTCACGCTTATCCGAGCCCACTGTGCCAGGTGCCACGGAGTCGCGCTCATCCTGGTCCACTGTGCCTGCGGCCATAGAGTCGGGAGAGGCTCCTGCCTTGGCAGCTGTGCTTGCCAGCCATGAGCCCAGCTTCTGGCTGAGCAGCGCTCCCCATGTGGGAGTGCACTGACCACCAGGGACAGCTCCTGCATTGAGCGTCTGCCCCCTGGTGATCAGTGTGCACCATAGTGACTAGTCATTTCAATTGTTCTGCCCTCACGGTCGCTTAGGCTTTTATTCTATACTGATGCTCTATCCACTAGGCCAAACCAGCTAGGGTGTGAGAAATATAAATACTTAAATAAAATGCCTATCAATTCAATTGATATAATTTAGTTTTCAAAATATTTTCTGATGACTGCATATCTTACTAATTTAAGTATGAAGGAAAAAGCTATTAAGTTTGTAATGAGTTAATTCATAACACATATATACATTTAGCTTCAATTTTTTAGAATGACTTTGATAGTACAATACTCATGTTGACTTAACTATAATGAACTTCATATTTTCATTTTGCATATGAACTTCTCTTTTGCCTTATCTTCAATTTTATGCCGAAGAAAGTGTGTATTTATTTACATAAAAGGTGTTTTGGGTGTATGACTTTTTAAGAAATTGTAGTTTAAAGCCTTTGCAGCCCTGGCCAGCGTAGCTCAGTTGGTTGGGTGTTGTCCTCTGCACCGAAAGGTTTTTGGCTCTATCCCTGGTAGGAGGTGTGCAGTAAGCAGCTGATCAATTATTCTTTTTCATTGATGTTTCTCTCCCCCCCTTCTCTCTCTAAAATCAATAAAAAAAGAAAGAAAAATAAACAACATAGCCTTTATAGCTATTTCTCACATTATCTCCATTTCCTAAAGCATTTTTTTCCAAAATTTAATTAATTAAGAGTTGCCTATTGGTTTTCCATTTTTGTCTTTAAATATTGCTGTTCTTAGTAATTGCCAAAGCAGCAATTTTGAATTCTTAGATAGATCCTAATTTCTGTCATCTTTTTGCAAGAAATTGAAGTTGCTTTTCTTTCTTCCTTTTGTGGCATGTAAATATTTAAAAACTAAAGACTTACCTATTTTCATTATTTTTATTCTATGTTTGTCACTTCTGATGCATTTTAGGTATTTAGACATTTAAGTTGCCAGATTTAGCAAATAAAAAATAAAATGCTCAGTTAAATTTGAATTTCAGATAGAATGCTTATGCTGACAAAAATATTTCTTGTTTATCTGAAATTCAAATTTAACTTGGTGTACTGTATTTTATCTGGCAACTTTAAGACATTTTGCCATGTTTGGTAGAGTTTGTGTAAACATTGCATTTCTTTTTAGATCCTATCTCCTCTTTTATATTACTTCCATTACTTGCCATTTTTAGATTACAAAATGAGAAAACAATGAATTCAGTTATATAACTTTTTTCATACAGTGAAGTTGTCTTCATGGGTAAGATATCAGATACTATGTTTATGCACAATACATTAAAGTCATAAAAATATTCAACAACACATCAAGTAGCCACAATCTTGGTGATACTTTTCCTCTAAGTCTTCAGGTTAACATTTTATCTCAGAAAAATACTTTAAAACCTATAACTCTTAGGTTTCCTCCCTTGATTGGAGTTGTCTGGGAATGAGCTTTTATTGTGTGTGTATATGTGTGTGTGTGTGTGTGTGTGTGTGTGTTGATTTGTCTTTATTCTTTAATTTTTTTCATTAAATCTTTATTGTTCAGATTATTATAGTTGTTCCTCTTTTTTCCCCCAATAGCTTTCCTCCACCCAGTTCCCACCCCACCCTCTGACCTTACCCCTCCCACTGTCCTCATCCATAGGTGTACGATTTTTGTCCAGTCTCTTCCTGTACCCCCACACCCTTTCCCCCCAAGAATTGTCAGTCCACTCCCTTTCTATGCCCCTGGTTCTATTATATTCACAAGTTTACTCTGTTCATCAGATTTTTTATTCACTTGATTTTTAGATTCACTTGTTGATAGATATGTATTTTCTGTTCATTTTTTATCTTTACCTTTTTCTTCTTCTTCCTCTTCTTAAAGGATACCTTTCAGCATTTCATATAATACTAGTTTGGTGGTGGTGAACTCCTTTAGCTTTTTCTTATCTGTGAAGCTCTTTATCTGACCTTCAATTCTGAATGATAGCTTTGCTGGATAAAGTAATCTTGGTTGTAGGTTCTTGCTATTCATCAATTTGAATATTTCTTGCCACTCCCTTCTGGCCTGCATAGTTTCTGTTGAGAAATCAGCTGACAGTCATATGGGTATTCCCTTGCAGGTAACTGATTGTTTTTCTCTTGCTGCTTTTAAGATTCTCTGTCTTTTGCCCTTGGCATTTTAATTATGATGTGTCTTGGTGTGGTCCTCTTTGGATTCCTTTTGTTTGGGGTTCTCTGCGCTTCCTGGACTTGTAAATCTATTTCTTTCACCAGGTAGGGGAAGTTTTCTGTCATTATTTCTTCAAATAGGTTTTCAATATCTTGCTCTTTCTCTCTTCTTCTGGCACCCCTATAATTCAGATGTTGGTGCACTTGAAGTTGTCCCAGAGGCTCCTTACACTATCTTCATATTTTTGGATTCTTTTTTCTTTTTGCTTTTCTGGTTGGGTATTTTTTGCTTCTTCGTATTTCAAATCTTTGACTTGATTCTTGGGATCCTCTTGTCTGCTGTTGGATCTCTGTATATTATTCTTTATTTCAGTCAGTGTATGCTTAATTTCTAGTTGGTCTCTTTTCATATTCTCCAGGGTCTCACAAAATTTATTGGCGGTTTCTAGAAAATTCTTGAAAAACCTTATAACTGTAGTTTTGAACTCTATATCCAGTAGTTTGCTTTCCTCCATTTCTGTCATTTGTGACTTGTTTCTTTGTCTCTGCATTTTTTATGCTTCTCTGTGTTGGTAGAGTGGCTTTGTGTGCTAGGTGTCCTGTAGGGCCCAATGGCTTAGCCTCCCCAATTACCTGAGGTGGACACTCTTGGTGCACCCCTTTGTGGGCTTTGTGCACAGTCTTGTTGTAGTTAAGCCTTGATTGTTCTAGGTATCTCTGGGAGGAATTGCCCTCCAGGCCAATTGGCTGTGAGAATCAGCTGTGTCTACAGTGGGAGAACTTCTGTGCTGAAGACACCCTTCTGAGGCAAGACTTGCTTCAGTGGGGCTTTGGTGCTCACTGAGCCTGCCCCCTGAGTGTGTCCCTTATGGATCTGAGGAGTTGTAATCTGGATGGTCCCACTCTGACCACTGGGTACACTGGCTCTTGGATCGAAGGAGGTGCTAATTTAGCCTCTGCCTGAGGCTACGCAGAAGGAGCTACAAATAGATCTGCAGATTCCCCTTCCTTGTTTGGGGTTTGGAGGTGCCCAGATGAGGCCCAGCTGTGAAGCAATGCAAGCTGCTGTGGAGCCTTGGGCCTTCTCTTGGAAGTTCTGGGTCTGTCTGGCCCAGCTGCAGTTTGTTAGGTAATTTTCAGATTGCAAAGGGCCAGGGCATTCATATGCAAAAGCCTCTGCGGCAGCTTGGGTGGGGTGGGGTCTGAGGGAATCAACAGGGCAGAGCAAGCAGCTATGTCTGATCCTCAGCCCTGCCCTAAGAGGCCCGCATCTCAGTGTCCTGGTAATCGCTGCAAGCACCTCTGAGAGAAAGCCGCCCTGGAGTTCCGAGTTCTGCCTGCTGTCAGATAGACCAGTTTCTCCCTGTATGAGTCTGGGTCCCCAGAGACTCATCTGGAACTGGAGTTCAGAGCAGTCGGGGGCTTGTGACTCCCTCCCGATTCAAAAAGACAGCCACGTCCTCAGTTGCCAGCCCTTGCCGCGTGCGCCTCCGTACCTCTGCACTTTACTTCCGCACCTCCTCTGAGTCTCAGTGTGCTTTTTTCTTTCCTTCTCGTTGTAGAATTTCCACTCAGCCAGCCTTCCTGTAGTTCTGGATGATGTCCGTTTTTGTCTTTTAGTTGTATTTTTGAAGTTGCTGTGGGAGGCAGAAATTTTCGGTGTTTACCTATGCTGCCATCTTGGGTTCTTTCCTGGGAATGAGCTCTTTCAATGAGAAAGAGGGGAAGTTAAAATTAGTTTTCTGGCTTTTGACTAGTCATCAATAATATCATGTAGCATTATTTCTCAAGTTATATTCCTTGGACTTGAACCACTAAAGCTATTAATTAATGCCTCTGTGGGGAGGGAATATTGAAATTGGAATATTGTGGGTTAATGGCCCATCTCTACTGTAGAACTTCTCTGAAACCTCAATATGCTACTTTTCACTAGGCATCTGAAAGTGGGGACCACAGTACACTGTTTTTCTGCCTTTTTTTTTTTTTTTTTTTTGCCTATAGACCTTTTGTGTGTGTGAGAGACACACAAGTAAGACACTAGAGTTCTAAGAAACACTATTTTGGAATTCTGAAGGAGGTTCCAACTAATTTTCATCTGCTTTCCAGATCAAAGGTGGTTTGAAGACTAGAGTAGTGTAATAGTCATCAGAAACCAGTTTATCATAATCTCATTCAGGCTCCATCAACCAGGATAGATTTCAAATGGTCAACTCTGATCATTGCTGGGTTAATTTAAATAAAGTAAACTCAATTAGGGGATAGGAAATGGGGAAGGCATAGCAATTGGAGAAAAGGAAAATTGGAAATAACTTTTGTTGAGCACTTAACTATGGTCCTGGAAACCAGGCACAATGTCTTATAGAGCTTGTTTATATGATTTTCATAATATCCCCACAATAAAAGTGTTATACCCATTTACACATGAAGAAACTGTGGCTCAGAGAAGTTTAGTGACTGGTTTATTGTCAAATATAGTTAAATTGTCACAATTGGGATTAGATACAGGTTTTTTAGGTTTTAAAGACACAGTCTTTCCTACTTGTGGGAATCCATGAAAAGTCAGTTGCTTTTGGCGTCTTGTATCCTTAGAACTACCCATACTATTCCTTCAGTTTTGAGAATTACCACTCTAATACCATCTCTAATCTAATCAGAAATGATTGTTAATGATCTGTACAGCTACCATTTTCTGATAATTTACAAATACCACTTGTTTTTGTGATTCATTTAGGATGTTTCTCAAACTCCAGACCAGTAACTACTCACAGGGGTAAATAGAGGTCCCTCAAGGAGTGAAAATACAGCTGTTCTCAATTTGCTGGGTGCTATTTTGAAATCACCTGAGTACATAAAAATATTGATGCCTATGTCTCAGCATCTGAAATCCTAATTTAATGGATCTGGGGTGTGGCATGGGCATTGGGATTTTAAAACACTACACAAGTGATTTTAACGTACAGGTAGGCTGCAAACCACTATCCTTAAGGCTCAAGACGAACATACAGATATTTCCATAAAGAAACAAAGGAAATGTATTAATATTTTTTATTTAACAAACTTAAAAAATTTTTAAATAGCTGTTGAGTCAAAGAATTTTTTCAGATGTAACATGAGCTGGTTGAAACTTGGTATCTTTTCCTATTAAAATGATATTTGTATTCAGTTGGGGTACTGTGATGTAAAATATGTATTTATTTCATTAGTTAGGTTACTGAGTCATTCGTATTTAATCTATAAAATTCAAAATCCTCCTTTACTCACATCACATATCAGAGTAGATTTAATTATTGCACTAGAAAATCACATTACCAAAGCAGCATGAAATACCCCCATGGCAATGTCTTAAATCTGTTTACTAATGCACTTTTTACATCTCAAGTTTGTCTCTCTCATATTTACATTGTTGTTCCACTTATATTTATGCATTTGTTGTTGGTTCTTATATGTGCCCTGACTGGGGAACAAATCTGCAACCTTGGAGTGTTGGTATGACGTTCTAACCAACTGAGCTACCTGGCCAGGGCACAATATAGCATAATTTTAATTTTAAAAGCAAATGCTAAAGTAATATTAGTGACAATAACAATGTGTATTTATTGAAAAGTCAAAGAGCTCAATTTGCCTTCCTCAAAATGTTAATATTTTTAGCTTGAATGGCTGAAAGCTTGGTTATATCAAACAACATACATGTAATAAGTCAAGTAAATTAATAGTTTTAAGGTGGGTGTCAAGATAATGAGTTTGTACTTAGACACATGTAATTTGAGTTGCTGGAGTTTTACTTTAAGTGATGTTCATCAGGCAGTTGACAATATGGATCTGAAATTCAGGAAAAAGTTCAGACCTGAAAAGGTGGGTACACATATAATGGAGGTGGTGGTTGAAAATGTAGTAGTAGATAAAATAACCAAGGGAGGAAATATAAAATAAGAAGTGTTTTTAACACTGGATCCCGTGAGACAATAGCTCTAATTGTGAGGCAGATTGAACACAAATGGATTGTGGAGAGAGATGAGAAAATAAAGACAATATATTATCACAGAAACTAAGGGAAGAGATTTTAAGAAATATTGATTAATGCAGCAGAAATATACTAGAATAAGGTATAGGTAAAGAGATCCTGGATTTGACTATTAGCAAAATAATTATTAGCAATCTTCTATGGAATGATTTTTATATTATTGTAGGGCTGAAATAGAAATTGTGTTAGCTGATGGAGTAAATGAAGAATTTAGTTTAGAAGTAGCTAATGTTTATAGAGTGCTTCCTATGGCCCACAAACTACTCTACTTGTGCCCCTGAACATACAGAATTAAAGAAACAGACAACATAGAAGTTAAAAAAAAATACACCACAAAAACCCTTTTCCAGCAAATGATTCTATATAATAAAAGCCTAATATGCAAATAGACCAAATGGCAGAAGGACCGATTGCTATGATGCACACTGACCACCAGGGGGTAGTCGCTCAATGCAGAAGCTGCCCCCTGGTGGTCAGTACGCTCCCACAGAGGGAGCACCACTCAGCCAGAAGATCTGAGCCAGGCTCATGGCTGGCTGGTGAGTGCAGTGGCGGTAGCGAGAGCCTCTCCTGTCTCCGTGGCAGCACTAAGTATGTCTCACTGACGGCTTAGGCCCAGGGAGAAGACCTAAGCTGGCACTGGGCCTCTAGTAGAACAATAAGATCTCTCCATCAGTTCCCATCCCCCAAAAGAGAAGAAAAAGAATTAAAACATAGAGCATATAAACAACACAATTTTCTTCTGTGGCCTAACTGATATTTAAAGAACATCCAACAGCCCTGCTGGCATGGCTCAGTGGTTGAATATTGACCTGTGAATCAGGAAGTCACAGTTCAATTCCTGGTCAGGGCATATGCCTCTGTTTTGGGCTTGATCCCCAATTGTGGGCATCCAGGAGACAGCCAACCAATGATTCTCTCTCATCATTGATGTTTCTATCTCTCTTTCCCTCTCCCTCTCTGAAATCAATAAAAACATATTAAAAAAAGAACATCCAACAACTGCAATATATACAAAAGAAATTTAGTAAAACCCTGTTTTAAAATTGAGCAACATGCTTCTAATTATTCATGGGTCAAATAAGGAATTGCAAGAAAAATATAAAATATTTGAATTGAATTATAATGAAAATACTATATATCAAAATTTCTGGAGACAACTAAAGAGTGCTTAGAAGAATATTGAAGAGACATTGCTTATCTATCTATATATTTAAAAGCCTAAGTGACCATTACGACCAAATGAGCAGAACAACTGGACAACTGGCTGGTAGCTATGACGCGCACTGACCCAGACCTTGCTGCTGTGGCCCTGACAACCCTAAATCTGGTTCACCCACAACATGAACCCAGACAGGAGGGATGAGGGAGCCCGATTCCTCACAGAATTGGCCTTTGGTTAGCCTGCTGCTGGGGCCCTGACAGCCCTGAATCTGGTTCATCCGCACCCCAGACCCAGACAAGAGGGAGGAGGGAGCCCAATTCCTCATGGAATTGGCTGTTGGTTAGCTAGCTGCTGGAGCCAGTCTCCCTCAGTCCCAACCCCCAGCCGGCCAGCTTCCCCATTGGCCCCAATCGCTGGCCAGGCTGAGGGACCCCACATATGCATGAATTCATGAACCAGGCCTCTAGTATCCTATCTAATAATAGACAAACATGGTAATTAACCATAGCTCCAACACGCTTCCCATTGGCTAATCAGGGTGATATGCAAATTAACTGCCAACCAAGATGGCGGCTGGCAGCCAGGCAGCTGAAGCGAACAGGAGGCTTGCTTGCTCCAGTGATGGAGGAAGCCAAGGTTCCCCGCCTGCTGCTGCCGGCCTCTGAGCTTGCAGTCTAAGAAACAATGTTGCAATTATAGAAGTTAAACAAACTCCAGAAACCTGCTTTCAGCCAGCCGGGCTTCAGCCAGCAGGATCGCAACAGTGTTTCAATTATAGAACCCAAACAAACCCAGATCCCTGCTTTCAGCAGCCAAGGTCTCAGAGCTGCAGCCGGGCCTCAGAGCTAAAGCTGGCTCTCAGCTCCAGTGACAGCCATAGAAGGTAAATAAATCCCAGATTAAAAAAAAGAAAAAGAAAAAAAGGAGAAGTTAGGAGCTTCAGTCGCCTGCCAGCCTGAAAACGGCCCTCAGCCCGTCACCCAGACTAGCCAGGCACCCCAGTGGGGACCCCGACCCTGAAGGGGGTGTGACCAGCTGCAAACAGCCATCATCCCCTCATCCAGACTGGCGAGGCACCCTGAAGCAACAAGACGGCAGCTAATTTGCATACTGAAGGCAGGTGGCAGCTGGCAAGGCTGTCGGCGGTCTGGGACCCGGATCTGTGACCTGCCGGGCAGGGGCAGCGCTTGAGGCTGTCCATGGTCTGGGACCCGGATCCATGACCTGGTGGGCGGGGGGCAGTGCTTGAGGCTGTCTGTGGGACCAAGACACATATCTGTGACCCTGGCGGGTGGGGGGCAGTGCTTGAGGCTGTCTGAGGTCCCAGGACCCGGATCCGTGACCCTGCCGGGCGGGGGGCAGTGCTTGAGGCTGTCCCCGGTCCCAGGACACAGATCTGTGACCCTTCCTGGCGGGGCGGCAGCTTGCACAGGGGCGGATCGGCCAGGTTGGGTAGGGCAGGACGCCTGGCTTCCGCCCAGACCCAGTCACTCTGGGCAGATGAGCAGAACAGAGAGCCTCTGGACAGGGGAGGCAGGCCGGTGGAGGGCAGCCTGTACTCCCCCCATGGTGGTGGTGACAGCTGTGAGCCTGCAGGCTGAGCTGAAGTAGTGCCTGCAGGCCATCAGCGCCCAGGAGTGGCTGCGCAAGATCCGCCTCCTGACCCAGAAGGTGCAGGATCTCAGGGACAGCCACCGTGGCGGGCCAGACTGACGTCCTCCTGGCTGCACCACGTGGGTTTGCGGATCTGCAAAGCCAGAGGCCTCCGGTGTGCACATCCCCCCCGTGGCATGTGAACATCCCCCAGCACAATGTCACCCTCCTGCGCCTGCAACAGTTGCAAACCAAGGCGTGCACAAGTTCCCCCTGCCTCTCCACCGCACTTCCATCAACCCAGCATGCCTAACACCCCCACAGGATGTGCACACATCCCCTCTGATGCGCTCACGTCCTTTGGAGAGTGTCTGGGTATTCTGGGTGCTGAGGGTGGGAGCCTGTGAGATGACAGTGAGAGGGCGGAGGGGTGATGCCCTGTTCACACGGAGGCCAGTGCAGCTATGAGATCACCTCTGTGGGGTTAATGCAGGTGCTGAGGTGGGAGCAGATGCAGACAGAGACACCTGGTGGGAGGGGCTGGCCCTCGCTGAGGTGCCTTCAGTCAGCGTTCAAGATCAAGAACCCAGAGGTGGAGAGGAATTCCGTCCTCTCAGTGAAACAGTGGGATAGTCGGGGCGACTGTAGAGGAGGAATGTGCACTTTGGGTGCCAGCATCCATGAGCAAAGGCTGCCCTGACTGAGCCTCGCTTGCTTGGGGCCTAGTGCACTCCTGCCAGGCAATTTTCCAAATTAATGAGAGAAAACGTTGATTCTCCTGCTGCCCACGAAGGTGGAAAGTGAAGTGGGGAGACATGTGGGGAGTGAGCGAGGTTCCCTGTCTGGGGGTTCCAAATCTGCTGTTGGTTTCTTTCACCGCTGACTAGAGATATACAGGGTGTCCCCCCAAAATGTATACACACTTTGAATACCTACTAATTCCAATGGTTTGAGCATAAGAAAGAAACAACAATGGAGCTGTTATCTGTTAAAAGTGTGGGCACAAACAGGTAGTTGGACATTCCCTGAGGGATCTCAGATTGGAGAGGGTGAAGGCCAGACTGAGGGGCCCCTTCCCCCCGCCCCCACCCAGTGCACGAATTTCATGCACTGGGCTACTAGTCCTAATAAAAGAGAAACATGGTAATTAGCGTACGACCGCTGCCCTTCCCATTGGCTAATCAGGGCGATATGCAAATTAACTGCCAGCCAAGATGGCGGCCGGCAGCCAGGCAACTGGAAGAGAACGTGAGGCTTGCTTGCTTTAGTGACGGAGGACTCCAACGTTCCCCGCCTGCCGCTGCCAGCCTCTGAGCTGCAACTCTAAGCAACTATGTTACAAATATAGAAGCTAAACAAAACCCCAGAAACCTGCTTTAGTTGCCGGGCTTCAGCCAGCAGGATCGCAACATTGTTTCAAATACAGAAGGTAAACAAAGGCCAGAAACCTGCTTTCAGCAGCGGAGGCCTAAGAGCTGGAGCCTCAGAGCTAAAGCTGGCCCAGAATAAAAAAAAAAGAAAAAGAAAAAAAGGAGCGGTTGGGAGCTTCAGTCACCCGCCAGCCTGAAAACAGCCCTCAGCCCCTCACCCAGACTGGCCAGGCACCCCAGTGGGGACCCCCACCCTGGAGGGTGTGTGACCAGCTGCAAACAGCCATCATCCCCTCATCCAGGCTGGCCAGGCACTCCAGTGGGGACCCCCATCCTAAACCAGGACACCCTTCAGGGCAAACCAGCCGGCCCCACCCGTGCACCAGGCCTCTATCCTATATAGTAAAAGGGTAATATGCCTCCCAGCACCGGGATCAGCGTGACAGGGGGTAGCGCCCAAACCCCCTGATCACCCTGTGGCTCTGTGTGTGACAGGGGGCGGGGCCACAACCTCCCTATTGGCCCTGCTCTGTTCGTGACAGGGGAAGGCGCCCCACCCCCTGATCAGCCCTGCTTTGTGCCTGATATGGGGGAGCTCCCCAACCCCCTGATTGCCCTGCGGCTCTGTGTGTGACAGGCTGCGGTGCCCCAACTCCCTGATCGGCCCTGCTCTGTGTGTGACAGGGTGCGGCGCCTCAAACCCCCGCCCCCACCACGGGCCCTGCTCTGTGTGTGATGGGGTAGAGCCATAACCTCCCCATCGGCCCTGCCCTGAGTGTGACAGGGTGCGGCGCCCCAACCCCCTGATCCGCCCTGCTCTGTGAGTGACAGGGGGGAGCTCCTCAACTCCCCTATCGGCCCTGCTCTGTGCGTGACAGGGGGTAGCTCCCCAACCTCCTGATGGGCCCTGCTCTCTGAGTGACAGGGGGCAGCGCCCCAACCCCGATTGGCCCTGCTCTGTGCATGATGGGGGTGGCGCCGTAACCTGCCCATCGACCCTGCCTTGAGTGTGACAGGGGGCAGTGCCCCAACCCCCCAATCAGCCCTACCCTGAGCATGACTGAGGGTGGCATCGCAACCTCCCGATCCACCCTGCTCTGTGCATGACAGGGGCGGCGCCCCAACTCCCCAATCGGCCCTGCTCTGAGCCCGACCAGGGGCTGCACCTAGGGATTGGGCCTGCCCTCTGCCACCCGGGAGCAGGCCCAAGCCAGGAGGGCGTTATCTCCGGAGGGGTCCCAGACTGCGAGAGGGCACAGGCCGGGCTGTGGGACACCCCCTTCCCCCCGAGTGCACAAATTTTTGTGCACCGGGCCTCTACTAGTCAACACTAATAAAAGAGAAAAATGGTAATTGGTGTACGAGCTACCCTTTTCATTGGCTAATCAGGGCTATATGCAAATTAACTGCCAACAAGATGGCGGTTAATTTGCATATGTAGGCACAATGCAGGGAGGCGAAAGGGAAAGCAAGAAGAAGCCTCCTGACACTGACAGTGATCAGAAACCCAGGGGGGAGCTAAGAGCTGGGGGGCAGGGCAAAGGCGGCCCTGGGGCCGCCTTTGCCCTGCCCCCGAAGCCATGATCGGAGAATCAGGTGCCTTTTCCGCCCTGGCCAGTGATAGCAGGAAGTAGGGGTGGAGCCAGCGATGGGAGCTGGGCACAGTCGAAGCTGGCAGTCCCAGGAGCTAGGGGTCCCTTGCCTGGGCCTAAAGTGAAGCCCACGATCACGGGGCCGCTGCAGCTGCAGGTCCCCACTGCCCGGGCCAGACACCTAGGCCAGAGGTGTCAGGCCTGGGCAAGGGGCCGATCCTGTGATTGGAGGGTGATGGGGGTCAACGCCTGAGGGCTCCCAGTATGTGAGAGGGGCAGGCTGGGCTGAGGGACACTCCCCCCCACACACACCCAGTGCATGAATTTCGTGCACCGGGCCCCTAGTTATATATAAAAGAAGACATAAATAAATAGAAGTAAAGTGATAAGAAGTTGTCCTGTCTGCAGCCAGTCCTTTTTAGGCTTCATCTCAATAAAGTAGAAAAAGAAGAGCAATCTAAATCCAAGAAGTTGAAGGAAAGAGATAAGAGCAAAAATTAATGTCATAAAAATAGAAAAATATAAAGAAAATTAACAAAGTAAAAAATGGTGTTTTAAAAAGATCACAAAAGTGAAATTCTAGATTGATCTAGGAAAATAAAAATTAAAAGCAAATTAGCAATCAGAGAAATGAAAGAAGGGGTTTTTAAACAAATCATAAAGATATTAAAAGGATCATATGAGAATATTAGGAATGATAATATCAACAAATTTGGACAATTTAGATGAGATAAATTGGGTTGAAAAACAGAAATTACCAAAGCTCACTCAAGAGATAAAAAAAAGATAACCTATAGAACTTCATACCGATGAAAGAAATTGAATTAGTCATTAAATACCTTCCAACAAGGAAAATTCTAATTACACATGATTTCACTGGTGAATTGTACTGAATATATAACAAAGAAATAGTACAAATTTAATAAAAATGCTTTCAATAAATAGAGGAGTCAGGAACACTTCCAAATAATTTCAGGAAGTAAACATTATTCTGATACCAAAACCAGAGAAGGCCATTAAAAATCCAAACCCTAATATCCCCTTAATCTGAATGTTAAAATCTTTACAAAAATACTAGCAACTTAATGATGCAATATTTAAAAGGAATAACACATTATGACCCAAGTGAAATTTATCTCATGAATGCAAACTTACATTAACATTAAAAAAATCTATCAATGTAAGTCAACATATTAACATAATAATGAAAAAACACTTTCTCAATAAAGTAGGAAAAAATTTATGACAGAATTTAGCACCCACTCATGATAAAAACTCTCAGAAAAGTAGAAATAGAAGGGAACTTTCTCCATCTGATAAAAGGTATCTATAAGAAATTTACAGTTAACATCATATTTCCTGTTCAAGTCTGAATGCTACTTCTAAAACTGGAAATTGGCAAAATGGCTTGCTCTCACCATTCCTATTCAACATTGTTTGGCATAGATATGGCAAAGAAGACAAGAAAAAAATTCATAAGGATCTGAAAGGAAGAGTTAATGCTTTCTATACTTGTAGACAACACACCAGTTTATTTAGAAAAATCTAATGTAAACATCGACTATTAGAATAAGTGCATTTTGCCAAGTTTCCGGATACAAGCTTAATAAAATCAATTATAATTTTATGTACTGGTAAAAAAAATTTTAAAAGTAATTTCTAAGAACTCTAGAAACAAAGTATTTGGGAATTAATTTACAAAACACATACCAACCATCTCCTTTGAAAATCATAGAACATAGTTGAGAGAAATTTAAAGACCTAAATACATGGATATGCATGTATTTGAAGACTCAGTAAAATGCAGATGTTAATTATCCCCAAATTTATCTATAGATTCAAAAGAGTCCAAGTGAAAATTGGGGTAGTATCACTTTTAGAAATTGGCAAACTGATTCTAAAATTTATATGGAAAGTTAAACTTACTTTTTAAAAAAGAATGGTTTAGGATGTATAGTTCTTCACTCTAAGACTTACACTAAAGTTATTGTAGTAAAAACAGCATAATAATTGTGAAAAGATAGACATATAATCACACATATGTGGTCAATCAATTTTTGAAGAAGTGCCAGGGTAATTCACTGGGAAAAGGAAACGTCTTTTCAATAAATTGTGCTGGAATATCTGGTTATCCATATGGGGAAAAAAGAATATCAATCCTTCATAACACACAAAAAATAGCTTGAAATGGATCGTAGACATAAAAGTAAATGCCCAAACTTTAAAACTTCTTAAACAAAACATAGGAGAAAATCTTAGTCACTTTAGTTTAAACAGAACTTTCCTTGATAGGATAAATTAGTACAAACCATAGTTGAAGAAAATCATTATACTTTATCAATGTTTTAACCTTTTAGTTCTGAAAAGCAATGTCAAAAAATAAAAAGTCCAGCCATGGAATGGGAGACAATATCCATTTAATATATACATGACAAAATATTTGTATCCAGAATATACAAAGATCTCTTACAATTTATTAAGACAAATAAAATTATGAACAACAAATACACATCTATCAACAAGTGAATCTAAGAATCAAGTGAATAAATAATCTGATGAACAGAATGAACTGGTGATTATAATAGAATCAGGGACATAGAAAGGGAATGGACTGACTATTCTTGGGGGGGAAAGGGGTGTGGGAGATGCGGGAAGAGACTGGACAAAAATCGTGCACCTATGGATGAGGACAGTGGGTGGGGAGTGAGGGCGGAGGGTGGGGCGGGAACTAGGAGGAGGGGAGATATGGGGGGGAAAAAAGAGGAACAAATGTAATAATCTGAACAATAAAGATTTAATAAAAAAAAAAACTAGACACAAAGTTTAAATATACACTTCACAAAAGAAGGTATTTGAATAGTCTGGATACCATGAAATATTGCCAACATCATAATTAACAGGGTAGGGTTTTTAAAATGATAATGAAAAATAAATAAAATGATAATGAAATTATCATTAGAATGCCTAATACTAAAAGAATGGAAAATACCAATTGTTGGTGAAAATATAAAACAAGTTAAATTCTAATTCACTATTCATGGAAATATTAAATGATACAACTACTTTGGAAAATTATTTGCATTTTTAGAAAAAAAGTAAAACATGTACATGTCATATGACCTAGCAATCTCATTGCTATGTCTTCACTCATGAAAAATAAAAACATATGTTGCTCTGGCCAGTGTGACTCAGTTGGTTGGAGTGTCATCCTGTACACAGAAAGTTTGTAGGTTCAATTCCTGGTCAGGGCACATACCTAAATTGCAGGTTCAATCCCCAGTGAGGGCACGTACTTAAGGCAACCAATCAATGTTCTTGATGTCTCTCTCTCTCTCTCTCTCTCTCTCTCTCTCTCTCTCTCCTCCCCTTCTCTCTAAAAGGTCAATAAGCATATCCTGTGGTAAGAATTAAAAAGAAACAAAAACATGTTCACAAAAAGCCTTGTACACAAATGTTCAATCCACTTGTGGAGTAACATGAGAGAGTAAAGATCTGCAAGTGGTAGAAGGAAACTAGAATTTAAGCCTGTCTTCCTGGTTCTAGGAGACAGAAGAAAGATGATAGTGGTTTTTATTTGAACTTTATAACCTGCTACTAGAGGCCTGGTGCACGAAATTTGTGCGGGGGAAGGGTGAGGTCCCTCAGCCCGGCCTGTACCCTCTCCAATCTGGGATCCCTCAGGAAATGTCTGACTGCCAGTTTAGGGAGAAAAATCTTAGTCACTTTAGTTTAAACAGAACTTTCCCTGTGGGATCGGGCCTAAACCAGCAGTTGGACATCCTTCTTGCAATCCAGGACCACTGGCTCCTAACTGCTCACCTGCCTGCCTGCCTGATCATCCCTAACTGTGTCTGCCTGCCTGCCTGATGGCCCCTAACCCCATTGCCTGCCGGCCTGATCACCCCTAACTGCCCTCCCCTGACGGCCTGATCGCCCCTAAGCAACCTCCCCTGCTGGCTTGATTGCCCCTAACTGCTCCCCTATCAGCCTGATCAACCATAACTGCCTCTGCCTTGGCCCCTGCCACCATGGCTTTGTCTGGAAGGAGGACCGGACGACCGGAAGATGTCTGGTCAAGCCGGTCTAATTAGCATATTACCCTTTTATTAGTATAGATTACGCTGTTTACTTTTCCCAATGTCACTTCTTTTCCTCTAAACTTGTATTACACTTGAAGAAATTTGGCAGTCCTTTACAGTAGCATATCTTTCTGAGGGAGATGTCCTTTCCCAAGGACTGGTACAAAAGAAGCATGGATTCATATCCTAAAATAACCTTTTCTTGAGATGTAGATTCATACATTCAAACTGCTGCTATTCTTAGGAACTGACTGATCTGTCAGTGAGGCGCTTAAGTAATTAATCATTTCCTGAGTATTTAGAATGGAGTTATTTGTAAGGCAGCGTTAGAAACTATCCCATAAAAGATATTTGGTCTAGTTAACAATACAATTAACTTCTATTGTTGGGTATTTGTATGAAGAACAAATTTGCATATACACTTTAACAAGTTAGGAGTGTGGTTTGAGAATTGTCTTTAAAAACTGTCATTTCCCAAACCAGTGCTAAAGTAAACAATGGCTGAATTGAGAGATACAAATTTTGCTTTAAAACAGAATAGTCTATGTAACTAATCTGAAAATATTATACTTCCTTTTTTATAGACCTTTGTAAGTAGCTCAGAGTAAGGTTTCAATGTTTAACAGCATCCAGAGTGTTATCATGGCTTATTAAGTGCCTCTGAAGCAAGATTCTATAACTGTTATTGAAAAGGAAATATGAAATTAAAAATCACAGTCTTCTCAGAATAGTCCTGGATTAGTGATATTAAAAGAGCAGTATATAAAAAAATACCAGCTGGAAAAGAGAACTGAAATGTGACTTTCCTTAAGTCCTTTTCTCACTTGGGATTTAATGAAGTAATTGGACAGGAAAAAGATAAGAATTTCTAGACACAGTACAACGTCTTAGAGCATTTTATCCCAGTGACCTCTTCCTTTTTAAGTAAGGGTAGCTGCCTTTTGGTCTTTCAAGCCCATTTAGTTCATGGAAGGTATTATAATAATTAATTAGGCTGCTCTGAACACTGGGGGCAAGCCAGCCAAAACAAATGAAGCAGTGAAAGTAGTAAACCAAAATTCACAACTTTTAAAAATGAAGATTAACGATATTTAGTTTTCTTTATTCCTCTAGAACAGCCATTTTCAACTGGTGTGCCACAAGAATTTTAAAAACATGCAATACCTGACTATTTAGTCAGGGGCACTGACTTCTTTTCCCTTAGATTGTCAAATAAAAAAGAGACAACAGTCAGATCAGCAAAAATTATATTTTTTTGATGTTCTGCAGAATTTTAGTAATTAGTTTATGTGTGCTGTGAGACAAAAAGGTTAAAATCGCTGCTCTAGGGTGTTAGGGTAGACTTTAATGTTCTATAATATTTTTCTAAATATATTTTTTTCAATGAGGTAGGGATCTAAGATTAGTATTACTATATAACATCTTTTTTATTTCATTCTTTGACAAAAGTATACATATTCTTTAAGAAAATTAATCTTTATTGTTGAGATTATTACAGATGTCCCTCTTTTTTCCCCCCATAGCTCCCCTCCACACGGTTCCCACCCCACCCCTGGTCCTCACCACCCTATTGTCTGTGTCCACAGGTAATGCATGTAAGATCTTTGTCTAATCCCTTCCTGCACCCCCCACCCCCTTCCCTCTGAGAATTGTTAGTCTGTTCCATTTCCATGCCCCCGATTCTATTCTATTCACCATTTTATTTTGTTCATCAGATTTTTTATTCATTTAATATTTAGATTCAATTGTTGATAGGTATGTATCTGTTGCCATTTTGTTGTTCATATTTTTTATGTTTACCTTTTTCTTCTTCTTTCTCTTCTTAAAGAATACTCTTCAGCATTTCATATAATACTGTTTTGGTGGTGATGAACTCCTTTAGCTTTTTCTTGTCTGTGAAGCTCTTTATCTGACCTTCAATTCTAAATGATAGCTTTACTGGGTAATCTGATTTTAAAATACAGATTTCATTTTAAAAGGGGTTCAAAGATACTCATTGAAAGAAATACTTGGAAAAAAAACACTAAATATGTTTCTAGACTCAAAATATCCATCACCATTTTCAACACCACCATTAAATTATAAAATTAATAAATCAAAATATTTAGGGACAGAACCTTATTGTTTCTTCACTTTTCACTCCTTCCCTAGACTTACTGGTACATATGTGACTTCTTTTTCCTTTTACCCATGTTTATTAGGAACATTCAACTTTTAAATTATTTTTTTACTATATCTTAATTGATTTCAGAGAGGAAGGGAAAGGGAGAGAGAGATAGAAGCATCAATGATGAGAGAGAATCATCGATCAGCTGCCTCCTACACTAGGGATTGAGCCTGCAAACTGAGCATGTGCCCTGACCAGGAATCGAATCGTGACCTCCTGGTTCATGGGTTGATGCTCAACCACTGAGCCATGCTTGTCAGGCAAACATTCCACTTTTTTAGTGTAAATCAACATTTGTTTTTATTTTTTTTAAAAAATATATTTTATTGATTTTTTATAGAGAGGAAGGGAGAGGAATAGAGAGTTAGAAACATCGATGAGAGAGAAGCATTGATCAGCTGCCTCATGCACACCCCCTACTGGGGGTGTGCCCGCAACCAAGGTACATGCCCTTAACTGGAATCGAACCTGGGACCCTTCAGTCCCCAGGCCGATGCTCTATCCAGTGAGCCAAACCAGCTAGCTAGGGCAACATTTGTTTTTAGAAAAGTTAGAGAAACCTGTATTTATTTTGTTCTCATAAATAACAATCAACGACATTCAGGTACTATAGTTGGATGGCAAGATTACAGGATTTTTTAAAAAAATTATTTTTATTGTTAAAAGTATTACAGATGTCCCCTTTGGTTTTTTTTTTTTTTGTACAAGTTCTTTTATTTGATTATATTTCTTTAGCAGTTTTCAAATTGTTCTGAGAAAAAAATCAATAGGCTGCAAAAAATAAATATAAAATAAGCATTGCAGTTTTAGCTTTATCTCTTTTATTTTTTGTATCTACAGAAAAATACAATAATAATTGATTTTTTATAATAATAACTTTGAGACATCACAAAATTTCAAGTTACATTAGAAGAGAGTATTTATTATTTAGGATGAAGTATAATCCTTTGAATCCCACTGGTGTTAATGTTCAATTGTATTTCTTCGCCTCATATTCAAATATTTGCATGGTTTATATAAACTAATATATGCCAGTATTTCTCCAAATATAAATAAATTTGGATTCCTCAAGTCTTTTGTCTTTTTTAACTTTGTAGATCAATCATACTTTATACTTTTTAGAAGTATTCTTTTTCCTGGTTATTTAAAATACTGTTTTTCAGTACCCAAAATTTTGATTTTTAATCGACAGGAGGTTTTTGTTTTGTTTTTCTTTTTTTTGTTCACTTTCTATTGTGGAAAATTTCAAACCTGCAAAAATGAGCTAATGGACTGATCAACCTCTATATACCTCCCACCCAGCTTTGACAGCGCTGCTTCTGGCAGTCTTAGTTCATTCATCTTCACTCACTCTCCAGAGGATTCTTTTGAAGCAAATTCCATGCTTCAAAATATGTATCGCTGAAACATGAGGAATCTTTCATGTAAATATAACTATAATACAATGATCATATCTAAAAAAATTGTTGATAATTCCCTCTGATCAAATATTCAGGCAATATTCATCTTTCTCTGATAGTTTCCTAAATGTGTTTTTTTTTCTTCAAAATGTATGGAGACTACAGATCAGAGGAAAAGATAAATTTTCCATAAGATATACTTTCAAGATAAAATGAGTATCCTACAGTCAAACAAATGGATTTGTGTGTTTACACATTATACTGTGGCATAAAACGAACTTGCTATTATGAGTATTGTCTGTTCTGAACTCCCCCAAAAACTTATTTCAGTCATATTCTATGATTTCACATGTGAAATCAACCTTAAATTATGTATTATGGTGCTTTAAAATTTGCTCTAACTCTTCTTTGTTATATATTTTATAACTTATATATCTCTCAGAAATTTTGCTGTAACATATAGTCAGAAAACATCATAAATTTTGCCTTTGTTCTGCATTCAGTCTCTCACTAGGGTGTTACAAAAAGAAAAATTATTGATTTTTTAATGTCATTCATTTATTTTTTTTAAAGTAAGTCCTTTTATAGTCTCTTAGTGGAGTTAATAACTAGTTGGTGGGCTTAAAAAAACTCAAAGCGGAAATTGAAGCAGACATGGAGGCTCAGATTGATGAACAGAAGAAAGAAATCATTAATCTTTCAATCAAAGTACAATGCATTCTATAGTGTCATTTACAAGTTATTCACTTTTATTTGCTTAATTTTCATATTAAAATGTTGTAACAGAAGACAGTACATTTAATTTTAGATGCTGAATGCATAACTGTATTCTTTAAAAATTTTTTCCACTGTGTAAAACTTGTCAGAGTATTAATACATTATTTAGAGTATGTGATATACAGGGAGCATCAGAAAACATTGAAGAACACACAAAAAAAATGTGGGAAAATGTTATTAAGTCTAAACTTCTTAAAGATTGTAATTTCCCCCCAAAATCGTTTTATTTTCAGTCAGTAAATCAATTTCTAATATGGAGATATTTAATGAAACCTCATAATTTTATGATTTTAGCATAATTTTCAACAAAAAGAAAATTAATAAACACCAAAATGATTTATTTCTAGATTATTGAATAGTTCTAAATTTTTAGTTTAAAAATTTGGTAGAATATGTTAATCCAGTTGGGAATTTTCAAGTTGTAAATTTCCAATTTGGGAGTAGGTTTTTAGACTGAGCAAAGCAATTTCATTTAGTGGGAAAAACCTAATGAAGTTAGGCCAATTGCAGGAGCCTCATTCTGGTGGAATTATTGAGGTGAAAACTGGGAAAATGACTTCTTTTCTGGGAGAGGAGACTGAAGTTGAGTATTAAACAGAGGAAGAAACTAAAATTCAAAGAAATTAAAAGAATTGTCTAAGGTTTTATAGTTAGTAAGTACAATGACATTGGCTTATAATGAACACACATAAAATATTTGTTAAATATTTTAATAACAGTGAGAAAATTTAACAAGTTTTTAAAAAAATCCTTACTTAACTGTGACATTTGGTTCCATTTTTGTAAAACAACTTAAGACTACTTTTATTTTCAAGACCTAACCTTACTTTTGGTATACCAATAAGACTTTATAACCCCTTTGGTAGAAGAGTTTCTAAATTTCTTAGGCTCAGATGCAATCCTAATAATATTATCTGAAAATGATGGCTCATTTGAGACTTCAGATTAGAGGCTGCAAGGTCTGTGGAAGGCATACCTACTGGAAACTGGCCACTCTTTCCAAAAGGACACGCTCTTAGTAATCATTTTTGCAATACTCAATCTTCTTCCTGAATAATTCACTGAATAGCCTAGAGAAAAACCTATAACCAAAGCTAGACCAATCATACACATTTCTCCAGAATATTTGAATATTTGAAATGGAAGATATAGGGACCGGAACAGGTTGGTAGGTGGGCCCTGTTAATGGCAGTACTCTAGGGAGTAGATTCACAAGGACCCTAGAATTGTCTTAATTTCTGATATGTCATTCCTTCTTGGTTTCTGTGAAATGCCCCAGTATCCAAATATCCTTTTTAGTTAAATAGCTATAATTAGATTCTGTTAATTGAAACCCAAAGAACCTTAGCCAGCAGAATATTGTAGAAAGTGCGTTGGGTGAGTAGGATATCTGGGATTGTGTGTAGAATATTGCTTAATGTCTGAAAGACATTAAGAGTTGGGAAAAAACAACTAAAATGGCAACTAGGGAGACTCCGCACTCTCACTGACACCACATTTTCATTGACATGGCAAAATCAGCAAGGAGAAGCAGCTTTGCCCTGACGCCAAACTGTATCACTGTTCTTCTGAGGATCACCGAACTTTCTCTTTCAGTCAACTGCCAGGTGCCAAGTACTTTTCATGGTTGTTGGTTTTTGTCTAAATGGGAAACACCCTCACAGTCGAACCTTGCTTCCAGACCACAGCTTATTCCTGTTAGATTCTAGTTCTTGCTCCTCAAATCAAAATCCATTATGCCTCATCGCCCTGTCTACATCTAGTTGACAAGGTAATATAAAAAGTAAGATGTCTCATTTCTCTAAACTCACACATTGCATTCACCACAATTAAAATGGATAGAGCGTCAGCCTGCAGACTGAAGGGTCCCGGGTTTGATTCCGGCCAAGGGCATGTACCTTGGTTGTGGGCACATCCCCAGTGGGGAGTGTGCAGGAGGCAGCTGATCGATGTTTCTCTCTCATCGATGTTTCTAACTCTCTATCCCTCTCCCTTCCTCTCTGTAAAAAATCAATAAAATATATCAAAAAAAATAAAATAAAATGGATATGTTTTCACTAAATAACGGGTACAATGAATACTGTCAGAAATTTGTTTATTTTTTAAAATGGTGTGGTTATTTACTACTAGTAATATCAAAACTATGACCAGGATTGTTTGATACCTATATTTATAATAAAAATTCTTGGGAGAAAGGTCAATGAATTTCTGCTAAAAGTTGTTTCTGAGTGTTACATGTAACAGACATGGTAAATATTTGTTCACAGTCATTGTGCGACAAGCCATGCATTTAAATTTAAGTGAAATCAGCAAAAAGAAAATAGGTGTAGGGATATGTTATTTTGAGATTAAAGTTGGTCTTAAGTGTAAATAAAATGTGGATCCTGTTCCAAGAAAAAATTATGTTTTCACCACATTTTACCCAGTACAGGCGCTCTGTGGAGCTGTTGAACTCAAGGGTTCTTTTTCACTGACAACTTTCTTGGCACCTTGACCTGATTATGTTGCACCTTCACACACAGAATGTGTATCTACTTCCCTCTCCCTCTTTACAAGTTTGTGTATACCTTTTCTTCTGATGAACAGTGGTCTTGTCTAAGTTTCTGTGTTCATTATCTCACAGGAGGAAAATTCAGCTCTTGAAAGACAAATGGGTAAACAGAAGAATGAAAGGATTGAAACCAAAACATAAAGTGAAAATAACAACCCATGGAAGGCAGTTCATGCCAGCAATGTTTGTAGAGGGTAGTAAGATCACCTAGCAAACAGCAGGACTTGTTTCTGGTACATAAATTGATTCTGGACAAGTGGATTGTATGCATGCAAGAGCAAAATTCATTTTAGAGATACAGGAATCAATATTTAAACACAAAATAAAAAAGAGCATATGAACAAGTGACCCAAAAATCACCTAAAATATTACTTAGTACTGTTAGAGCACCCAAATCAATACAGCATATTCAATTCACAAACTTCACCATAAAGCTAAAGAAACCATATATGCATTTTTCATTTAGAAGTAAATGAAGATTATCTGAATTACTGGTATTTGTACACATAATTTAAAGCAAAGAAAGTGATTTTACAAAATAATTTGTTAAGATACTTGTGAAGATTATTTAAACAATTCATAATTACCTCTGATGCAAATTTTGAAAAATGCATTAAAATTAATGCACTGTAGAATCACCACCTGTAAAGTTAATGGTGTTAATGTGTATTGAAGTCATTGCTCCCTGTCTTCCTTATTTTTATATTTCCAGTATCAGCTCTATGATTCGCACAAGAAAGGCATCAATAAATATCCATTGCATAATAAATGAATAAATGCAATAATTCAGTGAATGTATTTGAAAATCCTGATTGGTATGTGTACCAATAACATGAATGTTTAGAAAGGAAAATCAGAATAAATTTACACCACAAAGGTTCATAGAACAAATAGCTTCATAAATGTGGCAATTGAGATTTCAAAATATAATATACCATTTATGGTTCCCAAATAGTCTAGAGTAAAAAGACTAGTTATCAATGTTTCAACAAAAGAGATCCACAGAATAGGGGACATATAAATAAAGTAATAATTAGAATATTATAAGTATTCTGATAAAGACCAAAATGGGATGCTATGGGACCATATAGAAGAGGCACCTGCCTGAGGTTGTGCTGACAAGTGAGATGCGTGAAAGACACTGTTTCAAGAAGAGTCTTGTAAACACACATATCCTAATTTGACCCACTGTCTAAGGTAAAGCACCAGGTTAATCTGAAATTCCTGCTAAACCTGAGAGTCAGTACTAAATCCCCTGCAGGAAGTACATTTTAAGGGAATTGTGGCCTTAACTTCAATGACTCAATTCATGCAGGTCTATCAACTTCAGCGACTTAGACACTCTCACTGTGGTCATGTAAAGGAATGTAAGTATGCAAATATGATTATATTGCTGTGAAGGAAACTCATATAAAAATATGAAATGAATATGTCTGCTTTTTGAAAAAGCAAAGAGTAAGCAATATATTTCAAGTTAAAATGTTCATGACTTTCTAGAACTTGCCTTGCAGATAACTTAAAGGAATTATTTCTTAATACCTTGATTTTGTGGAAAATTTCCAAAAAAACTCAATTCTTATGATAATGTATAATCTCCTTACATTAAAGAATGTAAGTTAAATCCATAAATATGTACTTATACCCTAGGTGCTCTGCTATTTTTTATTTTCTTAGACTGTTAATGCAGAAACAGAATTATGTTCTCATATTGGTTTATTCTTAATTTTAATAATTTCTCAAAACACCCACCAATAGATATCTACTATTGGTGGGTCATCTTTAAATATGAAAAATAAGCTTATTTTTTCAGTGATAATGAAAAACTCAGTTGTGTACATAATATGTAGAAATATATCAAAGACCAAATATTGAGCTGGGGAGGATACCACATGAAATAGTAAATTAAACACACAAAAAGGTGTAGTCAGAGAGGGAAAAGGAGAAGCAGGAAGAAAAGAACTCTTTCAATTTGGAAGAGTTTCAAGTTGTAATAGGTGCCAATAGGATTTAGAATAGAAAAGGATCAGGGCATTTGTCAAGAAAAGAGGAAAGGCATAATACATAAGAGAGCAATATCAATATGTATGTGGAGGATGAGTAGGGATAGTAGTTAGATTTTAAGAGGTTAAAAGGATATTTATATAGAAAATTATTATAACCAACATAGGATAGAATCCTTGGTAAGGGGTGTGGCCCAGATTGCAGTTGCCATCCCCCTCTTAATTTCAGCTAAAATACTGTATTTCCAAGCCACATTTGTAGGTCATGGAGTTTATGTGCCCAAGTTCTGAAAATGAGTTATAAGAAGAAATGTGGGGAATTTCATGGAAGAACCATGAAGGCAGGTTAAAGAAAACTGAATAGGATACTCTTGTCATTTTGCTCTTCTCCTACTGCAGGTCTGGATGCCAGTTCAATGGATGGAGCTATAGTAGCCTTCTTAAACCAAAGAGGTGACTTTGAAGATAAAACCATGAACTGAGGAAGGTAGAACAGAAAGATAGGAACCTGGATATTTGAAGACACTATGATTCTGCCATACAAGCTTTAAATTTCAAGTTCAGCTTCTTTTGCATAAAAGAAAAACTTCTATCACGCTTAAAGGAAAATTTATTTTTATTATTGTTTTATAGCTGAACTTAATCCTTCTCATAGGGACTGATTCTGTAGCTCCAGGGCCTTTCAATTTCTACAAAATGTCTGCCATCTTGTAGACTTCTAAAGGGAAAAGGAAAGGGAAATTATGATTTGATGATATAAATCTACTGAGTTGTTCTACCTTTAAATCAAGGAGATAAAGCATATCATGAACTATCTGGGTTTCTTTCATTCCTTCCTGAATGTATGCATGGTCTTAAAGACAGACTCTGTATGTAGAGACCTATCAGAGGTATCCTGAAGCGTATGAGTTAGGTGATGGTGTGGCAACAAACAATGACAAAATGTCAATGACTTCAAATAAAATTTCTTGCTCACTGTACATGTACAACATGGGTTCATGGGGGACCATATTATATTTCCCTTGCACAGAAAGCAAGAATGGGCTAGGTAGTGGGCCGTCATTTTTTATTGCTGGTGACACTCATCTCCCCTCACATTTCAAGTGTCAGAACTGCTTACACGGCTATGATTGCCTTGAAGGGGTGAGAAAACATAGTCTTTCTCATACCCAGAAGTAGAGGAAAAGTAGGCATTGGAGACTATGAATAGTATTTAATACCTTACACAAATGTAAAAGAATCTATGTGAAAAAAATTTTTAAAATACATTTTTATTGATTTCAGAGTGGAATGGAGAGGGGGAGAGATAGAAACATCAATGATAAGAGAGAATCATTGATCGGCTGCCTCCTGCATGCCCCCCACTGGGGATTGAGCTCACAACCCAAGCATGTGCCCTTGACCAGAATAGAACCCGGGACCCTTCAGTAGGCAGGCCAGGGCGTGAAAATTTTTAATGCACAATAATAATGTTTTTGCCTTTTGGATGCAAAAGGTAAACTACATTAATTTCTTAAGAAAAGATTTTCCTCCACAAAGAAAAATATAAACAATTTACAGATAAGAATTGTATTATTACTAATATCTCTTTAGTAGGTGTAAGGCAATTTAACTGAGAAATAACAAGTCTCTGCCTGAGAAGATGAGCACTACAATCCTATAGATTCACAAGTACCCAAATATGTTAATTCATCCATTCATTTAGTAGACATGGATAAAGCATTTGTTAAATACAGTTCAGATAAAACCTATTGAGACTAGGGCATAGGGAGAAGGATTTGAAATGGGAAATGGACATGACTCGAAATATTTCTAGAATTCTCTTTTGAAATATAATTTTATTCAGAATACAGAAACTATATTATAGTCTCCAAATACATTTAGGTTATCAGATGGGTCTTGGAAACTAATTACATCATCATGATTATAATACAGCAGTAACATTTATCCCAGTTGGAGAATTTTTAAAAGAATATATCTAAGTAAACAAAATTTCTCTGTTTATAAGATCCCGAGAAGACTTTCCTGACTGGCTGACGCTTGCTAGCTGCATAAACATTTTGTAACAATAATGTAACAATGCAGCTATTTTTCACAAAGTACAAGATTCACTGCCATTTTAATTTGAATCATCAATCTAAGTATTTTTGGTCCCTTAAAATGGTATTTATTGAGCTGCTTAAGTAAAGTATTACCACAAGAATCTTTATGGCAGATTCTTAGCAATAACAGCAACCTTTAAAAGTATAATTGTGCTAAGTGAAATAAGCCAGACAAAGAAAGACAAATAGTATATAATCTCACTTATATATAGAAACGAAACAAGTCAAACTCATATAAACCAAAGAGTAATATGGGGGTGGCCAGGAAGGTAATGGGTAAAGGGATGGTAAGATATCAGTAAAAGGTTACAACCTTTCTGTTATAAGATAAATAACTTCTGGAGATCTAATGCATGGTGATTATAATGAATAATACTAGATTGTATACTTCACATTTTCTAGGAGAGTAGATCTTAAGTCTTCTTAAACTAACCCCTCCCCAAAAGGTAGCTGAGGTGGGTGGATGTGTTAATTAACTTGATTGTAGTAATCATATCACTATATATATATATATATATATATATATATATATATATATATATACATATATATATATAACAATTATACAATTATAACATTGTAAACTTTAAAAATAAGTCACATGTACAACTTAAAAAAGAATAACTTGGGAAAATCTATGATGGGCAATATCTCAATAAAAATGCTGTCAATTATGCTTTTATGTTTTAAATGTGTTGGCATAACATTTTTGGAAATATTTAAAAAGTATTTTCCCCAATTCTGATTGTTTCTCTAGAATAGATGACTTGAAATGGAAATACTGGTTTAAAGTGTATGAAATTTGAAAGAACAAATTCAAAACACACTTTTCTTTTCAAATTGCTTCCAAAATATACTAATTTACACTTCAATATATAATCAGTTTGTTAATAGCTCTTTATTTTGGTCTAAAAATCTCACCAAAATTATTCTATTTCTTTGCTTTTTCTTCCACTACTTTTATGCTTAAAAAGTCCCTACCTATTCAGAAGCCATATTATTATTATCTATATTTAATTCTAGTATTATGATTTGTTTTATTCTCTTTCTTTTTTTTCTAGTTATTTAATATTTATTTTACTTATTCCTTCTATCATGCACATCCTTTAACCTAGAATAGTTAGCATTCTCATGTGAGGCATGGTATAAATGTTTCTAGAACAGACACCAGTGGGTCCTCAGCCTGAGCCTGTGCACCGGAAGAGACCGAGCCTGGACCCCGTGCCACTGCCATGCGACCACTGGCAGGGGTCTTGCCCTGCTGTATATTTTCCCACTGCTGTGCAGCCACCACTGCCCTGGAACCCAGCTGTCCAGCTCCACTGTCCTGACCAGGACCTATTGAACTGAGGATCTGAGGAGACTGAAGAGGCTGCAGATCTGTAGGTGAGATGGGAGGGCCTGGGGCTGAGAGGAGGCCTGGAAGGCACTGGTTGTGGAATGGGTGCAGTGGAAGCCTGGGGCTGAAGTCCCTGGATAGAGCAATGCTAGCATCCCCCCATCCTGCAGCTTGGGAAGCTCCTCTGACCAGTGGGAAGGGCCATGAAGTGAAGCTCAGGGCCAGACTACAATGGAGGGGCCTGAAGGACATACTCAATATTGAATGTGGGGGGCACTCTATTTCTTGGAGGAACTCATGCTGGTGAGCAGAAAGGGGGCTGGACAATAGTTCCAGGAAGAGATCGGCCCTGCCCACCTAGAACAGCTGCTTCTAACCCAACCTGCAGCAATCTGAGTCAAGGGGGAACAGCCCAGGGTTGTGACAGGGAGGAGGTATCAGCAAATGAGACAGAGCTGAGGCATTAGAAGAAGAAGGTGTCCCCCCACTCCCCCCCATCCTACACACACAAGCTACTGGCACCACTCCCAACAGGAGTCTGATTAAACCATCCTGGCCAAGACCAGAATATGCAGACAGAGCCCAGCTCTGTCAGGGAAGGAAGTACAGCTCAGAATAACTAAGGCTTGAGACTCCAGGTAGACCCAGCCTCTGGGTTAAGGATCCCTGCCCACTGGACTACTAGGGGCTTCAACCTCTCAGACCTCAGTCAAGGTTGCCCAGGGCCAGAAAGGGACAGTGACAAACATTGACCTGCACGAGGAGGCCCAGGATAGATAGGGATCAGATTCAACAACATCAGAGCAAAATCCAGTGAGCTCCACAAATAGTGGACAGAAAGGTTTTTCAGTGTGTGAGTGTGTGTGTGTGTGTGTGTGTTTGTGTGTTTTGTTGCTGTTTATTTGTAATATATTTTTACTGATTTCAGAGAGGAAGGGAGAGGGAAAGAGAGATAGAAACAATGATGAGAATCATTCATCAGCTGCCTCCCACACACCCCATACTGGGGATCAAGTCCCAGGCATGTGCACTGACTGGGAATCAAACCCTGACCTACTGGTTCATAGGTCGATACTCAACCACTGAGCCATGCCAGCTGGGATGTGGTTTTGTTTTTTGATCCGTGTATTTGTGAGTGGTTATTTTTGGTTTTGATTTTTTGTTGTTTGTTTGTCCTCCTCCACCCCGTTTTTTTCTTTCTTCTCTTTTTTCTTGCATATCTCTAATTTCTTTCTTCCCTTTGATTCTATTCTACTTATTGTTATTAATTTTTCTCATTTTATTTTGTTTTTCTCATTTCATTTTTCTATCTATATCTTATATCCAATATCCATTATCACTATATTTTATTCATGACTATATTTCCTTTATTTTCTGTTTCCTTTTCTTTTTTCCTTCTACACTAATTCTTTTAGCTTCCTCCTTGCTTCCATATAGCCATATTTTTTCATCTTCTTCTTTCTCCCTTTTTCTTTATATCCCCTCCAAGCCTTTGGTCACATGTCTTTTAGTATACTTTTTATTTTTTATTCATTTTGCTTTCTCTTCATTTTCCTTCTTAGTATTTCTATTGTTGTTGCATTGAGTAGTTTAATTTTTTTGGTATTTTTGGTTTGGTCCTGTTGTATCTTGTTCTACTCTGTCAGCATCAGTATAATAGTTGGAATGACAGCATTGGGATTGAACCTCACAGGCAGCAAGTCCCTCCCATGAACAGGACAGCAATAATCAAGTCCCAATTACAACAGGAGAGCCCAAATAATGCACACAAGGGGAACTCCTAGAGCATCCAGGTCAGGTGAATAAAGAGACTGCACCACTGGACCGCTCAAGACACTTTCTACATAAGGCCATCCCACAAAGACTGGGAGGCATAACAATTTACATAGAAGCAAATACAAAGAGATAGCTAAAATGGGGGGGGGGCAAAGAAACAACCCCAAAATGAAGGAAAAGGAGGAATCTCCAGAAAAGGAACTAAATGAAATGGAGGCAAGCACTCATCAGACATAGAGTTAAAAGCAATGGTTATAAAGATGCTTAAGAAATTTAGTGCAAATTACAACAGCATGAAAAAGGAAATAGAGGCCATGGACAAGAACCAGACAGAAATGAAGAATGATATATCTGACATCAAGAACACACTGGAAGGAATTACAAGAAGATTGGATGAAGTAGAGCATCAAATCGGCGATTTGGAAGACAAAGTAGAAATAAATACCCAACTAGAGTAGCGCATAGAATAAAAGAATTAAAAGGCAGGAAGAGACATGGGACAACATGAATTGTAACAACATTCACATTATAGGAATACCAAAGAGGAAAAAGGTAAGCAAGGAACAGAGAACCTGTTTAAAGAAATAATGACAGAAAACTTCGTGAACCAGGTGAGGAAAATGTCACACAGGTTCAGGAGGCACAGAGAGTCCCAATCAAGATGAACCCAAAGAGTCCACACCTAGACACATAATAATTAAAATGGCAAATGTTAAAGACAAAGAAAGAATCTTAAAGGCAGAAGAGAGACAGAAAATAACCTACAAAGGCGTTCCCATTAGAATGTCAGCTGACTTCTCAATAGAAACACTTCAGGCAAGAAGGGAGTGGCATGAAGTACTCAAAGTAATGAAAAGCAAGGGTTTATATCCAAGAATACTGTATCCAGCAAGGTTATCATTTAAAATTGAATGAGAAATAAAAGCTTTCCAGACAAAAAAGGTTAAAGGAGTACTTTACCACCAAACCAGCAATGCAAGAATTGTTAAAGGGACTGCTTTAAGAAGAAGAAAAGGAGAGAGAGAGGATCATAGGCATAAAGAAAATAAAAATGGCAATAAATAAATACCTATCAATAATAATCTTAAATGTAAATGAAGTAAATGTTCTATTCAAAAGATATAAGATGACTGAATGGATAAAAAAAATGGCCCATATATCCTCGTATGCTGTCTACAAGAGACCCACCTTAGAACAAAAGATACACACAGAGTGAGAGTGAAGGGATAGAAAAATATATTCCATGCAAATAGAAAGGAAAAAATATGCCGGTGTCCAATATTCATATCAGACAAAATAGACTTCAAAACAAAGGCCATAATAAGAGACAAAGAAGGCCACTTCATAATACTAAAGGGTATGATTCAATAAGAAAATATAACCCTTGTAAACATATATGCACCCAATATAGGAGCCCCTAGGTACATAAAAAACTCTTGATGGTCTTTAAGGGATATAGTAACAGCAAGGCAGTCATAGTAGGGGACTTTAACAATGCCCTGACACTTCTGGATAGATATTCCAGACAAAAAATCAACAACATGAAAAGGGAATGCACTATAAGGGAGGACATATTTGGCAATGATATATCTGATAAGGGGTTAATATCCAAAATATATAACGTACTCATACAACTCAACAAAAGGAAGACAAACAATCCAATTAAAAAATGCGCAGAAGATTTGAATAAACATTTCTCCAAAGAAGACATACAAATGGCTGAAAGACATACAAAAAAATGCTCCAAGTCACTAATCATAAGAGAAATGCAAATTAAAACCACAATGAATTATCACCTCACACCTGTCAGAATGGCTATCATAATAAAATCAACAAACAATAAATGCTGGCAAAGATGTAGAGAAAAGGGAATACTAGTTCACTGCTGGTGGGAATGCAGACTGGTGTAGCCACTATGGAAATCTATCTGGAGTTTCTTCAAAAAATTAAAAATAGAACTTCTGTCTGACCCAGTGATCCCACTTCTGGGAATATATGCTAAAAACATTGAAACACCAATCAGAAAGAATATATTCACCCCTATGTTCATAGCAGCATTTGTACAATAGCTAAGATTTGGAAATAGCCCAAGTGTCCATCAGTAGATTAATGGATAATAAAAGCTTCAGGACATGTACACAATGGAATAATATGCAGCAGTGAAAAAGAGGTACCTTTTACTCTTTTCAGACAGCATAGATGGACCTGGAAAATATTATGCTAAGTGTAATAATCCAATCGGAGAAAGACAAATATAACATGATCTCACTTATTTGTGGAATCTAATGAACAAAATGAATTGACCAACAAAAGACCTAAAGCATGGAGGCATGGAACAGACTGACATAATTTGATGTGGGGTTGGGGGGATGAGAAGAGATAAACCAAAGAACTTATATACTTACTAGAGGCCTGGTGCACAAAAATTTGTGCACTGGGGGGGGGGTGGTCCCTCAGCCCGGCCTGTGCCCTCTCGCAGTCTGGGACCCCTTGGGAGATAACGACCTGCTGGCTTAGGCCTGCTCCCAGGTGGCAGAGGGCAGGCCCAATCCCTAGGTGCAGCCCCTGGTCGGGCTCAGAGCAGGGCCGATTGGGGAGTTGGGGCGCCGCCCCCTGTCACACACAGAGCCACAGGGCGATCAGGCGGTTTGGGCGCTGCCCTCTGTCACGCTGATCCCGGTGCCGGGAGGCCTCGCAGCTCTGCTGATCCCGGTGCTGGGAGGCATATTACCATTTTACTATATAGAATAGAGGCCTGGTGCATGTGTGGGGGCTGGCTGGTTTGCCCTGAAGGGTGTCCTGGATCAGGGTGGGGGTCCCCACTGGGGTGCCTGGCCAGCCTGGATGAGGGGATGATGGCTGTTTGCAGCTGGCCACACACCCTTCAGTGTGAGGGTCCCCACTGGGGTGCCTGGCCAGTCTGGGTGAGGGGCTGAAGGCTGTTTTCAGGCTGGCGGTGACTGAAGTTCCCAACTGCTCCTTTTTTTCGTTTTCTTTTTTTAATTCTGGGCCAGCTTTAGCTCTGGCTCCAGCTCTGAGGCCTCTGCTGCTGAAAGCAGGTATCTGGTTTGTTTGGGTTCTATAATCTCGAAACACTGTATCAACTCCAGCTCTGAGATCCCAGCTGGCTGAAAGCTGGTTTCTGGGGTTTTGTTTAGCTTCTATATTTGTTACAATGTTTCAAACTA
The DNA here is from genome assembly GCF_963259705.1 of Myotis daubentonii. Classification (NCBI taxonomy): domain Eukaryota; kingdom Metazoa; phylum Chordata; class Mammalia; order Chiroptera; family Vespertilionidae; genus Myotis; species Myotis daubentonii. The sequence goes on from NC_081842.1 coordinate 88,643,701, forward strand.
CAAGCTCAGAGGCCAGGAAGGCAGGCGGGGAACGTTGGAGTCCTCCGTCACTGAAGCAAGCAAGCCTCATGTTCAGTTTAAGCTGCTTGGCTGCCAGCCGCCATCTTGGCTGGTAGTTAATTTTCATATCGCCCTGATTTGCCAATGGGAAGGGTAGCGGTCGTACGCTAATAACCATGTTTCTCTTTTATTAGATAGGATATGCATAACCCATGAATACAGGCAATATGTTGGTGAAGAACTGGGAGAAAGAGGCTTGGGAGAGGGGGGAGAGGAGAGGGAGACATCTGTAATACTATCAACAATAAAAAATATATATAAACAAAAATCAATATTCAGAAATTGGTGGCATTTGTAGGCACCAATAATGAAGTACCAGAAAGAGAAACTAAGAAAGCAATCCCATTTAGAATTGCATTTTAAAAAATAAAAGATATCTATAACAAATTTAAACAAGAAGGTAAAAGACCTATACTCAGAAAATTATAAGATACCAAAGAGAGAAACTGAGGAACAGGCAAATAAGTAGAGGCATATACTGTGTTCATGAATAGGAAGAATTGAAATCATTAAAATGTCCATATAACCCAAAGTGATCTATAGAATCAACTCAGTTCCTACCAAAATACCAATGGCATATTTCATAGGACAAGAACAAATATTTCAAAAATTTATATAAGACCAAAAAAGATCCTAAATAGCCTCAGAAATCTTGAGAAAAAAGTACAAACTTGGAGGGATCATACTACCTGATATCAAACTATACTACCAGGCCAAAACAACATGGTACTGGCATCAAAACTGACATATAGGTCAATGGAATAGAGAGCCCAGAAAAAACCCATGCCTAATGGTCAATTTATATTTGACAAAGGAGTCAAGAACACACAATGGGGTAATAACAGTCTCTTTAATGAATGGTGTTTGAAAAATTAGAAAGATATGTGTAAAATAATGAAACTAGACACCATACAAAGAAAAAAAAAACAAACTGTATTAAAGACTTAAATGTCAGACTCAAAATCATAAAAGTCCTATAAGAAAAAATAGTCAGTAAAATCTTAGACATTTTTCATAACAATATATTGTCTGATATATTTCCTTAGGCAAGGGATACAAAAGAAAAAATAAACTAATGGGACTTCATCAAACAAAAAAGTTTTGCACAGCAAAGGAAACCATCATCAAAACGAAAAGACAACCCACTGAGACTTATTTGCCAATAATACATCTGATAAGGGGTACATATCCAAAACTTATAAAGAACTCAAACATCTCAACACCAAAAAACAAACAAATAACCCAATTAAAAAATGGGCAAAGGACCTGAATAGGCACTTCTCCAAAGAGGATATACAGATGGACAATAGACATATGAAAAAATGCTCAATGCTAATCATCAGAGAAATGTAAATTAACACCACAATGATATATCACCTCACTCCAATAAATTCAATGAGATATTACTTCATACCAATGATCCAATAAATTTAATGAGATATTACTTCATACCAATAAATATGATTACTTCATATCAATAAATTCACAAATGACAACTGTTGGCAAGGATGTGGAAAAAGGGAATCATTGTGCACCGTTGGTGTAGAAACTATTGGAAAGCAGTATGGAGTCTCCTCAAAAGATTGAAAATGGCCCTGGCCAAGTGGATCATCTGGTTGTAGCATAGTCCCTACACCATAAGGCGGAGGGTTCAATTCCTGGTCACAGCACATACCTGGTTTGCAGGTTTTATGTTTGATCCCTGGTTGGGGCACATACCACAACTGATCAGTGTTTCTCACATCTATGTCTCTCTCTCTCTCTCTCTCTCTCTCTCTCTCTCTCTCTCTCTCTCTCTCATCAATAAACATATCTCCAGGTGAGGATTAAAAAAAATAAAAAATGAAACTGTCTTGGAATATATCTGAAGAGCCTCAAAACACTAATTGGAAAGAATATATGTACCCCTATGTTCATTGCAGTGCCATTTACAATAGCCAAGATTTGGAAGCAGCCGAAGTAACCATCAGTAGATGAGTAGATAAAAAAGCTGTGACACATTTACATAACAGAATACTAATCAGCTATAAAAAGAAGGAAATCTTACTTTTCACAACAGCATAGATGGACCTAAAGGGTATTATGCTAAATGAAATAAGCCAGTCAGAGAAAGACAAATACTACAACTTCACTTATATGTGGAAACCAATGAACAAAATAAATAAACAAAATAGAAATTACTCAGAGATACAGAGAACAGTTTGACAGCTGTCAGAGGAGAGGGTAGCTGGGTAGCTGGGTGAAATATGTGAAGGGATTAAGCAGCGGAGGAAAAATCATGAACACAGACAACGGTATGTATGGTGAGTACCAGGGGAAAGGGGAGTGGGGGCAGGCAGAAAAGGGTAACCAGGGGAGAAATGGTGACAGAAGGAGGCTAGTCTTTGGTTGGGGGATGCACAATACAATGTGCAGATGACGTATTGTAGAAATGTACACTTGAAACCTATATAATTTTATTGACCAATGTAACCCAAATAAATTCAATAAAGAAGTAAAAAAAAAGAAAAGAAGTTGCTTTAGTTCCTTTATACATCATTTGGCTACTGGCACTGTCAAAGGGCAATGCTTGTGTTATTTAAATTAATTTTGAGAAATGAAAAATTCATAAGGCTAAAAGAGGGCCATAGCAGATAAAAATTAGTTCTGTTACAAAAAATTGGTGTCATGCTTACTCCCTGCAGAGAGAATATTATGTATAGTCCATGTTTCATTTCTCACAAAAAAATCTTGTTACTATTTCTGAACAAGCAGGGAAATAGTTCCCTTGTAAAGGGACTGGCTATATCTGTCAGGCAGGAAAAAACACACACAGGAAGCAAATGTTTTGCTTTAGAAATAACTTTTATATCAGGTTTGCAAATATGCAAACATATACTTTTAAAATATAATTTTAATATTTAGGTAACTTTGACCAACAGTTTTCAGCTCTAGTAGTTTATTTTTTAACAGAGAATTGTGAATTAGTGTAGACATTTATAAAAATATATATATAGATATATAATTTGAATTTCTCCCCAGTTATTAATAAACAACATTTCTTATAAGAATAATTTCAGCTGGTAAATAATTATAACTCAGAAGAATAAATAAAAATATTATGTTTATGTAAATCAAAAGCACCTAAAAACAGGTAAAAGAAAATAGCCCTCAAGAAAAAAAGGAAAGTGATAACTACTATATCTCAGTAGTTATATCAACCAGCCTAGCACATGATATGTACTAATTTCATATTTTTGATAAAAAATAAATTTTTTAAATAAAATATTTTTTGTAGTTTAAAACTAGAATGTTAGAGAAGAACCAAGTCATATTGCAATAACATACTACCTTAATCGTTTTTTAAAATCCTCACCCGAGGACACGTTTTTATTGAGTTTAGATAGAGAGGGAAGGGGGAGGGAGGGCGAGATAGAGAGAGAGAAACATCAATGTGAAAGAGAAACATCTATGGGTTGCCTCCTGTATGCAACCCAACCTGGAACCAAACCTGCAACCTAGGTATGTGCAATGACTGGGAATCGAACCTACCACCTTTTTGGTGTATGGAATGAGCCACCTGGCTGGGGCCATACTACCTTAATCTTAAATTATTATTATTTTTAATTTCTTTATTGGTTAAGGTATTACAAATGTGTCTTCATTTCCCATTAACCCCCAACCTCCCTGCCCCCCGCCCCCCACTCATGCTCTCATCCTCCTGTTGTCCGTGTCCATTGGTTAGGCTTATATGCATGCATACAAGTCCTTTGGTTGATCTCTCCCCCTTACCCCTCTCCCTCCCCTACTTTCCCTCTGGGGATTGATAGTCTGATCGCTGGTATGACATATGTCCACTTATTCTTACCCATTTTCTCTGTGGCTATAGAGAAAACATCAGCAGAAGCTGAAACTTATTAAGGCTTCAAGGGATTTAGTATTTCTGTGCCTCATTTTCTTTCTACATATTAAAATTAAAGGCCAGAAGACTTAAGATGAATTTCAGGCTCTACCACTCCATGATTCTAAGACTACACAATTAACTCCCATGATATGGAGCTGTATTAACTTATCTCAGAGACCTTATCACACACTATATTGTAATTTGTGTTCTTTCACTTATTATTTTATTTTCAGTCCATATTTTTCTGGGTAAGAATTTAAAGCAGCTTCTTTTGTCTAAATTCTCATGACTGTGAGCCCCTGGAAGGTTAGGACTGCATCTGATATGTTTGTGTCTCCAAAGCTTGATGCCTTACCTGGTACATAGGGAGATAAGTCGGTAACCCACACTTGTATCACAATGTGCTGGCTACTCTCTTAAATTCTTTATGCTTGATTTTTTTAACTTTATTTTATTGTTGACACTATTACAGATGTCCCCATTTGATTTTTTTTTTCAGTCCTTTACCTTTTTTCCCCCTTAAGTATAGGAAATGCTGTTAGAGAATTCTATTTCACTAGCTATTTTAGGGCAGATTACAACACGGACATTTGCAGAGTAACAATGAAAATATAGTAAATGTAGTCTCCTGATATTTTGAAGTCTCTAGATTGGCTGTAGATAATTACTAATCTAGAAACCCAAGTGCCCCATTAGGATAATGGATAATATTCACAAATAATAATACTATACTAACCTACACTATACTATAAAATATACTGTATTATAAAATTTAGTGACAACATGATAAAAGCTATAAGTAGTAGACACATAAGCATTTAAAATATTCTAATGAATATACAGCACAGTTGACCTGAAACATTTTTAATCATGTATTTAATATTTTTTCTTGAAAGATAAATTGTAAGCAGTTCATATAAATGCCTATAATATTTTTTCTTCTTTAAAAAATTTCTCTAGGATATAAACCACAATCAATGTTGACCTTTTTCTGATAATTTGAATATTTAGTCATCATTTATACTTCTACATATAAAAAAATATATTTTATTGATTTTTTTTTTTTACAGAAAGGAAGGGAAAGGGATAGAGAGTCAGAAACATTGATGAGAGAGAAACATCAATCAGCTGCCTCCTGCCCACCCCCAACTGGGGATGTGCCCACAACCAAGGTACATGCCCTTGATCGGAGTCGAACCTGGGACCCTTCAGTCCGCAGGCCGACGCTCTATCCACTGAGCCAAACCGGTCAGGGCAATATACTTCTACATATAGATTCTCATTTAGAGAGCAGAACCTTGGGTCTTTAGAATGAATGGAGTTCCTTTGTCTTAGGGAGTCCCATACTTCCATCCAGATATGCACCTAGTTATATATTCATCTATTTTTTCATTCATCTATTCATTCATCCACTTATGCACCCATTATCCAACCATTGATCAATCCATCCACTCACTCATTCATCAATTAATTATTAAGCACTTAATATATGCTAGGTTTACACTTCACCATGTATGTTGAAGAAGCATACATTATTACAATTATAAGATACCAAGATAAATATAATAAATAAATTGCATGAAATTATATGCATCACAAAGTTGGTTGGGAATAGATAGGAACAATTTCCTATAAGAGGTACAAGTAAGACTTTTCAGAATGGTGTGGGAAAACAGAAAGAAAGAAGAAATGACACATGCAAGGGTGCAATAGAACATGAGTGGATAAAGCAAATTGTTGCTTCTGTGAGAGTCCATGTGTTTGTTCAGGGGGAGGCATGAAAGACAAAGGTAATAAGAATTGGGGCTGGAAAATTTAGTGCCATCAGATCACAAAAGGTTCTATATGTCATATGGGTACTATTAAGTTAAAATAAAATCTTTATAGGACAGATGTGAGTTAATAAGCTCCAAAAACTAATCTTCTCATGGGATTATTTTATCCATTAAGAAATTAAAAATGGTTTTCACTTTTTACATTAAAACAAAATTGAATAAGCACTCTTATCTGATAAGGTTGAACTGATTATGTGGTCTCCTATGTGGAATCTAACGAACAAAATAAACTGATGAACAAAATAGATCCAGAGACATAGAACCATGGACAGATTGATGAATCTCAGAGGGAAAGGGGAGGGTAGGTGGAGAAGAGATTAACCAGATAATTTATATGCATATATGGATAAGCCAGGAACACAGACAATAGTGTGGTGAAGGCCTTGGGGTGGTATGTGGGGTTCAATGGGGGGAGAGGGGGAAGAGGGATATCTGTGATACTTTCAACAAAGATACACTTTAAAAAAAATAGTAAGATTAGTCAATTGGGCAATAAAAGCACATGCTTTCTACTCTGCTAATCTAAGAAAACCATTTGAAAGATTTCTGTTTAATATCAAAGAAAGAATACAGATAGCTGTCCTGTCCAATTTATAAAACAGATCAACACTCATAGTTCCAAATGATGAATGGCACAGTCTCATGTTATGCATTGTTTCAGAATGGAGAACTGTAGAACTACATAACACTGTATTGCTTAATTCCTAGAAAGTCTGGCTAAGAAACTGAGTGTATATATTCAAACACACATTTACACACACACACACACACACACACACACACACACACACATATAAAATGGGAGAATTATAAAAAATGATCCACACAAAGGTAACATACTAAATTGAGAGATTTAACTAATAACAATACTGTAAATAAGTTGAACACTGGGCTAAAAAGACTGATTAACAATTGTTATTTCTGTGGAGGTAGATTATAGGAAACTTTCACATCTTTATTTATAGACTCTGGTAGTATTCATATTTTTATACCAAAAATTATATTAATTTAGTATTCATATTTTATACCAAAATTATATTAATTTAATTATCAGAAAAAGTGAAATAATTTTCAATTTGATGAAAAGCATGAAAAATATTATCTCAATGGGATATTCTAAAAGCTGAAAGAAACTCAGTTTAAATTCAGCTAATTTGTTAAAATTTTCTTATTTGATGTAAGCGATGTAGATTTTTAATTTCAGCAGTGTTGCAATCATAAGAAGTCCTCTGTGTAACAGAACTATGCTCTTAACAATTTCAATTAAAATTCACCTTAGAGAGCATTTGGTATTATTCACTATAGAAATGAGGACTTGAAATATAAAGGCACCAAACATCCTTTGCTTAACTAAAATAATTATAATAAAAATAAATAAATAAATTGATGATAGTAAAGATCCACCAATATTATGAATCAGCGCAAACTAATTTAGACAAAACTTTTGTAAAATTTCCTGGAAAAATCAAAATTACTTTCAAGATCCCTTTCAGATAAACAAACTCTTTCTACAACTAGATATCTTTATCCTATCTAATAAAAGAGAAACATGGTAATTGGCGTACAACCGCTACTCTTCCCATTGGCTAATCAGGGCAATATGCAAATTAACTGCCAGCCAAGATGGCGGCCGGCAGCCAGGCAGCTTGAAACTAACATGAGGCTTGCTTGCTTCAGTGACAGAGGACACCAGCGTTCCCCGCCTGCCACTGCAGGCCTCTGAGATGCAACTCTAAGCAACTATGTAACAAATAGAAGCTAAACAAAACCCCAGAAACCTCCTTTAGTCCACCGGGCTTCAGCGAGCAGGATCGCAACATTGTAAGCAAAGGCCAGAAACCTACTTTCAGCAGTGGAGGCCTAAGAGCTGGAGCCAAACCTCAAAGCTAAAGCTGGCCCAGAATAAAAAAAGAAAAAGAAAAAAAGGAGCGGTTGGGAGCTTCAGTCACCCCCAGCCTGAAAACAGCCTTCAGCCCCTCACCCGGACTGGCCAGGCATCCCAGTGGGGACCCCCACCCTGAAGGGTGTGTGACCAGCTGCAAACAGCCACCATCCCCTCACCCAGGCTGGCCAGGCACCCCAGTGGGGACCCCCACCCTGATCCAGGACACCCTTCAGGGCAAACCAGACGGCACCCACCTGTGCACCAGGCCTCTACCCTATATAGTAAAAGGGTAATATGCCTCCCAGCACCGGGATCAGCAGAGCCGCGAGGCCTCCCGGCACCGGGATCAGTGTGAGAGGGGGCAGCGCCCAAACCTCATGATCGCCCTGCGGCTCTGTGTGTGACAGGGGCCGGATCCACTACCTCCCTATCCGCCCTGCTCTGTTCGTGACAGGAGAAGGCGCCACAACCCCCTGATCAGCCTTGCTCTGTGCCTGTTAGGGGGAGCTCTCCAACCCCGTGATCGCCCTGAGGCTCTGTGTGTGACAGGGTGCGGCGCCCCAACCCCCCTCCCCCACCATGGGCCCTGCTCTGTGTGTGACAGGGGCCAGTGCCCCAATCCCCTGATTGGCCCTGCTCTGTGCGTGACAGGGGGTGGCGCCGCAACCTCCCATCGACCCTGCCTTGAGTGTGACAGGGGGTGGTGCCCCAACCCCCCAATCAGCCCTACCCTGAGTGTGACTGAGGGTGGCATCACAACCTCCCGATCGCCCTGCTCTGTGCATTACAGGGGGCGGCGGCCCAACTCCCCAATTGGCCCTGCTCTGAGCCCAACCAGGGGCTGCACCTAGGGATTGGGCCTGCCCTCTGCCACCTGGCAGCAGGCCTAAGCCAGCAGGTCGTTATCTCCCGAGGGCTCCTAGACTGCGAGAGGGCACAGGCTGGGCTGAGGGACCCTCCTCCCCCCCGAGTGCACAAATTTTTGTGCACCGGGCCTCTAGTCTACACTAATAAAAGAGGAAAATGGTAATTGGCGTACGATGATACCCTTTTCATTGGCTAATCAGGGCTATATGCAAATTAACTGCCAACTAAGATTGGCAGTTAACTGCCAACAAGATGGCGGTTAATTTGCATATGTAGGCACAATGCAGGGAGGCGAAAGGGAAAGCAGGAAGAAGCCCCCTGCCACTGACAGTGATCGGAAACCTAGGGGGGAGCTAAGAGCTGGGGGGCAGGGCAAAGGCGGCCCTGGGGCCGCCTTTGCCCTGCCCCCCAGCCATGATCGGAGAATCAGGTGCCTTTTCCACCCTGGCCAGTGATAGCAAGAAGTAGGGGTGGAGCCAGCGATGGGAGCTGGGCACGGTCGAAGCTGGCAGTCCCGGGAGCTAGGGGCCCCTTGCCTGGGCCTAAAGCGAAGCCCACGATCGCGGGGCCGCTGCAGCTGTGGGTCCCCGCTGCCTGGGCGGGACGCCTAGGCCAGAGGCATCAGGCCTGGGCAAGGGGCCGATCCTGTGATTGGAGGGTGATGGGGGTCAACGCCTGAGGGCTCCCAGTATGTGAGAGGGGGCAGGCTGGGCTGAGGGACACTCCCCCCCACCCACACCCAGTGCACGAATTTCGTGCACCGGGCCCCTAGTGTATATATATAAAAGCCTAATATGCAAAGTGTCCCCTTGGGAGTTCAATTGCTCACTATGACGTGCACTGACCACCAGGGGGTGGCGTGGAATGAAGTAAGGCCCCGGCTTGCCGCCAGCAGCCGCTATGGACCCTACCCATTCACGAATTTCTAGCACTGGGCCTCTAGTTTTAAAATAAATGTGACAGACAGTAGAGAACAGATCAACTTTTTAAATTACAATTTTGATGCCAAGAATACTTTTACGTAGTCCAAATACTTTTACAGAGTCCAAAAATTTAGGTTAGGTAGACCTATTTTTAAACTTAAATATCTTTAGTGCTCTTTCAGTTAATTAATTTGGATAGAGTACAAAACAGATTCTATTTTGGGCATCATAGGATAGTATTGTCTAGCACAGTGCCTGGCACACAGACAATGACAAAATAGTAGATGGACTCAAATCTACTTCCTTGATACCTGGTGAGGTTCTAGGCCCTTTCCCATGCTCAGGAGGATGCCCAGTCTCTGCTGGAACCATTAGTATATACACTGAAGAGGGAAAGCCCCTTTTAGTTAATGGCACCAGGTGAAATAGACTGGCAAGTAGTCAAAAAGGTCCTAGTGGCCAGCTCGGGGAGAAAGCAACATTCAGACACCAGTCCACCATCTGTGATTCCCTAGCAAGGTCACTGTCCCAAAATGGAAAAAAAAATCAATGATTCACAACAGTTTCTCATTCCCATTTTATTTTTTAAAAAATATTTTTATTGATTTCAGAGAGGAAGAGAGGGAGAGAGAGATAGAAACATCAATGATTGGCTGCCTCCTGCATGCCCCCTAATGATGATTCAAGCTGCAACCCCAGGCACATGTCCTGACCTGGAATGGAATCGTGACCTCCTGGTTCATAGGTTTATACTGAGCCATGCCAGTCAGAGTTTCCCATTTTATTTTTTAAATTATTTCTCATTTAGCAATATAGGTGATGTTTTTAAAGCACTCTTTTGGTAAATATATCTTTTGAAAGGGCTTCAATTCATTATTATTATAAATCACTCACTCATCATACCACCTGCCAGTGTTTCTCTCTCTCCACTTGTCTTTTTTGCTATTAACCTGTATTTTACTTCAATTCAATTTTATGAATTTTTAGAAAAATTCAAAAATTCATCAGTTTTAACTTCATATTAAGAATTTTAAAATTATGAATGCTCACTAAATACAAAGCCTTTTATCTACAAGTAGGATATATTCATCAATTTAATCTGGCAAATAACAGGCAACTTAAAGATGATTGTTGGATACTATAAGGAGAAGAAATCACTTACTGGAACTTAATTCCTTTTTGCCTATAATCTGAACTTCCTATTGGTTAAAATCCAAAGATGTATTTTGTATGTTGGGGAAATTAGTCCCAAGAATCAAATAAAAAATTTTTTGAAAGGACAGTAGGAAATAACATTGATGAAGTACTTACTTTCTGCCAGTATTTCATATGCATATCTCATCAATTTTCACAAGGACATTATAGGATCAGTAACTTTCACTTCATGTTAACTATAAAGATGTCAGTGTTATGCAACTACTAAAGGCAAATGCACATCTATTTGACATCAAGTCTATGCCCTTTTCATCATTGCTGCTTCTGAGGTTTTTTAAAAACAGTTTTTGAATTCTGCAAACCATTAAACTTACTTTAATCCTTTAGGACAAATACCCAATTCACTATTTTCAATCTGTAGTAGTGATAGTAGTATTAGTACTATTCACTGAGCTTTAGTCATGAGCCAGCATCCTGATAATAATGCTATAAGCAGTATTCTATTCTATTCTCTCAAAAATTTTTAGAGGTGATTAACAATAACCAATATTTGTGTATCCCTTCTAACGTGCTAATGACCGTTCTTAGGACTTTATACATATTAACTCACTTAATCTCATGTGATGGTGATTATTTTACCTCCATTTACAGTTAAGGAAACAGAAGCACAAGATTAAATTTCTTGGTCAAAGTAACCCAGCTGAGAAATCCAGAGATGAGAGTCACATCAAGATAGTCTGACTCCAGAGATTAGCACTGCCCTAGAGATCCAGCACAGAAGCTCTCCCACTGCAGACACAGCGGACTCTCATAGCCAGTTAGCCTGGAGGTCAAATCACCCCCGGTATTGCCAACAACAATCAAGGCTTAACTACAACAAGACTGTGCACAAAGACCACTAGGGGGTGCACCAAGAAAGCATAAAAAATGTGGAGACAAAGAAACAGGACAAAACTGTCAATGGAGGATATTGAGTTCAGAACCACACTTTTAAGGTCTCTTAAGAACTGTCTAGAAGCCGCCGATAAATGTAGTAAGATCCTCAAGAAAACTAATGAGACCCTCGATGTTATTATAAAGAACCAACTAGAAATTAAGCATACACGGACTGAAATAACAAATACTATACAGACTCCCAACAGCAGACCAGAGGAGCGCAAGAATCAAGTCAAAGATTTGAAATGCGAAGAAGCAAAAAACACCCAACCAGAAAAGCAAAATGAAAAAAGAATCCGAAAATACGAAGATAGTGTAAGGAGCCTCTGGGACAGCTTCAAGCGTAACAACATTAGAATTATAGGGGTGCCAGAAGATGAGAGAGACCAAGATATTGAAAACCTATTTGAAGAAATAATGACAGAAAACTTCCCCCACCTGGTGAAAGAAATAGACTTACAGGTCCAGGAAGCGCAGAGAACCCCAAACAAAAGGAATCCAAAGAGGACCACACCAAGACACATCATAATTAAAATGCCAAGAGCAAAAGACAAAGAGAGAATCTTAAAAGCAGCAAGAGAAAGAAACCCAGTTACCTACAAGGAGTACCCATACGACTGTCAGCTGATTTCTCAACAGAAACTTTGCAGGCCAGAAGGGAATGGCAAGAAATATTCAAAGTGATGAATACCAAGAACCTACAACCAAGATTACTTTATCCAGCAAAGCTATCATTCAGAACTGAAGGCCAGATAAAGAGCTTCACAGATAAGGAAAAGCTAAAGGAGTTCACCACCACCAAACCAGTATTATATGAAATGCTGAAAGGTATCCTTTAAGAAGAGGAAGAAGAAGAAAAAGGTAAAGATACAAATTATGAACAACAAACATGCATCTATCAACAAGTGAATCTAAGAATCAAGTGAATAAATAATCTGGTGATCATAATAGAATCAGGGACATAGAAAGGGAATGGACTGACTATTCTTGGGGCGGGGGGAAGGGGTGTGGGAGATGCAGGAAGAGACTGGACAAAAATTGTGCACCTATGGATGAGGACAGTGGGTGGGGAGTGAGGGCGGAGGGTGGGGCAGGAACTGGGAGGAGGGGAGTTATGGGGGGAAAAAAGAGGAACAAATGTAATAATCTGAACAATAAAGATTTAATTAAAAAAAAAAAAGATAGTCTGACTCCAAGGTCTTTTCTCTTTACTTTTCTTACTTTGAAGATGTGCAAACAATTTGGAAAAGTTAAGTAATTGGAAATTAAGTAAAAGTTAAGTAAATGAGGGTTCCTTTTCATCCACAACCTCTCCAACACTTGTTATTACCTTTCTTGTTAATAATAGCCGTTCTAACAGATGTGAGGTAATATCTCATTGCAGTTTTGATTTGCATTTCCCTAATGGGTAGTGAAGTTGAACATCTTTTCATATGTCTATTGGTCATTTGTATGTCTTCTTGGAGAGATGTCTGTTTGTTCAGGTCCTCTGCCTATTTTTAATTGGATTGTTTGTTTTTCTGTTGCTGAGTTGTATGAGTTCTGTTTGCAAATATCTTCTCCATTTAGTTGGTTTCCTTTTTGTTTTGTAGATTTTTGTCTATGCAGAAACTGATTAGTTTGATAGAGTCCCATATATTTATTTTTGCTTTTACTTCCTTTGCCTTTGTCAAATTCATAAAATCCTCTCTAAGACCAAGGTCCATAACTTTAGTATCTAAGTGAAACAGAAGTTTTTAGAGGTAAAAATACAGGATTTAGGAAATTTTGGAAATTAAGGGGACCATGGAGGAAGCACAGGGCTACAGAGCAACAGAAGGTATATTTCCATAGAATAGGGAAGCTGAAAAGCTGCAACACGTACATTTCCATAGAATGAGGGAGCTGGGAACAGCAAAAGAGCTATATTTACAAAATAAAGGGAAGGAAGCCCTTCATCCAGAAGAAGAAGAAAGCCCAAAGGAAATAGGAAAACAATAAGGAAGGAGTGGGGTGGAGAACCTCATATGTCCCATGTGAGGTTCAACTTTTGAGCCCAGGAGTAACTATAGTAACCAGTCTAAGGGAATAGTGACCAATCAGAGGGGATATCAAGGCCCCAAGATCTGCATCCTTTATAAGCCATAGGGAAAAGTAACTCTGTGGGACTCTTCCCCCTCCCTACCTGGGAGTCTGTACTTGTTCTTTAATAAATTTCCACCTTTGCTATACCATCTTCTGTCAGTGGATTCATTCTTCGACTCTGGCGGACAAAGAATCCAGGTTTCTGGCTAAAAATTCTGTTTCATAAGTTTAGTATCTATGTTTTGTTTTATACTAGAGGTCTGATGCATGAAAATTCATGCAAGAGTAGGCCTTCCTTCCCCCGGCTTCCAGCACCGGCTTCCCTCCAGCCCTGGCTTTGTTGGGAAGGACATCCAGAATGATGTCTGGAAGACATTCAGTCTAATTAGCATATTACCCTTTTATTATTATAGATAATTTACTGTTTCAGGTTTTATATTTAGCTTTTTGAGTTAATTTTTGTGTATGGTGACAAAACAGTTAAAATGGCCATGTTACCCAAAGAAACATACAGATTTAATGCAATCCCCATCAAAATCCCAATGGTATTTTTTTTTTAAAAATAGAGTAAAAAAATTATCCAATTTGTATAGAACCACAAATGACCCTAAGAAGCCAAAACAATCCTGAGATAAAAGAACAAAGCTAGAGGTATCACACTCCCTGACTTCAAATAGTACTACAAAACAACAAATCAAAACAGAATGGTACTGGCAGAAAAACATACACACAGACCAATGCAATGGAACTGAGAGCTCAGAAGTAAAACTATATGCATATGGGCAAATAATTTTCCACAGAAGAGCCAAAAACACACACTGGATTAAACAAAGAGGGAATATCATGAAGGAGATCCTTGTAGTGATGGAATAGTTTTTTATCTTTTTTTGTGGTGGTAGTAACATGAATCTACACATTTGATAAAATGACATAGAAGTGTGAAAGCACATTTTAACAAAGTTAATTGGGTGAAAATTACATGGGACCTCTTCCTACTATTTTGTACCTTCTTATAGATGTATTATTTCAAAATGATAAAAAGGACCATTATTATTATTACAAAATAAACAGTCATTAAATAACTTGAAACTATTAACCATGTAAAAGTTTTTAATTTAAGATGAAGCTTTAAAGCATTCAGCCATGTATTAGAGATACCAAATAAATTTGTATTTGAAGTTTTTAAGTCCATCTTTCATAAAATAAAAAAAATGTATTTTGTGTTCAATCACCTCCTCTGCCTGTTATATTACAGTAGTTTCATGATTTTTTTTACTAGGTTTTTCAATATAGACTCCTAAAAATTTCCTTTGTGTCTTATTCATTAAAAAGGGAGATGTCAATATATCTTCTCTTTTGGAACCTCAATGTAGACTGAAGATTTAAAATGATAAATATGATATTGTATTTTCTATAGGGTTTATAGTAGAAACTCATGAGCCTTTGACTAGAACTCTGTTCAATTTCTGGCTAGCTTAGTGTTTTGGTTAGTTATAATGCAGTGAAAGGGTAAAAACCACTTTGAAGTGGGGTAAGGTAAATAAAGCAAACAGTAATGAGGTCAGAGGGATAATTAAATTTTTATTTATGGAAATCAGATGTGAAAAAATTCAAGAATATGTGAGTCCTCAGTCTTAGCCAAATTATTTAAGAGTTTAAATAGCATGAGGATCTACAGCATCTGCTAGAATTGGCAAATGCATGGCCACTGTAATTTTGGTGGAAACAATTTTAGATTAGTGATGACAGTACTTGAGGAATAAATTAAAACGTGGAAAATATCAAATGAAATCACTCTCAGGATTATAGATGCCAAGTAAATAAGAGATGATGCATAGTAGAAAAAGATAGAGTGAGGAAGGTTTTATGAGTAGAAGAGACAAGATCTTAAGAGGGTTGAAGACAGAGAGGCATGGGAGGTAGTTGGTAGATCAAGGTCCATGAAGTGGCTGGAAGAGATGGAATTAAAAGAAAAGGAGTATGTTTATCCTGCTTCTACAAGGGTCCCTCTTTCATTGAGAGGAAATAGAGAATTGTAGGGATGGTGTTTTGATTAGTAGTTGCTTCCTCCATCATTTATTCCACCCTTAACATCTTTTCTCCCTCATGGTCAGATACTATTAGGAATTATTATATCATTAAGATTCCTTCTGAGTTGGTTTTTGGCATTTTTGGAAACTTAAATCTGGTTAATGTCAGAGATCTCAAAATAAACAACCCCCTTACTTTCTGAAATTTTCCAGTAATCTCAGTTATTATTTTCAGATACTATTCTCACAGATAAGTGAATTATAGAAAAATATTAAGTAAATAGAAATACAACACTCTGATTTTGAGTAAAAGATAAAATGAAAAGATTCTTCAATAAAATTAACTATGACATGGTAATAAGATTTTATCTAAACTGAACACATATATGTAATTTAATACAGGGTAATGAGTTAAGTACCATTCAGTTAAAAAAATGTGGTATTTACAAAAGAAAATATGAGGCAAGAATTTAGAAACTTGTCAGCCAATATATAATATGCTTTCATACAACCTGGTAATACATTACCAGATTAATTTGGGGTCTTTAAGATTCATCTACTTCTATTGTTAAAGTATGGAGGACATTTCTTGCTTTTCACCATGGACAATACATTATTCTCACTCCTAATAACAGCACCTTGATTTTCCTAGGTAACTCCTCCTCGTCATTCTTTATCCCTGTAGTTCAGGTGAGGTGGGTCATGTACTTAGCTTCTCAACTGTGAACATGCCTCAGGATGGCTAATCAAAAAATTGCAATAATGGCCTGGCTGGCATGGCTCAGTGGTTGACCAGGAGGTCACTGTTCAAATCCTGGTGAAGGCACATGCCTGGTTGAGGGCTTGATCCCCGGTGTGGGGCATGCAGGAGGCAGCCAATCAATGATTTTCTGTCATTATTGGTGTTTCTATCTCTCACTCCCTCTCCCTTCCTCTCCGAAATCAATAAAAATATATTTTAAAAAATGTCAATAATGCTCAATCCCAGGATTATTGCTGGAACTATTAGAAAATAGGTTTTGTTTTGTTTTGTTGGCATTGCTAAACTAGTCAAATATTAGCCTGAAGTTGCTGTGATTATATTATTTCTCTAAAGAAAATGAAGGCTTGATAATAAAGCTAACACAGAGGAAAGCAGAGGTGAGAATATGGAGAAATAAAACTGAATCTTTATGACATGTGTGAGACTCTGAACCCCTGGCCTTCTCAGTTATGTGAGTTAAATTCTTCTTCTTTATTAACAGAAGATAGTTTAATTGGATTACTGATATTGTAACTAAAAAGTCCTATTTAATATTCTTGAAAGTGAATATCCATGACTTTAGGGAACTAGTAATCGGATATGTTAAAAAATCCATGTCCCTCTGAATTCCTTGTATGCATGATAAATCTGTGAAAAAAATTGATCTTTATTATTACAAAAAATCACAATATATCATTAATATTGATAGCATGAAATGTTCTTCCTATAATCAACAAAATATTATTTTTGTAATGATACTATAATAATAATTCAAAGTTAAAAGTTGCCATCATCAACACTAATAAAAGAGAAAAATGGTAATTGGCGTACGGCGATACCCTTTTCATTGGCTAATCAGGGCTATATGCAAATTAACTGCCAACTATGATTGGCAGTTAACTGCCAACTAAGATTGGCAGTTAACTGCCAACAAGATGGCGGCTAATTTGCATATGTAGGCACAATGCAGGGAGGCGAAAGGGAAAGCAGGAAGAAGCCCCTGCCACTGACAGTGATCAGAAACCCAGGGGGGAGCTAAGAGCTGGGGGAAAGGGCAAAGGCGGCTCCAGGGCCCCCCAGCCATGATCGGAGAATCAGGCGCCTTTGCCGCCCTGGCCAATGATAGCAGGAAGTAGGGGTGGGGCCAGCGATGGGAGCTGGACACGGTCGAAGCTGGCAGTCCCGGGAGCTAGGGGCCCCTTGCCTGGGCCTAAAGCGGAGCCCACGATCGTGGGGCCACTGCAGCTGCGGGTCCCCGCTGCCCGGGCCGGACGCCTCTGCCGGAGGCCTCAGGCCTGGTCAAGGGGCCGATCCGGTGATTGGTGATCGGAGGGTGATGAGGGTCAACTCCTCTGGCCGAGGCATCAGGCCTGGGAAGGGGGCGGAGCCGGGGATTGGGGGGATATGATGGTCCCCTTGCCCAGGCCTGAAGCCTGGGTCAGAGGCGTCAGGCTTGGGCGGGGGGTGGAGCAAGCGATCAGAGGGAGATGGGGGTCCCCTGCCCAGGCATGATTCCTGGGCCAGAGGCCTCAGGCCTGGGCGGGGGCCAGAGCCAGTGATCGGGGGGAGATGGGGGTCCCCTGTCCAAGCCTGACACCTCTGGCGGAGGCGTCAGGGCTGGGCAAGGGGCCGATCAGGTGATCGGAGGGTGATGGGGGTTTACGCCTCTGTCAGCGGCGTCAGGCCTGGGCAAGGGGCCGATCCTGCGATTGGAGGGTGATGGGGGTCAACGCCTGAGGGCTCCCAGTATGTGAGAGGGGGCAGGCTGGGCTGAGGGACACTCCCCCCCCCCCCCCCCCCACACACACACCCACCCAGTGCACGAATTTCGTGCACCGGGCCCCTAGTTAATTTATAATTAAGTAACTAAGGCTAGGAATGAGTAGATGCTGGAGTACAATAGTATCTGGAGGATCTGTTAGTTGTTTCTGTACAAAACTGTCAGCGTCACAGAGATGGGGCATTACAAATACAATTTGGATTATAATTTTACTAGAGGCTCGGTGCACAAAAATTTGTGCACTCAGGGGGGTGAAGGGGGGTCCCTCAGCCAGGCCTGTGCCCTCTTGCAGTCTGGGACCCCTCGGGAGATAATGACCTGCTGGCTTAGGCCTGCTCCCAGGTGGCACAGGGCAGGCCCACTCCCTAGGTGCAGCCTCTGGTCGGGCTCAGAGCAGGGCCGATTGGGGAGTTGGGGCGCCGCCCCCTGTCATGCACAGAGCAGGGCGATCAGGAGGTTGTGATGCCACCCTCAGTCACACTCAGGGTAGGGCCGATTGGGGGGTTGGGGCACCACCCCCTGTCACACTCAAGGCAGGGTTGATGGGGAGGTTGCGGAGCCACCCCCTGTCACGCACAGAGCAGGGCCCATCAGGGGGTTGGGGCTCTGTACCCTGTCACACACAGAGCAGGGCCCATCAGGGGATTGGGGCGCCGCCCTCTATCACCCACAGAGCAGGGCCGATCAGGGGGTTGGGGCGCCACCACTCTCACACTCAGGGCAGGGCCGATGGGGAGGTTATGGCTCTACCCCATCACACACAGAGCAGGGCCGGTTGGGGGGGCGGGGGGTTGGGGTTCCACACCCTGTCACACACAGAGCCGCAGGGCGATCAGGGGGTTGGAGAGCTCCCCCCATCAGGCACAGAGCAGGGCTGATCAGGGGGTTGTGGCACCTTCCCCTGTCATGAACAGAGCAGGGCGGATAGGGAGGTTGTGGATCCGGCCCCTGTCACACACAGAGCCGCAGGGTGATCAGGGGGTTTGGGCGCTGCCCCCTGTCACGCTGATCCCGGTGCCGGGAGGCCTCGCGGCTCTGCTGATCCCGGTGCTGGGAGGCATATTACCTTTTACTATATAGGGTAGAGGCCTGTGCACGGGCGGGTGCCGTCTGGTTTTCCCTGAAGGGTGTCCTGGATCAGGGTGGGGGGTCCCCACTGGGGTGCCTGGCCAGCCTGGGTGAGGGGATGGTGGCTGTTTGCAGCTGGTCACACATCCTTCAGGGTGTGGGTCCCCACTGTGGTGCCTGGCCAGTCTGGGTGAGGGGCTGAAGGCTGTTTTCAGGCTGGGGGTGACTGAAGCTCCCAACCACTCCTTTTTTTCTTTTTTCTTTTTTTATTCTGGGCCAGCTTTAGCTTTGAGGTTTGGCTCCAGCTCTTAGGCCTCCGCTGCTGAAAGCAGGTTTCTGGCCTTTGCTTACAATGTTGTTATCCTACTGGCTGAAGCCTGGCGGACTAAAGCAGGTTTCTGGGGTTTTGTTTAGCTTCTATATTTGTTACATAGTTGCTTAGAGTTGCATCTCAGAGGCCTGCAGTGGCAGGCGGGGAACGTTGGAGTCCTCCGTCACTGAAGCAAGCAAGCCCCATGTTACTTTCAAGCTGCCTGGCTGCCTGCCGCCATCTTGGCTGGCAGTTAATTTGCATATTGCCCTGATTAGCCAATGGGAAGGGTAGCGGTCGTACGCCAATTACCATGTTTCTCTTTTATTAGATAGGATGGGAGATAACATATCAATAAATGTCAGTCTTCATAAATTATGAGCTAATTAAAATGAAAGTATTGATTCAGAGTTAGGAAGGAGCAGTTCTGAACCTGGAAAGAAGGGTTTGCAGTGAGGAGCCATGGTGGACTGTACCTGAAAATGTTTACCTCCCATTGGTCTTTTACATGGAAGAGGGGCAGGAGGAGTGCAGACTTTCATTGTATGGAGATGCACAGCCACATCCTTATTCAGCTGGAGGGGTGGTTCACAGCCACCAGCCAGACACACCTCACTTAGTCACTTAGTCGGACCATCCCAGGCCAGGCAGTGGCTGTTCCTCATGATCAGGATCTTGTGCAGTGGGGACTCAGACAAGCAGGCCTGAGGCCTTGAGATGCTGCAGCAGCTGACAGAGAATGACTCACAGCACTCCTCAGCATTCAGCTGCACCCCACAACCCTGACTTTACCAGTCAGGACAGGAAGTTGTATTTCAGCTCCAGATTCAGAAAAGCAGCAAAATCAGACCAGTGAGTGACCCCATGGCTGACCTCAGGACCAGCTGCATTGAGTAATGACGCCCTGCCCTGGTGCCAGCCCGTCAATCAGTGGAGACCACAACCCTGAAAGGACACACCTGGAAAGCTGCGGAATATTCTATTGAGATCTTCTCCTGGGACCTCCCCTAAAATCTCCACCCTTAAACCCTTAGGATGGAGGACTCAGTGAGCTCTTCCTCCCGGGAGCACTCCTGTGCCTTTCCCTTTCCCCCTCTTCCCTCCCCCTCCCTGCCCCAGAAAGTTACCATTAGCTTCCTCACTCCCAAGCTCCGCGGGCCCTTCCTTTACCTCTATAACTTATTTCCTAAACCCATTTCTTCTAAGAATTACTTTTCATACCTCTGTGATTAACCAAATAAATATTCTCTTATAAAAATCAATCAAATTAAAGTATTAATGAATTCTGTAGCTTCAACTTTAGCCAACACTTATTGAATGCTTTTATTATTGAAAAAAAGACTAGTTTTTATTTTTTAAAAAGCCACTTGTGGAAACTAAAATGATTTTCCAAATAAAAGTTGAGTGTGACTCAATGTGACGAACAATAAAATTACTTGGAAATTATTATTTGCTAGGATGCATTATTATGTGACTCTTAAGCACAAAAAGCAAAAACTACAAGAGCAAATTATCTTCTTCAAATTTAAAAAACCAACATCTAGGTTGGTGAGATAATCTTCTTGCTAATGGTACTTTTATGAATACATTGAGTTTATTCACAATTTTACATTTCTGGGGTAAAAGAATATAAAATTATGGCCTTCTTTTCTACAGCCATGAGATGGTTATGTAGAATCACAAAGATCCCTTAAAGGAGCTGAACACCAATACGGAATTCATCTGACCAAGAGGGCAGTTGTATCCACTGACAGACATGTGATGAAGTTCATGCTAGGAAGTAATTTGTTTTCAACTTAAGAATAGGGTGATGACATTTAGTCCTTTATGATAGGGATAATACTTCTTGATTCAGTCCTGGGAAGCAATACTGAAAATTGAAAAATAGCCAGAACATTGCTAATTGCTTTACGGCCTATTGTGACTTCCAAACCACATCGTATCACTGTGCAAACTGGGGCTCAGGTACATTTGTTATTTTGAGAAGGCATATCTGGTTACGTAATAGAATCAGGGCTGACTTCATGGAAGGAAAACCAACATGACCAGGCTCAGAAATTAAACTGGGGTTTAATACTCTGTGTTGTTGGCTTAAGATTCTCAGTTATTTTATCTTTTAGCTGGGGACTGGGTAGCCCTCTCCCATATTTTAGCACATCCTGTCTGCCATGAGTCTGCGTTCCCTGGCCAGTGCTTAGCATTTTCATTTTGCTCTGGACCCCACTCATAATTTAGCTAGTTCTGAGTAAAGTGCGAATTCAGTTCTACTAAACATCAAGAACCAAGTGTTTATGGTCCAAAACGAAAACCAATTTTCCTGGCTTAATATAGTATGGAGCTAAAAACATTACATTTGGGGTCAAGGCCTGGCTGGGTGGCTCAGTTGGTTGGAGTGTCATCCAATACAACAAAATGTTGTGGGTTTGAACCCTGGTCAGGGCCCATACTGAAGGCAACCAACCAATGTTTCTCTCCCACATCTATGTTTTTCTTCTCCCCCTCTCTCTAAAATCAATAAAAGCATATGCTCAGGTGAGGATAAAAAAAAAAAAAAATTGGAGTCTAAACACTTGACTGTGATTTCAGATTTATCATTTATTTTTTGTAACATCAACTTTCAGACCATATGGCTTCTGTTGCAACTACCAAGTCCACCAATGCAGCACAAAGCAGCCCCTGACAATCCCTAAACCAGCGGTTCTGAACCTGTGGGTCGTGACCCCTTTGGGAGTTGAACGACCCTTTCACATGGGTGGCCTGAGACCATTGGAAAAAAAACATATATAATTACATATTGTTTTTGTGATTAATTACTATGCTTTAATTATGTTCAATTTGTAACAATGAAAATACATCCTGCATATCAGATATTCACATTACGATTCATAACAGTAGCAAAATTACAGTTATGAAGTAGCAACGAAAATAATTTTATGGTTGGGGGTCACTACAACATGAAGAACTGTATTAAAGGGTCGTGGCATTAGGAAGGTTGAGAACCACTGCCCTAAACAAATGAGCATGGATGATATTTTTAAATAAACTTTAATCATAGACAGTGGAATTGGAATTTCCTATAATTTTTGTGTCATTAAATATTATTTTTGATTTTAAAATGTAAAAACAATTTTTACAAACAATTTTAAAATATTACTATTTGATTTTTGAAAACAATGAAAAAATGTAAAGACCATTCTTAATTCCAGACTATTTAAAAATAGTTTGTAGGATGGATTTGGCCTGCAGACTACAGTTTGCAGATTCCTATCTATTCTCATATGATACATACAGAAAGTGATAGAGTAGTATGGGGGAAGGTGGAATTGGAAGAATAAGAATGGTGATGATAACAGTGTGTATTAGTTACTACTACTGTCTTCAAAAGAAGAGTAATATCTACTAAGAGGGTTAAATATAAAAATAAAAATTACTTTGTAAAGGCTAAATCTACAGAAATGCTAGTAACTATTATGTCTAGTAATTTTCTCCAGAAATTTAATTATTAAACATTGGTTCTCTCCAAATATAAAAAGAAAGACTGAACAAATGGGACTACATTAAACTAAAAAGTTTTTGCACAGCAAAGGAAACCATCAACAAAATAACGAGACAACCCACTGAATGGGAGAACATACTTGCCAATAATTCTGATAAGGAGAACATACTTGCCAGTAATTCTGATAAGGAGTTAATATCCAAATTTATAAAGAACTTACAAACTCAAGACCAAAAACACCAATCCAATTAAAAAATAGGCAAAGGACCTGAATTGACACTTCTCCAAAGAGGACATTCAGATGGCCAATAACCAAATGAAAAGATGCTAAACATCACTAATATTAGAGAAATACAAATTAAAACCACATGAGATATCACCTGTCAGAATGGCTATCATCAATAAACCCACAAATGACAACTGTTGGCGAGGATGTGGAGAAAAAGGAAGCCTCATGCACTGCTGGTGGGAATGCTGACTGGTGCAGCCACTGTGGAAAGCAGTATGGAGATTCCTCGAAAAACTAAAAATGGAGCTGCCTTAAGAACCAGAGATTCAACTTCTGGGAATTTATCTGAAGAAACCCAGGATATTATTTTGAAATAATATATGCACCCCTATGTTCATTGCAGCATTTTATACAATAGCCAAGATTGGGAAGCAGCCCAAATGTCTATCACTTTAGGCCCAATATTGGGGATTGGGCCTAAACCGGCAGTTGGACATCCCTCTCACAATCTGAGACTGCTGGCTCCTAACTGCTTACCTGCCTGCCTGCCTGATCACACGTAACTGCCCCCCCCCCCCACCAGACTGATCACCCCTAACCGCCTCTGCCTGTCGGCTTGATCACCCTAACTGCCCCCCTGCTGCCCTGGTCACCCCCAACTGTACCCCTGGAGGCCTGGTCGCCCCCAATTGCCCCCTGTGCCGACCTGATCGACCCACGCAGCCTGTTGTTCAGTCATTTGGTCGTCCCTCACTAACCCGCCTGCCAGCCTGGTCGCTCCACACAGCCTGCTGTTTAGTCATTTGGTCATTGCTCACTAACCCCCCTGATGGCCTTGTTGTCCCACGCAGCCTGCTGTTTGGTCTTTACTGTTACTGTGATGGCATCCCGGAAAATTTGCATATTCCTCTATTATTAGTATAGATTTTCCATATGAACAACTGTAAACCTATTTTTGCCCCACCTGGTATATTTTGAAGATAGAACAAAATAACTTACCTTTAATCAGAATTTTACATATAAGCCCTGTTTCTAAGTTACTTATTTAAAATGCAAGTTGATCCTATATAATAAAAGCCTAATATGCTAAGTGTCCAGTTGTACCATTGTCCATTCAACCAATCAAAGTGTAACATGCTAATGATATGCTAAGGCCACTCAACCGCTCGCTATGACATGCACTGACCACCAGGGGGCAGACACTCTGACCGGTAGGTTAGCTTGCTGCTGGGGTCTGGCTGATCAGGACTGAGCAAGACGGGCTGGACACGCCCTGGGTGCTTCCCCGGCTGGCCAACCTCCGCATCCCTCTAAGGCCCCAATTGTGCACTGGTGGGGTCCCTTGGCCTGTCCTGCACCCTCTCGCAATCTGGGACCCCTAAGGGGATGTCGAAGAGCTGGTTTCAGCCAAATCCCACAGGCCAGACCGAGGGACCCCACTGGTGCATGAATTAGTGCATGGGGCCTTTAGTTATTAAATAATTTGAAATGGGTTTGTTAGATACTAAACACATACTCCCTTGCCTTGTTTAGTTGTCTTAAATAATTTTTCTTAATACCATTTAATATACAAGGACCCTGTAAAAGTTAGTCACTACTAATAATTTTATTATTATTACTAGAGGCCTGGTGCATGAAATTCGTACATGGAGGGGGTTTCCCTCAGACCAGCCTGCACCCTCTCTAATTGGGAACCCTTTGGGGGATGTCCAAATGCCTGTTTAGGCCCAATCCTTGTGGCAGTCAGACATCCCTCTCACAATCTGGGACTGCTGGCTCCTAACTGCTCACCTGCCTGCCGGCCTAGTTGCCCCCAACTACCCTCCTCTGCTGGCCAATTTGGTTCTGATTGGTCCGTTCCTATGCCAGTCAGCATCGAAAGCTCCACCTCCTAGGCAGCCATTGGCTCCCCACAGCACCCACATTTAGTTCTGATTGGTCAGTTTCTATGCCAGTCAGCATCAGAAGCTCTGCCTCCTAGGCAGCCATTGGTTCTTCACAGCACCCACATTTGGTTCTTATTGGTTGGTTCCTATGCCAGTCAGCATCTCTGGGCCTATCAACAAAGCCTGATAAGAAAGGAAGGGCTGATCAGCAGCCCCAGTGGAGGCCTGGAGAGGAATGGAGGCATGGCTGCTGGTCAGACTGAGAAAAAGAGAGAGGCAAGTGCTGATCAAAAGCTGCCACAGAGGCAACAGATCAGTACCTGATTCTCTTCTCAGGCCTCTCTCTGGCCCTGATTCGCAGCCCCCTCAGCAGGCAGTGCTGGGGCACCACTCCTGCAGTGGAAGTAGTCAGCACTGGGTTGGTACGGCAACCCAGTGCTGACTGCAGGCCTGACTTCCGGTTGGTCAAGGCTTGGTCATTACTGGTCATTATGACCCAGGGTTTTTATATATTAGGATATATTTTGTAGGGCAAAATGTTTTGTTTACTCTAATTAGGCTATCACTTTACAGTATTATAATGCTTGTCTATCACATTAGCAAATTCCTGTAATGCACATAAGAACACCTAAAGAGTTACTTAGGCTACCCTGAGGTACTACTATTACTTATAGGAACCAGAAGGATAACTATGGATTTGCCTTATATATTGATTGTTTTCCCATTTATCAACTATTGATTAAATGTCAGACTATGGGTATGGCACTTCTTTCAGGGGATTGTAACTCATATTTAGTTATCCTATCTAATAATAGACAAAGATTGAAATTAACCGTACCTCCGCTATGCTTCCCATTGGCTAATCAGTGAGATATGCAAATTAACCACCAACAAAGATGGCGGCCGGCAGCCACACAGCTGAAGCAAGCAGGAGGCTTGCTTGCTCCAGGGATGGAGGAAGCCAAGCTTCCTCCCTGCTGCGGCCGAGCTCTGAGCTCCATCTAAGGAACAAAGTTGCAATTATAGAAGCTAAACAAACCCCAGATACCTGCTTTCAGCAGGCCGTGGCCTCGGAGCTGGAGCGGCAACAAAGTTTCAATTATAGAAGGTAAATAAATCCAAGAATAAAAAAAAAGAAAAAAGAAAAAAAGGAGAGGCTGGGAGCTTCAGTCGCTGGTGGGCTTGGCCAGCCTGAAAACCCTCAGCCCCTCATCCAGACTGGCCAGGCACCCCAGTGGGAACCCCCACCTTAAAGGGGGCGTGGCCAGCCTGAAAACAGCCATCAGCCCCTCACCCAGGCTGGCCAGGCACCGAGGCGGGACTCCCATCCTGATCCGGGACACCCTTCAGGGAATACCAGCCGGCCCCCACCCGTGCACCAGGCCTCTATCCTATGTAGTAAAAGGGTAATATGCAAACTGACCCTAACAGCAGAAAGACTGGGAATGACTGGTCACTATGACACACACTGACCACCAGGGGGGCAGGCGCTCAATGCAGAAGCTGCCCTCTGGTGGTCAGTGAGCTCCCACATGGGAGAGTTCTGTTCAGCCACAAGCCAGGCTGATGGCTGCCAGTACAGCGGTGGTGGTGGGAGCCTCTCCTGACTCCTCAGCAGCGCTAAGGATGTCTGACTGCAGCTTAGGTCTGCTCCCCACTGGCAAGTGGACATCCCCTGAGGGCTGCCGGGCTGCCAGAGGGATGTCTGATTGCCAGCTTAGGCCCAATCCCCCAGAGAGCAGGCCTAAGCCAGCAGGTGGTCATCCCCCAAGGGGTCCCAGGCTGCGAGAGGGCACAGGCCGGGCTGAGGGACCTCCCCCCATGAGTGCACAAATCTTTGTGCACTGGGCCTCTAGTATGTAATATTATTTAAAACTCATCTGCCCTGGACTGTATTGATCAGTGGTTAGAGCATTGGATTGTGCACAAAAGGTCTCAGGTTCAATTCCCAGTCAAGGACAGGTACTTAGGTTGCAGGTTCCCTCATTGCCCTCAGTCAGGACATGTGGGGGAGGCAACCAGTTCATGTGTTTCTCTCACATCGATGTTTCTCTTTCTCCCCCTCTCCCACTCTCCCTCCTCCCTTCCATCCCTTCCACTCTCTCTGAAAA
Organism: Myotis daubentonii; assembly: GCF_963259705.1. Classification (NCBI taxonomy): domain Eukaryota; kingdom Metazoa; phylum Chordata; class Mammalia; order Chiroptera; family Vespertilionidae; genus Myotis; species Myotis daubentonii. Next base: position 88,670,961 of record NC_081842.1, read on the forward strand.
GCAATAGAAAAAATATCCTCAAGTGAGGATTAAAAAAAACATACAAAACAACAAAAATCCTTATTTCTACTTCAAATGTCAATACATGTGTGCTATAATCTTTGACTAGAAAATGAACCCGCAGTAAAGCATTTTTAAGTGAAATCTATTTTCATTCAGGAACTTCTTCTTTTTTTTAATCCTCACTGGAGGATATTTTCCCCATTGTTTTTCAGAGAGAGTGTGTGGGAGGAGAGAGAGAGAAACACAGATATGAGAAAGACACATTGGTTGGTTGCCTCCTGCAAGCACCCCAACTGGCAATGAGGTATGTGCCTTTGACTGGGAATCGAACCCATGATCCTTCTATCCACTGGGTGAGGGTCTAACCACTGAACAACTGGCCAGGGTCATCCAGAAACTTCTTTATACAACTTAAATTATCTGCAGCTGATCCACCACAGTTTTCTAGTTCAGTTAGCTAGATTCAGTTAGCTCTGTAACGTCAGTGCTCACAGTTGCAGCTCTCTAGTTCTGCCCATTTATTTTTTTAAACATCCAGAATATTTTCTGCATTTTAAAATAAAGTAACCAGGGTTCAGGAATATGTCACTACATAGACATTAAACACATTTTCTTGAATCTATTTGCTGCCATTAATTTAATAATATTTATTTATTCATTAAAGAAATTTTCCCATAAAGTGAACAAGAGAGATCATGAGAAATTAATCTTTATGATGATAAATCAGAGCATAGTAAAATATGCTAATGAGTAATAAAATTTTATAATTATAACACATATAATTTATGCTATGACCAAGAATATCCCTGTACTGAAGAAAAATGTATGTGCATGTGTTGATGGACTCATCTAATTTTTCATACATTTCAGTGAGTCCATAGACAAGATATTTCTCAGTATTAAAAACCACACATGCATAGAGGACTTTATATACAGTAAGTGGAATTTACTTTGTGCCATGGTTCTGAGGAAAGGTTGTTTTACTCCCCCCCTCCCCCCACCACCAAGGTGAGATACATAAAAACATGACATTTTTGCAAATAATTTCAAGGGGCCCACAGATCCTCCAGAATTGTCTTCTAAAGTAACAATTATACTACAAAACACTTGTATGCACATTAAACTTAAATGCCCAGGGAGAATTTAGTTTTTGTGCTCTGCCAAATTATTTTAAAAATAAAAATGTCATTTTCTAATCTAATAATAGGACTCTATTTTGTATATAAGTCTGAAGGTTAAGTTTATTGTATATGTCAGACTAAAGACTATTTTTGGGTTAAAATTTAAAAATAAAGTATAGTAGTTATTTCATTGAGATCATGACTATATTTCTTTTGCAAACATCAATTATTGGTTTTAACTGAGGATATCAGTAATTTCCAAAGTATTTACAAATTGAATACACCTTTGATTAAACAGAAGGTCTCCATAATTTTCACACAGAATTTATTTATTCATTTATTTATTTCTAATCCTCACCCAAGGATATGTCTTTTTATTGATGAGAGAGAGAGAGAGAGAGAGAGAGAGAGAGAGAGAGAGAGAGAGAGAGAGAGGTGAGAGAGAAAAATCAATCAGTTGCCTTCTGTATGTATGCCGACTGGAGATCGAACTCACAACCTAGGCATGTGCCCCAACCAGGAACCAAATCTGCAACCTGTGTATGGGATGATGCTCCGATCAACTGAGCCATCTGACCAGGGCTCAAACAATTTAAAGAAATGATTCCTTTCCAAAGGAGGACCTATTTATTATCTCCATGAGAATAACGGTGTGTCTTGTTTACTCGAAGCAGCAAAGAGTAGTAATTTACATACTTGGAAAGGAAGTCAAGTGTGAACACCTAGATGCAGTGCTTCTCAGTCCCACTCACTCTAGGGAAAGGTAATCAAGGGATCTCTAAGGAAATGGGAACTCCCAGGAGGGAGATTGTGAGGGGTACTGCTCCAAACGCCTTCTCATGAATGCAGGATTTGAGTTTTAGCTTAGTAAGAAAGAAGATAATTCCTGTAGGCACATTCAACATGTCATGTATGCTTCATTTGACAATTTCAATGCTGGATTTCAGATTCTGCATGTTACATACAAATGATAATAAATGGAAATAAATATCCTTTTAGAAATCAAATGGATCATTCGCATGAAGTCACCCAACCAAAATATCAGAGTTTGGAGACAAAACAGAGGTTTTTTTCAATGCACAGAAGGAAGTGTTGGTGAGCTTGTTAAAAGAAGCCATCTGTGGTTGCTGCTGCTCTATTGTTTGGAGCTGGTTGGGTGGTGATCCTTTCCAAAGAGAGAGGCAGAACTAAAGATAGCATCAGAACAGATCTTATGGACTTGTTTGTTTCTTTTTGCATTCTGACTTTGCACAGCAAATAAAAAAACATTACTCGTCTACCTTTGAAATGATTTTCTGTTGATAAACTTCACTTGAAAAATCCAGAAGGGAAACAGAGAAAATGTTTTTGTTTTTGTTTGTATTGTTTTGTTGCTTGGGAACAAATGGATTGATAAAATATGAGATACTTATTTGTATTTTCTAATCCAGAAAGTTAAACCAAAAAGTAGTAATCTATATTTTCAAATGACAAGAAAAGATCCTTTTTAGAAAATTCACACTCAACATGCTTTGTATTTAGTTCTTAGAATGTCTATTTATATTATAAAAGTCAAAATGCAGATTTATTTCATATTGAATTTTCAGGGCTTAGATATGAATTTTGTGTTTGACTCAAGTCCTTTGATTTATGATTTTACTTTCCCCTACTACTTTCTCCTAGTAACTAATTTACTGCTGATCAGCTCCTCCTCCATGGGTGAGGTGCCATATTTAAAAAGACAGAATCCACACAAATTAATTTTCAGCTCTGAGCAAAATTAAGAAGCTCATTGGGAACTAAGATTCAATGTGCTTTTTAAAATAAAATTTTGGATTATCTATAGATTTCAATTTTCCATTCACCATTGTTACAGATAATTAAGAGTTATATTTATACTTAAATTGAATTTGTTATAAAATTCCTTTTCAAGTAATAAAAAGGGCCTAAAAAATTCTTATCTTTCCCCAAGCATGAGCTTTTTTAATGCTTAACTAATTGAACAGCTGGTGTTATGTCAGAAAGTACAAAGTTCCCACTTCATCCGTTATTTTACAAAGTGGGATTTTGAAAATTCTCATGCCCAAACTGAAGAATGTAGAGATATATGGTAACCTATCAGATTTCTTAAGAGATGGAAAAGAATTTATAAAAGGACCTTAAAATAATGTAAATAATATAACACACATCACAAGTATGGAGACAGTTCAATTGCCTCCCTATTCCCAGATGGAATTATTAAAATTTTCAAACCTTCTGGTCTAGATGTACAGGAAGGTGGGCTTATTGGCTAGATGTTTAAATTCTCTGCTCTCTCTTACCTTGACCTCAATGCTGAAGATCCTGTGCAGGGAACCACAGAAGTTCATTATGTACTGTAGGGGAGAAGTATATAGATCTAGGTATGTGTGGTGCCCTTTGTCCTGGCTGTACTGAGGCTAAAACTGGTACAATAGCTAGATGTCAGTTATTCTTATATCTTTTCATCTTTTTCCAAGTAAGGGGTTTTTCTCCCCTTAGGACTATCAAGGTAGGGATATATATTTTCTGAAATAAACTTTCAATATGAAAGAATTCTGGTAATGAGTGTTTATTTTGAAGTTTATTAAAACTATGCTTCATTGCTTTCCAATTTATTTATTTAATAAACTGCCTAAATATGATTAATTTTTCTAAGGTTTTATTTTAACAGGGCTTTGAAATTTCTCAACTTTGAAATCTCAATGGCTGAATCTTATTTTCATGCAAATAAAATAAGTACACATACCAGAGTATGCATCTAGGTTTTTAAATCTTGGTGTTCTGAATTATATGAAAATAGCAATTGCATATAAATCATATTTGTTTAAGATATAGAATACAAAATGATGGCACAGTTTGACAAAGAAAATCTAAGAAAAGAAAAGATTTTTCAATAGTAATGAAAATAAAACCTTCATTATCCATTAATATTTCATGGACCTTCAAGTACATTCTAGATACTGTGGTACTGTTATCCATTCAAGGAATTTGTATGATATTGGATAAGACAAATAGTATAGAGATAAAAGGAACATTACAAGATACATGCTTATAGAGACATATCAAAGTGTAGAGTGCTTCTGGTCAAGATGGCAGTGTAGGTAAACGTGGTACTCAGAACCTCCCACAACCACATCAACTACAGAACAACCATCATTCAGAACCACCTGGAACCTAGATGAACAGAAGCCTTATTACTAAAGATATAGAGAAGAAGCCACAGTGAAACTGCTAGAAGGGGGTGGAGAAGCTAAATAGGCTGGCCCACACCCATGTGTGGTAATTAAAAATTGAGAGAACTATCTCAATCCCCTGTGAGGAGCAGGGAGTTCTAGCCACATACCAGGGTCCCCAACCCATGGTTCCAGGAAGAGAAGTGCTTATAACTTTTGGCTGTGAAAACCATTGGCCAATCTTGGCTCATGCTGCTGACTTTCCTAAAATCTCTGAAACAAGCAGCACCTAGCCTTGGTTTGCCCTGTACAGCAGGGAATGTGGCTGAGTGAGACTAAGGCCTGCTGCAGTACCAGGTGCTCCTCTTAAAGGGCCAAATGCATGGACTTACTCAGACTGGCTCTGAGCTCCAATGCTAGGGAAGCAGCTTGAAAGGCTCCAGAGACATGTAGGGAGGAATTGAAGTGTCTGGCATCAGGGTAAGAGCTGGGGGACAGCTGTCTTCCAGACAAAAGCACTGGCAGAGGCCATTGTTCCTTTGCTGAGCCTTCCCCTAACAGAGCAAGCATGGGGGTCCCATATCTGAGTCTCAATCAACCTGGCTCACACTGTGTGCCCACCCAGGTGATTCTCTGACACTCTAAACCACCCAACTTCTGGGCCCACTTAAGCTGTTTCCAGTGGCTTTTCCATACACACAGCCAGTCTTGGCTTATGTTGCTGACTTTCCTAAATTCTCTCAAACAAGCAGCACCTAGCCTTGGTGTACCTGTACCTGTACCTCTTACTAAGTGACCTCAGGTCTGGCACTATTAGCAGATGGCCTTGGTTCACAGCTTAGCCTCTATTGGGAACCTCCAAGTCTAGCACAAGTAACAGCCATCTGCAGAACTCTTTGCAGTTCATGTCGGTGGCCTGGGCAGGGCACAAGTGGTGGCTAACCTTGGTCTGCACCTCCCAGGAGGCCCCAGAATCAGCGCACCAAGTGGACAGCTTCAGACCATGCCAAAGTATCACCTAACCATTTACATGAGTGACATACTCAACAAATGGACTTGGCCAATACCTGAGCCCTGTTGAAGTGAGTTCTGTTCTGTGGGATCATATTCACAGCAAATGCTCCACAGTCCTTACAGCTGATAAGTAAATCCCTCTCACGGAGGTGCCAACAGCAATCAAGGCTCAACTACAGCAGCCCAAATGGGGGGCACACTTGGAGGGCCTAGCTTGGGTGTCTGTGTCACTGGACCCTACAGGACTCCTACTACATTAGACCACTCTACCAAGACCGGGAGATGTCGCAGATCTATCTAATACATGGAAACAATCACAGGGAGACAGCAAAAATGAAGAGACAAAGAAACATGTCCCAAATAAAAGAACAGAGCAAAACACCAGAAAAAGAACTAAACAAAATGAAGACAAGCAATCTTCCAAATGCAAAGTTCAAAATATTGGTTATAAGGATGCTAATGAACTTAGGGGAAGGGTAGAGAAACTTAATGAGAATGTCAACAAAGAGATTAGGAAACAAAGAGATAGAGAACATACAAAAGAATCAGTCAGAAGTAAAGAATACACTAACTGAAATAAAGAATACATTACAGGGAATCAATAGTAGAGTAAATGAAGCAGAAGGTCAAATCAGAAATTTGTAAGATAAGGAAGCAGAAAACACCCAAATCAGAACAGCAAAAAGAAAAAAAATTAGGATAGTGTAAAGAGCCTTTGGGACCACTTCAAACAAACCAATTTTTGTATCATAGGGGTGCAGAATGGAGAAGAGAAAGAGCAAGAAATTGAAAACCTATTTGAAAATATGACAGAAAACTTCCCTAACCTGGTGAAGGAAATAGGTATATAATCCAGAAAGTGCACAGAGTCCTAAACGAGATGAATCCAAAGAGGACCACACCAAGACACATCACAATTAAAATGCAAAAGTTTAAGGACAAAGATAGAATCTTAAAAGCAGCAAGAGAAATGCAGTTAGCTACCTTCAAGGGAGGTCCCATAAGACTGTTAGCTGAGTTCTCAACAGAAACTTTTCAGGGCAGAAAGGATTGGTAAGAAATATTCAAAGTGATGAAAAGCAAGGACTTACAACCAAGATTACTCTACCCAGCAAAACTATTATTTAGAATCAAAGGAAGGATAAAGAGCTTTCCAGACAAGAAAAATCTAAAGGAGTTCATCACCACCAAACCAGTATTCCAAGAAAAGTTAAAGGGTCTTCTTTGAGGAGAAGAAAAATAAGATAAAAAATATGAACAGTAAAATGGCAATAAAAATACTTCTATCAATAATTATTTTAAGTGCAAATGTATTATGTGCTCCAATCAAAAGACATAAGGTGGCTGAATGGATAACAAAACAAACCCCTTACATATGCTGTATACTTCAAAAAACTCACTTCATATAAAAAGACACACAGATTGAAAGTGAGGGATGGAAAAGGATACTTCATGAAAATGGAAACAAACATAAAACACTGGGATGGCAATACTTAAACCAGACAAAATAGAAGACAAAGGTAATAACAAGAGACAAAAAAAGACCCAGCAATTCCACTTCTGGATATTTATCCGAAGAAACCCAAAGAACTAAATCAAAAAGACATATACATACATATGTTTATTGAAGCATTATTTACAACAGCCAAGATATGGAAGCAACCTAAGTGTCCATCAATAGATGAATGGATAAAGAAATAGTGCATATAGCCCTGGCTAGTTTGCTAAGTGGTTAGAGCGTCAGCCTGCATACGAAAGGGTGACAGGTTCAATTCCCAGTCAACTGCACATACCTGGGTTGCAGGTTCAATCCCCAGCCCCAGTTTGGGCATGTGCTGAAGGCAACCAATCGATGTGTGTCTGTCACATTGATGTTTCTTTCTCTCTTTCTCTCCCTCCTCCTTTTCACTCTCTCTAAAAATCAATGAAAAAAATATCCTCAAATGAGAACTAACAAAAAAGAAAAAAAAAGAAGTGGTGCACATATATAAAAGAATCAAATATTGCCATCTGCAACAACATGGATAGATGTAGAGGGTATTTTGCTGAGTGAAATAAGTCAGACAGAGCAAACTAATGCCAGATATTTCACTTATATTTAGAATCTAAAAAACAAAGTAAACAAATAGACTCGTGAAAGCAGAGAATATTTTGATAGTTGTCAGATGAGAGGGCCATTGGGGAATGGGTGAAGAAAAGTGAAGGGTTTTAGAAATACAAATTGGTAGTTACAGAATGGTCACAGGGATATAAAACACAGCATAGGGAATATATTATAATAACTATTACAGTATGGTTTGAGATCGGTACTAGATTTATCAGGGTGATCACTTCATAAGTTATATAAATGTCTAATCATAGGGTTGTACACTAGAAACTAATATTATATATTACCTGTAATTGAAAAATAAAAAAGTATTTTATAAAAACTGTAATGGGAATACTAAGCTGGGAAAAGCTGATTTCCTGAGATGCAGCAAAGGTTGATAAAGCTTTATAGAGGATTTTATCTGAGAATATTAGGATTTACCAAACATACAAGGAGGGCATGGAATTCTAATTGCACAGACTGGCCATGTAGGGCACAGAGCAGTAAAGACCATAAACTTGCCCTAACCGGTTTGGCTCAGTGGATAGAGTGTCAGCCTGTGGACTGAAAGGTCCCAGGTTCGATTCCGGTCAAGGGCATATACCTTGGTTGCAGGCACATCCCCAGTGGGGAGAGTGCAGGAGGCAGCTGATCGATGTTTCTCTCTCATCGATGTTTCTAACTGTCTATCCCTCTCCCTTCCTCTCTGTAAAAAAACTCAATAAAATATATTTTTAAAAAGACCATAAACTTTATGAGAAAGCCAAGTAGTTAAAAGAATGAGTATCAGAGCTGAGTTTTTAAAAATATGATTAGGTAGAGAAGGCTAAGAAATCTGTATTTTTATTTGTAATCTAGGGGAACTCATTGATATATATTAAAGGAAGAAAATAACATGAAGAGAAATCATTTTCAACTATTGTAGAATGAAGATTTGCAGAAGCAAATGGTTTCCTTAGACAGAACAGGATTTCACTCAGGTTCCTTCATCCTCATTGAGAAGTAAGGAAGTCTTTAGTACAAGATATCAATCAGTACAAGAGGGCTAAGAAAGTTTCTGCAGGTGTGTTTCATTAACATGATGGTGCCTAAAAGTGGTAGGAGAATGCAAGAGAACTAACATCTGGTGAGCATCCAACACATGTGAGGAAATACCTTTCAGTACATATTATCTTATTTAGTTTTCAGGACAACCCTATGAAGTGTGAAGCCTTATCTCAAAGTTAAATATGGTTACAGAGAGATAAATTAGCCCAAGATGACCCACTGGTAGAGGCAGAGACAGGATCTAAAACCCTGCCTCTCTGGTATCACAATTCATATTCTTTTGGTAGAATCTCCTACCTCGAGTGACCTCTCTGCAATTTAGTGCATATTCGCAAGATGATTGCGCATTCTCAAAATCCTACTGCCTTTCAGGACTTTGGGATATGATTCTGAGCTGACTCTCCTTTGGTTTTACGGAGAAGAGATGGTGAAGAGAGAAGACAGGTGAATGTGTCTCTATAAGACTAGAATGAGTCAAACTTTAAGAGTCATGGTGCTGGAGAAGGAAATAGATGCCAGAGATATTCTGTAAGCAGAACTGAGAGGATATAGTGACTCATTTGATATAGGACATGAAGGACAGCCAGGCATTAAGGAATTACTCTTTTAGCTTGAGACTAGATAAAAGAAGGTACTATCAATTGACACATAGAATATGGGAGGAAGAACAAGATCCATGATTAGGAGATTAAATTTGACTCCAAAAACATTGTGACATTCTTTAGTAATTACCTAAATAAACTCAGGAGAGAAAAACCAGGGATTATACAAAGCATATTTTTCACACATTTCCTGGTAATTAATTTATTGCAGGCCAAGGCAAATAAATACTACAGTAGACTATAAAATTCACTTTCAGTCAGGTCAGAACCACCCAGATGAGTATTGTTTAGAATTCTCTAAATATATAAAAAATAACTTTAAGATCTTAAATACACACTACTTTTCTGGTGAAAGATATGCAACGCACACTGAAAAGTTAATTTATTATGGTGAATAAGACATTGTGAAGAGTAAAAAAAAACCAGATTTATTATCATAACATATTTTTATTGCACAATTTGAAATGATTTGGCATAGTAATATTTCTTATGATCACTATCATCTACTCTGAACATCATTTTTGACTATGGGAGGAAAGACAAAATATGTTCCTAACTATAAAAAATTCAAGAGGTAGGGCAGGATGATTGGAGAAATGGATTATTCAAACATAAACAAAATGACTTTCCTTTACTTCATTTTTGAGAACTTTCATTCTTATAGCATTACCTTGAGTTTAAAATAGGTAGAATTATTTCTTTGAAATGATATGACATTTTTGCTCTATGTATTCAAAAGGAACATCAAAAATGTATTTTATAAACAAAGAATGTGTCTATAAAAGCACATCTAGCACACTGATGATCATGTATTGTTGTCAACCTGATTCCCATCAATTCTAAGGCCGTTCATATTATGGCTATGAATTCATTCATTCATAAGTATTATTGAATGTATACAATGTGATAGCCAGCATTCTAAGTATGGATCTGAAAATAAAAGTGAAAAAGTCCTTCTGTAATAGGCGAGAGAGACAATAAATAGATAAACAAATAACTATAATTTCAAGAAGGACTTTGTGCTAAGAAAAGTGATAAATGAAAATACATATTTTACATAGATGAGCTTGATATAGTGGCCAGAGATCCAATCATGTAGCATTTTAGAGTGCATAATAAGGGATATATACCAGGTAGGACCAACAGGACTTGCTGATGAATTAAATAGGGGTGAGAGGAGAAAAGAGGGGTCAAGTGGGAGAAGAGATGACTTTGGGTGCAATATACAGATCTTATAACATAGAAACCCATGCCTAAAACCTATATGATCATGGTGACCAATATCACCCCAATAAATTTAATTTTAAAAAGAATAACACCCATACTTTTGGCCTAAGCAACCAGTGTTTTATTGGTACTATAAGAAAAACAGAAAAGATTTTTGAGTGGAACAAGTTTAGATGGAACACTGAGAAGTTGATTTGGGACATGTTTATTGTGAGATGTAGACTAGACATATACAGAAAGATGCGGCAGAGCCATTTGTATCTAAGGCTAAAGGTCATGGGCAATTCAGGGCTGGGGCTACAAATCTGGAAAACTAAGTTTTTTAAGCCATGGGAACTGTTGGGTCAACCTGAGTGTGGATAAACAAGGTAGGAGGGTTGAAGGGAGACTCCTAGAGCACTCAACATCTAGAGGTCCTAAAAAGGAGGATGAGCTGCAAAGTAGACTGTGCGTGGGCAAGAGGTTCTTGAATCAGAATACTTCTGCTTTCTACATCACTTCTCTCTACTGAGACTGGCAGTCTACTTCAGCTTAGAAACTGTGGATATTTTCTATCATAACACAGAATCAATTCACTGGGAAAATAAAAACATTTTTAAAAGAATATTAGGAAGAATGGGGTCCACTGTGATTTCAAAATCTAATATATAGAATTATGAATTAGTATAAACTTAGTATTTTTCAACAATGGTAACATTATGGCTATTTACTGAACCAAAAGAATAGTTCATTTATTAAACAGATACTTGTAGCTTTGGAACTAAAGCTACATGATATAGGATGCCCTGCTATCTCTTAAAAAAATTGATAACCATATATGTAACAACATGGTTATCTGATAGTTTCATTAATATCATAATAATAAAAGGCCAAGAGGCATCAAGACTGAAACGAGCAAACAAACGGTCACCATTAGGGGACCCCCCGCCATGATCAGGGGCGTGGCCAGCCTTCAAACCACCTACGGCCCCTAGCCCAGGCCAACCCAACACCCCAAAGGGGACCCCCGCCACTATCGGGTGCATGGCCGACCTTCAAACCACCAGTGGACCCTAGCACAGGCCGGCCCAGTGCCCCAGAGGGGACCCCTGACACAATTGGGGGTGTGGCCAGCCTTCAAACCGCCAGCACCCCAAGCCCAGCATCTACAGGAATTGCTGCAAATTTACTTCTGTGGAAGAACCTTTCATTCGCAATATAAATTATCAATTCCATTAAATGAAACTTCAATTTCTAGACTCAATATAAAGAGTGAAGTTGCTAAAACCATTGAAAAGGCCAGACTTGTCATTATTGATGAATGCACCATGGCATCCAGTCATGCTATAAATACCATAGACAGATTACTAAGAAAAATTATGAATTTGAATGTTGCATTTGGTGGGAAAGTTCTTGGAGGAGATTTTCGACAATGTCTTAGTGTTGTGCCACATGCTATGCGATCAGCCATAGTACAAACAAGTTTAAAGTACTCTAGTGTTTGGGGATGTTTCAGAAAGTTGTCTCTTACAACACATATGAGATCAGAGGATTCTGCTTATAGAGAATGGTTAGTAAAACTTGGAGATGGTAAACTTGATAGCAGTTTTCATTTAGAAATGGGTTTTATTGAAATTCCCTGTGAAATGATTTGTAATGCATCCATTATTGAACCTACCTTTGGAAATAGTATATCTATAGATAATATTAAAAATATATCTAAACATGCAATTCTTTGTCTGAAAAATGAGCAAGTTCATAACTTAAATGAAGAAATTTTGGATATACTCAATGGAGTGATGATTCCATTGATTCAACAGATGATGCATAAAAGGAAAATTTTCCCATCAAATTTCTTAATGGTATTATCCTTCAGGAATGCCATGTCATAAATTAAAATTGAAAGTAGGTGCAATCATCATGCTTCTGAGAAATCTTAATAGTAAATGGGGTCTTTGTAATGGTACTAGATTTATTATCAAAAGATTGTGACCTAACATAATCGAAGCTGAAGTATTAACAGGATCTGTGGAAGGAGAAGTTGATCTGATTCCAAGAATTGATTTGTCCCCGTCTGACACTGGGCTCCCATTTAAATGGATTCGACAACAGTTTCCCATGATGCCAGCATTTGCAATGACAATTAATAAATCACAAGGAAAAACTCTAGACACAGTAGGAATATTCCTACCTGAACCTGTTTTTGGACATGGTCAGTTATATGTTGCGTTCTCTTGAGTTCGAAGTTTGTGAGATGTCATGGTGGTGGCTGCTGTGAGGGCCGGGCCGAGGCTCAGCAGCAGCCAGCAGTGGCAGCAGCAGCAGCGTGATGGGGGCATCACATTCCTGATTGGCCCAATTGCCCCCTGCAGAGGCGACTGGGCCAGTGGCAGCAGCAGCAAGGGGGTAGTAGGGGTGGTGCCTTCCCATGATCAACCAGTTGCCTCCTGCAGAAGGAGGCCAGACTGCATCTTAGGCCTGCTCCCCCCGCCTAGGACATCCCCTGAGGGCTCCCGGACTGTGAGAGGGGGAAGGCTGGGCTGAGGGACCCCCCTCCCCCAGTGCACGAATTTTCGTGCACCGGGCCTCTAGTCTATATAATAAAAGCCCAGCAACCATTATGCGGGAATGACTGGAACAAGAAGTCACTATGACACGGGCTGCTACCAGCACTGCTACTGAGCCCAAGGGCCCCCGGTGCCAGTTGCATGACCATCGCCAAGGTGCCGGTAAAGAAGAACACAAAGGTGGCCAGCATGAGTGTGCAGCTTGAGATGAAGGCTCTGTGGGATGAATTAAATCAGATGTGCCCTGAGATGATCGTCACGAAGGCTGGCAGGTCAGGGCGCCCCTCTCCCTGCTGTGACCCTCCCCACGTGGCGCCAGTCTTGGGGTGTGGGCTTTGGCCCGATCCACACGAGCAAGACTGAGAAGCGGTGTGGGTGGCTTGGCCAGGTCACCTGCGTATCCCTCTTGGCAGGGGCCAGTTCCTTCGCTCTCCAAGTCCTGGCTCTAGCGACAGCTGCCTGGTGCGCCAAGCTGGAGAGTACTGCCAGGGTGGCCAGGAAGGCAGTGGAGAGAAACCCTGTGGACCTTCCCCCTGACCAGCAGCCCAGGACCCAGCACTGCCAGAAATGGACCAGCTCAGAGCACACAGCTTTGGGGGAAGGCAGCCGCCTTTGAGGGGCCTTGCCACCAGCCAGCTCCCAGTGGAGCCCTCCTCAAAGCAAACCCAGTCTTTGGTTCCTTAGTTCAGTCTATCCCAGCTAAAGAGGAGGAGCTGGGCACATTTTAGGGAGAATTAAGACTCTAAAACAGTGTGTTCTGTTCTGTGGAGATTGCTACCCAGTTGTCTTAGGCCTAAATCTGGGTGATTGTAGGACCTGCCTCTGCCACCAAGGCCGGCGTCTTCCAATTGGCCTGTATTTGTTGTAAGGGCGCAAAGAGAAAAAGGGGAACAAGTTTTTCGATGCAATGGATTTAACCGACAAAGGCAAGTGCCAGGTTGTGCCTAATGTACCCACAGAGACACCAGCTCTGAGTCCGCCTGGCCAAAGGGAGCTCAGGGCCTGTTTGCAGAGCCTTCTGGTGGTTTCTGTTTCCTTGCTGAGGCCATCCTTCCTGGGGCCCATGATCAGCTCCAGCTCAGTGGGTCTTCTCTAGGCCTCTCCCCCCAGCCGGCCCCACCCCTGATAGGCACCCCCACCCCAATTGGGGGTGGGGCTGGCTGGCCAACCTCTCGTTGCCCCTTTCCCTGGCTGGCCCAGCCAGATCGACCCTGGTCAGGGTGGGCTGGCCGGACCCCACCCTTGCATGAATTCATGCACCAGGCCTCTAGTTTTAAATAATAATGTGCATTTCTATAAAACCTGACATTTTAGAAAACATTCTTTGATTAATTCAGACAACTGTTTAAGTTTGGAAGGTGAATATTATTATCACCATTTTGTTAATAAGGACTCTAAGATTCAGAGAAATTGATTCATTTGAATAATGTAATCCAGATAGGAGCTAGCAGTCCTGTGATCTGAACAAGGATTTTATAACTTCTAATCCACTGCTTTTCCAATATCATTATTATGTAGTCTGTTTCTTATTTACTTAGAGTTAAAGACATATATATGGGTGGTACAGGTTGTGTATTGCATGAATAAGCTATGAACCATTCCCTCACACTAGGTGGGCAGTTGGGGGGGACCAGGCCGCCAGGGGAGGGAAGTTAGGGGTGACCAGGCAAGCAGGGAAGGACAGTTAGGGGTGACCAGGCTGGCAGCAGAGAGCAGTTAGGGTGATCAGGTTGGCAGGAGAGGGCAGTTAGGGGCAATCGGGCTGGCAGGGGAGCATTAGGTGTTGATCAGGCTGGCAGGGGAGTGGTTAGCGGGTGATGAGGCTGGCAGGCAGAAGAGGTTAGGGGCAATCAAGCAGTCAGGCAGGCGAGCGGTTGGGAGCCAGTAGTACTGGATTGTGAGATGGATGTCCGACTGCCCATTTAGGAGGGCAGTAGGGGGTGACCAGGCCTGCAAGGGAGGGCAGTTGGGGGGAACCAGGCTGTTAGGCACCTAAATGGGCAGTTGGACAATCGAGGGGTCCCAGATTGGAGAGAGTGCAGGCTGGGCTGAGGGACACAACCCCCCCCTCCGGGGCACAAATTTCGTGCTCTGGGCCTCTAGTCCTATATAATAAAAAACTAATATGCAAATCGACTGAAAGGGGGAATGATTGGTCGCTATGATGTGCACTGACCACCAGGGGGCAGACGCTCAAGACAGGAGCTGTCCCCTGGTGGTCAGTGTGCTAGAAGCCGGGCTCATGGCTGGCGAGTGCAGCCCTCAGCAGCAGCACTAGGGGTGTCCGATTGACAGCTTAGGCCCCCTCCCATGAGCTCCCGGACTGGGAGAGGGTACAGACTGGGCTGAGGGACCCCCCTGAGTGCCCAAATTTCATGCACCGGGCCTCTAGTTTATAATTATATACTCAAAAAAATACTTTGATTATTACTTCAAATAGCCCTAGATACATGGAGAGATAAGAGCTAAAACCCATTGTCATTCCACCAGGGATTATTATCACCCCTCTAAATAATAATAAAAAAATTGGATTTTCCAAAGGATGATAAAGATTATTTGTTAAATTTAAAATTTTGTAGGTTTTCTTTCTGATATAGTAGCTTATGTCTATTTTTCATTTCCTAGAAACATCTTTTTAAATTCACTTTATCCTTAATTCATATTTACTCATTCACATGTTTCCTTGGCAACATTTCTAAGTTTCTAGCCTATCTTCTTCTAGCAGGCTCTTGGATCCTAACTTCCTTTCACCTTTAACTGCTACTGGTCATTAGTGAACCAATCAATCAGTGGTAGTGGTCTTTCCTGGAAACAGTACTTATACTGACTTTAATACCCAAGTGTCAATTCTGCTTTTAGTTTCTTGATTTACCATATGGTTTTTTTCATTTTCTCCTGAATTCTCAACTCTATGAGCAGCCTTCATGGTGGCATACTGGCAGGCTGGCTGAAGCATAGGGAATATGCAATCTTGCTTTGCTAACCACTGGATATAACTTCTCATTGTCACCTTTCCATCAGCCCCAACACCTTGTACATGGATTATTTTAAAGTTCCCAGCACAAACTCTCTGGTCTCTAGACCAGTTGGTATCAATACTAACAATACTGTCTTACATGTGTATGTATTTAGTACAGCTTTCACAGGTTCTCTGATTCATTCAGAGGGCTACTGCTTTACATCTTAGCTGGGGTCTCTCTGTTGAGAGCTCCTCAATTGTGAGGCAAATAAATATGTGCAGAATCCCAAGATTTATACTGCATTTGTATAATTCTTTAGAGCAATAATTTGGCATTCCTTCCTGATAATAATGTCATTTTGGGCCCTACAAAGGTGTGGTGTCATTTCTGAAGGTTTTCAGTTTCCACAGAATCTGTACTTGTTAATTCCATCTCTGACAAATAATATCACTCTGTTAACTCTCCTGAATTTGATCGAGTTGTGCTTTATATAGCATGACTTCATCAGTGACATGAGCAATAGTACTGAGGTAGCATCTGTAAAACCAATGAATGATGAAAAATTTGACATATATTTAAAACACTTCAGTGATCTTACTGTTTGTTTTCTTTAACTTTTAAAATTTAAATTTTCTTTCTGTCACTTGGATTAAAGGCATCTGAAAGATTGCTGGAGGCAGAGATAAAGTTATATTCCAGCTGTGCATTTCATTTGTAAAATTTAACAGTTTGCAGAATGCCAAAAGCACTGCTTAGTTCATATACAGTACAATAATAAAAAAATCTGAGCTCTCAACAATTCAACAATTGGTACAATTTAAGCTAGCCAAAATACCATTCTGTGTAGAAATTTTGCAATGGGAATCATAAGGACCATTGCCTGATTTTTTTTATTGCATATCAGTTTTTTTTATTACTTTTAATCCTGTTTATAAACATTCACAAAATTATCATCAATATCAAAGATGCTTTTTGCTCTGGCTGGGAAGTTAGGTTGGTTGGGGTATCATCACGTACACCAAAAGGTTGGAGGTAAAATTCCCAGTTGGAGCACATATGGGAGGCAACTGATCAATGTTTCTCTCTCACAGCAATGTTTTTCTCTCTCTGTCCCTCCCTCCCTCCCTTCCTCCTTCCCTTCTCCCCTTCCTCTCTCTCTAGAATTGATAAAACCATTCTCAGATGAGGATAAAAACAAAGATGCTTGCCTGGCCAGTGTGGATCAGGAATTGAGCACTGACCTGTGAACCAGGAGGTCACAGTTTGAATCCTGATCAGGGCACAGGCCTGGTTTACAGGCTCAAAACTCAGTAGGGGGTGTGCAGGAGGCAGTTGATCAATGATTCTCTCTCATCACTGATGTTTCTATCTCTCTCTCCTACCCTTCCTCTCTGAAATCAATAATATATATATGTGTGTGTGTGTGTTTTTAAAAGATGCTTTTATATTGACTGTGTATAATAGTATAGTATGTACTATATAGAGATATACTTCTTATCTTTCAGAAACTTAAAATCAAAGAGAACAATAAAAATGTAGACTAAGACAATTAATTCAAAAGCTCTGTGCTCAAGTGGCCATCAGTACATGAATGGATAAAAAAGCTGCTGCATAGTATTCCATTTAAACCATGGAATACTATGCAGCAGTATAATCTGAGCTCTGAACAATTCAACCCTGACAGCATGGAGGGACCTGGAGAGTATTATGCTAAGCAAAATAAGCCAGTCAGAGAAATACAAGTATCACATGATCTAAAGAACAAAATAAACTGATGAACAAAATAGATACAAAGACAGAGAAGCAAGGAACAGACTGTTGAATTTCAGAGGGAAGGCAATGTGAGTGGGTGACTGGTGGGTGGGAAGAAATCAACCTAAGAACTTGTATGCATATATGCATACATGGACACAGACAACAGGATGGTGAAGGCCTGGATGGGCTAAAAGGGGTAAATGGGGATAAAGGAGGACATATGTAATACTTTCAGCAATAAATATTTTTTTAAGAAGGGAAAAAAAAGACACACAAAAGCTCTGTGAAATGAAGTTAACAATTCTCCTTTGATAGCAAAGCTAATACTTCTGCACATTAGGAAATGTAAGAATTAGTAAGAATAATAAATCTGCTAGCATTTAATATCATTTGTGTGTGTGTGCATATGCCTGTATGCATGTGTGTGCTATTTGGAACTTCAGAAAAACTATGGACTCATAAAATTCAAGGTGTTCTACTTTCTAAAAATAGTACCTTATATTTATAAAATATTTTTATAATGCATTTACTTATTTTGATATCAAACAACAATTGGGAGATTTTAAGGAAGTCAAGAATTATTATACCTTTTTTGCAGGTAAATAAACAAAGACACAAATATGTTTAGAGACATGATCGAGATGATACTACTAATAAGAGGCCCAGGGAGTATTAACTCATTGGACTTTCATTTGCTTATTAAATATGCATTGGTTAAGTTTTTAAAGCTTATATTAGTCACTACTCACTGGATTGACAGTGATTAAAGACATGTCCTTGCCATTCAGAAGGTTGTGACATAGTGAAGATGGGGGAGATATTTTTATACATAAACAATACACAAATGTAACACATTCAACTATAAATATATACAAATAAGAGCTGTGAGTACTCAGTAAATTGAATAACAACTTCTATAGGCACTCTAGAAAGATTTTGTTGAGGCTGTAACTGCTAAGTGGTTCTTGGTTAAGAAATTCAGAATGGTGATTTAATCGGGTTTAGAAATGAAGTTGAAAATGTAGAGGCCAGATTGTCAAAAATGTTTATGCCATGTTAAAGGTACTTGATTTTGTTATTCTTATACCCCCTTAGTTTTTTCACAGCCTGTTGACTCCCAAGTACCTTGAAAACCAAAACAAATAAATTAACAAGATAAGAATAGAAAGGATAGTCATCAAAATCAGGAGAGTTTTGCTTTAGAAATGAATTAGAGAGTTTTGAAGAAATAGTGTCTGAAGACAAAAGTGTCAAGAATAACTGTAGCCACAAAAATTTTCTGACAGATACACAATATAAAAGGAAGTAAATTCTTACATCAATAACATAGATGAGGGTAGTGAAAATGTAGAGATTTTCTATGAAATTGAGGTTGGGTTGTTATCAGCTTATAGTGGAATGTTATAACTATAAGAAATTGTGTGCAAGATTCATGATTACCTTAAAGAGAAATCCTGCAGTAGATACAAAATTGATAAAGAAAAAATAATCAAAGCATATTACTACAAAGGACAAACACACACTCCATCAAATCATGAAGGAAGAGAGCAAGAGAGAAAGAGAAAAACAAAAAATTGCAAAATTGACAGAACAAAATGACAATAGTAAGTTGTGGGCAGAGCTCAGGAGATCTATCTCAGTGCTGCATCTGAAGCAACGCTGTGAGTACACTCCAGCGAACAGACTTCCTTGGCACACCAGGAAGTGGCAACGCCCGCCTGAAAAATCTCCAGGAGCCACCTACTCTTAGCCCCGACCCTCACGCCCATTGGATAACATAGCAAGGATGTCCCTATTGCATTGGCTGCTTACCCTTTTACATATGGCTGTACTTCCTCAATAAACTTACATCTGTGTCTCTGAACCTGGTCTCCGGAGTCATGCATGCAGACGCCCCAGTGCATTGGGCTCCGTTGTCCTCACCCCTGAGGGACCCCCTGTTCCAGTAAGTCCTTCCCTATCAATAATTAATTTAAATGGAAATCACTTAAACTCACCAAGCAAAAGACATAGTGTGGCTGAATGAATAACAAACATTTTCAAACTGTATGATGTCTGTAAGAGGCTCACTTTAGATTTAAGGATACACATTGGGTGAAAGTGAAAGGATAGAAAAGATAGTCCATTCAAATGGTAACCAAAAGAGAGCATGGGTGCATACACTTAAATCAGAAAAACAGACTTTAAGTCACAAACTGTCTCTAGAGACAAAATGTCTAGAGACATTGTCATAAAAAGATAAACTCAACAATGATAAATATATATGCACCCAACATTGGAGCACCTAATCCATAAAGCAAACATTGGCAGATTTGAAGAAAGAAAAAGACAACAGTACAATAATAGGAGGAGACTTCAATACCCCATTACCAATAATGGATAGATCATTCAGACAGAAAATCAAGAAACAGCAGACTTGAATAACACTATAGAACAGGTGGACTTAACAGACAACATGCAACAGGAGCAGATACACATTCTTCTCCAGTGCACATAGAACATTCTCCAGGATAGGTAACATAGCAGATCACAAAACAAATCTCAACAAATATAAGAAGACTGAAATAATTCCAAGTACATTTCCCAACCACAGTGGAATGAATTAGAATAAAAGGAAAATGAGAAAACTCACAAATACATGGAAATTAACCAACACACTCTTAACCATTGGATCAAATAAGAAATAAAACAGGAAATCAGAAATTATCTTAAAAATTAACATAAAATCCAAAACTTGTGGAACAAAGAAAAGCAGTACTCAAAGGGAATTTTATAATGATTAATGCCTACATTAGAAAATAAGAAAGATCTGAATAAGCAATATACTTTCACATCTTAAGAAACTAAAAAAGAAGAATAAAACCCAAGTTATCAGAAGGAAAGTAATTACAAAGATTAGAGAAGAAAAATAAAATAAAACAGAGAATAGAAAAACAACAACAATAAAAATAAGTGTTTTTGAAAAGTTCACCAAAATTGACAAATCCTTAATCAGACTAACCAATAAAAAAAAGGAATGATTCAAATAATTGAAATCAGAAATGAAAGGGGAGACATTACAACTGATAAGACAAAAATAAAAAAGATTATGAGACTACTATGAGTAATTATATGTCAAGAAAATGGAAATCTAGAAGAAATGGACAGATTCCTACAAATATACAATGGACCAAGACTGAATCAAGAAATAATACCCTGGGCTGGTGTGGCTCAGTTGGTTAGGCATCATCCAGTGTAATGAAGTTTGCTGGTTCAATTCCCAGTCAGAGCACGTGCCTGGGTTGCAGGCTCAATTTCCAGTAGGGGGCATGCAGGAGGCAGTTGATCAATGTTTCTCTCTTATATCAATGTTTCTCTCTCTCCTCCTTTTCTCTCTTTCTAAAAAAGATCAATAAAATATTTAGAAAAGAAGGAATAGAAAAGCAAACCGGTTAACAACAGATAAGGAAACTGGATTGGAAATATAAAATACGTCAAAGAAAAACCCAGATGGTTTCATAGATGAATTCTACCAAATATTAAAAAAATAATACTGAGCCTTATTAAAATTTTCCAAAAATAGAAGAGAAAAAATTTCTAAACTCATTTTATAAAGCCAGCATCACACTGATATTGAAGGTTAACAAAGATGCCACAAAAAAACCATAGGTCAATATCTTTGATAAATATGGATGCAAAATTTATCTAAAAAATATTAACAAACCAAATTCAGCAGTATATTACAAGGGTCATACATCAGTACCAAGTGGGATTTATCTCTGGGATGCAAGGATAGTTCAACATCTGAAAATCAAATAATGTGTTACACCACGTTAACAGAATGAAGGATAAAAATCACATAATCATCTTAGATGCAGATAATTCATTTGAAAATAGGCACCCTTTGATGTTAAAAACTCCAAAAAATTGGGTATAGAAGGACATACCTTACCACAATAAAGGTCATATAGCAAAAACCCACAACTAACTTATCCTTCGAGATCTGAAACAATACAAGAATGCTCGCTCTCACCACTTTTATCAAGTTGTATACTATGAATATGTGCAGCTTTTGTATGTCAATTGTACCTCAAAAAACAGAATTTGTTTGTGTAAATTATAGAAAATACTACCAAGTAATAAGATAGGATGAGAACTGAAGATTCTCTTTTGGATTTACCAGTTTGGAGGTCCTGGTGATTTCAGTAAGAACACTTACAGGAGCATTATATCTCCCTACCCACTCAATTAAATCCTTCTTCTAGACTCAAATAATATGTTTGCAAACCTTGTCCTTTCCTTAATCATATTTCCTGTCATGTTTCAAATTTCCTCAAGGTTTAGTTTTCTGCAAATGAAACTGAAAAAATAATCCAAACTAATGCTTTATACAAGAGTAGATGGGTTGACTTAATTCCTCAATGAAAATGTGAAGAAAAATCCTGAAATAATTTTCTAGATAACCTTTATTTATACACTAGAAAGGGCAAAAACACCTCCAATGATATGTTGCAAAGAAGGAAGAAAGTGAAATGCTGGAGAGGACCCTCTTGCTTTCATAAGGAAAGCTACTAAGACAACATCATCTGCTGCATAATTAATGACCCTCCTATGTATGTAGTAATCAATAGCTTCTTATTTTACATTTGGCATCGAGTATGTTGAGAATTTTAATTAGCAATTATTAAATAACTGTAGGAATTTACACTTTCCATCATCTTACCTCCTTGGTCAAAAACTTTCAATGTCTCCCTGGTAATAAGTTTTATAACCTCAAATCATCCATGTATATCTGGCAACAGCTTCCTCTTCTATACAGTGAGATGATGCTTTCTTTTTAGTATTGATCTGGAAATGAAATGGAAACATACATATAAAACAGCTAGTATAGTATGTGCATCTTCAATGTGTTAATTACATGGGAAATAATCGTATCCTCATTTGTTAATATGGTATCAAGCTACTTTGTAGTAAATCTCCTGATCCTACCCTAGGTTTATTTTGCATTTGTAATATATTAGGCTACATATTCACCCCAAATGTCTAAATCTGACCATTCCCATCCATCAAAATCCTGCAAATATAATTTTAAATGTTAGGATTCTAAAATTAACCTGTTTAATATAGCCAAACTTTATTTACTTCCAAGAATTCCCATGGCATATTACTTCTACTTTTCCAGAATTGAATTTTTGTTGCGAATTTTGTGCTTCTTCTTCTTCTTTTCTTAATACTTTAAAGATGGAAAGGAAAACAAATGTAGTTAATTCTGCCTGAGTTCTTCCCCTGGCATTTAGATTTCTCAAGAACACATCCCCTATATAACAGTAATTTTGAGGTAGCTATATAGGTATATAAAGGCATGATCAATGCTTTACTAATTATATTATATCAATCCTGAAATGAATAGTACAGAAGATGAAAGAAAAATAATATTTATCTATTTACATGCCAACTGTATTCTTATTGTGTGTCTTTAATCACCAAATGATATATGTGAAATAGCTTTTATTATTCAGAATTGTAAAGATGAATAAATTAAGGCTGAGATATATTAGCTAATTTTGCTAAAATCACAAACCATTGATGAAGCTTGGATTCCAGCCCATGAATTTCTGATCCTATGGTTCAATCATTTGAATTGTAGCACATCACCTCATTCGTTATTTTATGGGTGAAAGTAAATACCATAGGCACCTATATCAATTAGATCTTATGTTGCCTGGTAAACATTTTTTTAAAAAATATATTTAATTGATTTTTTACAGAGAGGAAGGGAGAGAGATAGAGAGTTAGAAACATCGATGAGAGAGAAACATCGATCAGCTGCCTCCTGCACATCTCCCACTGGGGATATGCCCGCAACCCAGGTACATGCCCTTGACCGGAATCGAACCTGGGACCTTTCAGTCCGCAGGTCGAGGCTCTATCCACTGAGCCAAACCGGTTTCGGCAAACATTTTTTTAAATAATGTTTTTTGTCTAAAGTTTTACATATGTCTCCTTTTCCCCCAATTGACATCCCCCCTTCCCTCAGCCATTCCCACCCTGGGCAAGCCCTCACTGCCCCAGTGTCTGTGTCCATTGGTTATGCTAATATGCCTGCATACAAGTCTTTTGGTTGCTCTCTAACCCCCCGTCCCCTGCCATTTGTCTGTGGATCTATACCTGTTCATCAAATTATGTTGATCATTATATCCCACATATGAGTGAGATCATGTGATATTTATCTTTCTCCGACTGGCTTATTTTGCTTAGCATAATGCTCTCCAGTTCCATCCATGCTGTTGCAAATGGTAAAAGTTCCCTCTTTTTTATAGCAGTATAGTATTCTATTGTGTAGATGTACCACAGTTTTTTTAATCCACTCATCTGCTGATGGGCAGTTAGGCTGTTTCTAAATCTTAGCTATTGTATATTGTGCTATGCACATAAGGGTGCATATATCCTTTCTGATTGGTGTTTCTGGTTTCCTGGGATATAGTCTGAGAAGTGGGATCACTGGGTCAAATAGGAGTTCCATTTTTAACTTTTTGAGGAAACTCCATACTGTCTTCCACAGTGGCTACACCAGTCTGCATTCCACCAGCAGTGCACAAGGGTTCCTTTTTCTTTGCATCGTCGCCAGCACTTGTTTGTTGATTTGTTGATGATAGCCTTTCTGACAGGTATGAGATAGTATCTCATTGTTGTTTTGATTTGCATCTCTTGGGTGATTAGTGATTTTGAGCATGTTTTCATATGTCTCAGCCTTCTGTATGTCCTCTTTCAAAAAGTGTCTATTTAGATCCTTTGCCCATTTTTTTGATTGGATCATTTATCTTCCTTTTGTTAAGTTGTATGAGTTCTCTGTAAATTTTGGAGATTAAACCCTTATCTGAAATATCATTGGCAAATATGTTCTCCCATGCAGTGGGCTTTCTTATTGTTTTGTTGATGGTTTCTTTTGCTGTGCAGAAGCTTTTTAATTTTAATGCAGTCCTATTTGTTTTTCTCTTTAGTCGCCATTGCCCTCGGAGCTGTGTCTATAAAGATATTGCTATAACATATGTCTGCTATTTTGCTGCCTATGGAGTTTTGTAGGATTTTTATGGTTTCCCGTCTTACATTTAAGTCCTTTAGCCATTTTGAGTTTGTTTTTGTGTATGGTGTAAGTTGGTGATCTAATTTCATTTTTTTGCATGTATCTGACCAAATTTCCCAGCACCATTTACTGAAGAGACTATCTTGACTCCATTGTATGCTCTTGCCTCCTTTGTCAAATATTGAGTGTAATGGCTTGAGTTGATTTCTAGAGTCTCTATTCTTTTCCATTGGTCTATATGTCTGTTCTAGTGCCAGTACCAGGCAGTTTTGAGAACAGTGGCTTTGTAATACAGCTTGATATCTGGTATTAAGATCCCACCTACTTTGTTCTTCTTTCTCAGGATTACTGTGGTTATTGGGGTCTTTTTTTTATTCCAGATGAATTTTTGGAGAGTTTGTCCAACTCTGTGAAATATGCCATTGGTATTTTAATGGGGATTGCATTGAATCTGTAGATTGCTTTGGGTAGTATGGACATTTTAATGATGTTGATTCTACCAATCCATGAACATGATATGTTCTTCCATTTCTTTATGTCTTCCTTTATCTCTTTTTTCAATGTCCTGTAGTTTTCCAAGTACAGGTATTTTACCTCCTTAGTTAAGTTTATTTCTAGGTATCTTAATTTTTAGGTGCAATTGTAAATGGGATTATTTTTATTTGTTTGTTTGTTTCTTTTTCTGTAAGTTCATTATTGGTGTATAAAAAGGCCATAGAGCCCTAACCAGTTTGGCTCAGTGGATAGAGCATCAGCCTGCGGACTGAAAGGTCCCAGGTTCAATTCTGGTCAAGGGCATGTACCTTGGTTGCAGGCACATCCCCAGTAGGAGGTGTGCAGGAGGCAGCTGATCGATGTTTCTCTCCCATCGATGTTTCTAACTCTCTATCCCTCTCCCTTCCTCTCTGTAAAAAATCAATAAAATACTCTTTGTAATACTTTACGCAATTAAAAAAAATAAATAAAAAGAAAAAAAATCAATAAAATATATTTATTAAAAAAAAGACCATAGATTTCTGGGTGTGAATTTTGTATCCAGCTACATTGCTGAATTCATTTATTAGGACTACTAGTTTTTTGATAGAATCTCTGGGGTTTTCTATGTAGAGTGTCATGTCATCTGCAAATACGGACAGTTTTAGTTCTTCTTTTCCAATTTGGATGCCTTTTATTTCTTCTTCTTGTCTGATCACTGTGGCTAGTATTTCCAGTAGTATGTCAAACAGGAGTGGTGAGAGTGGGCATCCCTGTCTTGTTCCTGTTCTTAGGGGAAATGAGTTTAGTTTTTACTCATTGAGTATGATGTTGGCCGTAGGTTTGTCATATAAGGCTTTTATTATGTTGAGGTATGATCCCTCTATTCATACTTTGCTGAGAGTTTTTATCAAGAAAGGGTATTGGATTTTGTGAAATGCTTTTCAGCATCTATTGATATGATTATGTGATTTTCGTCTCTCAATTTGTTTATTTGGTGTATCACATTTATTGAGTGAGGATATTGTACCATCATTGCATCCCCAAAATAAATCCCACTTGGTCATGGTGTGTGATCTTTCTAACGTAATGCTGAATCTGATTTGCTAGAATTTTGTTGAGGATTTTAGCATCTATGTTCATCAAGGATATCGGCCTGTAGTTCACTTTTTTTGTGGTGTCTTTATCTGGTTTTGGAATTGGGGTAATTCTGGCTTCATAGAAAGAGCTTGGATATGTGCCTTCCTCTTGAATTTTTTGGAATAATCTGAGGAGGATAGGTTTTATTTTATTTTATTTTTTTTAATATTTTTTTTTATTTTTATTTTTTAATTAAATCTTTATTGTTCAGATTATTACATTTGTTCCTTTTTTTCCCCCCCCATAACTCCCCTCCTCCCAGTTCACGCCCCACCCTCCTCCCTCAATCCCCACCCACTGTCCTCATCCATAGGTGCACGATTTTTGTCCAGTCTCTTCCCACATCTCCCACACCCCTTTCCCCCTCAAGAATAGTCAGTCCATTCCCTTTTTATGTCCCTGATTCTATTATAATCAACAGTTCATTCTGTTCATCAGATTATTTATTCACTTGATTCTTAGATTCACTTGTTGATAGATGCATATTTGTTGTTCATAATTTGTATCTTTACCCTTTTCTTCCTCTTCCTCTTCTTAAAGGATACCTTTCAGCATTTCATATAATCCTGGTTTGGTGGTGATGAACTCCTTTAGCTTTTCCTTATCTGTGAAGCTCTTTATCTGACCTTCAATTCTGAATGATAGCTTTGCTGGATAAAGTAATCTTGGTTGTAGGTTCTTGGTATTCATCACTTTGAATATTTCTTGCCACTCCCTTCTGGCCTGCAAAGTTTCTGTTGAGAAATCAGCTGACAGTCGTATGGGTATTCCCTTGTAGGTAACTGAGTTTCTTTCTCTTGCTGTTTTTAAGATTCTCTCTTTATCTTTTGCTCTTGGCATTTTAATGATGATGTGTCTTGGTGTGGTCCTCTTTGGATTCCTTTTGTTTGGGGTTCTCCGCGCTTCTTGGACCTGTAAGTCCATTTCTTTCACCAGGTGGGGGAAGTTTTCTGTCATTATTTCTTCAAATAGGTTTTCAATATCTTGCTCTCTCTCATCTTCTGGCACCCCTATAATTCTGATGTTGGTACGCTTGAAGCTGTCCCAGAGGCTCCTTACACTATCCTCGCATTTTTGGATTCTTTTTTCATTTTGCTTTTCCGGTTGGATGTTTTTTGCTTCCTCGCATTTCAAATCATTGACTTGATTCTTGCGCGCCTCTGGTCTGCTGTCGGGCGTCTGTATAATATTCGTTATTTCAGTCCGTGTGTGCTTAATTTCTAGTTGGTTCCCCAATATAAGATCGAGGGTCTTAATAGTTTTCGTGTAAATCTCATTAAGTTTATCGGCAGCTTCTAAACAGTTCTTGAGAGACCTTAAAAGTGTGGTTCTGAACTCTATTTCTTCCATTGACAATTTTGTCCTGTTTCTTTGTCTCCGCATTTTGTTATGCTTCCTTGGTGCACCCCCTAGTGGTCTTTGTTCGCAGTCTTATAGATAAATCTTGATTGTTGTAGCTAATTCCAGGGAGGGTTTGACCTCCAGGCCAAGTGGCTATGAGAATCAGCTGTGTCAGCAGTGAGAGAACTTCTGTCCTCTAGGGAGGTGCTAATCTAGCCTTTGCCTGAGGCTATCCGGCAAATGCCTCTGTGCAGGGCTTGGGTAGGGCGGGTCACACAGGATCAACAGGGTTGGCCGGAGAGAGCAGTTATGGCGGCTCTCAGTCCTGTCCCCAGGGGCTCTGCCTCTCTGAGTCCCAGCACCCGCTGCAAAGCTGGGAGAGAAAGCTGCACTCGCTCTGACCGAAGCCAGACAGTCCCGCTTCTCCCGTTTGAGTCTGGGTCCCTAAAGACTCGCCCGGATCTGGAGCTCAGAGTCTGGGACTCCCTCCCGATTGAAAACGCCAACCGCGCCCTCCGCCGCCAGCCCGCTCCGCGCACTCCGCACCTCAGAATTTGACTTCAGCACTGCGCCTCCTCTGAGTGTCCGTATGCGTTTCTCTTTCCTCCTAGTTGTAGGACTTCCACTCAGCCAGCGTTCCTGTGGTTCTGGGTGATGTCCCTTCCGTGTTTTAGTTTCACTTTTGAAGTAGTTGTTCAAAGCAGCAAACTCTGGCGTTAACCTATGCCGCCATCTTGGTTCTCCCGAAGAAATTTCTTCACTGATACTGCTCCTAGGGAAATGGAAGCATTTGCAACAGCATGGATGGAACTCGAGGATAGGTTTTAGTTCTTTGAATGCTTGGTAAAATTCCCCTGTAAAGCTTTCCAGACCAGGGCTTTTGTTTGCTGGGAGATTTTTGATCGCTGTTTTAATTTATTTGGTAGCTATCATCCTACTCAGGTTTGAATTTGTAGATTGCTTTTTGACACTTCCTGATTGTGTTTTGGGAGCTTGTATTTTTCTAAGAATATGTCCATTTCATCTAGGTTGTCCATTTTGTTGGAGTAGAGTTGTTCATAGTATTTTTTCATAATCGTTTGTATTTCTGTGGGATCGGTTGTTACTTCACCGCTTTCATTTCTGATTTTGTTTATTTGGGTCCTCTCTCTTTGCTTCTTGGTGAGCCTGGCTAGAGGTTAATAAATCTTGTTTATCCTTTCAAAGAACCAGCTCTTGGTTTTGTTGATCTTTTGTATTGTTTCTTTGGTCTCTATGTCATTTATTTCCACTCTGATCTTTATTATTTCCTTCCTTCTGCTCACTCTGGGCTTTTCTTGTTGCTCTCTTTCTAACTCCCTGAGTTGTAGGGTTAGATAATTTATTACCATTTTTTCTTGTTTTTTTGAGGTAGGCCTGTAGAGTTATGAACTTCCCTCTTAAGACTGCTTTCGCTGTGTCCCATAGATTTTTGAATTGTTGTGTTTTCATTGTTGTTTGTTGCCATGATGCTTTTTATTTCTTCTTTGATCTCTTTGGTAACCCAATTATTGTTTAATAACATGCTATTTGGCCTCCAGGTGTTTGGTTTTTTAAACTGTTTTTTATTGTAGTTGATTTCTAATTTTATGCCATTGTGATGTGAGTTGATGCTGGATATGTTTTCTATCTTCTTGAATTTGAAGAGACTTTGCCTGTGTCCCAATATGTGGTCTATTTTTGAAAATGTCCCATGTGTAGTTGAGAAGAATGTATATTCTGTGGCTTTGGGGTGAAATGTTCTGAAGATGTCAATTAATTCCATCTGATCTAGAGAGTCATTTAGGATTGATGTTTCTTTGCTGATTTTTTGTGTAGAGGATTTTTCCAGTGGTTTCAATGGGTTATTAAAGTCCCTTACTATGACTGTATTGCTGTCAGTCTCTCTCTTGATAGCTTCCAGAAGTTTTTTCTATGTATTTGGGTGCTCCTGTATTGGGTATATATATGTTTACCAGAGTTATATCTTCTTGTTTAATTGCTCCCTTTGGTATTATGAAGTGGCCTTCATTATTTCTTGTTATGGCCTTTACTTTGAGGTCTAATTTGTCAGATATAAGTATTGCTACTCCCAGCTTTTTTCTCTCTCATTTCTATTCACCTAAAAAACCTTTTTCCAACTCTTCACCATCAGTCTGTGTGAATCCCTTGTTCTGAGGTGGGTTTCCTGTAGACAGCAGATATTTGGGTCATGTTTTCTTATCCACTCAGCTACGTTATGTCTTTTGATTGGGTCATTTAATCCATTTACATTTAAAGTTATTATTGATAGATACTTGTTTGTCGCCATTTTTATTCGTTATGCCTGTCTTCCTTCTTTGCTTCCTATTTCTTCTTTTTACAGCAGACCCTTTAGCATTTCTCACATTGCTGTTTTGGTGGTAATAAACTCGCTTAGTCCTTTTTTGTCTGTGAAGCTCCTGATTTCACCCACAACTTTGATTGATAGCCTTGCTGGGCACAGTATTCTTGGATTCAGACCTTTGCTTTGCATGACTTTTATATATTTCATTCCATTCCCTTCTGGCCTGATGTGTTTCTGTTGAGAAATCACTTGATAGTCTGATGGGAGATCCCTTGTAGGCAATTTTCTGCCTCTCTCTGGAAGCTTTTAAGATTTTTACTGGCGTTGGTGTTTGCCAATTTAATTATAATGTGTCTTGGTGTCTGGCTTTTTGGGTTCATCTTGTTTGGGACTCTGTGAGCTTCTTGGATTTGTGTGAGTTTTTTCTTCTTCCCAATATCAGGAAAGTTTTCTGTCATTATTTCTTCAAACTGGTTTTCTATTCCTTGCTCAGTTTCCTCTCTGGCACCCGTATTATGTGGATGTTGTTCCATTTTGTGTTGTCCCAAAGTTCCCTTAGGCTCTTCTCCTGTTTTTTAAGGTTTTTTTTCTAGTTGCTGCTCTGCTTGGGTATTTTTTCCTACCTTGTCTTCTAGCTTGCTGATGCAGTCCTCTGCTTCTTCTAGTCTACTATTGATGCTTTCTATTGTGTTCTTTATTGAAGCAATGTCATTTTTCATTTCCTTTTGGTTCTTACACATATAGTTGAATTTGTCTTCCATCCTTTTCACCATCCTTAGAACATTGCTCTGAATTCTTTCCCTGACATATTGCTTGCCTCCATTCTCTTTACTTCCTTTTCTCGTGATTCCTCCTTTTCTTTTGTATGTAGGTCATTTCTTTGTGTCTCCATGATTGCTCCTCTCAGGGTTTCTGTTTATGTATTTCTCTCTCTGCTAAGTTGACTGTCTCTAGGTGATCTCTGACCTTTCTGTTCATGGATTGCCTCACCAGCTGTGTTTAATTCGCCAATTCATGGTGGATGTTATTTAATTCAGCTGTTCCTTCTATCTGCTCTGTAAGAAGGCACAGGACCCACCTGTGTATTTGGTGCAACTTGCCCCCTGGAAAAACTTTTTAGGTGCCCAAAGTCAGGGAGACTGGAGTCTTGGTATTCATGGGTTCACAGCAGAGGCAGCTGGTCCCTGGGCATTGTGGTTGTAAGGTCCCAGGAGGTATCCAAGGTCTCCCTGGTTGAAGGTAAGGCTGGGCTTCCAATCATAGCTGCTGTCCCCTTAATATGGCATGGTCTCAGCAGATCTGGCTGCTCCAGGAGAGATTTCAGCAGCAGTAGAGGTTTCCCAGCCATGGGAGCCTTGTCTGCCAGTCCCCAGCAGTACTGTGGAATATAGCTGTTCCTCACTCACAAATACAGACACTTCGTGCATGGCCATGCAAATTAGATAAAGGTAAATGAATAAAAATAAGTGACCTTTATATGAACTAGCCATTACCAAAAGGAGATATAAGAAAAAATTATCATTCATATTAACATTCCATAATATAAAACACTTAGAAAAAACACAAGTAAGAAATATGTAGAATCCATGAATCAATTATAAAACTTCTTTGACAAACATAAAATAAGTCCTAAATAAACTGAGAGATATCAGATTCCTACATGGAAAATTTAGTCCCTTCAGATCACATTTTACTCAATGCTATTGTAATGAAAACCTTAACTATTTTGCTATCTCACAAAATTAACCATGCTCATGGAGGAAGAAAAAAATAGGAAAGAATAAACAAAATTTTGAAGAAGAGATAAAAACTTGCCCTATAATTGTTAAAATATAATTTACAATAACTAAAAGTCATTTTAGGTCTGCTGCAATGATTAGGAAAGAGAGAGCAATTAAACAGAACTGATCATTACAATAAGAAGCACCGCATGGATAACAAATTTTAAATTTCATACCTGTGGGAGATGAAATAATTTTTCAAAATTGGATATAAGGAAGATAGGCTAACCTGATGGCAACTCATCATACATGATACAAGAAAATAAATTAAGGCATGATCAAAGAACTACATATAAAATAAATAATAAGCGCATTAAAATTAGAAAATATGAACACATATCCAACTGATCTTGGAATAGAAATTTTTAAACTTATTTCTGGTTTCATGAAACCAAAACCAAACAAAAGTTAAAGAAAATAAATGTTGAACCACATAAAATTTAAACTTATG
Source organism: Myotis daubentonii (assembly GCF_963259705.1). Classification (NCBI taxonomy): domain Eukaryota; kingdom Metazoa; phylum Chordata; class Mammalia; order Chiroptera; family Vespertilionidae; genus Myotis; species Myotis daubentonii. The sequence continues at coordinate 88,703,071 of NC_081842.1, forward strand.
TGTCATCAATAATTACCACGGAACAAGTTTAAAGACATCAATGAAGGGGGAAATTTGCAACATATCACAGACAAAGCTTTAGAAAAACATACATATTTCTGTCTTAATAGGAGCAAAAGGCATGAGCAGATAATCCTAGAAGGAGAAATTCAAATGATGATAAATATTTTTTAAAAATTCAACCTTATAGGGGTCAAATAAGAATATATTGAGATTCATAATGTTGGCTATTAATTCAAAAAATAATATTAATAAGATATAATAATCAATTTTTATGAGAATATTGTGATAGAATTATGCAGATTTTTATTTTATCCTTTAAATCATTCTACATATTCATGCTTTCAACAATGAGGAAAATATTACTAGAATAAAATTGCATTTTTGCATATTAGAAACACCTGTAAAAATACCTTTTAGTCTTAAGTGTAAATTTTGCAATTTATTTTTGGTTTAAACCTAACAATAAAAATAGTAAAATGCATCTTAAAAAAATGAATCCAGAGGAGGATGCAGTTTTTTTCTCAAATACTTTAGGGTCAAAGGGCAACATATTCTACAGATGCAAGATAATTGAATTGAGCTGAAATGTGAATTTGTGCCCTTAGTTCCAGGATTTATGAGCTCTCAGCGCTAGGACAAACCATTTAGTTTTGGGAATAACTTCCCTCTTAAACTAAATGGGGATAATCATTCCTGTCTGGATGTGAAGATAAAATGTAATAATATATTGGAATGCAACTGAGAAAACTATTAAACAGTTTTTGTTCTCAAGCCATTATGATTGTACTCATGGAATTATGTATATGTACATCTAATTTTGTCAATATTCCAGTTACTCAAGTAGTTTGTATATAGGGCAAGTGCATTTCTTCTACGTTTCCTTTAGTGAGGTCCAGTACCACTTTTGTATGCTATAATCATAAATTCATTCATACAGAAAGCACTTTCTTCCCTCCTGCTTCAGTATGCTTTCTACATATTTGTATCAGATCAAATTATACATTTTTTTTCTGAGAAAACAAATGTGCCAACATGTGAAGCTGACTTTAATGTACCCTTCTTTAGCCATTACAGAATTATTGTCTACCTACAACTTTACAATGGTGTGATGCACTTACATACTATTTAAAAAAGAAAATACTCTTGACAGTGAAGATTTTCTCCACTTAGGTCCTGAAGTAGCAATGATGTTTAATGAAAGGTTCCAAATGCTTTTAGTGGGAGAGCATACTGGGAGGCTAAGCATAGAAAAGAAACCTATAGATTTGAGTTATATCTTGGTAAAATTTAAGACAAAAATGAAGTTTGTCAGGATTCATTTGAAAGCCCTTTCCAGGATTATGACTATGAAGGGAAGAATATTAGTTTCTCTCTTCTGATATCTTCTTGAACTAATGGTGGGTGACTGAACCTAATCAGGAAAGGGGAAAGAAAGATCCACAGATGAATTGGAGAGAAAAGTTTCTGTATTTGAAATCCTTTTCTGAAAACAGAAAGGTTCCAAATCACTAAGTCTAGATGTTAGCTATGAAAGATAAGAATAGAGAGCCCCAGTGCTTTTATTTCAACTAGAATTAACAAGATTGAAGGGGAAAGAAAAGATTGAGCATTCTTGCCTTGTCAAACACAGCTGCCAAAAGTCCAAAGAACAGCTAAACAATGCCTTGACTTATCAGTGCTCTGTTGTAGTGGCCACATTGAATAACACCCAGATAAAATGCTGAAATGACCACATCCCAAATCTGGAACTCACCATTTCAAGTGTTATTTAATAAGAAGGTATGAAAATATGCAACTAACTACTCATTGTTACTAAATCACCCCTTCCTGTAAGCATGAGCTAAATTAGTATTTTCCTGAATTTATCTTAGCTATAAATGCAGTAGTCAGGAATATATCTTGCTATGGCCATTAGAAAATAAAACCAAACTTATATTCTTTTCAAAACATTACAAATGCCTTAAAAAGCAATTACAAGACCAAAATATAATTATAAAATTAGGGCTTTTGATGGTTAGGTATTTGCACATAAATTTGATTATTTTAATATACATACTGGTTCTACTTCTACGAAATATCAATCTCAAATATTTTATTTGACTAATTCTTACTCTGAGTTTATACATTGTTAATATGCTGCTATACATTAATAGCAAGATGGAGAAATAACACAAAAAGAGGAAAGATTGAAGTTGAAAGTTAAACATTTGAATGAATGAATATTCATAACTCTTGATTTAATCAGGACATTTTTGTTCAATATTAGTTGACACTGTTTTGAAATAGATGAAAGATTGATATAAGAAAAATGGGCCACATATTACCCATTTAAAAAAAGTAGACACAACTACAGCAAAGTCAATTTATATCATATAAAAAAAAATAGAGGTTTTCAACACTAAAGTGTGTTACCAAGTGAGGTTATATAATTTTCTTCACTTGAGGTTTTATTATATATGAAAAATAGTCATCTGTTTTGGAGATTGTGAGTATAGAAGATTAAGTTAGGAATCTTCTCTGAGTTTTTTGGCCCTTTAACTTTATGAAATAGCTTGAAAGAGTAAAATACCATAGAAAGAGTCACTAATAAATAGAGAAAAAGACGTTTTTGAAATGATTTTAGAAATTCACTCCCACCCAAGGGTATTTGCGCACTGGTCCAAGCTGTGGCTTGTTTGCAGGTGGTTTTATCCAGGCAACACAAGAGTCAGAGAAGTTTCCCTTCGATAGCATTGTGCCCATGGTTCACTCAGGCTATTGAAACGAATGAAAAAGACTTAATTCCTGCCTCCAGGACTTGCAATCTAATTGGAAAGATGTATGTAAATAAATAAAATACAACAGCATGGGGAGTGCAGCAGGGAAGCTTGCAGAAGGTTCATAACTAGTGTATAGGAGTGGGTTGTTTTTGGGTTAAGGAAAGGGTCTAGAGTAGACTCTAGAAAGAAAAACACATAAATCTGAATTTTGTCACCTGACTAAAAATTTGCCAGGTGGAAGGAGGGATGGACATTCAGAACTAAGTGAAGAACAGGGAGTAAACCTCATGTGTCAGATAAGCACGTGTGAATAGTTCCCTATAGCTGAAGCATAGCTGGCTGGTGGGCGAGGTTGAGTGGCAGGAAGTAAGTTGGAGCAGAAATCCAGATAAAGGAGGAGATAAGGAGGGCTGGAAGAGTGAGCTACATGGCTTGGCTTGTTCCCAGAAGGGAATGGGGGCCACCTAAGGAATGCAAGCACCTTTGAGTCTAAGGAAAGAGAAGGCATGAGTGGCTAATGATTAACTTTGTTAAGTGCTCCTAGCACAGGTCAGGTAGCTGACCTTTCAAAGATCAGTAGTCGCTGATTTATATGTTGACTGTTGCCAAAAGAGTTTCATGGGGTGATGGTTGTGAGAGCCAAACTATGGTGGGAGAGGAAAGGAGTCAAGAGGATGGGAGGAGAGTATGACAAGAAATAAATATTTTCTAGAAGTTGGCTGAGAAAAGGAAAAATGCATAGGAAACTAAGCTGTAGGGGGAAAGTTCAGGCTGCCCCTATAAAGCTATGACAGGCTTTTCTGTTTGTTTGTTTTAAGGGGGGATGCATTATGATCTTAACAATAAACTTAAAGCCTGGCCAGTGTGGCACAGGGATTGAGCATCAATCCATGAACCAAGAGGTCAAACTAAGAGGTTACCAGTTCGATTCCTTGTCAGGACACATGCCTGGGTTGTGGGCTTGATCCCCAGTAGTGGGCATGCGGGAGGCAGCTGATTGATGTTTTGCTCTCATTGATGTTTCTATCTCTCTATCCCTCTCCCTTCCTCTCTCTCTAAAATCAATAAAAATATTTTAAAAACAAACTTAAATAATAAAGTCATTAAATGAAGAAACTAAAGTTGCAGGTGATAATAAATGTTTTCTGAGCCAGGTTCAGATTGGAGACGGGCAGTTGTGGGATCCAGAACATAGAGGGAGGTCAGTTTGACTACAGATAGCAGTGGAGGGAAGGAGAGCAGCGGAGCAGACAAATATGAAGGACCGAGAACTGGCGAGGGAGCTTCATTCCCAGGAGTCTCTGAATTTGCGGTAAAGAAGAATCCTCCTGACCGTGAAGGGGCCAGGGGCAGAAACAGAGTTACTTTTGAAAAGGCTGGCAAGCTGCGCTCCAGCTGCTAAGGGGAGCCAATGGTCGGATAAGATTTGATGGGAAGTCCATATAACATTAGAGCTAAGACTTCAAATTTACACCAATTGAAATAGTTTATACGAATGTCCCAAGCAGCACGTGGCTTTAGGATGGATGCAGACCTGGGCATTTGTAGGAAAAGGCACTGTCTCTAGTCATACTAGTTTCCTGCCTCACTAATACCTGCAAGAGCATCCCTTAGCATTTATTAAAGGCTTGTGCTCCCATAGTTGTCCTCTATTTTTTATCACCAGCTTTTCCTTCTGTCTGGCTCATTCTTATTGGTTTAATTGCCAAACGTAGTAGCTCCCGTTTTAAAACAAATGTCCGTGGCCTGCTCCAGCTACCTTTAATCCTCTTCTTGAAAACTTCTGGAAAGTGTTATTTTATACAGGGTAGTCACTGCCTCACCTCCCATTCTTTCTTTCCTCTTAGTGCTTTAAATTACAATTTTTATCAGATTTATGTAGAAAGTTGTAGTTGGCATTTTAAAAAATATTTGTTGAATTTATTGATTTTAGAGAAGAAAGGAGTAAGGGGAGGGAGAGAGTGAGTGTGTGTGTGTGTGTGTGTGTGTGTGAGAGAGAGAGAGAGAGAGAGAGAGAGAGAGAGAGAGAGAGAGAGAGAGAGAGAGAGAAGAGAGAGAGAGAGAGAAATTGATTTGTTGTTCCACTGATTCATTCATTCATTCATTGGGTGCTTCCTGTATGTGTCCTGACTGGGGGATCAAACCCACAACCTGGAGAATTTGGGCAATGTTCTAACCAACTGAACTATCTGGCCAGGGCTTATTTGGTATCTTGAATAGCTAATCTATGTACACCTGATTCAAAGTTGTTAAAGTACAGACAGGAGTTAATCTCCCTCCCATTATTGTGCCCTATCACTCAGTTTCTGTCCTGTAGGCAATTATTATTAATTTTTTGTGTGTACTTTCATATATAGGCTGATTTTTCTTTGTTGTTTAATAAATGATAATATACCGTGCACATTGCATTGCAACTTTTTATCCTTAGTATACTTTGAAGATCTTTTCATATTAGTACATAGGAAACTTCTTTAATAATTTTAATAGCTGAATAGTATTCCCTTGAGTGGATGCACACAGTTTATTTTGCTTGTTTTCTAGGTATTTATTGTTTTCAATCATTTATATATAAAAATGGCAGGGAGTAACTGTAAGCATATATTATTTTTCCTAATTACAAACATATCTAGAAGATAAATTCTTAGGATGAGAATCACTATGTCATCAGTCTTAGTTCAACCCTTATCAGTCAATCTTTTGTCACCACCATTTCAACTGAAATAGCTCTCATCAAGCTCATTTAAAATTCCTAGATAATTTTTTGTACTCATATAACTTAACTCTTCTGCAGCTATTGGCCATAGCTGATCATCACTTCCTTCTCAAAATGCCTTCTTCTGTGGGCTCCCATGATATCACACCCTCTGGATTCCTCCTATTTCACTGATTGCTCCTTCTCAGTTTCCTTTTCTGGCTCCTGCTTTTTTCAATGTCTGTATTTTGGACTGTTCCAGAGCTCTTTTCTCAGTCTGATCCTTTAAACACAGTCTTTCTTAAATCATTTCATGAAGTCCCATTGTCCCAAATACTATTTATACACTGATGTCTCGCAAATGTTTATCTCCAATGCTGGCTTTTCCTTTGAGCTCTGTTCTAGCTACCATTGTGATGCCTGTACCTGAATATCTGTTAGGCACTCAGAATTTAAACTTCCTCTCCTTAGTCTTCTCATATCAATTGGTGACAATTGCATTCTTTCAGTTGCTCTGGCCATAAATCTAGGCATGAGCCTGATCCATCAGCAACCATATCTAATCTAGTATCAAGTCTTGTCTCCTCTACCTCCAAATATATCCAGAATTGGCCACTTCCCATCATCTCTACTGCTATCACTCTAGTTAAAGGCAAGGCTAGGAAACTCTAGTAGCTTCTTAACAACTTCCTTGCTTACCCTCTTGTCTTTCAGCAGGTCATCTCGACCCAGTAGCAAGAGGATCTGGTAAACAGTTTCCCACTAGTAATGTTTTAATGGTTTCCCACTGTACATAGAAGAAAACAGAAACTCCGTACCATGGTTAAAGGGCCACTCAACTAATTCTGAGAGAAATACCACCAAGGAGTTGGAAAATTATGAGATCAAAACAGTCCCCCCTCTTTAATGCTCATGTACACTCATTAATATAAGTTTTGCCTATTTATGTTCATTCTTAGGCTCCAAAACATTTCTCTATGTACCTTTTCAAGAGGAAGTATTTTTTGTTACAATGCCAGATGCCAATTCTGAGTTTCCCTACTGCACTGTAAGAGTTTTCATCTTAGAGTAGAAATGAGCATTTCTTGCCTAATGTAAGGCTGAGAAAACAGAAGAGCAAGTTTTCCACTGTGGGGCATGGAGCTGTGATTTTCTATCAGGCCACTACAGATGCCGCTCAGGGGTCTGGGACTCCATCACCTAAGAATTAGAGTGCTTTCTGTTAGAGTAACCAGGAAGCCACACACTGCATCTTGTTTACTCTGCCTCAAATAACATCCCTCCCACCTTTTAAATTAACAGTAAAAAAGAATCCTGTCAAGGCCTGTCAAATATTATCATGTCCTTGTTGTTTTACATTAGTCATTTATTATTACTAAACTAGTGGCCTGGTGTACGATATTCGTGCACACTTAAAAGGGAATTAATTAGAGGAAATATTTTAATATTGGTATTTGCCTTTTCTCTATAATAAAAATGTCAGAGATGAAAGAAAATTAGTAAAATGTATATGAAAATAACATATAAATTTATTAACAAATAAACAATAACAGCATCACGTCCCCTGGCTGGTGCTGGGCGGGGGATGGAGCCTTATGTCCGCAGGCCTTGCCCACCTGCACCTGCCACTCATGCAGCCTCCTGCTAATCAGTCGTTATGGCATGAGGGCATCACGACCATTTGCATATTAGCTCTTTATTATGTAAGATTATAAAGGGCCCGTTAAAAATCTTTGAGATGATTTCAATAACAGTTATTCAAATTCAAAAAGGACCATATTTACTAAATAAGAAAATTCAAACTAGCACTCCTCTCATTTCCAATTAAGAATTAAGTTAGAATTTTGCACGTCTTTGAAAAGAGACATGCATCCAATTTTAAATTAAACATACAAAAATTCTTGAGAAAGTTTGTATTATGAATTAGCAGGTTTATGGAAGTCTTCATAAGAACAATATGCCTAAGAACTTTATAAAACTGTTAAGTAATACATTTATTTATTTAAAACAATGAAAAAGCTGCCTCTACAAATGTGCTCTTGCTCAATCCAGGAATCTATAAAATATGCCTAACGAAGCAAAGTGGCAAAAAATGCGATTCTTTAAATCTTCATTGCTATGAAGATCTTTATATATTGCTGAAAGAGAACACCCCTTGATATAACTTAGGCTCATTAGCTCTGTAATAAGTCTCAGTGTATGAAGCTTCACAAATGACGTATACTGACCAAAGGGGGTGTGGAAAAATATACTAAAACTTCTTGACCAAAATAAGTAAAATAAGTTATTTTTCATAGTTGGGCACTCCTAAGCTAACACCAAGCAGATATAACATTTGTTCTAGATTGGATGCCGAAATGCCTGGCATCCAATGTTCCTATTCAATGCCTTATCAAGGGCCATCTGCACCTATAAGTGCAGATGGAAATAACCCAAACCCCAAATCCAGCATGTGGGGCACTCCAAATGCTAATGTCCCTATGTATTTTTTCCTCATCTCCTCCATTTCAGCCCCTAATTTACTGGAGACACAAATGCGGCTCTCCAGCCCCTTTGAGGACAGGAACCCAGAGCATGACCCCTCCCTGAGATCCCCTTTTCTCCTTTGCTCAAATGCTCCTCCAAACAGGAAGGCACCTTCCTCCGTTGGGCAGGACCTGCGGCAGCCCAGGCACGATGCTGCTGCTGCGGGTGGAAGGTCTCTTCTGCCCTTTTATTCCGTGGTTCGTACCCTCAAGAAATCAAGTTAGAAACTGCAATCTTTTCCCAATTTACGCCTTTGCCCAGCTCCTCGTTTATCTCAGCACTTCCTCCAGAATCCTTTCCAGATCCCACCGCGGGCTGGATTCCGTGATTCCCCTGTCTTTCCAGTGCTGAATCTTGGCCTGTGCCCCATCTCTGTCCACCCCAGAGACTCCTCAAACCAGGAGCGCCAGCAGCCTGCGCCCTCAGTGTGGTGCCCGCCGGCTGGGACCGCCACCGCAGCGCCGGGCCTCGCCCTCCCCGCCTGGCCCACCTGCTCCACCCAGGACCACGCCTGCTCCCCGCAACTTCTCTCCGGGGCGCAGAGGTTGCCAGTAGAATGGGGAAGGGCAACTTCGGTACCGCTCCTTCCCCCGAAGTGCCGGAGGGGACTTGGGCTCCGCCCGTAGGTCTTCCCCTCGCGCCCAGGGCGCGCGCTGCCCCGGCTCCCGCGCTCCCCTCCCACCTGCGCGCCAGCCGGGCGCCGGCCGCTCTTCCTCCCGGGCACGGAGCGCACACTCACCGCGAGCGCCACTCCGCAGCGGTCCGGAGCGGGAAAGGTGGCCCCAGATCCGGGGTGGGGAACGGACGGGGTGGCGGGGCGCCAGCCAAGGCCAGGCGGAGGGTGGAGAGTGGCGCGTCCTGGCCGCGCGTTGCGGGACTCGGACGCCGCGCCCGGGCGGGTCCCAGGCGCGGACGGATGGGCGGGCAGGCAGGCGCCCTGGGATCGCCGACACCCCTAACGCTCCTCTCTTCTTGCGTTCATCTCCTCCTTCCTTCCGCACCCCTTTCTTATCCTGCTTCTCTCACTTTCCCCCTCCTCCCTCTTCTCTCAGCCGTCGCCACCCTCCCTTCCTGCCAGTGATGCGTGGACAAGGACAGAGGAGAGAAAACGTCCCGTCTCCTGAACTTGAGTGATACCTTGGAGATTATCTGTTCATGGAATCTGGAAATGACGTGAACAACCTTTCTGAAAGCAGAAAACACACACACACACACACACACACACACACACACACACACACACACAAGGACTTTTAGTCTCCTTTTTCCTTTTCGTCTTTGCATCTCCTTCCCAGGGGCTCTTTGCATCTGGTTGGGTGGCTAGGAATGAGGTGAGGTCAGAAGAGGAAAGCTAAGAGGAAATTAGAGGCAGCAGTCTTCTGATATGGGGTTGAGAACAGTAATTGAATAGGCCCCGAGATATGTTTAGTCACAACCTGACAAATCAGGCTTTTGCCGGAGAAAGAACTGATGTTGAATGAGAGAAGAGAGGCAGGCAGGGTCATGGGGATTTTTTAAGACTCTATTCTAAGGCGTCCATTGTGGTTTGCTTTCTCTTGAGATGCCTCAGAATACATCTCTAGTGTTTTGACCTGGATTTGACCTTGAGAAAATACTTGACCTTTTCTTGCTTCTGGCCTTAAATCTTTTCTTCTTCTTTTTTTCTTCAGACTAATGTTTTATAGCCCAGTAGACAGAGTCCCTTCAGCTAACCTACCAGACTGTCTGCAAACCTGTTCTGATGGACCTGGAAACTCGAGTGCTCTTCTGAGGGTCGCAGTTCTGCAGCACTGGTCCAGGATGTGGAAGGTGGGACAGATTTCTGTGCAGAGCACCACCCCACAGTCCACAGGTTGACCCTCCCAGGACTGTTTCACCCTGGGCCTGACTGACTGTCCTAGATCCTTTTTCCCAGAAAAGAACTCCTGTCATCAAAGATTCTTTCTGCTCTTCCACTTCCTAATACTTCCTGCCATTCAAAGACAACTTTATATAAATCTCCTTATAGATGGAACCTGTATTTTCCAGCCCATCTTTCTTCAAGCTCCTTGCTCTCTGGCATCATATATATACACGAGGGAGGCAAATAAAATACTAAACAGGATGCTTGACACTTAGTACTCAAGAAATGTTAGCTGAATTATTGTGGGTAGTGACTTCAGATTATCATTAACATTTGTTTCATGTTTTTATTCTCTCATGTAATTCTTAAACCTCGATTCCCTGTGCCATTATTTGCACAGTCCCAGCCTTTGTCCCTTGTAAATATCTGACTATGTGGTTATGGCTACTCATTTAGGAAAGCACAGTAAAAACAATACCAGGAGTCAAGATTAAGAACACAGTAATTTCCTTAGAAGATATGATATTGACCACATTGATTTTACACTTGTACCCAGAGTACTTTGTAACATATCTTATAGGTGACCAAGGAGAGTCCAAGGTTATACCACTTCAACACGCAGTTAGGAATCTCTCCACCTTCTACACAGAGGAATGTTTTCAGATGCCATATTTGGACTTGAGCAATTGCAGTTAACAATTCTATAGCACATCTGGGAAATAAATTATATTAAGAGATGTGGGAAAGACCTCACTTATGATGCAAAGGGGATCTAAGGTTTCAGATCTGTCGGCTATTGCTACTGTAGCAAATTTGCTTAGGTATCAGTGATTAAACTGTACCTTGAATGCTACAACAGGATGCTGTGCCATAGAGATATTCCATTTGCTATTCAGTATACAGATAGCTAACCCAACAGGCAAGACACAGTCATAGCACTCAGCATAGTTATTCTGAGTAAGTAGAGGTGAGTAACTAGGCTGCTTCTTTAGTTACCTTAAGCATAAATTTCAGTGAGAAAGAAACCAAATTCTCAGTCAGTTTTTACCAGTAAATTCACAAACTTGCCACGTGCAAGTCCCAGCTGGAGGGCAGGGCCCTCCCAGCACAATTATAGCCAACGGCTGTGGTTGTAAGCTTGAACCTATGGTCCAAACACGTGGCCCCACGTGCCTTGTGCTAGAGTTCAGGTGCATGTAGTTGAGTAGGATTGGAGCTCACGAGAATGCTGTAAACAACGTGATCACGCCCCTACTTTGCCTCGTGGCATCTGCTATAAAATAAAGACACGGCTGGTGGGTGCTGGCGCTGTCTCCTCATCAGGGAGCAGCATCCCACGGAGACCCGGCTTTCATTCTCATGTCTATCTTTCCTCAATCCTTTCACCCCCCCACTCAGGGTCACGGAACCAGGCTGAGCTGGCATGGCACATAAGGCGCCCTGTGGCTGAGTATGCCATGGCCATGCCAGATCCCCACAGTTTAGGATTAAGTCATCACAGACAAGTTCTTTTCAAAATTTAGATGAAAAATCCTGTGCTTGCCGAAACCGGTTTGGCTCAGTGGATAGAGCGTCGGCCTGTGGACTGAAAGGTCCCAGGTTCGATTCCGGTCAAGGGCATGTACCTGGGTTGCGGGCACATCCCCAGTAGGAGATGTGCAGGAGGCAGCTGATCGATGTTTCTCTCTCATCAATGTTTCTAACTCTCTATCTCTCCCTTCCTCTCTGTAAAAAATCAATAAAATATATTTAAAAAAAGAAAAGAAAAAAAAAGAAAAATCCTGTGCTTAAAGATCTTGTTTGGCTTTAATCTGAAATATGCAGGACACATATTTATAGGTAAGACACTAATAGTCTATTTCTTGAGCTTTTGACAGAAAATTTCATTCAGGACAAATTGTACTAGTTTGATAATATTGATCTCAGTTTAAGACTAAGTTGAGCTGAAAGCGGTTTGGCTCAGTGGATAGAGCGTCGGCCTGCAGACTGAAAGGTCCCAGGTTTGATTCTGGTCAAGGGCATGTATCTGGGTTGCGGGCACATCCCCAGTGGGAGATGTGCAGGAGGCGGCTGATCGATGTTTCTCTCTCATCGATGTTTCTAACTCTCTATCTCTCTCCCTTCCTCTCTGTAAAAAACAAAATCAATAAAATATATTTAAAAAAAAAAGACTAAGTTGAAATTCCCTTGTTTCTTTCAGTTGAGCTGACTACACTCTTAAAATAACTGTAAAAGCCCACCATAAAAATGCAAAGTTAAGGAAAAAGCTGAGAAGTTATAAAAGGATATTATGGTAGGCAGAATTAACACAAACAGTGTAGGCCTCAATGATGTAACCTTTCCTTAGGGGCTTATCTTTTCCTGTGTTATTTGGGTAACTACAGAAAATTAACTTGACCTCATAAACCTCACAAGCAACCTCTACTGGCTCATTCCACATCAAAAGGTCATTTTTTTAGGAGCATTACTTTAAGTTCCTTTTTCTTCTATTTTGGAAAAAATACTGCAGAGAAGAATGAAACCTTATGATCAAATAAGCAACCTCTCCCTAAGTTTATGGAAAAGCATTTTATTTTGGGTAATAATTTAGATTGACTACTTACTTATTAAATTAATCAGGTAATTGCTCAGATCTTTTGGAAGTCATATAGAAAGGTATGCAGAGGCTCAATAAATACAATTTACTAATTTTATAATACACAGAGAAGACTGAATTGGGAAATAATTCCTAAGATATAACAATGATTAATTTCTTTTAAATAGAAACTATGCCCAGGCAACTCTGAAAGAATATGAGCATATCTAAAACACCAACAGAAAAATTGAATTCTTTAAAATTCTTTTCCCATAAACTTAGGGGTAGGTTGCTTATGTGATTGTTTTAATTGCATCATGAGTTTCATTTTCTTCTGCAATATTTTTCCCTCCCCCCAAAATGGTACTTAAAATAATGCTTATAACAAGTAGCCTTTTAGTGTAATTTAGCTAAATTTATTAATCCTTTTCCAAATGTGAAATATGATGTAACCAAAAGGCCACTTAACTAGAAGGTTCTAGGTCTGTCACTCTGGAGCAATTTATTGTAGCTGAAGAGGAGCAGTTTGTAGTGTGGGGGAGTAGTGCACAAGATAAACTCAAACTCTTAACTGAGGTTCTTATCTGTAGCCACATTGTTCTTTAGTTCCACAGGTGAAAGAATTGCAGCCCGATGTTTTGCACACTCTATATGTAATAGAGCTGGGCAAAACCTTAAAGACTATGTGATGTGTAAAAATGAGTAGTTAATAAGTCTACTATGGTGGCATGATAGAAAATAACTGTTGCTCAATTAAGTTAAAGAAATACTAACAACATTAACCTACTATGTAATCAAACCTTTCAGCTAAAATCTCAAGTTATTGCAACAGATAGTCAATACCTATAAATCTGATTATTAATGATTTTGTGCTATTCTCGATTATATCATAATTGTATTTTACCTATAGCCATTGTTTACATCAGTCTAATATTTTCAGTATCATTTTATAATTTCTCATTTATTCTGTATTTGGTAAGGCAGTAGGAACACTGCAGTTATATCTCTGCATTCATGAGAAAATTAGGCATAAAGGTCATGGAGGAGCCTTGCATTAGAATTGAAATAACTTGACTCTTAATTCTGTCTGGTCATTAACCAGTTTGGTGACTTAAAGAAGGTATTTAATTTCTCCCAATTTTAGCTTCCTAAAATTTCATATGGAAATAATGCCATTTTTTTTAATCTACAGAAGTTACCCTGAGTGTACTAGAATATAGTATATGAACTTTCATAGAAAGGGTAAAGTATTTCACAATATAAGATGAAATTTAAGTGAAGAAACTTAGCAAGATCAGAACAAAATCATCAGGTTTTGACACTTAATGAGATACCTTTAAGGTTGTTAATCTTTTCATCAGAATCTTGTCATGTCAACACATATAAACCAAATTTTAAAGTGAAGATGTTTTGTGGAAATGTAATTTGCGGTTGTGCAGCTTCTGGACAGCCAGCTAGAGAGCTCTGCCTGCACTTGTAGCAGTGAGTACTCAACCAATTGGAGTACTGAAAGGCAGCATTAAGAATGAAACAACCAGTATGTAGTTAAGATTCATAGCTCTTTCTCTCTTGTCTTCACAATGTCCTAATGGTTATTTCTACATAATAAGAAGATGTAGAAATAAGGTTATTTCTACATTGGAGATGATGCCAATGGAAACAGGGATGCTTTTGAAAAATCAAGGTAAAACCCTATTCTGGATCTTTGCCAGTTTTTAGTAATATGTGCATGTTAAACAGGCTTTACTGTAATTAAGATCTTCTCTTAGAAATTTACTAGAACAAAAAAGTAGATGCCAAGTCTAAAATATGGAATAAAATTATCCCAAAACATTAGTATTTAGATTGATTAATACGTGTCCTTAATGGAGAATAAATTGTGATTATTTAAAAAAATAATATATTTGTTATATTTTTGTGTGTATGCTTCTTCTTATGAATGTGAAATGAGACTAATTACCTAGCAGCTGGCCAAAGCCATTGATAAATTAGTATTCTTTAATTAAGTGCAATTCCCAAAGGATTTTAATACAATTTGTTTAAAGCTCCATGCAAATTCTGTAACCATTTAAAATGCCTTCATAGTAATAGTCCAAAGAGAGAGCCCAATGCAGCAGTTAATCAAAATGAATAAGCCTGCTGTTATAACACGACTCCAACCAAGAATATTTGATGAAATAGACAGTTTCTTAGAACTTGGGCTCACCCATAAAGATTTTAGTTTTCAAAGACAGAAAAATTTCTCAATATTTTTAAATTACAAATTTTTCCTTTTATTACCGTAAAAAGCACACATTTACATAGTTAATAGCATTAATGAGTTTGAGTTACACTGTGTCTAAATTCTGCTTTGAGAAGCAGACTCTCCCAAGCATTTAATTATCTTTCCTAGATGATTTCTGTGACTGTGCCCATCTTATTGCTTTGTCATTTATCACACTTAGTTGTAATTTTTTTGTGTTTGTCTCTTTTCTTCTAGATTGTGGATTATTTCAAGGAGTAACTGTTTTATTAATCTTTGCTTACCCTTTGTAATTTGCCTAGTGCCTAGAAATTAGAAGATGCTCAGTAATTTTGGAAACATATGAAAGAATAAATATATAAGTATGTATTTTTAACTTTTATTAAATACTAGAGGCCCGGTGCACAAAAATTTGTGCACTCGGAGGGGAGGGGGGTCCCTCAGCCCGGCCTGTGCCCTCTCGCAGTCTGGGACCCCTCGGGAGATAACGACCTGCTGGCTTAGGCCTGCTCCCGGGTGGCAGAGGGCAGGCCCAATCCCTAGGTGCAGCCCCTGGTCGGGCTCAGAGCAGGGCTGATTGGGGAGTTGGGGCACCGCCCCCTCATGCACAGAGCAGGGCAGATTGGGAGGTTGTGATGCCACCCTCAGTCACACTCAGGGTAGGGCCAATTGGGGGGTTGGGGCACCGCCCCCTGTCACACTCAAGGCAGGGTCGATGGGGAGGTTGTGGCACCACCCCCTGTCACACAAAGAGCAGGGCCAATCAGGGGGTTGGGGCGCTGCCACCTGTCACACACAGAGCAGGGCCCATCAGGGGGTTGGGGCACCGCCCTCTATCACCCACAGAGCAGGGCTGATCAGGGGGTTGGGGCGCTGCCACTCTCACACTCAGGGCAGGGCCGATGGGGAGGTTATGGCTCTACCCCATTACACACAGAGCAGGGCCCGTGTGTGTCGGGGGGGAGGTTGTGGAGCTCCCCCCTATCAGGCACAGAGCAGGGCTGCTCAGTGGGTTGGGGCCCCGCCCCCTGTCACACACAGAGATGCAGGGCGATCAGGGGGTTTGGGCGCTGCCCCCTGTCACGCTGATCCCGGTGCCGGGAGGCATATTACCCTTTTACTATATAGCATAGAGGCCTGGTGCATGGGTGGGGCTGGCTGGTTTGCCCTGAAGGGTGTCCTGGATCAGGGTGGGGGTCCCCACTGGGGTGCCTGGCCAGTCTGGGTAAGGGGCTGAGGGCTGTTTTCAGGCTGGGGGTGACTGAACTCCCAAATGCTCCTTTTTTCCTTTTTTTTTTTTTTTTTTTTTATTCCAGGCCAGCTTTACCTTGAGGCTTGGCTCCAGCTCTTAGGCCTCCGCTGCTGAAAGTAGGTTTCTGGCCTTTGCCTATAATGTTGCAAATCTGCTGGCTGAAGTCCGGCGGTATTTGCTAAAATGTTTGAAACTGCCTGCTCAGAGGCTCAGAGGCCACAGGTGGGAACGTTGGTTTCCTCCGTCACTGAGGCAAGCAAGCCTCATGTTAGTTTCAAGCTGCCTGGCTGCCGGCCGCCATCTTGGCTGGCAGTTAATTTGCATATCTCGCTGATTAGCCAATGAAAAGGGTAGCAGTCGTACGCCAATTACCATGTTTCTCTTTTATTAGTGTAGATAACTACCTGAGGGAAGGGGGTGGAGGGTAGTAAAATGTAGGGGTTCCAGGTATGCAGTGCCAGAGGGCAATCTGACTGTGGGTGGTGGGCACACAATGCAGTGTGAAGATCATGTTTCATGGAGATGTACAGTTGAGACATGTATGATCTTGTTGACCAATGTCACCCAATAAATTTAATTTAAAATAAATAAATAAAACAATAAAACATATTAATTTCTGTTTTAAAAAACAGCATTTTTAATTTTTTCAATTTACATTTAATTTTATTTTGTATTTATTTCAGATGTGCAGCATAGTGGTTAGACAATCATATACTTTACAAAGTGTTCCCTTGATATTTCCAGGATCCACTTAGCACCACACATAGTTATCACAATATTATTGACTGTAGTTCCTATGCTGTACTTTACATCCCCATGACTATTTTTTAACTGACAGTCTGTACTTCTAAATCCCTTCATTTTTAATCCAATCCCCCAACCACCATCAGTCTGTTCTCTGTGTTTATGAATTTGTTTTTGTTCTTTTTTTTTAAATTAAATCTTTATTGTTCAGATTATTACAGTTGTTCCTCTTTTTCCCCCCCATAGGTCCCCTCCACCCAGTTCCCACCTCACCCTATGCCCTTACCCCCACCACCCACTGTTCTCATCCATAGGTATACAATTTTTGTCCAGTCTCTTCCCACACCCCCCACCACCAAGAATAGTCAGTCCACTCCCGTTCTATGCCCCTGATTCTATTATATTCACCAGTTTATTCTGTTCATCAGATTATTTATTCACTTGATTTTTAGATTCACTTGTTGATAGATGTGTATTTGTTGTTCATAATTTGTATCTTTACCTTATTCTTCTTCTTCTTCTCCTTCTTCTTAAAGGATACCTTTTAGCATTTCATATAATCCTGGTTTGGTGGTGATGAACTCCTTTAGCTTTTTCTTATCTGTGAAGCTCTTTATCTGACCTTCAATTCTGAATGATAGCTTTGCTGGGTAAAGTAATCTAGGTTGTGGGTTCTTGCTATTCATCACTTTGAATATTTCTTGCCACTCCCTTCTGGCCTGCATAGTTTCTGTTGAGAAATCAGCTGACAGTCGTATGGGTATTCCCTTGTAGGTAACTGACTTTTTTTCTCTTGCTGCTTTTAAGATTCTCTCTTTGTCTTTTGCCCTTGGCATTTTAATTATGATGTGTCTTGGTGTGGTCCTTTTTGGATTCCTTTCGTTTGGGGTTCTCTGCACTTCCTGGACTTGTAAGTCTATTTCTTTCACCAGGTAGGGGAAGTTTTCTGTCATTATTTCTTCAAATAGTTTTTCAATATCTTGCTCTCTCTTCTTCTGGCACCCCCATAATTCGGATGTTGGTACGCTTGAAGTTGTCTCAGAGGCTCCTTACACTATCTTCATATTTTTGGATTCTTTTTTCCTTTTGCTTTTCCGGTTGGGTGTTTTTTGCTTCTTCATATTTCAAATCGTTGACTTGATTCTTGTGCTCCTCCAGTCTGCTGTTGGAACTCTGCATAATATCCTTTATTTCAGTCAGTGTATGCTTAATTTCTAGTTGGTCCTATTTCCTAACCTCGAGGGTCTCACTAGATTTCTTGAGGGTCTCACTAAATTTATCGGTGGTCTCACTAGATTTCTTGAGGGTCTCACTAAATTTATCGGCAGTTTCTAGAAAATTCTTGAAAAACCTTAAAAGTATAGTTTTGAACTCTATATCCAGTAGTTTGCTTTCCTCCATTTCTGTCATTTGTGACTTGTTTCTTTGTCTCTGCATTTTTTATGCTTCCCTGTGTTGATAGAGTGGCTTTCTGTGTTAGGTGTCCTATAGGGCCCAGTGGCTCAGCCTCCCCAATTACCTGAGGTGGACACTCTTGGTGCACCCCTTTGTGGGCTGTGTGCACAGCCTTGTTTTAGTTAAGCCTTGATTTTTGTAGGTATCACTGGGAGGAATTGACCCAAGTACAATTGGCTGTGAGAGTCAGCTGTGTCTACAGTGGGAGAACTTCTGTGCTGGAGACACTCTTCTGGGGCAAGACTTGCTTCAGTGGGGCTTTGGTGCTCACTGAGTCTGCCCCCTGAATGTGTCCCTTATGGATCTGAGGAGTTGTAATCTGGATGGTCCCACTCTGACCCCTGGGTACACTGGCTCTTGGATCTCTAAGGAGGTGCTAATTTAGCCTCTACCTGAGGCTACCCAGCAGGAGCTATGGTGAGATTCCTCTTCTTTGTTTGGGGTTTGGAGGTACCCCGATGAGGCCCAGCTGTGAAGCAATGCAAGCTGCTGTAGGGCCTTGGCCCTTCTTTTGGAAGTTCTGGGTCTCTCTGATTCAGCTGCAGTTTGTTAGGTAATTTTCAGATTGCAAAGGGCCAGACCTTTCATATGCAAAGCCTCTGTGCACAGCTTGGGGGAGGGGGCGACATCTCGGGGAATCAACAGCGCAGACCAAACAGCTATTGCTGATCCTCAGTCCTGCCCTAAAAGGCTCCGAGTCTCAGTGTCCTGCGGTAATCGCTGCAAGCACCTCTGAGAGAAAGCCACCCTCGAGTTCTGCCTGATGCCATACAATCCAGTTTCTCCCCATATGAGTCTGGATCCCCAGAGACTCACCTGGAACTGGAGTTCAGAGCAGTCGGGAGCTTGAGATTCCCTCCCGATTGAAAAAGACAACCGCATCCTCAGCTGCCAGCCCTTTCCGTGTGTGCCCCGTTCTCAGCTGCCAGCCCTTTTGGCGTGTGCCTCCGTACCTCTGCACTTTACTTCCGCACCTCCTCTGAGTCTCAGTGCTTTTCTTTTCCCTTCTAGTTGTAGAATTTCCACTCAGCCAGCCTTCCTGTGGTTCTGGATGATGTCCATTTTGTCTTTTAGTTGTATTTTAAAGTGGTTGTGTGAGCCAGCAATTTCTGGTGTTTACCTCTGCCGCCATCTTGGTTTCCCCGTGTTTCTGTTCTGTTTGTTCATTTATATTGTTTTTTAGATTTCACATATAAGTGAAGTCATATGATATTTGTCTTTCTCTGACTGGCTTATTTCACTTAGCATAATACCTACTAGGTTCATCTATGCTATTGCCAATGGTAGGATTTTGTTCTTTTTGATAGCTGAGTACTATTCCATTGTATATATGTACCACAGCTTTTTAATCCACTCATCTACTTGGGTTGCTTCCATAGCTTGGCTATTGTAAATAATGCTGCAATGAACACAGGGGTACATATATTATTTCAAATTAGTTTTGGGGGTTTCTTGGATATATACCCAGAAGTCAAATCATTGAGTCATAAGGCAGTTCCATTTTTAATTTTTTGAGGTAATTCTATACTGTTTTCCACTGTGGTGGCACCAATCTGCATTCCTACCAACAGTGAGCAAGGTTTCCCTTTTCTCCACATCCTTGCCAACCCGTTATTTGTGGTTCATTGATAGTAGCCATCTGGCAGGTATGAAGTGGTATCTCATTGTGGTTTTAATTTGCATCTTTCTGATGTTTATTGACATTGAGCATCTTTTTACATGTCTATTGGCCATTTGTATGTCCTCTTTGGAGAAGTGTTTATTCACATCCATTTTCTGAAAAATTGTATTTATTAAATAGTAAAAGTTACTCAGTGCCTTTTACAGTGTAATCCAATGATACTATATAAAATATTACTCTTTTCTCTTCCCCCACTGCCACTGTCTGCTTTTCATGTTGAAGTGGGACACGAGAGGTCTGTGTGTCAGTTAGTTTGTACCTACGTAAGAGTAGGCCTCATTAAAATTGATGGGAGAATACTGTGTAGCCCCTGGAAAGAATCTATTTCCTGGGCCTGCTCAGTTACTACAGAGAAGAAACTCCAGTCTCTATTTCTGGAGGCACCCTGAGAATAGTAAGGGGTAAGGGAACTGGGATTTCACTCTTTATTATGCAAATTTTCATTTAATTTTCCTATGTGGTGCCTTGTGCCCAATAATTTCTCTGCAGAAAATCTCTGGTACAGTTTTCCTAGAGAATACATCCCCAGTTTCTCCCCTGGGATGAGGATAGAGAAATTACTGTCTGACTACAACATGTGGTCATAGGACCTCCCACAGTTTTCTGTTATTGCTGTTGAAAGGCGAGTCTCCTAGGAGTGGGGGTTCTAAGAGGTGCCACTGTCCTGTGAAAACCCTGAAGGAGAATCCTCAGCCTCTTTCAGAAACTGTGAGCTCATTAGCATAATAGACCACCTGTGAAGGACCTTTGACTCCTATACGCATTAACAACAATGAGTAAAAAGCCTGAGGCCTGGGCCTGGATGTCTGTCCTGTATACCAGTAGGTTGCTGGTTAGGTTCCCTGTCTGGGCACATGCCCAGATTGTGGGTTCAATCTTTCTCTCTCTCTCTCTTGCTCTCTCTCTCTCTCTCTCTCTCATAAATGAAAACATATTTTAAAAAATAAAGTTAGAGGTGAAGCCATTATGGTCTCATGGCTGCAAACTAGAAGAAAATATAACTCAACAAGAATAAGAGATTCTTTAAAAAAATAAATTATAGCAATAAAAATAATATAGAATTCCAATGAGGAAGAAAACGGGCATCTAAGGAATCCATATGGCTAAAGGGGAAATCGCTAATGAGCCTAGATTTTAAAATACAGACTGGGAAACATGTATTTGCAGCAAATATTCAATAAATACTTAGTATCTTTAACATGTCAGAGCTCACACAAATCCTATATAATAAAAGCCTAATATGCAAATCAACTGAACTGCAGAAGGACCAGCAAAATGGTCACTATGACACACACTGACCACCAAGGGGCAGATGCTCAACACAGGAACTGTCCCCTGGTGGTCAGCCAGGAGCCAGCCTCACAGCTGGCTAGTGCAGCAGCAGTGGCAGGAGCCTCTCCTACCTCTGTGGCAGCACTAAGGAGCAAGGAGCCAAGAGATAAGGAACAGCGAGCAGGCGGGTGGTAAGGAGCGAGGGATCCCAGACTGTGAGAGGGCACAGGCCAGGCTGAGGGACCCTCTCCCATCCCCTAACCCGCAGTGCATGAATTTCACGCACAGGGCCTCTAGTGCGTTATAATATTGTATTATAGCATATAAAATGTATGTTATTTTTGCCTTTTTATATTATTGTAATTACTGAAGCTATTTTCTAAATTGATGAAATAAAAATAGTTCTTTGCCCTCAGTTACATATATTTTTTTACTCTTCCTCTCCTTTTTGAGACTTAATTTCTATTAGTCTCAATTTTTTTTATGCATCTGGCTGTATATTCATTTCACTTTAATTTTTTTTTCTAAATAGTGATACTACTGTGTTATCTGTGGTGATATCAAATTTATGTTATTCTATCTAATAAAGAGGTAATATGCAAATGAACCATCACTCCAACACACAAGATGGCCACCCCCATGTGGACACAAGATGGCCTGCAGGGGAGGGCAGTTGTGGGTGATCAGGCCAGCAAGGGAGCAGTTAGGTGTTGATCAATTGGGCTGGCAGGGGAGTCATTAGGGGGTGATCAGGCTGTCAGGGGAACAGTTAGGCATCGGTCAGGCTGGCAGGGGAGTGGTTAGGGAGTGATCAGGCTGGCAGGCAGAAGCAGTTAGGGGCAATCAGGCAGGCAGGCAGGCAGGCAAGTGGTTGGGAGCCAGCAGTTCTGGATTTTGAGAGGGATCGGGCCTAAACGGGCAGTCGGACATCCCTCGAGGGGCCCCAGATTGGAGAGGGTGCAGGCTGGGCTGAGGGACACACACCACCTCCACCTCCCCGACACACACAAATTTCATGCACCGGGCCTCTAGTTGTATAATAATATACTGTTGGGCTGCATGTAAGTGTTTTATGTGTTTTGTTTTCTCTCATGTTTTATTCTACATAATGACAAATATTTGCTACTTTATAAGTTTTTGATGTAAAATAGAAAGAAAAAAACTTTTTAAGCTACATCTTCCTATAGAACCTAGAAATAATACTCTATGAAGTAACAAGTTTTGGATTATCCTGTTGGCAGCACTTTCAGTAGAATATGGCAAACTGGTAGTAACTGTCACTTAATGATTATGTTTATCACTACTACTTCTAAGAGCTGAGTGCAATACCATGCCAGGCACAAGCACCTGACATGTATCGTGAGACTTAGGGAATATATCAATTTCCCTGTTTCACAAAGAGAGAAACTGAGGATCAGAGTAGCTTGTAACTTATGTAAAGTTAACCAGTTAGTAAGTTGACCAGCAGACATTGGGTTGAATCCATCTTATGACTGATTCCAAAGTATGCCTTTTCCCGCCAAAACACCATTATTAAAAACCTGTATTGATTTAATTTTAAAGTCAAAGGTATTATGTGGTGCTGTACAGGAGACATTTCAAAGTTGGAGTTTTTATTTTTATAAAAGCTCTAGGAGCTTCCTACCAGTTCCAATTCCAGCTCTTACCTTGCTGTCCAGCTCTGTTCCCAGGCCTCTTCTCACCCTTTTATCTCTTCCCTATTTCTTTGCTTTTTTCACTAACAAAAATGTGGTTATACTAATTTTTGTTTAATAGCTTCATTTCCTTTATCTCTATACTTAGAAGTAAAATTGCTGGTCATATGGTAATCCTATATTTAACCTTTTTAGAAACTGCCAGGTTCTTTTCCAAAGCATTTGCAGCATTTAACATTCAATATGAGGGTTTCAATTTCTTGTATTATCTTTTTTTTTTTTTTTTTTTTTTTTTTTTTTTTTTTTTAGATAGCAGGTATTTATCTCCTCCCTTCTTTGTAGTTTTTTAGGATCTTTTCCCTTTTTATATTCCTAAATTACCATTTAGAGTTGTCTCATTTTCTTATTTTAGGTTTCCTTAATACCCTGAGATGTAACTTGTCTTTGACCAAGTGACTAACACATTTACTAGTAAAGCAGATTTTCAAATATTTCATCTGTCTTGAGTTTATATCCCTTTCTAAAAATGACTGTTCTACCCCAGTCAATAAAGAGATCATTGTCATCTTCAGGGAAGACAAACAAAATAAGAATTGAATAGGTTTGCTATTTTTTTCATTCATCAGCAATTAAAACTTTGGCCTCAAACATTGAGATTACTTTTTTTTTTTTAAAGGAAATATATATATATTGATTTCAGAGAGGAAGGGAAAAGGAGAGAGATAGAAACATCAATGATGAGAGAGAATCATTGATCTGCTGCCTCCTGCACGCCCCCTACTGGGGCTCAAGCCCACAACCTAGGCATGTGCCATGACTGGGACTTGATCTGTGACCTCCTAGGTCATAGGTTGATGCTTAACCACTGTGTCACACCAGCTGGGTGAGATTACCTTTTTCTTGATCTTCTTTTATTTAAACTCAATTCAAAAGAATGAAAAGGAAAGACTTTTTGTTATATGTAGACTTGAAACAAACTTCATCTTGTTCTTGAGTCTATAAAATGCTATAGTTACAAGTCAGTTCAATTGTTTTATGACTTTTGCAGGAAAGAGATTGCTTGGATTTGACTTGCCTTCACAACTAATTAGCTGTTTATACTTGGAATATTTATGTAACTTCTTTTTTCTCAGTATTTGCAGATGCAGTGAAGAGAATGAAGACAGCATTCCCTCCATTTGCATGTGCTTAATGGAATTAATTACTCAACTAATAAAGTAGAAACAAGTTAATTCATATAAAGAGCCTATGATGGCATCTAGTATATAGATAACTCTCATTAAATATTAGCTATTATACCTGTTATTTTAAAAACCTGTACTGAGAGAGAATTCCTTGTCTAACACCATCTGTTTTTTATTTGTTTGTTTGCTACATTCTTTTGTTTATCATCAGGACTATTTGTACACTAAAAATTTCAATTCCTAAAGCTCCTCAGCTTTCACTTGTTGCTATGATCCCTCCCAGAGGTGTGTTTCATACAATCATGCCTATTATTCTTGCTGAGCTCTTTTAAATCTACCTATCTGAAACCTGGAGGACATGCAATATCTATCCCAGTGCTCATTCTTTTCTTAAAAGTCTTACTCTGAGGACATGTTTATTGATTTTAGAGAGAGAAAGGGAGAAAGAAACATTGATGTGAGAGAGAAATATGGATTGGTTGCCTCCCACAAGTGTCCGGACCAGGGATCAAACTCACAAGCCACCTGACCAGGGCTATCCCAGTGATTCTTAAACCTTAAAATGCATAAGAATCATTTGAGGATCTTGTAAAAATGTAGGTATTTCAATCCTGTCAGTTTAGCACTAGGTCTGGCGTTGTGAATCGCTAGTGAGCACCCACGGCATGGCAAATACCACATCTTTGCTGTTCACCAGCTGCAGCAGAGCTCTGACAGACTTGACTCTAGGTTTAATGTCTACAGTATGCATATCATAATTTAATAGGAAGCATACACATAAACTTCCACATGTTAATTTTCATATGCATATATGCCTCCCATTTTATATGGACAATTTAAAAACTCATAATCATGTTAGCTATTAAGCAAATGAAAGCATTAAATTATTTACATGTAAATTTGCTTATATACCTGATGATTATAATGATAAACTCAGTCAAGAGACAAAAAGTTTATAGGTGGAAGCTGCAACAAACAACTTTTCTTCCACCTTCTAACTTCTTCTAGTTGGCCAGTAATCAAATTTAACAGACAGACTAGTAGAAGAAAGTGTCCAAAGTTGACTTTTATGAATGCACATTCAGGGGTGTCACAAGAATGAAACCCAAAGACACTTGGGCAGTTGTGGTTTATATGCCTTTCTGGAGCTAAGGAGAAGCAGGGTGGGGGTGGGGGTGTATCTGGGGGTAGGGAGACACTTCACAGGGCAGGAAGGTAATTCACATAGAGATGACAAAGCAAATGTTTGGTATATAAATGTTTGCTGGGCATCTTTAACAAGGGAACACAGAGAGGACTTTGAACAAATAGGCCTTGGTATGTTCCTTTCTATCACACATTAGGTTATATTCATCTACAGTTACCTGTGATATCTCCCTACCTAGAACAGGGCTTCTATCTAAATCCCTTTAGCCATGTAAAGAGGGAGGGTCAAAGGTTCTTCGTGAGTTTTTTGTTCCTTAGTAACCAGCTTAAAATCAATTCCCCCCAAAACATTTTGAGGTGGCAAAACTGCTTCCCTTCAACAGCATGATGAAATGGATGAATCACAGGCCATTGGATACCTGAGTTTAGTCTGACCTCTGCCAACCAATCATATCTTTTAAAATAGGAGTTTATTCTTTATTAAAATGAGGAAGTTGGAAACATTGTTCTCTAAGCTCTTCTTCTGCTTTGAATTTTTGTAATTCCATCAAATCTGCCATTACTTGAGTGTCTTGTGTTGGCACAGACATGATATTTTGATGCTGCTTGTTTCCTCTTCCATGTTTGCCTTGCAGTTAAAACAACCTTGCACTTAATAGATTATAGGGTACTTAACTCTTTTTTTCCGTAAAAATTAAAATCTTTGAAAAATAACTGCAAAAAAAAGTAGCTCCTCATTTGTACTACCTACGAGGTTGTGGAGGCATCTTGTTTCCAGAAAGAAAACACTCTTATTATTATTATTATCATAGGGTGATATAGAGTCCACAAAATGGTCTGAATCTTTCTCCACCTTTCCTATTAAAATTTGCTTAGTTTGATACTGGGAAATCTAGGAGTCTCTTCTCAATCTAACCCGTGACTCTCTTTTGTTAAAAATGGAAGGTTGAGGACAGGTTTGGGCAGTAGAGGAAAGGACTTAAAAGGAAAAGGAAATCATTGCCTGCCTGTACTACTTAGAACTGGTTAAAAAGATAGATATCATTCTGGGTATTATTTAAAGAGCTGCTAATGTCCCAGTATAACTAAGAGCCCTTTCCATTATAATCTATTATCAAAGACTATTTAATATTTTTTTAAAATATATATTTTTTTTTCTTTCTCTTTTTGAGAAGAAGACACAACAAAATCAACATATGCTTTTTCTTATCTTTTCCAAGAATTTGGATGATCTTGCATTTCATTTTTGGATATTTGTCTGCCATCCAAACCTGGATAATCTTTTGATAAGTTAATGCTTCCTTTTCTTTATTTTTTCCTTTTCCTTGCCTTCCCTCCTCCCTCTTTTCTCCTCCCTCTCTTCCAATTACCATGGGCATTTACTCAATTGTTCATTTAATATCTAAATAACTCAACAAATCTCTTTTGATAAAGGAAACTGCCTTTAAATTTCATATGGCTTTGTAGAAGTTAAACACATGTAAGAAGAACAAACTAAGCCCAAAGTTAGTAAAAGGAAGGAAATAACAAAAGTTGGATTTTTATGACAAAGAAAGTGAAGAATATACTATGGAAAAAAGATAGTGTCTTCCATAGTGGCTGCACCAGTCTGCATTCCCACCAGCAGTGCACAAGTGTTCCTTTTTCTCCACATCCTCTCCAGCACTTGTCGTTTGTTGATTTGTTGATGATAGCCAGTCTGACAGGTGTGAGATGGTACCTCATTGTTGTTTTGATTTGCATCTCTCGGATGATTAGTGACTTTGAGCATGTTTTCATATGTCTCTTGGCTTTCTGAATGTCCTCTTTTGAAAGGTGTCTATTTAGGTCCTTTGCCCATTTTTTGATTGGATTGTTTATCTTCCTTTTGTTAAGTTGTATGAGTTCCCTATAAATTTTGGAGATTAGGCCCTTATCAGATATGTCATTGGCAAATATGTTTTCCCACACAGTGGGTTTTCTTGTTGTTTTGTTGATGGTTTCTTTTGCTGTACAGAAGCTTTTTATTTTGATGTAGTCCCATTTGTTCATTTTCTCTTTTGTTTCAAGTGCCCTAGGAGTTGTATCAGTGAAGAAATTGCTTCGGCATATGTCTGAGATTTTGTTGCCTTTGGATTCTTCTAGAATTTTTATGGTTTCTTGTCGTACATTTAAGTCCTTTATCCATTTTGAGTTTATTTTTGTGTATGGTGTAAGTTGGTGGTCTAGTTTCATTTTCTTGCATATATCTGTCCAATTTTCCCAACACCATTTATTGAAGAGACTATCTTGACTCCATTGTATGTTCTTGCCTCCTTTGTCAAATATTAATTGAGCATATTGGTTCGGGCCGATTTCTGGGCTCTCTATTCTATTCCATTGATCTATATGCCTATTCTTGTGCCAGTACCAGGCAGTTTTGAGAACAGTGGCTTTGTAATACATCTTGATATCTGGTATTGAGATCCCACCTACTTTGTTCTTTTTCAGGATTGCTGCAGCTATTCGGGGTCTTTTTTTATTCCAGATGAATTTTTGGAAAGTTCGTTCTAGATCTCTGAAGTATGCCGTTGGTATTTTAATGGGAAGTGCGTTGAATTTACAGATTGCTTTGGGTAGTATGGACATTTTAATGATGTTGATTCTACCAATCCATGAACACGGTATGTTCTTCCATCTGTTTATGTCTTCCTCTATGTCTTTTTTCAACGTCCTGTAGTTTTCTGAGTAGAGGTCTTTTACCTCTTTAGTTAAGTTTATTCCTAGGTAGCTTAATTTTTTTGGTGCAATGGTAAACGGGATTGTTTTTATAATCTCTCTTTCTGAAAGTTCACTATTGGTGTATAGAAATGCCTCAGATTTCTTGGGGTTAATTTTGTATCCTGCTACATTGCCAAATTCATGTATTAAGTCTACTAGCTTTTTGATGGAGTCTCTAGGGTTTTGTATGTATAATATCATGTCGTCTGCAAATAAGGACAGTTTTACTTCCTCTTTTCCAATTTGGATGCCTTTTATTTCTTCTTCTTGCCGAATTGCAATGGCTAACACTTCCAGTACTATGCTGAACAGGAGTGGTGAGAGGGGGCATCCTTGTCTTGTTCCTGTTCTTAGGGGAAATGGTGTTAGTTTTTGTCCGTTGAGTATGATGCTGGCTGTGGGCCTGTCATATATGGCTTTTATTATGTTGAGGTATGATCCTTCTATTCCCGCCTTACTGAGAGTTTTTATCAAAAATGGGTGTTGAATTTTGTCAAATGCTTTCTCTGCATCAATTGATATGACCATGTGGTTTTTTTCTTTCAATTTGTTTATGTGATGTATCACGTTTATTGATTTGTGGATATTGTACCATCCTTGCATCCCTGGGATAAATCCAACTTGGTCATGGTGTATGATCTTTCTGATGTAAAACTGAAAATGGAACTCCCATTTGACCCTGTGATCCCACTCCTAGGAATATATCCCAAGAAACCAGAAACACCAATCAGAAAGGATATATGCACCCCTATGTTCATAGCAGCACAATTCACCATAGCTAAGATCTGGAAACAGCCTAAGTGCCCATCAGTAGATGAATGGATTAGAAAACAGTGGTACATCTACACGATGGAATACTATGCTGCTGTAAAAAGGAAGGAACTCTTACCATTTGCAACGGCATGGATGGAACTGGAGAGCATTATGCTAAGTGAAATAAGCCAGTCAATGAAGGAAAAATACCACATGATCTCACTCATTCATGGACAGTAGAGACCATTATAAACTTTTGAACAATAATAGATACAGAGGCAGAGCTGCCTCAAACAGATTGTCAAACTGCAGCAGGAAGGCCGGGGAGGGTGGGGGTGCAGGAGGTAGGGGGGTAAGAGATCAACCAAAGGACTTGTATGCATGCATATAAGCATAACCAATGGACATAAGACACTGGGGGATAGGGGAGGCTAGGGGACTATCTAGGGCGGGGGAAAAAAATGGACACATATGTAATACCCTTTGTAATACTTTAAGCAATAAAAAAAAAAAAAGATAGTGTCTTCACTAAAAGGTCTTAGAAAAACAGAATAGCCACATGCAAAAGAATGAAACTGGACCCATATTTTACACTACACACAAAAATCAACTCAAAATGGATTAAAAACTTAAATATAAGACCTCAAACCATAATGCTCCTAGAAGAAAACATAAGGGGTAAGTTTCTTGACATTGGTTTTGACAATTAATTTTGGATTTGACACCAAAATCAAATAAAACAAAAGTAAGCCAGTGAAACTATATCACACAGCTCAATAGCAAAAATCCCTCCAAACAATCTGATTTAAAAATGGCATAGAAATTGAATAGTCATTTTCCTAAAGAAGACATCCAAGTGACCAACATGTACATGAAAAGATGCTCAAAATCACTAATCATCAGGGTAATGCAAATTAAAACCACAATTAGATATCACCTAACACCTGTTAGAATGGGTATTATAAAAAAGAGATTAAAAAGTGTCAGTGAGAATGTGGAAAAAAGGGAACCCTTTTGCTTTGTTGGTGGGAATGTAAATTGGTGCAGCTATTTTTAATGATACAGAGGCTCCTCAAAAAATTAAAAATAGAACTGCCATATGACCCAGCAATCACAAATCTGGGTATATATCTAAAAAAATTATAATAGGATCTCAAGATATATCCACTCTTCTATGTTCATTGCAACATTGTTTACAAAGCAAGATATGGAAGCAACCTAAGCATCCATGGATGAATGAATGGGCAATGAAACTATGGGACTGTCTATATACACAATGGCATATTATTCAGCCATAAAAAAGAAGAAAATTTTGCCATTTGTAACAACACAGATGGACCTTGAGGGAATTATGCTAAGTGAGATAAGTTGGACATAGAAATGTAAATAATATATAATATCACTTATATGTAGTATCTAAAATATCTAAATTAATAGAGGCAAAGACTAGAATGATGGTTATCAGGGATAGAGGAAATAGATGTTAAAGAATACAAATTTATGAAGACTTTTTTTTTGTAGGATAAATAAATTCTGAGCAATTTATAGTTATTATATTTAACTAGAGGCCCGGTGCACAAAAATTTGTGCACTTGCGGGGGGGGGGGGTCCCTCAGCCTGGTCTATGCTCTCTTGCAGTTTGGGACCCCTCGGAAGATGTCCACCTGCTGGCTTAGGCCCAAACCCTGGAGGATCAGGCCCAAGCTGGCAGTCAGACATCCCTCTGGCAGCCCAGCAGCCCTTGGGGGATGTCCACTTGCCAGCGGGGAGCAGGCCTAGCTGCAGTCGGACATCCTTAACACTGCTGAGGAGGCGAGAGAGGCTCCCACCACCACCGCTGTACTGGCAGCCATCAGCCTGGCTTGTGGCTGAGCAGAGCTCCCTGTGGGAGCGCACTGACCACCAAGGGGCAGCTCCTGCATTGAGCATCTGCCCCCTGGTGGTCAGTGTGTGTCATAATGACCAGTCATTACCAGTTGTTCTGCTGTTAGGGTCTGTTTGCACATTACCCTTTTATTATATAGGATAGAGGCCTGGTGCATGGGTGGGGGCTGGCTGGTTTGCCCTGAAGGGTGTCCCGGATCAGGGTGGGGGTCCCGCTTGGGTGCCTAGCCAGCCTGGGTGAGGGGCTGATGGGTATTTTCAGGATGGCCACACCCCCTTCAGGGTTGGGGTCTTCATTGGGTTGCCTGGCCAGTTTGGGTGAGGGGCTGAGGGCCGTTTTCAGGCTGGCCAAGCCCCCCGGTGACGAAAGCTCCCAGCCTCTCCCATTTTCTTTTTTTTTTATTCTGGGATTTATTTACCTTCTATAATTGAAACTTTGTAGCCTTGAGAGGAGCTCAGAGCTGGCCAGGGCGGGCGGGAGGGAAGCCTCCTGCTTGCTCCAGCTCCATGGCCACAGCCAGCTGAAAGCATGTATTTGGGGTTTATTTACCTTCTGTAATTGAAAATTTGTTGCTTTGAGTGGAGCTCAGAGCTGCCGTGGCAGGCAGGAAGCTTGGCTTCCTCCGTCATTGGGGCAACCAAGCCTCTTGCTCGCTCCAGCTCTGTGGCTGCTGGCCGCCATCTTGGTTGGGTTGATTTGCATATAGTTGCTCTGATTGGCTGGTGGGCATGGCTTAAGGCATAGTGAAGGTACGTTCAATTTGCATGTTTGTCCTTTATTAGTAGACTAGAGGCCCGGTGCACAAAAATTTGTGCACTCGAGGGTAGGGGGTCCCTCAGCCCAGCCTGTGCCCTCTCGCAGACTGGGACCCCTCGGAGTGACCACTTTCTGGCTTAGGCCTGCTCCCTGGGGGGATTGGGCTTAAGCTGACAGTCAGACATTCCTCTGGCAGCCCGGCAGCCCTCAGGGGATGCCCACTTGCCAGCAGGGAGCAGACCTAAGCTGCAGTCAGACATCCTTAGCGCTGCTGAGGAGGCAGGAGAGGCTCCTGTCACCACCGCTGTGCTGGCAGCCATCCGCCTGGCTTGTGGCTGAGCAGAGCTCCATGCTGTGAGAGCAACTGACCACCATGGGGCAGCTCTTGCATTGAGCGTCTGCCCCCTGGTGGTCAGTGTATGTCATAGTGACCAGTCATTCCCAGTCTTTCTGCTGTTAGGGTCAATTTGCATATTACCCTTTTACTATATAGGAGAGAGGCCTGGTGCACGGGTAGGGGCTGGCTGGTTTGCCCTTAAAGTGTCCCGGATCAGGGTGGGGGTCCCGCTTGGGCGCCTGGCCAGCCTGGATGACAGGCTGATGGATGTTTGCAGCTGGTCACACCCCCTTCAGGGTGGGGGTCCCCACTGGGGTGCCTGGCCAGTCTGGGTGAGGGGCTGAGGGCTGTTTTCAGGCTGGTGTGTGACTGAAGCTCCCAGCCTCTTTTATTTTTTATTCTGGGATTTATTTACCTTCTATAGCTGCCACTGAAGCTGAGAGCCGGCTCCAGCTCTGAGGCTGTGGCTGGCTGAAAGCAGGTATCTGGGTTTGTTTAGCTTCTATAATTGAAACTCTGTTGCCATCACTGGTGCTCTAAGCTCTGAGCCCGCTGCCAGCTGAAAGCAGGTATCTGGAGTTTGTTTAGCTTCTATAATTGCAATATTGTTACATCTGGAGCTCAGAGCTGGGCCGTGGCAGGCAGGGAACCTTGGCTTCCTCCATCACTGGAGCAAGCAAGCCTCCTGTTCGCTTCAGCTGCGTGGCTGCCGGCTGACATCTTGGTTGGCAGTTAATTTGCATATCTCGCTGATTAGCCAATGGGAAGTGTAGCGAAGTTATGGTTAATTACCATGTTTCTCTATTATTAGATAGGATAATGCTTACTATGTACTTGAAAGTTGCTAAGAGAATAGAACTTAAATGTTCTTACCACACAAAAGAAATGGTAGTTATGTGACATAGTGGAGGTGTTAGCTAAAACTATGATGGTAATCATTTTGCCATATGTAATTGTACTAAATCAACAAGTTACAATCCTTAAACTTATACAAAGTTATGTCTTTTACATTGCAATAAAGCTGAATAGACTCAATTAAATGAAAAAGAAGTGAAGCTTGGCCGGCATGGCTCAGTGGTTGAGTGTTGACCTATGAACTAGGAGGTCACGGTTGATTCCAGGTCAGGCCACATGGCCGGATTGTGGGCTAGATCCCCAGTGTAGGGCATGCAGGAGGCAGCTGATTAATGGTTCTCTCTCATTATTGATGTTTCTAACTCTCTTTCCCACCCCCTTCCTCTCTGAAATCAATAAACATATGTTTTTAAAAAATTAAAACATAAGTATAAGCTACATTAATATATCATAAAATATTTATTCTATATAATGGGTTAGTACTGAATGATGTTATGGCATTTAAGTTTTAGAAAATCAGTATTTATATATGTATTCATTCATTCATTTATTCATTTACCCATTCATCCACAGATGTTTATTGGATATATCCTATATAACAGTTATTGTACCTGTGTTTTAACAAAATAATGAAAACACCACAGTCTCTGCTCTTGAGGAGCTTATAGTAGAATTGTCAATGCTAATTTTTTTTAACTAGAAAAAGTAAAATTTTATTCTCCAAAATTTCTAGATAATAGAGAATTTATTGTGTACTGTGGCAGACATGATTACTTATCTACATCAAATCTGTTCCCTCCCCCCTTTTCTATTATTGCTTTCTTATTTAGTGTGGGACAACATGAGCACAGCCCTGGACAATGCATAGTGTTTGGCTTAATTCAATCTCTAGAATCTAGTTCCTTGCTTTCCTGGTCTCTCTTGCATATAAGAATCGCCAGTGAGACCAAAATGATAATACATGAAGGGATTTATGCAAAGGCTTTTCCTTTCTTGAAATAGGGGACAGTGGTGGTCAGAATCTTTTGTTCCCCCCCTTTTTTTTCTTCCCTGAAAACAGGCTGGTGTCTGGACCTGCAACCGACATGTTGTGATCATAAACTGGACTTCATGAGAAACACTAAAGATGGCACAGGAAAGAGCGAAAGAGCAATTCCCTGAAACTGATATTGAGCAGCTGAACCAGCTACAGCCACTTCCTACCTCCAAACTTCTTGTATGAGAAAAATAAACCCTATTAGTACACCAGTAAGTCTTTATAAATTGGGTTTTCTGTTACTTAGTGGAAGAAATTCCTAATGGATACACATATTCAAAGGGATCAATGGGAATGTAACAGAGTAACATAAATTAAAGCCAACACTTAAAGAACAAATTTTGTATTCCTAACAATCATGTGTATTAAATGGGTTACTGGTTAAGAGCTTGGAAATCATTATCACATTAATTCTTGGTTGTAATTGGATTTGAAATGTGGTAAAAAGTCAAAAAATTTATTCTTGATAAAGGATGCTATCTCTTCTGTAGAGGTCAATGGTAATGGCCACACATTCATATTTTATTTCCTGCTGTCCCTCCTACAGAACTAAAAGCATGTTTATTGACTAAGGGTGAAGAAAATTCAGTTACTTTAACTTTGAAGGTATTCAATGTCTCTCTCTAAAATAGGATTTTCAAAAGTAAAGCATTATATTCTTGTACACTGGGTCATGAACTCTATAGTCCTTTGTTTATATGATTAGAGACATTTTGGAAAAAAAGAGATGGGGCAAGAATTGTGGCTGCAGTTGTGTGTTTTATTGCATAAAGGGAAAGATTCAATCTGTGTTTTAAATCCCATTCCTTCATAGATGATATTGATTATGTGAGTCCTTAGTAAACTCTTGTTTAACTAAAAAAAAGTTCTGATTTTACTCTCAATTCATAGGACACTCTGCATATTTATCTATGCTTCAGAGACACTAGTGGTATATAACACTAAGTAGTAGTGTTGATTCTAATGTCTCCCAAGATGAATATTTTTCACATTTTTGAAAGAGTTAATTGCAAATAAGCCATTCCCATTTGGAGGACCTTTTCTAGTGAAGATATATGACAATTTTCATGGGAGTAGGTTGAAGGCATATGGAGTTGTTGATATATGTTATTTATAGCTAAGATGTTAAGAAATAAGAACTAGAAAGAAAACCCCACTTTAACTTTTAAGGGTTTTGTTTTAATCATGTTACTGACTCCAGAGGCCTCATGAGAATAAAATGAGAACTAATTGAAGTTATTTGGAAATTTATATACCTTTAGAATATATTCCTTTACATCAAAAATGCTCAATCCTGCTCTGGGAGCATTTTGTTAAAAACATGCTTTCGTTAAGCAAGGGCTATGTTCAAGGCACTGCCCTCATCATTGGCAAAACTTGATATAACTGCTGCTAGTTGCACAGACCTCATTGTTCATTGGGGGAAAAAACACTTAAAAATAATCACAACAATAAAGTAGAAGCATGTGCATGGCTCTTCAGATCATAAAGCAGAACCCCTCACCTTTGGGGGGTCATGGATGGCCAACCACTTCTTGCTTTCACATCCTGTTTCTTAATCAAGGCTCACTTCTTCATGCGTGCTCTTGATTTAAACTCACCCCACCTCTTCTAGACCTTGCCAGTAATCATTGTTACAAAGGGAACTTTCTTATCTGGGTTTTCAAATGTTTCTTTCTAGTGTTCTTTTGTCCCATAGCTAAATATGCTTATTATCATCTTAATAGTAAAGTATGGCTTGTGATGGGCCACTCCAGAACAATTTACTCTTTCTTGTCCCTGCTTCATAGCCATGCTATTCAACATTTCCAACTCTGATAAAAGTTGACTCTTTTTTTGACTCCACTCACTTTTCCACACCTGTAATTTGGATTTTGACCTTATCACTGCACTGACATTGCCTTGTTTCAGGTAAGAAACAACCCAAGTAGATTGTAAGCTCCATGGGAGCGTGCACTTTGCTTGTTGCATTACATGCACACACACAACAGCACATGGCACAAAGCAAGAGCGTGGTAAACATTATGAATGAATGTGTGATTTCTTACTTTCTGTGGTATTTTCAACATCTCCTTCACTCTCTTCCAGTTATTCTTTTCCTCCTTGCTTTCTGATATACCTCTCAGTTCTCCGATTATTTTCCTGGGATTTCCTATATTTCCTTTATTAAACCCCTTTCCTCTAACCACACATTAAATATTAATTTTTAAATTTTATTCTTTATTATTTTTATTTTCACTCAATTTTATTTTAATTGTAGGTATTGATAATTTTTAGAATTTACATTTTATGCTATATCTACTGCTTACTTTTGTATTTCCTATAGTTGCTTCAAAATCAACATAGACAAATTTATTTTTACATTTAGTATTATTTTGTATTAGTTTCAGGTGTACAGCATAGTGGTTATATAATCATATACTTTACAAAGTGCTCCCCCCATATTTCTAGTATTCACTTACACACACATAGTTATTACAATACTAGAGGCCTGGTGCACAAATTCATGCATGGGTGGGGTCCCTCAGCCTGGCCTTCGATTGAGGCCAATCAGGGGGCCTGGCCTGCCAGGGGGAGGGACTGTGGGAGGTTGGCCCCAGCAGCAAGCTAACCAATGGTCAATCAATTCCATGAGGAATTGAGCTCCCTCCTCCCTCCTGTCTGGGTCTGGGGTATGGGTGAACCAGATTCGGGGCTGTCAGGGCCCCAGCAGCAAGGTCTGGGTCAGTGTACTCATAGCTACTGGCCAGTCACCTGGTCATTCCGGTCGTTTGGTCATAATGGTCACTTAGGCTTTTATATATGTAGATTATTGACAATACTATATTTTACATCCCTGTGACTATTTTGTAACTACTAACTTGTACTTCTTAATCCCTTTCACCATGTCCCCCAACTCCCCTCCCCTCTGGCAACCATCAGTCTGTTCTCTGTATCTATGAGATTTTGGTTGTTTGTTTATTTTAAAAAAATCTTTATTGTTCAACAGCATGGATGGAACTAGAGAGCATTATGCTAAGCAAAATAAGCCAGTCAGAGAAAGATAAATATCACATGATCTTACTCATATGTGGAATATAATGATCAACATAATTTGATGAACAAGAATAGATCCAGAGACAAATGGCAGGGGAAGGAAGGTGGTTAGAGAGCAACCAAAGGACTTGTATGCATGCATATTAGCATAACCAGTGGACACAGACCCTGGGGGAGTAGGGGCTTGCCCGGAGTGAGAATGGCTGTGTGTGTGTGTGTGTGGGGGGGCACAGTCAAGTGGGGAAAAAGGAGACATATGTAAAACTTTAGACAATAATTAATTAATTAAGTAAAAAAATCGTTATTGTTGAAAGTATTACATATGTCCCTTTTTTCTCCCATTGATCCCTTATAGCCTGCCCCTGCCCCAGCCTTAGGCCTCCACCACCCTATGTTGTGTCCATGGGTTATGCATATATGCATACAAATTTTTTGATTGACCTCTTCCCACCCACCCACTTACCCCTGCCTTCCCTGTGAGATTCGACAGTCTGTTCCATGCTTCTATGTCTCTGGATCTATTTTGTCCATCAGTTTATTTTGTTCTTTAGATTTCACATATGAGTGAGATCATATGATACTTGTCTTTCTCTGACTGGCTTATTTGGCTTAGCATAATACTCTCCAGATCCATCCATGCTGTTGCAAATGGTGAGATTTCATTGTTTATTTTATGGCTGAGCAAGAGTTCATTGTATACCATATATATATCCCACGTTCAAAGGCTGTTAAATTGCGTTGTTTACCCATATCTTCAGAAAAAAATCACTTCTACTGTCGTGGTAAACAACCTGCTTCCCTATATATAATGGTCTGGCCCTCTAGCAACTTCAGCGCGAAATTATAGCTAATTTGCCTACAAACGCCAGGTGGTCATAATAATCTTAGTGTATATGCACCATAACTTTTTTATCCACGCATCTATTGATGGACACTTGGCTAACATAGTCAAATCTCCTTGAGGAATTTTTCCACTTCAAGCAGTTCCTCTCCAATGAAAGACAATGTATCCCAAACCCAGACACACTGTGATAACTGAGTATTAATTCTATTCTTTCCTGACCCCTCTTTCCAAGGCCCCAGGTCACTAAGTCTTATAGGTGTAATTTACTCATTATGTAGATATTTGAATCTTGATCCATCACCACTGCTGTAGTCTTCATTGCCTCTAAGATGGGCCAATTAAGTAGGTTTTACATGGAGTCCCCCGACTGCAGTTGTATGCTTCTCAAATTCTTTCTATATCTGTTGCTTGAATGGTCTTTCTAAAACATAAAATTGGTAATAGCTTATCCCTAACTAAAATGTTTCAAAGGTTCTGATAGGGTTCTGTACCAGAAAATTCAATGCTGCATCTAAATGGTAAAGTCACTTAACTGGATCATAAAATACAGCGTGTGCCTGATGCACTTTTTTTCCTGCATTTTTTTTTTTACTCTCCCTTCCACTCCAGCATCTTCATCTGATATGGTACAAGGAGTTTCATTTCTTTTTTTAAAAAATATATTTTACTGGTTTTTTACAGAGAGGAAGGGAGAGGGACAGAGAGCTAGAAACATCGATGAGAGAGAAACATCGATCAGCTGCCTCCCGCACACCCCCCACTGGGGATGTGCCCACAGCCAAGGCACATGCCCTTGACCGGAATCGAAACTATGACCCCTCAGTCCACAGGCCGACGCTCTATCCACTGAGCCAAACTGATTAGGGCAGGAGTTTCATTTCTTAGAGGAGGGGCAGTCCTGGTCAATTCCCAAAATTATGTAAAAGAGACCTTAGCTTCATGCTGATTGGACCTTTTTTGAAGAAATCCCTTTGGCAAAAGAATTGCAGTGCATTGACTCATTTAGGAATGGTTAGTGTCTCTCACTGAACCAACCACTTGTGGGTAGGAGAGTGAGAATACCTTGGTGGTTGAGATCAATCATTGCCTCCTGCTGAACTTGGAGCATAGTGAATCCCATGCAAAACAACATGGCTGCCACACAATGAGCATGGGGTAGGTGAGCATAGGACAGGCAATCACAGTGCCCCTAGAGATGTCACAGCTCTTCTGTAAAGTTAATTCTGCCTGCCCATCCATTTTCTCTCTTGTAGAAGACTTGTTTGCACTCTCCTTTTATACATACTAATCTGCTCGCCATTCCCGGAGCACATCAGTCTGTTTGTTGCATCTTATGCTCACCTGCTCTCTCTGCATGGAATGTAACTCCTCTTTCTGTTTCAAAAGTAGGTACAGTCATCACCTCTACAGAGCCGTTTGTGCTGCCTCGTCCCCTAGGTAGAATTTGTTTATTCTTTGTAGGCTTCTTCTACCTTATTTTTTACTACAAACCTGCATATTAGATGGTATTTATATACTTGTTAGCACACTGAAATTTTAAGCCTCTTGGGGCAGAGAAGTTTTCTCAGTTGCCTTGGGATTCCTGGTGCTAGTACAATGTCTAGTATCATGGTGGATAGGGATCCCTAGAGTCAGGGACAAGAAATACCACTTCCTCTAACGTTTTGGACATAAGCACATTTCAAAGGAGAATATTTTCCAGTGGAAAGCTTTCAAGTTCCCAGTTTCAACTATATAGTCAAGATCTGGAAGTAAATATCTAATTTCAGGTGAAGCAGTGCAGAGAGAAAAAAGATCTAAACTATTTTGGAAAATAAAGTCAACAAGCATTCTAAAATAGATGCAAACTTGGATTGGATGGTTAGGAAAGTTCTGATTTCTCACTCTCAGTTTCTTGATTGTTAGGAAAAGCAGAAGAAACCTCAGGAAGTGTCCCAGAACCCAAACTGGCAGCAAACTTTTCCGTAAAGGAATTGTGCAGAGGATGACTTTTACTTGTAACAATAAATAAACAACTTACCTTCATTTTTGCTGGTAACCAGTCTTCAGATTCTCATTACCTAAATGCCATCATCTGCCTTGCCCCTAATATCAAATAAGTCATTAGATCCCATTGAGTCATCCTCAGAGATGTCTCTCAAGTTTGTACTTGACAAACAAGGATTGAAGGGATGGTGAAGGCAGTAAGTAGTCTTTCTGAAGAGAAAGTAAATTATGAAAAAGGATATGGTTTCAGAAATGTCCCACGAGTCACAAGGGGAGAAAGTAGCTAGGACTGTGGGGTAGTGGTTAGAGTTTAAAGGGAAGAAATGTAACAAATCTTCTATCAACAACTTCCTCAATTCACTGAAACCCTTTCAACTGCTTATATTAAGAGAACAAATCTTTAGAAACTAATATATACATTTTCCAGACAATTTGAGAATTTTGGAAATATCATATAAGAAAATCTAGGCTACTTCCTCCAAGTTCTTGTTAATGCTCTGCTGCTTATTGAAATGCAGTTTCTATTCAAAACAACCACTACTGACACAGCTGGCCTTAGTCACTCCCAAAGTCCTTTAGTCAGGGTTCACATATTAAACCAAAAAGGTAAAAATTTGATAAGTTATTTGTAAAATGCTTTTGACTACATGCCTGATTTGATATTTTTCAGCAAAATGATAAGAAAATACCTTGAACTTCTGGAATTAAATTGAGTGCTCTTATAGCTATAATGAAAGAATGAACAAATAATTTTATTCCTTTGCCTTAGGAGAAGAACTAGTTTTTATTTCATACAGTTAGGAAGCTAGGAAAACACAATTATAGTTCATAATGGACTACTAAAACAGCTGGTTCCTTCAGTGACTCTACCTAATGGACTGGAGCATTGTGAGCAATGGAATACCTTATCTCTGTAAAAAAACACTGCATGACGAGAGATTATTAATAAGCACCCATCTTGCCTCATATTTCATTATTGCCTCTCCACTTTAGCAATCAAGTCCATTTCGAGGCTTATTTCTATCAACACACCCTTCAAATAGGACTTAAGACAAAGTTTAGGTCATTGTGTTTGCAAAAGATTTTGCTGTTCTGGACAGTTTCTCAAATGTCACACTCATGGCAATTAGATGTTTTGTTTTAAGAAACATGATTATCTGCTTCTGAGTGAAACTGAATAACAAGTAAGTGAATAATGAGAAAATGGGCTCAAAGGATGCAGCATACAATATTCATCTTTCTTTCCCCCCAAGCGCCAACATAGCCCCTAGACACTAATTTCATTCCTTGTCTATGTATTTGAAAAGAATTGCCGTAATACACTGCAGGCTTGGAGGAGTAAATTTGTGAACATCTATGCATGGGGTTGGAGCTGGCAGTTAGCTAGGATAGTGCTTAGAGCACATTCACTTCACTGACAGGGACCTAACACCTTCCAGAATCTTGCCGATGTCTTAGAGCTCTTGTCAACAGGAGTCTATTGTTTTCTGTGAAAACACCAAGTTTAGTGTTTAATAATGGTGTGGAATATAAATTATTTGTAGACATCATTTTAGTAATGTAGGAAAACTTATTGAATATATATTTGGGTAGAACCTGTCACCTAAAAGAAACCTGTTTCTTGTCTTGTTTATTTTTCAGTTGTAAAGAAAAATAAAATTTGGCTAACTACCTTTTCAACTCTGTTTTTAAAAGTAAGATTGCTTACACTTCTAAGATTTTGGGTGGATGTTGCCATATATCTGAAGCTCTAAATCTAAAAATCTAAGGCATGAATGTTATAAGGCTGTTCAGTAATATAGCACATTATGACATCTAATGATCACAGTGGTAATCCTGATTTATCAATAAATGATTAAATGCATTTTGAGTACTACTTTCAAGAAGGTAAGAATGTATGTGATTCATTTTTAAAAGATGACACTTCCAAAGCCTTAAAGAAAATAATTCAAAGCTTTTAAAAGATACTTTAATAATCTCACACAGTATTCAAAAAGTCTTTTATTTTCTTAGAAATTTGTAGCACAACAATGATCGTTTAGTTCAAATTCCTAATTTCTTTTTATGTCCAGGAATTTAAGTAACTTGCTTAAACTTACACTGATGATGTATCTAGATTTGTAGATTCAAAATCCATTTTCAACACATCACATAGTAGAGGCAAATTTTAATTTTTTCTCATAAAGAGTCAATAGCTTAAAGTCTCTAATAACAAATGACTACAGAAAAATAATGAAAAATATTTCAATGGTGTCATTAAGTTTTAAGTAAAGCAAGGAAAAGAAAGAAATCTTCTTTTATTTGAGTCTCTATTATACGCCTGTAACTGTGCCTGACAAGTTCATGTAATTTGTTGACTTTGGTAATATTATCCACATGTTCACAGATTAAAAAAACAAAGCCCTGAAGTGTTCTGATTTTCGCAAGCTCATTCCATTCCTAAGTGGCACATTAGGAATTTGAACCCGTGTCTTTCAGAGAGATGCTACCTGTTGGCCATACTTGTATTCCTGAGAGGACACAAGCAGTGGTGACTCCTATTAGAACTTGTTGACTGGTTATGCAGAGATATGAACAATCCTACACACAGTAGTTTAATTTTACACATTTGTACCACTTCTTCTAATGGAATCACTCCCATGGTTGGTAAAACTGTCCACTCCATGCTCATGAATCACGAGTCAGCTATCCCTCTGGAAAGCTCCCTTAGGAATTGAGGGTGGCCATTATGAAGAGATTTCCACAGTCTTCTGAGGGCTACAGAAATTGCAGGTTGTGTTCTCTTAAATACTTGAAGAAGGGAGGAAAGTTAATGGTTACTTCTGTAGAAATATACACAATGGTACATGTGGATCTTGGAAAGACAGTATTGTTTACAATTGTACAACAATTGTAAATCCCCTAAGTGAGACCTCAGTTGGTTAGGAGACTCAGGTTGACAGTGTTTCCCAAAGTATCTCCTGGGCAGTAGGTATAGTCCCAGTTCAACTGAATACATTTGAGTCTAATTTCTTGTTTTTGGAGAGACTGCCTAGAGCAAACATGTCAAACGTCCAGCCTGTGGGCTGCATGCGGCCCACAAGGAATATTTTTGCGGCCCAGCCAATATAGCGGTGTGAGCAGTTATTTACAATTATGAAAGGAAATAAATCTCCTGTCAGATCCAGAATTACTGACATTCACCTTGGGTCAGTTTTGAAAGTAATCACTGCGAACAAGATTTCCCCCAAAGTAGGAAAGATACTAGCAGAGAAGAGATGCCAAGTGTCAGGAAGAAAACATTAATTTTATTATTGCTCTTGTTCTTTTTTTTAAAATATATTTTATTGATTTTTTACAGAGAGGAAGGGAGAAGGATAGAGAAGTTAGAACCATCAATGAGAGAGAAACATTGATCAGCTGCCTCCTGCAAACCCCCTACTGGGGTTGTGCCCGCAACCAAGGTACATGCTCTTGACTGGAATCGAACCTGGGACTCTTCAGTTCGCAGGCCGACGCTCTATCCACTGAGCCAAACCGGTTAGGGCTTGTTCTTTTTTTAAATACTATACTTTTCAAAAGTAAACCTACATTTCTATGAAAATTGAAGCTTTTAATTTTTTTACAGCCCACATAAACTTAAACCTGGTTTATTTGGCCCGTGTTATCCCTTGAGTTTGACATGCTTGGCCTAGAGGCAGTTAGGCTGACCTGTCTGGTTCTCCTATGCCATTGGTCGGCAAACTCACTAGTCAACAGAGCCAAATATCAACAGTACAACGATTAAAATTTATTTTGAGAGCCAAACTTTTAAAACTTAAACTATATAGGTAGGTACATTGTTATTAAGTTAATTAGGGTACTCCTAAACTGGCCTTTGCTAAAAACGTCCTCAATCTGATTGAGGTACGTTTGCTGAGGTCAACCCCTTCCAACTCTCCCATCCACACTCGTCTTGTATACTTGTTTCATCTATCTCCTTACCGAAAACCAACTTCTGCACATGACCACAAAGTTTCAATCGCACTGTACGTGTGGGCCCACACGTGGTATTTTGTGGAAGAGCCACACTGAAGGGGACAAAGAGCCGCATGTGGCTTGCGAGCTGCGGTTTGCCGACCACTGTCCTATGCCACCT
This sequence comes from Myotis daubentonii, assembly GCF_963259705.1. Classification (NCBI taxonomy): domain Eukaryota; kingdom Metazoa; phylum Chordata; class Mammalia; order Chiroptera; family Vespertilionidae; genus Myotis; species Myotis daubentonii. The sequence goes on from NC_081842.1 coordinate 88,746,444, forward strand.
GCTGGGGGATATTTGTCTGCCCAATGGAGCATCAGAGCAACAGATACAAGAATGAGGGCAGAAAAGACATCCAAAACTATTGACAAGTGTTTTATAAGGAAGATGGGGCCTTCCCCTACTATTTACAACAGACGTCTTGGATGGTTAAGGGAAATAGTGATCAAATCACCATCAAGTTCTCCTGGCAGGGATAGACATGTCAGCAGTTAGTTAAATTCAAGGTGCTTGCAAACGTATGGGAGAGTTATGGCAAGGCATTTTCTTTTACAGAGAAGGCATCCAGGGCAATTCTGAATGCAAAAATTCATCATGATCCCTCCCTCTCTTGTACTTCCTAGGTTTAAGGTGTTCCCTCTTAATGTACCAGGGTTGTTGTTCTCTCTTCACTATTACAAAATCTGTATGATTTATTAGAGTACCTATAATGTCAGCATTTCCCAGCCATCATCTTTTGTCATCTAAACCTTTCATCCAGAAAAATCATGTGCAAGAAGAATAAGGACATTTTAATAAAACCTTAAGAGACCCAGTATACCCTCTCCTTTGGCCACATGAGCCAGTATAGGGGCTTGATTTGCAGTGTGCTCCACTGAATAGTCTTTATTCTTATGTTTTAAAACTATGTGAATTCCTCAAGAAAATCCACATGGCTAAACCAGAATTCAGTAAGAATCCCCTAAAAGCCTTTTTTTTTTTTTTTTTGCTTAATTCAGTTGCCATTCAGAGAAGGTACTAACTCATCTAGCCTGGGGTTGCTGTTAAAGGAAAGAAGCATAATGATCAGGTTAGGTTGGAATAATTTGGTCAGGTTGGAATCCCAAATTTTCAAAACAGGTCCACACAGATTCCCCCTCCACTTTCATTCTGATCATTAGATGCTCTTTAACGACCAACCTGCCTTACTCAGGTGTGTGGATCAAGAGGAAGTGAGAAAAGTAGAATCAGAAATCTTCTTGAGCTAATTTTTAGGAGACCTTTTCAATACTTAAATAAGAATAGATGCCTGGTGATGGTAGGCAATGTGAAAGATCCATTCAATACTTATCATGGCATGGTTAAGATTGTTGAATGACTTTTATGAACAAAGAAATACCACTGTCAGACTTCAAATGGTCTAGAAAGTAAAACATAATAGAGGTTAATATCAAGCGCCACAATGGTGTCACCAAAGTCAACTGTGGGGATTGGGACAGCAATTCCATAAACTGAAAATATACTGACAGCTGAGGCACCATTAGTAACCTGGATTAGAGAGTCCTCCCACCTGAAGACAGCTGGCAAGAGTCTGGCTGTGGTGGCAGCCTCTGCATCAGGAACGTAGAATCCTCTCTCTGTGCCCAGACTATGATGGGGGTTAGGTTGCCATATTTGATATGGTGATTAATACATGAGATGATTGTGACAATCTGGGCAGTGCAGGCTTAATCAGTAGTGTGATGACATGACAGACTCATTGGAGAATAGATTCTTATTATGTTAACATTAAATAGATAGGCAGCCTGATATTCCTCCAGTGAAATAGGTTTATTCAGAAACAAAAAAGAATTGCAACTTTGGACATGTGGTCTACTTACAAACCATGTGCAAGTCCAGAGCACAAAGGAGAGGAATATACTGTTATAGAGGAAAGAGGTGTTCAGAGGGGCTGTTGTAAGCAAAGAGTCCATTGGAGGAAACTTGGAGTTCTCAGTGTAGTGACTTTTCATTGGCTGAGTTGTAACAGTCTTTCATTGTCTCAGTGGTTGTCATGTGAGAAGATTCCTCCTTCTTGTTGAAATACTGGAGTAGTAAAACATCTTCCCGTTGAAGATGGAAAGTACATCTCTTCTTGTTTTGGGCACTTGACAATGAGTGGTAAGTTTTGAGAGCTCCTCCTAGAGGATTTCACAACTCCAATTTAGAAGAGATTCAGCTTATTAATTTTCACATTGGCCCCAGGTAGTTTAACAGCCTTGATTTGTTTTCATACTTCATGGCCCAAAAGAAAGTCACTGTTGTTTTCTGACACTGTTGTCTTCTATGTTACTGATTATTCTTCTAGGCCTTTCACAAAAGCTCAAGGGTCAGTATAAATATAACAAGGTTTATCAAGGGAAGTATTTGCCTGAGTTATGAGAATTGTTTGAGATCTGGTCATGTTATAAAACAACCGCAATTTTTTTTTCAGTTTGGCACAGGTGGTTGAACCTACAGAACCCCTGAATACATTATCAACTTTCCATTTAACAAAACTATTAGTAAACCAGGCCCAGTCATGTTGGGGAACCTCAGTGACATGGGGATTCATTGAGCAGGCAGCTTTGCTTCAGGCAGTGGCGTGGGGAATGAAATCTCTCTCACAGGTATAGCTGTCACTTTCTCTTGTAAAGCTAAGATGTTGCTGAAGCCAGGATAAATATACCATTTCCTCTTTACCAGTAAGATTTGTTAACATGCCTTATCTTGTTAGTCATGGGAGTTGACCCATCCCACTATGAGGATGTTATGTTGGATAATTATGGGTAAGGTTTTTTGTTTCAAACAAAGCCCGATTATACATGGATAGTTGTTTAAATTCTACATTTAGTAGCTCTGTCAAGGGACAAGTGATTCCAAAACCCTAAGGGTATCTCCAAGGAGAGACTGTTTCATTTTTTTTAAAAAAAATTCCTTTTTCTTTAGCTTCTCAAATAGAGTGCTCACTGCTACCTGGTCTTCAAAATAGCTGATTTGATCCTCTGCTTCATCCAGTCTGCTGTGGATTACATCTAGTGTATTCTTCATTTCAGTCATTGTATTCTTCACTTCCTTCTGGTTCTTTTTAACGGTTTCTATCTCTTTGTGTAAATTTTCCCTGAGTTCATCTATTCTTTCTCTAAGTTCATTGAGCATCCTTTTCTTTTCTTTTATTTTAAATTGATTCAGAGAGAGGAAGGGAGAAGGGGAGAGAGATAGAAACATCAATGATGAAATTTGCATGCCCCCTATTGGGGATTGAATCTGCAAGACGGGCATGTGCCCCGTCTGGGAATCAATCCATGACCTCCTGGTTCATAGGTCAATGCTCAACCAGTGAGCCACACCAGCTGGACCATTGAGCATCCTTAAAGCCAGTGTTTTGAATTCTGCATCTGGTTACTTGCTTTCCTCCATTTTGTTTGGTTCTTTTTCTGGAGTTATGTCCTGTCCTTTCATTTGTGACATGTTCCTTTGTCTCCTCAGTTTGGCTGCCCCCTGTGTTTGTTCCTACATATTAGGCAGATCTACATCTCTCAGTCTTGGCAGGGTGGCCTCTTGTAGTGGGTGTCCCATGGAGACCAGTGGCACAGTCTCCCTGGTGGCCTGGGCTAGGTGCTCTAGGGGTGTTCCTTGTGTGGGTTTTATGTGCCAACTATTGTAGCTGAGCCTTGATTGCTGTTGACATGTCTGTGGGTGGGGCTGACCCTCAAGAGGACTGACTGTGAGGGCTGGCTGTGATTACAGTGGATGAGTTGTTGTGTGAGTCTGACCTCATATGGTGGGATACACTGTATCAGGGGTCTGGTGCCTGCTGAGTCCACCCCTTGGGTGTATCATTTGTGGATCTATTTGGGTAGTGCTCTGGTGTGGTTTGAAGCCAGCCACCAAGAGTATTGATTCTGGGGCCTCTTTGGAGGGGATCCTGTGCAGACCCAGGTCAGCCACTGTCTGGGCCTTACTCAGGGCTCCCTGGAAGAAGCTATGTAGGAAGTTATCTGTGGTTGGTAGCTGCCTATGGTAGGCCCAGAGCAGTGGTTCTCAACCTTCTGGCCCTTTAAATACAGCTCTTCATGTGACCCAACCATAAAATTATTTTTGTTGCTACTTCATAACTGTAATGTTGCTACTGTTATGAATCATAATGTAAATATCTGATATGCAGGATGGTCTTAGGTGACCCCTGTGAAGGAGTCATTTGACCACCAAAGGTTCATGACCCACAGGTTGAGAACCACTGGCCTAGAGGCACCTGGGAGAGGCTAAGCTATGAACTAGAGCCAACTGCCACTGATGCTCAGCAAGGTCTGCTTAGCAAGAGGAACAGGGCACACTGAGGCCAGTCTCTGCTTGTTTGGGGTTTGTGGGCCTTTCATAAATTTTAGGGAAGTTTTCAGCATGGGTGAGGCTGGCTGCTTGTGAGGAATATCTGCTGAAATAGGTTTGGGCCTGTGCAGAATTTGGGTGGGGTGGTTCTCAGGAAATCACCAAGGTGGGGTGAATGGTGTTTAGCCAGTTTAAGGGAGACTCAGATTTTTCCTGCAGCCAGATAATTCACATCCTCCCTGTCTTTCCCTGGTGCTTTTGAGTGCTGAAGTGCAGAATGAGTGCATCTGTCAGCTGGTTAGTCTCTGCATGCGCCCTTTAAGAGGAATGCCTGGGGCTTCTGGCAGCGCTTTGTCTTCCTCAGATGGAATCCCCACTGATTTTCACAGCCAGAGTTGTGGGGATTCCTCTTCTCAGCACTGGTGGTCCAAAGGTAAAGGGATTAATAAAAGCAAACAAACAAACAAACAAAAAAACAAAAAAACCCCACATAAACACAGACAACAGTAGGGTGATTACCAGAGGGAAAAGGGGGTGAGGGGAAGTAGAAGATGGTAAAGCAGAGATAAATGGTGATGGAGGAGACTTGACTTGGGGTGGTGGACACACAATACAATATTATGTATTAGAATTGTGCACCTGAAGCCTATATAATTTTATTAACAATGCCACCCCAATAAACTCAATAAAAATCCTATATCATAAAGAGCTAATATGCAAATGGTTGTCATGCCCTCATGCCATAACGGCTCAGACACTCAACACTGGGGAGAGAGGAATGGGGACCAGCCAGGCTGTGGCCGGGAGAGGGACAACTGCCCACCCCACTGTTCCAGGTGCCAGTGGCTGGGGCTGCAGCCCGGGAGAGGGACAAGCCACCCACTCCATGGTCCTGGGCACCAGCTGCTGGGACTGTGGCCTGGGAGAGGGACAAGCTGCCCACCCCGTGGTCCCGGGTGCCAGCAGCTGGGTCTGCCGCCTGCCCCACGGTCCCCTATGGCTACAGCCAGCCCGGGCAAAACACCCAAGATTCTGGGTGCCTGTTCCGGCCCTCCAGTCCAGTTTAAGAACCCATTGTGGCCCTCAAGTCAAAAAGTTTGCCCACCCCTGGGTTAGGGGGTGATCAGGCTGGCAGGCAGAAGCAGTTAGGGGCAATCAGGCTGGCAGGCAGGTGAGCAGTTGGGAGCCAGCAGTCCTGGATTGTGAGAGGGATGTCCCAGATTGGAGAGGGTGCAGGCTGGGCTGAGGAACACCCCCCTCTCCCAGTGCACAAATTTCATGCACCAGGCCTCTAGTTTTATAATAAAAAGGGGTGAATTAAAAGAGAGAGAGAAAAAAATGTAGGAATAGAAAGAACAAATTTTAGCGTCACTTGTGTTTAAAATTCCACCTCTGGAACCTGTTTCTATAAGAATTTAAGCAAAATAGTTTTTGTATTAGACTTCCTAAAACACTGAAATAGTTATATTTACACTCTGTTAAAGTATTTACTAGTGCTCCATTTCTTATAATAAATGTTTAGTGCACTTAGTTTCGCCCATCACTACTTGTCTGTAACCTATTTTTGCAATCTTATTTTCCCCATTCTCAAAAACTGTGATGGATTAAGCAACTATTATCTGTCTATGTTATATTCTTATACTTCTCTATCTTAGTTAGTACTTAATTCTTTACCTTAAGAATGCTTTCCCCATAAAATTCTAATAGTCCAATTTCTACCTACATTTTATTGCAAGTACATCAACTCCTCTTCAAATTCCACTTCAATCTTTAAGCTGGAAATAATATGTCCATGTTTTGAATTTGTGAATCTTGTTTGATTATCATTTTCTACTTTACATATTTGTGTAGTCATTGAAGCTGCTGGAGATTAGTGTAGTTTCTAGGGGAAAGATATAGTATCTAATTTATCATTATAAATTTCCAAATACCTAGTACAATGCCCAGCATTTTCAAAGCCAGTGATTCTCAAAGTATAGGCACTGGACTAGTAGCATCAGCATCACGTAGGTACTTGCTAGAAATGTACTGAATCAGAAACTCTGGGGTTGGGGCCCCATAATTTGTGCTTTAACAAGCTCTCCAGGTGATACTGATGCTACCTAAAATTTGGGATGCACTCTTGTTGAATGGATGAATGGATAAACAAATGATGAATACATTTAGTAGATATATAAATAAATTATGACAGTTACTATAATTATTTCAGCTAAAAAATGCACACTGTTGAGATTTAGAAAATAAATTATGGAACACCTTTGCATTTTAATTAGGACAAATCTGATATGCCTTACTTTCTAGCAATACTCTGCAACATGATGTTTTTCTTAAGAATTTTCTCTGAATTTGTACATTATTTATACCTGAAAGTGTGAATGCTTGATTTTTTTGTAAATGTTTATAAGCAAATCACTGATTTTAATTCACTGGTTGGATAAAAGATACCCATAGGATCTCTTGAAATTTTTCTATGAAATAGAGTGTGGTGCAGTGATTCGTGAATTGAATGTGTATATGAATCATTCAAAGAAATTGTTAAAATGAAGATTTGATCCAGTGGGTCTAGACTGGTGCAGGAGATTCACAAGCTCTCAAGTGATAGCATTGCTGCTGGTCCAGGAACCATCTTATGCAGTGAAGAGTTACAGTATAATGTGGTTTCCAAACTAACAGGCAATCAAATCACTGTGTAGATGAGTAAGGGTCTTGAGTATTTGGGCAGACTATTAATCTTCTATGAGCTTTGTTTTTCTTTCACCTGTGAACCATAAATGACATGTAAAACATATAGTATGATTCTTGACACACAATAATTACTCAATGAAAGGCAACTATTATTATTCAAATAGAAGTAAATGACAAAATTAAAAGGAATGTCATAATATCATGGCCTCTTCTGGTAGGAGTGTCTCCAGCCTGGGATGCAGCTAGTTTACCCTATTCCTGATGTGCTCATTATGGAATGTGAGGGCAATAAAACTGAGATCTGTCTGCTGTCAACAGTTCTAAACTTCTGCAATTTCAGCTTTGAGTGTCTGCCACTGACCCGCAGCAGCTGAAATCACACATGCAACTTGCTGAAAATTGAGCTCTTCTTCTGGCACTATCCTAATCATCAGTTTATTCCCGATACAAACAAAGAAAGCTGCAGCACATTGAAATAAAGCATTTTGATTTCTTTATTGTATACTTAAGGACATTATTTTTATCCTGGGATCTATTTTGTTGCATATTAGTAACTGAGATTTAAATAATAAATTTATTGTTATGAGATTTCTCATTAATATTAGGCATTAGTCAAAGAATTTGGTACATTTATCACATATATTTGTTAGCATAACATTTAAAAACTAGTTATTTAAATTACACAGTTTAATGGCACAGCCTTGCCTTTCAGTTAATAAAATCAAAAGCAATAAATCCAGTAGGCTATTACATTGTTCAATGAAGGATTTACCACTCATAGAAATGAATTTCTGAGTGACAGGCACCAGGAATCAGACCATATAAGGAACTGAAACTGTCCTAAAGACATCTGATTGCATGTCTGCATTCCATTGGAATTAAAAGCCCACCAGCTCAGCCCCCAGAGCCACTGACCATAAGAGCTTCCGCCAGTGACCGCATGTAAGGATGAAAACTTCAGCTCTTGGGTGCTGCCCTCATCATCCCAAGGTCTCCTTGACTCCATGTGTGCAGCCCTTTCTTTGGATGTCCCATCCCCCAATCCCTTTCCTTAAATAAATTCGATTTTCTTTAATCACTGTCCCAGATGGCCTTTTAGCCTTCCCGTGCACCACCATGTTAACCTTTCAAGTATTACAGTGGGAGTTCAAAGTATTTCTTTTGTCATTGCATTGCCTTAACTCAAGCTCTCTCATATTGAGGATATTTTTATTCCTTAGTTTTTATATCTTTTTAATGTGTTTTGAAATAAATTTAAAAAGGAACTATATTTTAAGAAGTAATCAAGTACTGAAAGTCCATTATGATTTCTCTAAGATAAACTTTATTTTTATACATCAATTGATTTCTCCCTGTAAAAAAAGTCTCACCCAAAATTATTTCCTTACTTTTAAATTCTCTCCCTCCTCTCTCCTCCAATCTACCCTCTCCATCCTCAGTTTGAGGTTTCTGACATGTACCTTCTATTTAGCAGAAGTGAAGGTGACAACATCAATGGCTAAATAACTAAGAGGATAGGTATGCTGTGGCCTCCTTGTCAAATGACTTTTAATCGTGTCATAGTTCAATGGTAGTTTCTGAGGAAATTCTTGGAAAATTGGCACTTCTTTTAGTGCTCTGCTGCTCATGAGTGAACCCATCAACTATTTAATGGGTCCAACTCAGTTAGGTTCTGCACCCCATTCCTCTGAGGCTGTACCCAGAAAGTCCTAAGCACCTGCTCTTGACAGGGAGTATAAATGCTGCTGTTGGGAAGGCAGAGGCAGACCAAAAACCTATAGAATTTTGAGGGTCTCCTTTAAGAGGAAAGAATATATCCCACTCCCCAAATATTACAAAAGCAGTTCATCATAGAACACTTCACTAGGATCCCTAAATTGAACTAACTCAGAGAGAAAATGCAAATACTTTCTGATGATCTGTGGTTGGCCAACCCGACTTCATAAATATGTTTTATAGTTAGACAAGAGGCCCAGTGCATGAAATTTGTGCATGGTGTGTGGGTGGGGGTCCCTCAGCCCAGCCTGTACCCTCTCGTAATCTGGGACCACTGGCTCCCAACTGCTCTCCTGCCTGACTGCGTAATCACCCCTAACCACTCTGCCTGCCTGCCTCATCATCCTTAACCACTTGCCTGCCTGCCTGATCACCCCTAACCCTGCTTCCTGCCTGCCTGATTGCCCCTAACCACTCACTTGCCTGCCTGATTGCCCCTAACAGCCTCTGCCTCAGCCCCTGCCATGGGAGCTTTATCCAGAAGGACGTCCAGAATGACGCCTGGAAGGTTGTTCAGCTGTCTGGTCTAATTAGCACATTATTATTATAGACATGAGTTAAACTATATGGTTCTTCTTCTTCTCTGTGTGACTTGCTATTTCACTTATAATGATATTCTCAGGATCCATCCATGTTGTCACAAATTGCATATTTCATCCTTTCTTATGGCTAGTATTCCATGGTATGTATGTAACACATATTCTTTATCCATTCATCCATCAAAGAACACTCAACTTGTTTCCATGTCTTGTCTACCACAAATAAAGCTTCAATGAACATAGGGGGTACATATATATTTACAAATAAACATTTTCAAATTTTGGGGGTAGATACCCAAAAGAGGGATTGCTGGGTCATATGGTAACTTTATTCTTAATTTTTTGAGGAGTTGCCATACTGTTTTCCATGGAGGCTGTACCAATTTACATTCCCTCCAGTAGTGTATGAGGGTTCTTTTTCCTCCACATCCTTGCCAACAATTGTTATTTCTTGTTTTGTTGATAATAATATCCCAACAGGTGTGAGGTGGTATCTCATTGTGGTTTTTATGTGCACTTCTCTAACAGCTAGTGAAGCTGAGCATTGTTTCATGTATCTGTTGGACATTTCTATGGCAGAGGTTTCTGTTCTTGGGAGAGGTGTCTGTTCAGTTCCTCTGCCCATTTTTAAATTGAATTGTTTTTTTCTTTACTGATTAAGGTATTATATATGTGTCCTTATTCCCCCATTGCCCCCCTCCCACTCATGCCCTCACCCCCCTGGTATCTGTGTCTTTTGGTTAGGCTTATATGCATGCATACAAGTCCTTTGGTTGATCTCTCCCCCTTTCCCCCACCCTCCCCTACCTTTCTTAAGTCCTCATCTGAGGATATGTTTATTTATTTTAGAGAGAGAGGAAGACAGAGAAATCAGTGTCAGAGAGAAACATCTATCAGTTGCCTCCCATGCACCCTTACTAGGGATCGAACCCACAACCTGAGTATGTACCCTGACCAGAATCAAACTATGACCTCTTGGTTCATAGGTTGATGCTCAACCACTGAGCTATGTTGGCCGAGCTAAACATGATCACTAATTTTAATTCTATTTTATTCTTTTATTAATGACCACTTTAAAATGCTTACACTGAATTAATAGTTTAGTGCTTCAACATTTTCCCAGCAATGTAATTATTAGCTCCATACTCATTTGTTTGTTGAAAGTTCTATTTTGGTAGAATTTCATTAGATTATTTATATATTTATCATCAGAAACTGCTGCAAGCATTATATCTGTCTTTTCTTTCTATTTCTTTTAATTTGGTCATTTGTATTATGATTCTGGATATGTTTAGCTTTTTCCCTCCCATTCTTTGCAGCATGCCATTAGGCTCATTTTCAGTTTTCTCTTGTAATATTCAAATATCTGTTTTTGGGTCACAGGATACAATATTTAATCAATATTTTATAAGTATATTTTAAACTTTTGGAAATGTTAATGCTTGCCTCACTATAGAACCTTTAAATAGCATCATATTTAGTTAATATATGTGACATTCATGCTCTGGGATGCAGACTAAATAAATATTTGAGGAGGTTAAATGATTATTCAAAATTAAATAAAATATAAATTTTATAAGCATGTTCTGAATAGAATTATTTTTACATCTTGTACTTACTATTCAAAATTAACTCCACGTGCTTACTTTCTAGCCCATTGGTTAATTTAGTTCTTATCACATGTCACCATTTATTATTAACTAGAGGCCCAGTGCGTGAATTCATGCATGGGTGGGGTCCGGCCAGCCCGCCCTGATAGAGGTCAATCGGGGCTGGGTCAGCTGGGAGGGATGCGAGAGGTTGGCTGGCCAGCCCTGCACCTGATTGGTGTGGGGGTGCTGATCAGGGATGGGGACAGCAGGAGGGAGGGGCCGCAGGAGGATGGCCGGCAGGCCCTGTCCCCAATCAGGGTTGGGGGGCCGATCGGGGCCCTGATCCGGCCGGTTGGCCACCACAGTGCACATCATAGTGACCGGTCGTTCCAATTGTTTTGTTGTTCTGGTCACTTGGCTTTTATATATATAGACTAGAGGCTTGGTGCATGAAATTCATGCATGGGTTAGTTCTCTAGGCCTAGCCGGTCGGTGATCAGGGCCCATTGAGACCTTTCAGGTGCCAGGTGGGGCCTTCCTTTTCTGGCTGCCGGCTGCCAGCTGGGCCTTCCTTCATGAATTCCCAGTCTCCTGGTCGAACTCCTGAGGGGACAATTTGCACATTAGGCTTTTATATATATAGACTAGCGGCCTGGTGCATAAAATTCATGCTTGGATAGGGTCTCTAGGCCTGGCCGGCGATCAGGGACAATTGGGGCCTTCCTTCCAGCAGCTGGGGTCTTCCTCTGTTCCATGCTGCCCCCTGGTGATCAGCATGTGTCATAGTGAGCAGTTGAACTCTTGGTCAGTCAAACTCCCAAGGGTACAATTTGCATATTAGCCTTTTATTATATCAGATTATGTGGGAAGTATAAATGTATACTATTCCCTCCAATAAGATATCAGTCTTAGTGGGAAGAGGAACATGTTTTATGTCTTTTTATTTTCTACAGGACATTAACATATAACTTTGCATATAGTAGGTGCTAAAAACTAATTATTTGATTATAATTTCCAAACAGACCATGCTCATTGTATTTATAGACATTGCTAAACAAGTAGCTGTTCCCTAGCTATGGAGATGAATACAAAGGCCTCTGTCATCTTTTTCAAAAGCTTTGCTCCCCTAGGGTTGTTGTTGTGTTTTTTTTTTTATGGGAGTAAATTAGGAAGGCACTGAAAAGCAGTCATTCTGACTCTAAGATCAACCTGTTGCCACTCTGATGAGACATCCTATCTAATAATAGACAAACATGGTAATTGACCGTACCTTCGTTACGCCTCCCATTGGCTAATCAGTGTGATATGCAAATTAGCCACCATCTTCATTGCATACTGGAGGCAGGGTGGGACAGCACCATCCCACCTGCCCTGCCGCAATCCAGGCCTGCTATCTGCAATCCTGGGCGGGGGGCGGGGGTCCCATGTGCAACCTGGGGCCGCGCCCCAACCCCCAGATTGGCCCTGCCCTGTGCGAGACCAGGGGCGGCGCCCCAACTCCCCGATCAGCTCTACCCAGTGCGGGACTGGGGGTGGCACCCCAACCCCCTGATCAGCCCTGCCCTTTGCGGGACCAGGTGCGGCACCCCAACCCCCCGGCCCTGATCGGCCCTGCCCTGTGCGCAATTGGGGGTGGCGCCCCAACCTCCTGATCGGCCCTGCCTTGTGAGCGACCCGGGGAGGCGGTGCAGGCACCTAGGGATTGGCCTGCCATCTGCCACCTGGACAGGCACCTAGGGATCGGGCCTGCCATCTGCCACCTGGACAGGCACCTAGGGATCGGGCCTGCCATCTGCCACCCGGGGAGCGGGCCTAAGCCAGCAGGTGGTTATCTCCCGAGAGGTTCCAGACTGTGAGAGGGCACAAGTGGGGCTGAGAGACACCCTCCCACTCCTCACCCCCCCCCCCCAGTGCATAAATTTTTGTGCACCAGGCCTCTAGTAGAGTGAATATGAACCTCTAATCTCACTTACAGCTCACCAACTACTCACAATAGAAGTCTATTCTCCATTTGAATATTTCCAAAGAATTGAAACGTGGGGTTCAGGGTAAAGACTTCTTCTTGTGGGTACTTGTTTGACGAAGTTGAAGAATAAATTTGTGGACTAACAGATTTCTTTAATATAAATGTAGATGTTTATTGGAAGCAGATACAAAATCCATCTGAGGTGGGGGGTGTCCTGAGAGGGGACCACCTAGGGAGGAGCCCCCAAATGGGAAAAGCCTGCTCTCTCTCTCTCTCATGGGAAAAATAAAAAAATCCTCTTTTGTGTTTCTTTGTCTCTGGTTTATATATGCTATAGTTCTTTGTTTGAACATGATCCTTTCTAATTGGACCTTTCATTAATTTAGGACCTCCATGCTCTCCTCATTGGTTATTTTGTTACATAGTATCAGTTTCAAAGGCCAAAGCCCAGTGGTGCCCCCTCTTGCTCTCCCCTTATCTTGTCACATTTCTCTATCTCCTGTGAAAATCTGTTTTCCTCTTTCTGCCATTTGTCCCCATTTCTTTATCCTCTGTGAAAGTTTGTTTCCTTTCCCCCATATTCTGTGGCTTCCCCTTATCTTTTGCAAATGGGTGTCTTCCTCTCCCCTTATCCTGTGGCACCTTTTGACTTTTCTCTGTAAAAGTATGCTTTCTGGCCACTCCAGGCCCTCACCTATGCATTCCTCCCCCATGGACCCTCTTTATTCCTAAAACTCCCTAAACCTGCCTATTTTATCCCTAAAACTCCTTTCAGAATCAAGCTCATCTTGGCAGGCCACATGGTGGCTGTCCAGAAGTATTGAAAAGAAAGGTATTTGGCCACAATAGTCCAGCAGTAAACTCTTTACTGGGTTAGGTTTTGAGTATTTCTTGCTGCTCTTGGTTAATCAGTGACTGGGGTTTTGTCAACAGTTAGCATCCTTAACTCTTATCCAGTTCAAAGTGAAGGGCTGGGAAAATTAAAATATTTTTACATGAGGCTATTGAAACATATGTGTCTGTGTAAGAAGAATGTCGCACCTTCATCGATAACTTTCCAACTGATAACCTGTGTATTATATCCCAAATTCATTATAAAGAGGGGTATATTCTTTTAAATATGTCCTGTAAGAAGCCAGTAAGGTTCTAGCATTCAAAATAATACTCGACTCTCCGTGTACCCTGCAAAATCCTCAATACATGACATAGCAGTCAGGGGTGTGGACTGTATAAGCCTCGAGAAATCATTTGGTCTGGCCCTGCCAAGGCATTAGAGGTGAGTTAATTAAATGTTTGACAAAATATAGTGGGACAATTTTTAAGTTGATAAATTTATATGGTCCACGAATGGTGTTAGAACTATCTAAATGGCCCTTGGCAGAAAAAGATTCCCCACCCCTGAATTATAGCTCCATCAATGAGGCACTATTTTTATGAATTATATAATGCCTTCCTGCAGAAGTTTTCCTTTTAATTGAAATTACTCATGGAAATGTAGCATGGTAAGTTCCTAACACCGAACATACTGACACGAAGGGAAAGGAAGCAAAACGCTCAGAGCAAAACTCAAACACTTTCAGCAGAATTTTGCTCAAAATTTTACTCAGACCCACTCAGAATAAAGGAAACCCTCTGATAACATGCAAAGGAGAGTTCCTTTTCACTTTAGGCTTTTATCCACACCTTTTGTATTGTTTGGATACTTTTGCAGCCTTCCCAACTTCATTATTCAAGCTAATACCCACATGTCCTTTGGTTCTGAGCTAGAATAATATTTCTACAGCACAGCCTTTCCTGGCTTAGGCCTTCCATTATTCTTTCTCATCACACGCTGCAACTTTCCACTGTATTAAGTAAGACTCTTCAGGTGAGGGACCATGCTAGTCTTGATGATTATGGTGACAGCTGCTTCTAGAACAGGGTCTGACAAAGGGATAACATTGTGAAGATATTAATGCATTGGCCACTGGCAATGAATTCCATTGCCAATCATAGTTCCAGGGTTTGGATTGACTCTCTTGAGCTTACAGTCTCTCATTATTCCCAAGAGATATCAGAGCATTATTTTATTCACTTATCTCCTCATACTATTACTTCCTTTTCTATTGTATTTCTTGAGAATCCAGATTTGAATGTATTCAGTCAATTGTTATTTCTTACTGTTTTGAGCTTCTCTACATGGTAAAAGCATGGAGTGTGAAGGCTCCCTCATAGAATGTCATTAAGATGCCCAAGCAAAGTTTGACCCACCGGTGTGAAAACATGCTACTGAGTTGGGTGGTTTTTCCTGAGCAGGATGCAAGGATGTTTTCTTTCCCAGGTTCTTGTCCAGATGGATTCGAAGAATGAAGCCACGGACAAAAGGTGGTAGATGGAAAGGGTGGAAATTTATTGAAAACAAGTACAGACTCCCATGTAGGGAGGGGGTCCCCAGAGGGTGACACACTAAGCCCCTTTTTCTAAGGTTTATAAAGGCTGCAGTTCTTTGTTTCTTGATATTCCCTTCTGATTGGTCACTATATCAGCGTCAAAGCTCAAACCCCACGTGG
The DNA here is from genome assembly GCF_963259705.1 of Myotis daubentonii. Classification (NCBI taxonomy): domain Eukaryota; kingdom Metazoa; phylum Chordata; class Mammalia; order Chiroptera; family Vespertilionidae; genus Myotis; species Myotis daubentonii. The sequence continues at coordinate 88,761,592 of NC_081842.1, forward strand.
TTTCTCTCCCCTCTCACTGGTAGAATTCTCTATCTCCTATGGAAAATCTGTTTTCCTCTTTCTCCCATTTGCCAGCATTTCTCTATCCTCTCTGAAAGTTTGTTTCCTTTTTCTTCCTATACCCTGTGGCTTTCCCCTATCTTCTGTGAATGGATGTCTTCCTCTCCCTTATCCTGTGGCACCTGTTTTTCTCTCTGTGAATGTATGCCTTTTGGCAGCTCCAAACCCTCATCTTTACAGTCCTCCCGCATGGACCCTCAATTCCTAAAATTCCCTAAACCTGCCTATTTTACCCCTAAAACTTCTTTCACTACTCCCATATCACATGTAACCATCAAAGTAAAATAGATTTCCTAGTGTCAAGGCGGTACATAAACAATTACCTCTGTCATTGGCTGAGTTTCCAGTAAACTCTTTATGGATGTGTATCCAGTCTTCGCTGCAACTTTTGTGTTTGAGGGAAGATGTCCGGAGGCTCAGGGAGCTGCGGCACAAAGTATTGCAGTATTTCCCTTCAGGTGCTCTCACCTTCCCTACCATAACATGGGGGACTGGGTATGGCTAGACTTACTGATAAGAAAATGGATTTAAAATACATTAATGTGCATCATTTTAGACAATTTAACCTACTTCCAGCTTTAAATCCAAAGGCATATGATGAGAACACAGAGATGACAAAAAAGAAATGAACACCAACCACAATCAGTGAATACATTCTGCTGCTACCCTGGAGTTATTCAAGGGACTCTTCACAAAGACCTGAATGAAATGACCTCATATTTAGGTGGCCATGGCCAGTGTCTTCTATTCACTTTAATTATTATTATTACTATTATTATTATTATTTGGTTTAAGGTTATATTTATTTAGAATGTGAAGGAGGAGTTATAACAAAACCTACAAGAAACAAATATTAAATCCCAGAAAAGGAAAATACTGCTCATTTCTGTGATTTAAAATATAAATTTGAAGGCAAGCTGTCAGCACACTGTTGTCACTGCTGTCAGCTCACCAGCACTCAAAGTTCATGGAACTACTTCTATTAAAATAATTATCTGTTCATGGAGTGTAGCATCCGAACAAATTATAGTCCCTTTGCTGTGATGAGTGAACAGATTCTAGAATCACTTAATATCTTGACCCTTTTCAGCCTTGAACAGTAGTGAACTACTTGCATTGTGATAGATATTATGCCTGTATATTTAGGACATGAGTGTTCTAAATCCTTATATATGAGGCCTCATTCACACCCTTTCAGCTAATTATATGAATGTATGAACAATATTCTGAAAATGTTACAGCTAAGCCCCCAAATAATATCCTGATCCAAGAATAAAACAAACTTAAAGTGCTTTTTTTATGTAGGAAAAGATAGATAATTAACATTTAATATTTACAACAGTGTTTTTCTATTACATGCTTATGGCAATGTTTAAACATAATATAAATAGCCTGATATATTTTTAAACTTGTGTGTGCATATCTTATATTATCCTGAGTTTACTTGTTGTTATATGATTTCTGAGCCTCTTTAACCATGCTGGATATGATGTCAATAGAAAATAAACTACATCATTGTAAGGCAGCACCAATTGGTTCAAATCATCAGATGCTCAGTCCACTTTATAACAGTAGAATAACAAAAGACATGAGATAGCAAAGGTTCAATGACTATATCAAATATATATTTTGTTCATTTTCCTGGGGACTACAAACTGACATATGATTAGCCATTTCCTCATATCATATTCAATCAAAGAGTTTAAGTTTTTTTTTGCAGAAATCCACACTACAGGCAGGCCTAACACCTCAGTTCTCCAGTGTCCATCACATCCCACTGACCACCAAAAAAATTAAAAATAAATCAACACACAGTATAATTTTGTTGTCAAGTAACAAGATAAAACAGGCTTAGGGAAATTGTGGGCCCAGTCTGAGGAAGCAACAGAAATTTGCAGAATAAAGTCCAAACTACTTCTGCCTATTGCTAGAAATTGAGAGGAGTCCTTTTCCACATGGTTCTTATCACTAGGAAGCAGGATCCTGTATTAATGAAAACTGGTTTGTGCCATTTCAGATATTTATAGCGAATGCCATTAAAAGTGTATATCCTTATAAAATAGCTATGTTTGATATCTGGGAGAATCAATCTAGTAAGTTTAGAGAAAGAATAGATCTTAAATTAATTTCAAGGACATAATTAAATTTTTCTAGTTACTAGGATAAAAACATAATTAATTTTTTTTGTCAAGCTTTCTGAATTTTCATTTTTTAAAATTCCGCCTGTGCTAAGATTAAGTCCTTGTTTATTGCTTAGTGCTAAATGGCCTTTTAAAAGGAAATAAAAAGTGATAGTAATGTTTAGTTTGTAAAAATTTAATTCACTTGCTCGATCATAGTTATTTTTAGCATCTACTATATGTGAATTATTCCCAAGACAAAAGGAGTACAACAACGAAGATATCAGACTTGATTTCTTCATTCATGGAACTTGTGTTTTAAAGTAAGAAACATATTATCAAATAATTGCTCATGCACACACAGGCACATACTACATTGCTCTATGAAAGACAAGTAGGTGGTGCTATCAGAACGTGGAATAAAGGGAGGCTGCCTCTCTGAGGAGGGGTAGGGTAATGTCTAGGAAGAAGTGGTATTTAAACTGGACTCTGGGACATGTGGCTATAGGAGGGAAGAGTGTTTTTATGTGGAGGATTCACGATGTACACAGATTTTGAGCAGAAGTGAAGAGAAAAAAAGACGAGTATGGAGAAACATACTGGAAGCCATATAAAATATTTGCAATTTTATCTTTAGAGCAATGAATGCCAGTGATCAGGAGAGTTAACTGACAAATTTGCACCCTTAAAAAGAAGTATCTTACTTGGAAATCATCTGAGAGATGCAAATTAAAACAACAATGAGGTACCACTCATACCTGTCAGAATGGCTATCATCAACAAATCAAACGACAAGTGCTGGAGAGGATGTGGAGAAAAAGGAACACTTGTGCACTGCTGGTGGGAATGCAGACTGGTGCAGCCACTATGGAAGACAGTATGGAGTTTCCTCAGAAAACTGAAAATGGAACTCCCATTTGACCCTGTGATCCCACTTCTTGGAATATATCCCAAGAAACCAGAAACACCAATCAGAAAGGATATATGCACCCCTATGTTCATAGCAGCACAATTCACCATAGCTAAGATCTGGAAACAGCCTAAGTGCCCATCAGTAGATGAATGGATTAGAAAACAGTGGTACATCTACACGATGGAATACTATGCTGCTCTAAAAAGGAAGGAACTCTTACCATTTGCAACGGCATGGATGGAACTGGAGAGCATTATGCTAAGTGAAATAAGCTAGTAAATGAAGGAAAAATACCACATGATCTCACTCAATCATGGATAATAGAGACCATTATAAACTTTTGAACAATAATTGATACAGAGGCAGAGCTGCCTCAAACAAATTGTCAAACTGCAGTGGAAAGGCCAGGGAGGGTTGGGGGACAGGAGGTAAGGGGGTAAGAGATCAACCAAAGGACTTGTATGCATGCATATAAGCATAACCAATGGACATAAGACACTGGGGGATAAGGGGAGGCTAGGGGACTGTCTAGGGCGGGGGGGAAAAATGGACACATATGTAATACCCTTTGTATTACTTTAAGCAATAAAAAAATAAATAAATAAATAAAAAGAAGTATCTTACTTGGAAAAATAAAAAGTTATGAAAATCCATGCTTATGCTCCATATTTTCTCCTCCCAGAAATGTCATTCCAAGTCTGTCCAATTCAAAAGTCTTGCACTGTATTCTAGTCCCACGGCGAGTTTTCAGAAACAAAGATTCAGTCATCAAGGGTGACCTCACTTTAATGATCTACACAGGTATAAACATTCATCCATGAAGAAAGGTCTCAATAGGGACCTGTAGGTCATGTAGATCATAAAAAAAGCCAGTGATTGAGTGACATTCTCTAAGGATCAGTCTGGTGGTAGCAGAGGCAGTGGAGTGAGTTACAGTATTACAATACATTGGGGTTACAACAAATGAAAGATGGCGAGGGTTTGCTTGGCTTCTGCACTTGATGAATGGCCATCACTAGATAGCAGGTGAGCAATTTTGACTCAGCTGGCAAGCAGGGAACAATACAATCTCAAGAAATATTTCTGAACTTAAAAATCAAAGGAATCTGGCCTTAAGTCAGAACATGTTGATGGGTGACATAGAAGGAAACCAGGCTTCTTTGATGCGTCAGGGTAAGAATATCAGAGCTCCTCTTGCACCTATGAACCTGCCCTGCCCTTGGAACCTAAGTACATTATGATTTTTCTGGAAGTAGTGTTTATCTGTCACTTCTCAAACATGGTTCTCTCCCAACGTCCCTCCACTGGTATATCTATTTTTTCTCCCCTTCATTCCTCTGATTATTTCCCTTCTCTCATTTTCCTTTCTCTCTCTTCCTCATCTCTCTTTTCAATTTAATTTCCCCATTTTTCCTCCCCATTATAGTTTTAACTTTTTCTTTTTTTAAATTGACCATAATATGAAAGACAGTGAGTGCTTTAAAATATTTGCTATATTTATTAAAACAAATTTTATAATATGTATACATCATTTATAATTTAAAACTATACAACCACTTAATTAACATCAATTATAAATTGGTGTATTTGGTTAAAATATATGTTGTTTATAAGTTAGAAAGAAAAAATAGAAAAAAAATCAAAGATCCTTTTCTGAAACAGAGGGATATTCTGCTGAAATGTAAAGAACAGGAGATGTTCTTTGATGCCGTATCACAGTAGCAAAAACTCGGATTAACACTGTCTTCTATGTAGAGTGGATACTTTAATCATTGTCCAGGTAGTAGGCGAGTGATAACATTGATTGGTGAATCCTTAGAAGAAACAAGCTAACCAAAGGTTGTTGGGAAATCACACTGATTATATTAATAGTAGCACATACCTGAAAAAGTGTTGGTTTTAGGGTTTTGCATGGGTTATCCTCATTAAATCCTCACAACGATTGTATGAGAGAGGAACTGGCATATTACAATTTTGCAAGCTGTGAAACTGAAGTTTGAAAAGGTCAAATGAATTGCCTAAAGTTCTGAATAGACAGCTTGGAGCACTGAGATTCAAATCCAGGAGGTCTTACTCCAGAGCTAGGACCAAACCACTTTGATAATTTGGCTCAATTGCCTCTTATTGCTTTTACGTCTGTAATGTTGTGTCAACTCTGAAAAATATAATTTTTAGTAATTTGAAGATTAAAAATTCTCAATTTATAATTCATATGACACTTTCCTTGGATAGCTATGATATTTATTCCTAAACAATGATTCCCTACTTCACTTTATTTTTTTTAGCAATAAACAATGTCTTTACACATTGATATAAAAAAAAATGTCAAACATAGACTGGCAGGTGTGGCTCACTGGTTGAGTGTTGACTGACCTATTCACCAAGAGGTTACTGTTTCAATTCCTGGTCAAGGCACATGCCCGGGTTGTGGGCTTGATCCCCAGTAGGGGGCGTGCCAGAGACACCCAATTGATGTTTCTCATCTATGTTTCTATCTCTTTCTCTCCTATCCTCTCTCTCAAATTCAATGAAACCATATCTTTTTAAAAAATGCCAAACATAAAACTCTAGTCAAAAACATCTTTTTAAAAATGTAATAAGTAATTTGAGAATAAATACTGAAAAGCAAAGCAACATTCAGATTTGATCTTGCATCATCACATTTCCTTGGAATTTTCTAAAACATGCACAGTGGTTGTAAATCTTTTTCATAAATACTTATACTAAGAAAAACATGTATTTGCTGTAAGTAGAATTTGCCCTTGGTAATGCATTTGCTTTTTTTTTTTTAATTGGCCTTCTCTTAGCATCAGATTGCGTTGTTAGCTTACATGATTGGCAAATTGTCAGGAGTGAGCCAGTTCTCATTTATAATTTGCCAAATCATCTAAACTGGCAGTGGAGTATTAGAGTTTCTAAAAGCTTCACTGTCTTGAGGATTGGCTGCTGTCCAATGTCCCTGCAGAAAGCTGAATTGGAATAGCTAATATGTCTGAAAAGAGACATATGCTCTGTTGCTGGGAAATCTGCAGGCTCCAAAAGGTAGGGGTTCTTTGAACTCTTACCCCTTATCAGCAAGATGCTGGCCAAGGATGGCTCTTGCTGCTAAAAAATGGTGAACTCTCACTTTGCCATTCTATTTCAGATCCTACTACATCTCTAGGTAACATTTATTCTGTGGGTTTCTACACATCTACCATAATGTGGAAAAAGCATCAAGAGATAAAGGAAAATTATTAAATTTGAAGTAAGAATACTTGTATTCAAATTCCATTTTTGGAATTTACTAACATCAATTAGCTAACTACGTAATCCTCCCTCTGATTCTTAGTCACCACATTTGTAATATAGGACTTGGAAGTAGAGCATTAGAGCAAAAAATGAAATGAAATATGCCTCATTATAAATCCATCCCATCACTTGAAAAAGAAAGACCTGAAATATATAATAAACACATAAGAGATCAGAATAATAATTGGACAACTCATCTTACAAAAATAGAATGGTTTCTAGGATAAAGACCCAATTGAAATATTAAATAATCTACAGAAGTAATGTTTCATCAGAAAGGGATGTGGATAGGTATAGAATAAGAGAAAAAGGGGGGAAACCACAGAGGCACACTTGTGCATTTTGATAGGTGGGTGGGAATAATAATTTAAAGTAAATGAATCATTCCCTATTTTCTACTCCAAGTATATGGTTTGAAAGAAGCAATTCGAGCATGAAATAGTCTCTAAGTAGTTCTGCCCCATATCCAACAGAAGTTGTTCTGAGATGGTATTGTAGAAATTTTAGCATCTACCAAAATTTGGACTCTGTAAACTTGCCTGTCTAGGAAGAAAGTGGTAACAGGTCAGTATGATTGGTTGTTTGTTTGTTTTTTTGTCTCATTTTAAATTATTGTTGAAAATTTGGATTTAGTGATCAATCTCCAGTTACTGAGTTAGCCTCAGTCAACATCTTGAAGCCCACTAATTTATTATTAAAGTGTTAGAAAAGTGATAATACCAGTCACATGGTAGATGCTTTATAAATGTTGTTGAATGAAAAAGGAGTTAATCAAATTTATTTAGTGTCAGTTGTACAGTTCTATATAACATCATCTGTATATCGCATTGTGTGCTCACCACCCAAAACCTAGTCTCCTTCGGTCACCATATATTTGATCTCCTTTACCCTCTTTATCCTCCCCACCCCCCCAAGAAGGGCATTGCTTTGACTTCAACTTACAGTGAAAAAGGAGTAGCTCTTTTAGCATAATAATTTATAATAATTTTACAAGAAAAAGTCATCTTACACAGAATAAAACAGATTCTGCAGTTATTGAACTGAGAGCCAAGCTAGTAAATGTGGCCACTGACACTTTTCCTTATCTCTTGGGGCTCCAAAAAATTAGAAACCATGGAATGGTAGTAGGGAGTTGAAGACAGAGGAACCATTGGGGCAGAGGTGAAGAGAGGGTATGTTCACCAGAATGACTTAGCTTTGTAATTATGCTGGAGAGTGGAGGTCTGTGTTGTAAGGAATAATTATGTTACTAAAAAATGTTTGTGTTTTTTTCTTATGATCAGTCTGCTGTAGACACAAAATACCATTGCAGAGGGGCATTGAAAGTAGAGAGATTTATTAAACTTACAGGTCCTAGAAGAGCGATGTGTGGCACACGACGCAGGGGACTGTATAGGAGAAAGTTGAAGGGGATTGGGAGAGAATAAGGATGCATGGGCAAGTGCCTTTATTGGGGGTCAGGGTAGAGTCCTGGGGAAAAAGATGTGGAGGATTTTATTGGTGTGTTGGAATAGCCCTAGGTCACAGTCAAGGTGGGACAGAATGGCAGGGACCAGACTTATCACACTGGAGCACTTGTTCCCCTCAATGGGCTCCTCACAGCCTATTTGTAGGGATGTTAAAAATGAACAATACAGATCACACAGCTAGATTTCCTAGACTTTATTCTCAATTACCAGTGTATTCTCTGTGCCTATGAGGAGTAGATTATAATTTCCCAGCCAAAGTAGATCTATACAGGTTGAAATAGGACATTTGAACTTGAAGAACAGAATTTTCTGCATACAGCTCAGATCACCAAGTGTGACTGATGAGCAAAGTGTAGGATTTGTTTACTTGCATAGTGGACAGAGCTGATCACCTTCTGGTATTAAAGAAATTGTAAAAATTACATTTTGAACAAAATAAAAATTATCCATCTGAAATACTTTCAACAATAAAGATAACATTTAAGAAATATATTGATTTTATTTCCTATACAGGGAAATAAAACTTTGAACCTGGTGAGGATAATTGAGACCTAGCATAAGACCACTTCTCCATCTCCTCTTTTTGGAAATGGGGAAAACTGAAGCTCAAAGATAGGGGCCATGACTTGCAGGTCTCATAGTATGTAGTTACAAGATCAGGTCTAGAATGAACATTTTCTGGGTGACTTTGTTAGGCCACCTATGTATCATGTCTTGATTATTTATTTAGTTTGAGAAAAATAAGATACTAGTGAATTCTTCTTTCATCTAAAATATTCTTTATATGTTTAATACAAGATGTATATACACCGAGTGGCCAGATTATTATGACCACCTGACATTTGTAGGCAAATTAGCCGTACACTGCATCATATGGGATATGGAAGCCGAAGGCCTGTTCGAACACCTTTGCTGTCTGCAGTTACCAAGATAAAATGTCTCCAATTCGCATAGGAACACAAGGATTGAGCATTGGAAAAAAGTCATGTGGACCAATGAGTCACATTTCCAGTTGCATCATGCAGATGGCAGAGTGAGAATTTGGCGGAAACAGCATGAAAGCATGCAGCCCACATGCATGAGTACAACCCTTTAAGCTGGTGGGGGCAGTGTTAGGGCTTGGGGAATGTTTTCCTGGCATGATTTAGACCCTTTAATTCATGTGGAACAACGTCTGAATATCACAACATACCTAAGTATCGTTGCTGATCAAGTTCATCCTATCATGTTGATGGCGTATCCCAATGGAGATGGCTTCTTCCAACAAGACAATGCACCATGCCACGGTGCTCATATTGTGCAGGAGTGGTTTCAAGAACATGAGGAAGACTTTACCTTGCTTAGGTGGCCCCCACAATCATCAGATCTCAATCCAATTGAGCATTTGTGGGATGAAGTTAAAAGAGCCATCAGGCAGGCAGCTGGTCCACAACCATCAAATCTCACAGAACTGGACAGTGCTATTCATCAGGCATGGTGTCAGATTCCTCGCATCACCTTTCAACATCTCATGGAGTCAATGTCAAGAAGTATCGCTGCAGCATTAAAGGCAAAAGGTGGCCCAAGGAAGTACTGCTGGGATGGTCATAATAATCTGGCCACTCAGTGTATATCTATGATTAAGTTAGACACTAAAGACAGAAACTGTATTTTCCCCCAAGAAATATTAAAACCTGCCTACAGATAAACTCTGCCTACAGATAAAAGAATCGTAAGCAATCAAAACTGTCTTTAATACCTTAGGGTCCTGAATTGGGACGTAAAGGACCTCAAACTTGAGAGATTTTTAAAAAAGTGGTTTTTATTCTCTTTTTTTTGGTATTTTTATTCCTATGGAAGGAACAGACTTAGAGGCATATTCAAGATAATTGAAAAGAGAATGGAATTATCTCTTCATTACTCTAGTCCTCATATATTCTTAATTTTAAGAAAAATTATGTAAAAATATAGATAAGGAATGAGCCAAAGAGAAGCAAAGATGACTTAAGTTACACCCCAAAAATAGCAGTTTCTGGAATTCAAATTCACATATCTGGGCTCCAGAGATTGCACTCTTAGGTTCTCTATTCTTCTGAGCATAAGTGGTCAAATGTACAAAAGGTCAAGGCTATTTTTAGTGACATTCTTAAATCCTCTGGATTTTATTCTAATTTTGGATTTCTCTATTTACAATGCCTTGTTCTGATTAACATGCGTTTGGACCCTGTATCTGTCGTCTTGCTTACTCTGAAGTCCTATTTTGCCGATCCTTCTCCTCTAAAACTAATTCCTGGGACTCAGCCTTTGTCTTATGTAGACCTAGTAGGTTGGCATCTGCCATACATGAATACATGTTATTTCTATTATCATCTATTTATTTAGAATTCCATATATCACACTCCTAAATCCTCCATCTTTTTTCTCTATATCCTTGTGATCTGTTGTAGTAGCTCAACCTTTTTCTATCTTAAGTCCTTGCTACCAAACATGTACTTGGAGAATTTTGACCTTAGACTTTTCTAATTCCCTTGGACACTGGCACATACTTGTCTGGTAGTTCACTGTAGCCTAAATCAGCCATGAGGTCTCATGGTGTATCGTCTGCCCTGTAGTACTGATTATTGGTCCATAACTTGTCTACCTAATGAATTTTTCTATTTAATAACATCCTCTATTATTAATTTTGATTTCAGGAAATATTAGAAAATATGTGCAGGGAGTTGGATGGTAAAATATATGCCAAAAGTGGATCTGCTATATGTATTTTTAAAGAGGTAAAATGTAGTGCTGTGTAGTCAGATGAAATGCTGAAAGAGAATAGCCAAGTAGAACAATTAAGAGAACCAAAAACCTGCAGCTCTATGTCAAAATATGTTGCTCTGAGAAATAAACCAAACACAATCAAAAGAGATGAGGAAACTCAATTCTTCAAATTTTCAAGTGGTAGCTATCGTTTGTTGTACTTAAAGTGTAAGGACCAATCTCAAGGGTAACATGACCAGAAGTGAGCTCAGGAGCTCTTAAAGCAACCTGCATTTCTAGATTCATCCAAGGAGCTTTAAAAAATACTGATGGCCCTCACTTCCAAAGGTCCTGATTTAATTGACCTGAGATGGGACACAGTCATTGGTATTGTTTTTAAAAGCTTCTTGGGTAATTGTATTATACAACTAGAGTTGAGAGCATGTAATGAGCCCTTGGTAAAATTATTGAAAAAGTTCACTGTGTTTCTTTCCACAACCCGTCCCCACGCTCTTCTCTAAGCATGTGACAATATGCCTGCTGGTGACTAGCTGCTCCAGGACCCCGACCTCAGTCCTTCCTGTGTCTGGCCACTTTTCAATCTGAGCCTTTCTCTTGTGATGAACTTGCCTATCTGCTTCTATAAGTGGCAAGAAAACTGCTTGCTGAGCCGAGGTGTCTAAGGTGTGAATAGATCATTGTAATTTAACATGATTAGTAGCATCATAGGACATTATTCTTTTCACCCCAAATGAAAAGCCTCTTTATTGGAACTGAGCATATTCAGAGACAGGATTGATTATCCAGTTTCTAATGTTGTGACTGGCTTCTTCTCCATCTGTCCAAAAATCTCTCTCTGAAAACTGAGCTTATTCAGAGGGCTCAATTGTGTCTACTGGTATTAATAATTGTGGAATAGAAGCCATATTTCCTGTGCCGTTGGAACTTCTGTGGTTGCATTTACCAGGAAGGAATAAAAAAACAATAGTAATAATGAAACAATTCAACTATGATTTGGAAAAATACTGGATAGAAATACACTTATTCTTCACATAAATGTTTCCCCTTTGGTCAAAAAAAAAGAAATATTTATAATTTTTAGGACATTGAATGAATTTTAAAGTATGTGTCACCAGACAAAAGGCTTGTTTTTGAGACCCTAAAGATTAATATTTTAGATATTATTTAATTCTGATTACATTGGGGAACCTAACAACACTAATTATCTTGGAATTCAATAGAGGATCTATGTTAAGACTCAGTACTATTAAAACACCTAAGAGAAAATAAAACCTGAAGGGAGGTTGTTTGCTGTTTGTTTGCTTGCTTGCTTGATTTTAAGCAAATCTACTTTTAGCAAAGTGTTGTTGGTCTTAGGATAAATCTCCTATGAGTGTGTGTTTGTCTATGGTTGTGGGGAAAGATACCCTTTTAAAAGTAGGAATTATTTCAACACTCATCTCATAGGAGGTAATTATATTATTGATATTACAGGAGACAATATTTTAAAAATAAACATTTAACTAGGAAAATTAAATCTAGGCAAAACATAACTATTAAGAATAGGTGCTTTAAGATGGACAGATACTCTGCAGTTCAATGGAAAATGCAAAGATCTGGCAATCCAAAGTTTTGGCATAAGCTGGTTGCATGACTTAGCAAAATGACCTCTCTGCACTCTATTCCTTTAAAAGTGGCATTGGAAGAAATCATGTATTAAAAATTTAAAGCTCCCAGGCAATAAAAATATATAAAAATGTCTTGAAAAATTATAAAAAATTTTATAGTATTTTTGTTAAGCAGAAACCCAAAACTGAAATGACAATATATGTAGAAAACTGTTATATATTCAGCTTAAGCAATAATCAGAGATCATAGTCTTTTTAATAATTAAATAAAAATTTTAAAAAATAGCCAAATTATTTCAATTCAAGATTAGGAAAATCTCAGCAAAATCAATAATTTATAGATTTAAGAAATTCATCTAGCACCCTGGCTGGTTTTGCTCAGTGGTTAGAGCATCAGCTCCTGAACTGAAGGGTCCTAGGTTCAATTCCTTGTCAAGGGCACATACCTAGGTTGTAGATTCAATCCTTGGCAACCAGTGGGAGGCAACCAGTTGATGTGTCTCGTTCACATAGATGTTTCTCTCTCTCTCTCTCTCTCTCTCTCTCTCTCTCTCTCTCTCTTCCTCATCTACTCCCTCCTCCCTCTCTTTCATTCTTCTAAAAACCAGTGGGAAAAATATCCTCATGTGAGAATTAAAAAAGAAAAAGAAATCTATACGTAGAACTCAAGGAACAGAATTGTAAATATCACATAACAAAATAACTGCCCGCACCGCCCCCTCTGGTGTAATTAAAGAATTTAAGAATGAGTTCTTTTAAGAGTATCATACAGAAAAATCTCTGAAACCTTTCATCAAGGAGTAGAGAAAAAGTCTTAGCTTTAGGAAGGAGAAAGGAAATATCCACTAGATATGTAAGAGAGTAAAACAATAAAAGGATAACAAATTAAATACATGAAGAAATATTGCAGAAATATTAAAAATTTAGAAATAAATGGCACGGGCAATGGCTGAATCAATACTAAAAAGTAACCATTAACTTTAATATGTGTGGTGACTTTTATTATGAAGCAAAGAGGGGAAACACAGTCAAATAATTTTTGAAATGAAGGGAACATGCCCACAGTTAAAGAGCATATTAAGATAAGTTAAAAAATAATGAATCATGTACAGCATTTAACACGCACACATACACAAATAAAAACTTAAGTGGAATAAAAGTTTTTCTAGGAAATAAGTAATGAACATTGGATATTGATTAAATAAAATTAAAGAAAAACTAAAGTTGTACTCTTCATGTTGTACTAAAACTAAAGTTGTACTCTTCTTGTTGACATTAATAATATCAGAAAGAGCATGTAAATAAAGTTAAACTGAAATTAGAGGCTTAACCACCTTTAGTTGAATTAACTCCAGTTTTGAGGGAAAATTATAGGGGAGTTTGGGAGACATTTATAACACTGACCTATGAAAACATCTTAAACTCATAGGAAAAGATCGGGTTGAGTCCATGTCTCGTTACTACTGTGATCTGCAGTTCTGTTTCTTTGAGTAGGTCCCTGATCAGAAGGGTTTTGGGGATAAATTGTATAGTTGCCTAAGCATGATGTCCACCCACTCTACTCATCAGAAGTGCTAGTTTGAGAAAAGCTTTAGAAATTTTGAACATAAAACTAGGAAATAACAATTCCCTCTTTTGATACCTATTCATGAAGCCCTGGGTTCAGAGAAATTCAGGCTGTCTGTGGTATGGGTTGGTCTCTGTGCAGTACCATTACTTCAATCCTTGATGGAATGCTAATTATTGAAAAGCCTTAAGGAATGTATTAACATTTGTTAGCTAGAGGCAATTCTAGTAGCCTCCACTTGCCCTTTCCTATCATAGTATTCTGTCTATTGGTCAGGAAGCCAACATGGAAATTCCAATAGAGCTAAGTATGCCTATTACAATTTTGCATTCTGCAATAGTGTAATCCCATGTTGATTTTGAGGATGCAGTGGGTTCATTGAAGCAAAACTCAATTTATCACCTGATTTCTGTACGTTTTTATTTTGACTATTGGAGCATGGTGGTATTTTGAGTCTCCAGGAGCCACTATCAATTTTGAACCATAGCCAGCAAACTGAACATTTTGATGATTGCATCTTTCCAATGTGCATTTATTCTTTGAGAGAGTTGAAAAGAAAAATTTACATTACAAATTGTTGGCATTGTAGCAGGATATCCTCAAGATGGTCCTGCCTCTCTTTCATTTAAAGGGCTGTGGATCTGTAAACTGTCAAGTCTGGGGGAATTGGTGAAGTGCTGTGACATTCTAGTGTGGTGATAAAAGTCAGAGTTTTGTTCACCAGACCTAAAACTTTTCTACTTATATAAATTAAATAAGGCTTTATTAGATCATCCATCTATTTCTCTAGAGATATTCTAATAAATTGGTCAAAAGTAAAGTTATATGCTGGTAAAAATATTCTAATTATATGTAAGAGTCTGATACCAGTTCTAAAATGTATACTTCCCAGAAATAACAAGAAATGAATTATTGATAGAGACATCTACATAGATGAATCTCATAGACAAAATGGTAGAGAAAAAGGCATACACAAAAGAATACATGCTCTATAAATCTATTTTATGGAGTCCTACAATAGACAATAATAATATGGCTTAAAAAAATTAGAGGGCCCCTCATGCATGACTCAGTGGTTGAGCATTGACCTATGAACCAAGAGGTCACAGTCTGATTCCTTGTCAGGACACATGCCTGGGTTTTCAGTTCGATCCCCAGTAGGGGGCATGCAGGAAGCAGCTGATCAATGATTCTCTCTCATCATCAATGTTTCTATCTCTCCCTCATCCTTCCTCCCTCTGAAATCAATAAAAAGTAATAATAATAAAACAATTAGAGGAGTGGTTGCCTCTGAGGGGTAGACTGACTGGGAAAGGACTCAGGGAAACTTCTGGGAAGATAGAAATATGATAGAGATGTGTTATTTATGAGGTCACTTATTTTTCAAAATTGTACATTTATATGATTCTAAAGTTATGGTGGCATAAGTGGAAGCTACACAGACAGTCTCCCAGGACAAAACTGGATATATAACTAAAATACAGACAAACCACTCTGAAAAATCAACTGAAGACTAGCTGGAGAGAACCATGATAACCAAGGATGGAAAGTGGAGGCCACTGAGAGAATGGTAGGAAGTGCAGAGGTGTGAAAGGACTGGCTGGGCTTCCACAGATAGCAACTGAAATTCTGGAGGGACATCTCAGCTGTGGGAGACTACCAATGAGAACTCTGGAGTCTAAATCCCAAGCTGGTCTTCCCAGTCCAGAGCACCAGAACTGAGAAAGGTGCCTACATAACATCTGGCTGTGAAAAACAGCAGGGTTGCTGTCTGCCAGGTGAGAGATGGCTGGAAATTCAGGCACCTTCTTAAAGAGCCAATGCACAAATTTTGTGTGCAGCCACTTACCTTGGGCTAAGATAGAGGGAGGGCAGGATGGACTGGAGCTGTGTGAGCAGAAGCCAGAACTGGGGACTCTGGGGTTGGAGCTAGGAGGGCAGCCATCCCGTTTTCCAGTGCTGAGTAATTCCCTCAGACTGTGGAGAAAATCTTTCCCCAGCAGTGGATCTTTGCTATCCAGGCAGTTTTTGCCTAGGAGGAAGACAGTTAGTTGCCCCATCCTATAGGAAGACCTCTCACCACAAGCTGTGGTCAATTACCTGAGGCTAATCAGATCTAAGAGTCAATGGAACTGCAGGTAGAGGTGAGCCTCTGGAGGCTTTGAGTCTTGGCCTTATCTAATCCAGGGCCTGGGAACTAGGAAAATAAGACCTGGGAGCACATTTTGGTCCTTTCCAAAGGCACCCAGCCACAGCAGGGGGAACTATAAGCTGTGGATTGCTGATACCTCCATACAGAGTACTCAAAGCCAGTCAAAAACAGTGTCTGACAATGTCTTGCATGACATATTTGGAGTCAGAGCAGATCCATCTAATACAAAGAAACAAACCCAAACAGGCAGCCAAAATGGGGAGACCAAAAAACAAACCCTAAATGAAAGAATAAGAGAATTGTCCTGATGAACAGCTAAATGAAACGCAGATAAGAAATTTATCAGAAATAGAGTTCAAAAGAATGATGGCAAAGATGCTCAACAGCATGAGGAAAGATATAGTATCTATGAAGAATGACATAGCACTAATAAAGAACACAGTGGAAGTAATACACAGCAGATTAGAGGAAGCCAAGGATTGGATCAGTGAATTAGAAGACAGGGTAGAAAAAAATTACTTAATCAGCGAACCAAAAATAAAAAACAATTAAAAAATAGGACAGTTTAAGTGAGCTGTGGGACAGCCTGAAACATAACGATATTTGCATCATAGGTGAGCCAGAAGGGGAAGAAACTGAGCAATGGATAGAGAATGTGCTTGAGGAAATAATGGCAGATAACGTCTCTAACCTGGTGAAGGAAAAAGTCACACAAGTTCAGGAGGCACAGAGAGTCACAAACAAGAGGAACCCAAACAGGCCCACGCCCAGACACATCATAATCAAAGTGCCAAAGATTAAAGACAGAGAATCTTAAAGGCAGCAAGAGAAAAGCAATTTAATACCTACAAAGGAGCTCCCATAAAGCTTTCAGCTGATTTCTCATTAGAAACTCTTAAGGCCAGAAGAGAATGGCATGAAGTATTCAAGGTAATGAAAAGCAAGGATCTGAAACCAAGATTACTATATCCAGCAAGGCTAACATTCAAAATAGATGGTGAAATAAAGAGCTTCCCAGATTAAAAAAAAAAAAAAGTTGAAGAGAGAGAAACATAGGCATAAAGAATTAAAATGGCAATAAATGTGTACTGATCAATAATAACCTTAAATGTAAATGGATTAAACGCTCCAATCAAAAGATATAGTGTAGCTGAATAGATAAGAAAATATGATCAAATTATATGCTGTATATAAGAGACCCACTTCAGAACAAAAGACTCACACAGGATGAGAGTGAAGGGATAGAAATATATTTTCCATGCAAATGGAAATGAAATAAAAAGCTGGCATGGCAATACTCATATCTGACAAAATAGACTTCAAAATGAGGGCCATAACAAGAGAACTACATAAGGTCACTGTGTAACACTAAAGGGATCAATTGAACAAGAGGATATAACCCTGGAAAACATATATGCACCCATTATAGGAGCACCTAAAATATATATATATAAAAACTACTGGAAGACTTTAAGGGACAGATAGACAGCAAAACTGTCATAGTAGCAGATTTTAACACCCCACTGACTTCTCTGGATAGATCTTCCAGACAAAAAATTAAGAAGGAAACAGTGACTCTAAAGGACACACTGGATCAGGTGTATTTTATTGACACCTATAAAATATTTTCACCCCAAAGCTGCAGAATATACTAAGTGTACCGGTTAATAATGTGGATTTTTTTCAATATGGAATTACACATATGTTGATATATATATGCAATTTGACATGTATGCTATTTTGTTGTATTGACAAGCTTAAAAACTTCATTTGTCAAATTTTCTGAAGGTGTTAACATCATAGATATTTTTACACTTAAAAATGTCGAATTTTGTGCCAAAAATAGAGAATTTGCCAGAAGTTTTAATTCATTGCTTTATTTTGAAGAAAAGTGCTGCTGAATACTTTGGGAAGCTTATGGTGAATATGCTCCATTTCAAGATACTTGTGAATTCTGGTTGAAATGCTTTAAAAGTGATGATTTCGATGTGAAAGACCAAGAATGTCCAGGTCAACCGAAAAAAAATTGAAGATCAAAGATTATTGGATGAAGATGCGTGCCAAACTCAAAAACAACTTGTAGCCGAACCGGTTTGGCTCAGTGGATAGAGCGTCGGCCTGCGGACTCAAGGGTCCCAGGTTCGATTCCGGTCAAGGGCATGTATCTTGGTTGCGGGCACATCCTCACTGGGGGGCGTGCAGGAGGCCGCTGATTGATGTTTCTCTCTCATCGATGTTTCTAACTCTCTATCCCTCTCTCTTCTTCCCTGTAAAAAATCAATAAAATATATATTAAAAAAAAAACTTGCAGAAAGATTAAATGTTGCTCAGCAAACAATTTATGATCATTTACAATCAATGGGAAAGATTTTGAAGGAAGAAAATTGGGTGCCACATCAACTGAATGAAAGACAAATGGAAAACTGAAAAGTCATCAGGAAAATGTTGCTTCAACGCCATGAAAGAAAGTCTTTTTTGCATCGAATTGTGACTGGCAATGAAAAATGGATTTATTTTGAGAATCCCAAATGCACAAAATCAAGGGTTGATCCAGATCAACCATCAACATCAACTGCAAGGCCAAATCGCTTCGGAAAGAAGACAATGCTCTGAGTTTGGTGGGATCAGGAAGGTGTGGTGTATTATGAGCTTCTAAAACCAGGTGAAACCATTAATACTCATTGTTACCAACAACAAATAATCAATTTGAACCACGTTTTGATCATGAAATGACTGGAATGTTCCAGAAGACACGGCAAAGTAATTTTTCTTCATGATGACGCACCATCACACACTTCAAAATCAGTTAAAGACACGTTAAAAGATCTTGCCTGGGAAGTATTACCCCACCTGTCGTATTCACCAGACCTTGTTCCTTCAGATTACCACTTGTTCTGATCAATGGCACACGCACTTTCTGAGCAGCACTTTAAAGCATATGAAGAAGTAGAAAATTGGGTCTCTGAATGGTTTGCCTCAAAACAAGAAAAGTTCTATAGGGATGGTATCCACAAATTACCTGAAAGATGGAGAAATGTGTAGCTAGCGATGGACATTACTTTGAATAAAGCACTTTTGATGTTTCTCTTGAAATTATCGTGTTTTCTTTGATTACAAAGTCTGCCATTATTAACTGGTACACCTAGTACATTCTTCTCAAGTGCACATGGGTCATTCACATAACATGGATCACATGTTAGGACACAAAACAAACAAGTCTCCATAAGTTCAAGAAGATTGAAATAATATCAAACATCTCATAGAGAAATGAAATTAGAAATCAACTACTGTAAAAACAACCAAAAATATTCCAACTCTGGAGGCTTGCTATTAAACAATGAACAGGATACAAACAAGATCAATAAAGAAATCAAAAACTTCCTGGAAAAAATAAAACAACCCAAAGCTTACAGTGAAAGCAGTCCTGAGAAAGCAGGACTGAGAAAGTTCATAGCATTACAGGCCTACCTCAAAAAAATAAGAAAAATTTCTAATAAACTATTTAACACTACAAATTAAATAATTAGAAAGATAACAACAAGAAAAGACCAGAATAAGTTGAAGGAAGGAAATAATAAAGATTAGAGCAGAAAAAATGACAGAGACTAAAAAAACATACAAAAGATTAATGAAACCAAGACCTTGTTCTTTGTAAAGATGAACAAGATTGATGAACAATTAGTGCGACACATCAAGAAACAAAAAGAGAGAGGACCCAAATAACTAAAATCAGAAATGAAAGGGGTGAAGTGACAACTGACACCACAGAAATGCAAAAGATTGTAAGAAAATACCAGGAACAACTATATGCCAACAAGTTAAAAAATCTGGATGAAATGGACAAGTTCCTAAAAAAGTACAATCTTCCAAAACTGAATCAGGAAGAATCAGAAAATTTGAATACGCCAATAACAACTGATAAAATAGAAGCAGTCATCAAAAAAAAAAAAAAAATCCCAGCAAACAAAAGCCCTGGTCTAGAAGGGTTCACAGGAAAGTTTTACCAAACCTTCAAAGAACAACTAACACTGATCCTCCTCAAACTATTCTAAAAATTCAAGAGGAAGGGACACTTCCAACATCTTTTTATAAGTCTAGCATAAAAATTGGAATTATCTTAATTCCAAAACCAGAAAAAGACACTACAAAGAAAGACTTATAGGCCAATATACCTGATAAAAATAGATGCTAACATCCTCAACAAAATATTAGCAAATTGGATCCAGCAATACATTAAAAAGATCATATACCATGACCAAGTAGGATTTATTCTAGAGATGCAGGTCTGGTACAATATGTGTAAATCAATAAATGTGATACATCACATAAACAAACTGAAAGACAAAAATCACATGATCATATCAACAGATGTAGAAAAGGCACTCAACAATATTCATATCCATTTTTGATAAAAACTCAGCAAAGTGGGAATAGGTGGATCATATCACAATATAAAAAAGCCATATATGATAAACCTATAACTAACATCATACTCAATGAGCAAAAGCTAAAACCATTTCTCCTAAGAACAGGAACAAGAGACAGGGATGTCCACTTTCACCACTCTTATTCAACATAGTACTGGAAGTCCCAGCCACAGCAATCAGACAAGAAGAAGAAATAAAATGCATCCAAAATGGAAAGGAGGAAGTAAAACTCATTATTTGCAGATGACATGATATTGTACATAGAAAACACTAGACTCCACCAAAAATTTACTAGATTTAATAAATGGTTCAGCAATGTAGCAGGATACAAAATTAACACCCAGAAATTGATGGCATTTTCATACACCAATAATGAATTCTCAGAAAGAGGAACTAAACAAACAATCCCATTTACCACTGCAACAACAAAATTAAGATACATAGGAATACACTTACCCAAGGAGGTAAAAGACTTGGGCTCAGAAAACTACAGGATGTTGGGGGGGAAAAAAGAGATAGAGGAAGATATAAACAAGTGGAAGAATATCCCATGTTCATGGATTGGTGGAATTAACATCATTAAAATGTCCATACTATCTAAAACAATCTACAGATTCAATGCAATCCCTATTAAAATACCAACAGCATATTTCACATACCTAGAACAAAAACTCCAAAAATGTATATGGAACCAAAAAAGACCCTGAATAGCTGCAGCAATCTTGAGAAAGAACATAGTTGGAGGGTTCACAATACCAGATATCAAATTATACTTTAAAGCCTGGTACTGGCACAAGAACAGGCATATCAATCAATGGAACAGAACAGAGACCCCAGAAATCGACCCAAGCCATCACACTCAGTTAATATTTGACAAAGGAAGCAAGAGCATACAATGGAGTCAAGACAGTCTTTTCAATAAATGGTGTTGGGAAAATTGAACAGCTACATGCAAATAAACGAAACCAGGCCATCAACTTGCACCATACACAAGAGTAAACTCAAAAAGAAGAAAAGACCTAAATGTAAGTCTTGAAACCATAAAAATCCTAGAAGAAACTGTAGGCAGCAAAATCTCAGACATCATTTGTAGTAATGTATTTATGGATACATCTTCTAGGGCAGTGGTCGGCGAACTCATTAGTCAACAGAGCCAAATATCAACAGTACAACAATTGAAATTTCTTTTGAGAGCCAAATTTTTTAAACTTAAACTATATAGGTAGGTACATTGTTATTAGCTTAATTAGGGTACTCCTAAGGCTTAGGAAGAGCCACACTCAAGGGGCCAAAGAGCCGCATTTGGCTCTCGAGCTGCAGTTTGCCAACCATAGTGACCTAGGGCAAAGGAAACTAAGAAGAAAATAAACAAATGGGACTAAATAAAAATAAAAAAATTCTGCACAGCAAAAGAAACCATCAACAAAATGAAAAGGGAGTCCACTGTATGGGAGAATATATGTGGCAATGATACATCAGATAAAGGTTTAATATCCAAAATTCATAAGGAACTCGTTCAACTTAACAAAAGGAAGACAAACAATCCAATTTAAAAAATGGGCAAAGGACATAAATAGACACTTCTCCTAAGTGTACATACAGAAGAGACATATGAAAATATGCTCAAAGTCACTGATTGTCAGAGATATGCAAATTAAAACAGCAATGAGGTATCACCAAGCACCTGTCAGAATCATTACCATCAACAAATCAATAAATGAGAAGTGCTGGCAAGGATGTGGAGAAAAGGGAATCCTAGTACACCGCTGGTGGGAATGCAGACTGGTGCAGCCATTATGGAAAAAAGTCTGGAGTTTCATTTAAAAATTAAAAATGAAACTACCATTTGACCCAGGTATCCCACTTCTAGTAATATATCCTAAGAGACCCGAAGCACCAGTCAGGAAGAATGTATGCACCCCTATGTTCATAGCAGCATAACTTACAATATCTAAGATCTGTAAACAGGCCAAGTGCCCACCAGTAGATGAATTGATAAAAAGTACTGTGCAGCAGCAAAAAGAAGGATCTCTTCCCCTTTGAGACAGCATGGAGGGAAATGGAGAGTATTATGCTAAGAGAAATAAGCAGTCAGAGAAAGACAAGTATCACATCTCATTCATATGTGGAATCTAATGGACAAAATAAACTGATGAACAAAATAGATCCAGAGACATTGATGCATGGAACAGACAGTTCAATCTCAGAGGGAAGGGTGGGATGGGTGGGTGGGTAGGAAGAGATCAGCAAAGAACTTGTATGTATATATGCATAACCCATGGACACAGACAATGGGTCGGTGATAGGGGCAGGCTTGAGTGAGTTAGTTGGGGGAAAAGGAGGACATATGCAATACTTTCAACAATTATTTAATTTGATAAAATTATGCATTTAAGTTTTGTGTATTTTGATGTATGTATTGCTATCTGAAAAAACTCACTAATCATCATCATCATCATCATCATCATCAGAAGCCTCATCATCATTGTCAG
Source organism: Myotis daubentonii (assembly GCF_963259705.1). Lineage (NCBI taxonomy): Eukaryota > Metazoa > Chordata > Mammalia > Chiroptera > Vespertilionidae > Myotis > Myotis daubentonii. Next base: position 88,784,432 of record NC_081842.1, read on the forward strand.
CATCTCCATGGTAGAGAGTGGGGAGAGTAGGGACAATTACAGATGAAACAAGAATGGAAAAACAAAGATAATTTTTGCAAATGGGGAAAGAATACGTAGAATTCATTATGCTATTTAATTTATTTGATGCATATTTAATTTTTCTGTAATGAAATGGAAAATGCACAACAAGACAATGTAAAATCTGTGACTTCTAATTCAATGATCAATAATTTGGAGTTAATCCCAATTTTGAAAGAAAATATGCCTGAAGAAAAAATAAAAAATAGGCCAGTGCAAAATATTGATAAATGATTTTGATTGTCTTCTTGTTTTCTCTCTAAGATAATAAAAGAATAATTCTTTCATAGAATTAAGAACTTCTCCTTGAGGCATATGTTTTTTCTTAGCTTATTTATTGCAAAATAAAGTTTCTTTCCTCACTACTGAGTCAGAAAATATCATTCATTATCTAAAGCAGTGGTTCTCAACCTGTGGGTTGTGACCCCTTTGGGGTTCGAACCACCCATTCACAGGGGTCGCCTAAGGCCATCGGAAAACACATATATAATTACATATTGTTTTTGTGATTAATCGCTATGCTTTAATTATGTTCAATTTTTAACAATGAAATTGGGGTCACCACAACATAAGGAACTGTATTAAAGGGTCGTGGCATTAGGAAGGTTGAGAACCACTGATCTAAAGTATAGAGCAAGCTCAGAAGTAAAATTTCCCCAGAGTAAATATCTATGTTCAGAGAAAATATTAGTGTTTATCCAAAATACAAATCCTATCTAATAAAAGAGAAAAATGGTAATTGGCGTACGACGATACCCTTTTCATTGGCTAATCAGGGCTATATGCAAATTAACTGCCAACTAAGATTGGCAGTTAACTGCCAACAAGATGGCGGTTAATTTGCATATGTAGGCACAATGCAGGGAGGCGAAAGGGAAAGCAGGAAGAAGCCCCCTGCCACTGACAGTGATCGGAAACCCAGGGGGGAGCTAAGAGCTGGGGGGCAGGGCAAAGGCGGCCCTGGGGCCGCCTTTGCCCTGCCGCCCAGCCATGATCAGAGAATCAGGTGCCTTTGCCGCCCTGGCCAGTGATAGCAGGAAGTAGGGGTGGAGCCAGCGTTGGGAGCTGGGCATGGTCGAAACTGGCAGTCCCGGGAGCTAGGGGCCCCTTGCCTGGGCCTAAAGCGGAGCCCACGATCGCGGGGCCGCTGCAGCTGTGGGTCCCCACTGCCAGGGCCGGACGCCTCAGCCAGAGGCATTAGGCCTGGGCAGGGGCGGAGCCTGCAACCGCAGGGAGCTGGGGGTCCCCTGCCCAGGCCTGACACCTCTGCCGGAGGCCTCAGGCCTGGTCAAGGGGCCAACCCGGTGATTGGTGATCGGAGGGTGATGAGGGTCAACTCCTCTGGCCGAGGCTTCAGGCCTGGGTGGGGGGCGGAGCTGGGGATTAGGGGGATATGATGGTCCCCTTGCCCAGGCCTGAAGCCTGGGTCAGAGGCGTCAGGCTTGGGCTGGGGGTGGAGCAAGCGATCAGAGGGAGATGGGGGTCCCCTGCCCAGGCATGATTCCTGGGCCAGAGGCCTCAGGCCTGAGCGGGGGCCAGAGCCAGTGATTGGGGGGAGATGGGGGTCCCCTGTCCAAGCCTGACACCTCTGGCGGAGGCGTCAGGCCTGGGCAAGGGGCCGATCAGGCGATCGGAAGGTGATGGGGGTCTACGCCTCTGGCCGAGGCATCAGGCCTGGACAAGGGGCCAATCCTGCGATTGGAGGGTGATGGGGGTCAATGCCTGAGGGATCCCAGTATGTGAGAGGGGGCAGGCTGGGCTGAGGGACACTCCCCTCCCCACACACACCCAGTGCACGAATTTCGTGCACCGGGCCCCTAGTTATTAATAATTCTTTTGTGAAATATTAAAGTTGAGCAATGAGGTAAACAGACCTACCTAATTATATTTTGAAAAAAATGTAATGATCAATTGATGTACTATTTAACAATTTTCCACAGATTCTTATTTTTTTTAATATATTTCATTGATTTTTTACAGAGAGGAAAGGAGAGAGATAGAGAGTTAGAAACATCGATGAGAGAGAAACATTGATCAGCCGCCTCCTGCACATCTCCTACTGGGGATGTGCCCGCAACCCAGGTACATGCCCCTGACGGGAATCGAACCTAGGACCCTTCAGTCCGCAGGCTGACGCTCTATCCACTGAGCCAAACCGGTTTCGGCCACAGATTCTTATTAAATGAACAGTTGTTTTATTTTTTTAATATATTTTATTGATTTTTTACAGAGAGGAAGAGAGAGGGATAGAGAGTTTGAAACATAGATGAGAGAGAAACATCAATCAGCTGCCTCATGCACACCCCCCTCTGGGGATGTGCCCACAAACAAGGTACATCCCCTTGACCAGAATCAAACCTGGGACCCTTTAGTCTGCAGGCCGACGCTCTATCCACTGAGCCAAACCGGTTAGGGCTGAACAGTTTTTTTAAATTTATAAGTTATTTGGCTGTTACCTAATATTTAAATTTGTTTATGACTAGTGAGTTAATAATTCCTTCAAAAAAAAGAATAAATTTTTACTCTTTATTTTTCATCCCTTAAACAAGCTAAAATCAACCTATGAAAATAAAATATCTAGGGATTCATCCTATATAATAAATAGGTAATATGCAAATTAACCCTCATGTCCTCACAAGATGGCTGCCTAGGAGGCAGAGCTATTGACGCTGACTGGCATAGAAACTGACCAATCAGAGCCAAATCTGGGTGAACTGAGAGGAGCCAATGGCTGCCTAGAAGGCAGAGCTTTTGTCACTGACTGGCATAGAAACTGACCAATCAGAACCTAATCTGGGTGAACTGTGAAGGCAGAACCTAAGGTGGGGGCTTGAGGAAGGGTTATAAGGGCAACAGCTGTTTGGTGTAAGGTGTAAGAAAGTGGTTCAATTTTTTAATGACCAATTTGGCAGTATAGTGCATATGGCTGGCTATCAGTCCAGATATAGGGGTTATGTATTTTTGTCTGTCAAGAGCATCTCCTCCTGCTGAAAAAGGCTCCACCCCCCCCCCCATTTAAGCAATCCTATCCTATATAATCTATCTATACTACTAAAAGGGTAACATGCTAATTAGACCGGGTGGACCGTCCATCTTCTGGACGTCCGACATCCTTCTAAACAAAGCCATGGTGGTAGGAGCCAAGGCAGAGGCAGTTAGGGGCGATCAGGCCAGCAAAGGAGGGCAGCTGGAGGTGAGATCAGGCTGGTAGGGGAGGGCACTTAGGGGTGATCAGGCAGGCAGAGGGAGTTAGGGGTGATCAGGAAGGCAGGCAGAGGGTTAGGGGCAATCAGGCAGGCAGACAGAGGCAGTTAGGGGCGATCAGTCCAGCAGGGGGGGTGGGCAGTTAGAGGCAACCAGGCAGGCAGGCAGGTGAGCAGTTAGGAGCCAGCATTCCAGGATTGTGAGAAGGATGTTTGACTACTGGTTTAGGCCCGATCCCAGGGCATAAACCAGCAGTTGGATCCCTGGGATTAGGCCTAAACCGGCAGTTGGACATCCCTCTCACAATCTGAGACCACTGGCTCCTAACCGCTCACCTGCCTGCCTGCCTGGTTTCCCCTAACTGCCCAGCCCCCTGCTGGACTGATAGCTCCTCACTGCCTCTGTGTGCCAGCCTGATTGCCCCTAACTGTCCTCCCTGCTGCAGGTCAGGTCACCCCCAACTGCCCCCCCCCTCCACTGGCCTAGTTGCCCCTCACTACCCCCCTTGCCAGCCTAATCTCCCGCAACTGCCCCCCTGCCAGCCTGGTCACTCCCAACTGCTCCCCCCCCCATGGCCTGATCACCCCTAACTGCCCCCTCCCCGCAGGTCTTGTTGCATCTTACTGCCCCCCTTCTGGCCTGGTCACCCCCAACTGCCCCTCCCCACCAGCCTGGTCACCCCATACAGCCTGCTTGTTCAGTCATTTGGTTGTCCCTCACTAATCCCTCTGCCAGCCTGGTCACCCCACGCAGGCTGCTTGTTCAGTTGTTTTGTAGTCCCTCACTAATCCCCATGCTGGCCTGGTTGTAGGCAGCCATCTTGTGATGACATGAGGGTCAATTTGCATATCACCTCTTTATTATATAGGATGTGTATTCTATAGGCATTTATGCAAGTGTGAACATGAAAATACACACACACACACACACACACACACACACACATAAGTTTCTTGAGGTTTTGTGAATTATTTATCTGAGAATTTATTGTATGGACCATTTTTGAAATTTGCATTTTTCTCATTGAGAAAGAAGTCACATTAGGAAATTCTCTTTGTTCTGCACTCTCCTCATAACAAAGTTTAGTAGAAGTAATTGCTTGATAATATACCTTGATTGAAGTTTTTCACATAAATTAAAAAAATCATATTGGGGACAGTTATTATAGGTTGCCTATTTCTTTTTAGGAGACAAACTGAACCTATTATACCTGTAAGGAAAATTCTGCTCATTATTAATTGTGTTTTGAGTCAGATCCCAGGAGATAGACATGTGAATGTAAACATAATTTTAAAGAAGGCCAGACTTAAGTATAAAGGTCTTCTGTAGTTCTCTACGCAGCAAAAAATAATTTTTAAAATTGCAAACTTGTCCAACAACCAAATTATAAACTAAAGGTTCTTTATAGCAACAAAACAACAACAACAAAATAACCATAGAAATCATGAACAAACTGAAGGAATGAATCAAATGTTTTGATTTGTATTTTCAATGTTTTCTAAAATGTTTAACATGTATAATAAAACAATATTTTATTTAATCTTAAATTTTTATATATTTTTATGTATTTCAGAGAAAGGAAGGGAGAGGGAGAGAGGGATAAAAACATCAGTGATGAGAGAGAATAATTGATTGGCTGTCTCCTGCACACCCGCTCCTGCGGATCGAGCCTGAAACCCAGGAATCAAACTGTGACCTCCTGGTTCATGGGTTGATGTTCAACCACTGAGCCACACTGGCTGAGCTAAAACAATATTTTAGATATGATTTAAATTGTACATGGCTCTTAGTAGGTTTTCTAATTTTAATAGTTACTGAATAATTGCTATTTATTACATTCTTTGAATACATCATGAGGTAACATACTGGTATATAAGGGATATAGTGTTATAAATTTACATATCATAAAATATAGATGTTTTAATGACTACTCGAAAACAATTTAAAATAAAATAAATGAGTGTCAAAAAGAGAATGGCTAGAGGATTAGTAAATACTCTACAGTGACAGTAAAAATAGCTTTTTAAAACATTTCATCTCCAGGGAAAGATTTTAGTCTGTTCCCTTGTATGTCAGACTGCATAAGAGAAAAAATATTTTATTTCTAAGTCAATAAAAGTGTTTTCATCAATGAATACACTAAATTAGAAACATTTAATTTTAGATGTATAAGTATTAAGAAGATAAATTATTTTCTTAGCAACCTGATTTTGTGGAAACATTTCTCAGGTCTTTCTGAAACCTAAAATCTCTATTTAAATCTTAGGTTATAGAGTAAACCAGAACGATTAAACAATTAAAAATATGAATGTTGTGCAAATTTCTGACACTTTTATTTTTATCTTTCAATGCAGCAACTTTTGATTGGTTTCACATTAAATAAATAGTCTGAACATTCATTACTGAATTACTGAAAACCTGTTACAGAGATAGATTTAAAATATTCTTAAAGTTAGTCCTACAGCATTGACAAGTTGGAAAATGATGCTAGGATGTTCTAATGATATTTGCTGGAATGAATAGCTGGTTTTGTTGATAAACTCAGCCTATGAATACAGCATTAGGATTTTCCTCTTGCCAACTTTTCTTTTTGAGTTATGTTCCAATTTCTTTATTATGCCTCCATATTTTACTTAAATGATGGTTTATGTTTAAAAGAAATATTTCTATTCTTTGCCGTATTTTCAATTAAATACTTTTCATTCATGTGATTAAATTCAATGTGATGAAAACGTTCCGGGAAGTAGACATTTCACTGTGTTTGGAAACAATGGTAAACAATTTAGATCCATACCTCACAGTCTTTCAAGGAAGGCAGATTTTAAAATGGTAAATAAATATTCATTGGGGAAATGAAATTAGAATATGTTGCAAAAACAAACAAAACTCAGACTAATCAACTAGATTAGGGATAGTCTGCCTAAAAAAAATAAAATAAAAAAAAAATAAAACTGCTTTGGAGTTCACTAAATTAGGATTGGAAAGAAACACTGTTCTAACCAAAGGGAGCAATGTTTTTGAAGACCTTCAGACTAGATGAGATCCTCAATATTAAAAGGAGTGGATAGAACAGATAGATGATTAATGGTGCAATTTTCTGATGGAGAACACAGGGGAAGCAGTAGATTAGGTGGGGATTCAGAAGGTGAGTAATACTAGTAAGTTAAGTTTAAGACAAGCCTGTTCCTAATACTTGTAAACACTCCACACAGAGGCTTACTTATTATCCTACTAGAGGCTCAGTGCATAAAATTTGTGCATGGGAGAGGGGAGGGGATCTCCTCAACCCAGCCTGCAACCTCTCCAATCTGGGACCCCTTGGGCGATGTTTGACTGCTGGTTTAGGCCCATTCCCCGGGGATCGGGCCTAAATTGGCAGGTGGACATCCCTCTCACAATCCGGGACCACTGGCTCCTAACTGCTCATCTGCCTGCCTGCCTGATTGCCTCTAACTGGCACCCCCTGCCAGCCTGATCACCCCTAACTGCCTTTGCCTGCTGACCTGATCACCCCCAACTGCCCCCTCATCATGGTCACCCCCAACTGCACCATCCCTGTTGCCCCTAATTGTCCCTGCACCAGCATGGTCACCCCCAACTGCCCCCCCTGCTGGCCTTGTCGCTCCTCACTGCCCCCCTTTGCTGGCCTGGTCACCCCTCACTTCCCCCCTGCCGGCCTGGTTGCCCCATGCAGCCTGCTGTTCAGTCATTTGGTTGTCCCTCACTAACTCCCCTGCTGGCTTGGTAGCCCCACACAGCCTGCTGCTCAGTTGTTTGGTCAACCCTCACTAACCCCCCTGCTGGCCTTGTTGCCCCACTCATCCTGTTTGGTCGTCTGTTCGGTTGTGATGGCCCCTGGCTCTTTATATATATAGATATAATAAAGAGGTAATATGCAAATTGACCACCACACCCTCGCACAAGATGGCTGCCCCCATGTGGCCACAAGATGGCTGGCAGGGGAGGGCAGTTGTGGGCAATGAGACCAGCAGGGGAGGGCAGTTGGGGGGAACCAGGTCTGCAGGGGAGAGAAGTTGGGGGCAGCCAGGCCCATGGGGAAGGGAAGTTGGGGGTGATCGAGCTGGCAGGGGAGCAGTTAGGTGTCAATCAGGCTGGCAGGGGAGTGGTTAGGGGGTGATCAGGCTGGCAGGCAGAAGTGGTTAGAGGCAATCAGGCAGGCAGGCAGGCAGGCAGGAAGGCAGGCAGGCGAGCAGTTGGGAGCCAGCAGTTCCGGATTGTGAGAGGGATGTCTGACTGCTGGTTTAGGGTACCCAGATTGGAGAGGGTGCAGTTTGGGCTGAGAGACACCCTCCCCTCCCCAAGTGCACGAATTTCATGCACTGGGCCTCTACTGTGATTAATAATTAAATATTATAAGTGAAGCTAGTAATATTAGATCATATATGTTCTACCATCTTATGGTGATAAATACAACTATATTTACAATATGAAAGTATAAAATTGTGTTTTTTAATTACTGAAAGTTTGCAAACTGTCAAAGGTAAAACTTAATTATTGTACATATCTTTGTGTTCTGTGCATGAACAGCAATGTTTGGACATATAGTAAAAAAGAGATATGTAACTCCTAAACTATTACATTTTATTACATGAAATTATGTTTCTTGACTTTATTTCAGCAAATTCACTAATTATATTGTGATAATAATGCTTATCACACAATTCATGTTACTTTGACATTACTATTAATGACATTTGTCAATGATAGATCTGAAAAGGAGTTAATGTCCAAAATATATAGGAAACTCATACAACTTAACAAAAGGAAGACAAACAATTAAATTAAAAAATGGGCAAAGGACTTAAATAGGTACTTCTCCAAAATGGACATACAGAAAGCCATGAGACATATGAAAAAAATGCTCAAAGTCACTAATCATGGAAGGGATGCAAATCAAACGACAATGAGATATCACCTCACCTCATACCTGTCAGAATGGCTGTCATCAACAAATCAACAAACAACAAGTGTTGGTGAGGTTGTGGAGAAAGGGAGCCCTAGTACAATGCTGGGGTGGGGGGGGCGGGCGGGAATGCAGACTGGTGCAGCCATTATGGAAAACAGTATGGAGTTTCCTCAAAAAATTAAAAATGCAACTGCCATTTGACCCAGTGATCCCACTTCTAGGAATATATCCTAAGAAACCAGAAACACTCATCAGAAAGGATATATGCACCTCTATATTCATAGCAGTGCAATTTACAATAGCTAAGACTTGGAAACAGCCTACGTGCTCATCAGTAGATGAGTGGATAAAAAACTGTGGTACATCTACACAATGGAATACTACGTGGCAATAAAAAAGAAAGAACTCTTACCATTTGCAACAGCATGGAGGGACCTGGAGAGTATTATGCTGAGTGAAATAAGCCAGTCAGAGGAAGATAAGTACCACATGATCTCATTCATACATGGAATCTAATCAAAACTATTTTGAACTTGTATGCATATATGCATAACCTGTGGACACAGACAATGGGGTGGTGAGGGTCTTGGTGGGGGGACAGGAGTGAGCTGGAAGAGGTTAATGGGGGAAAAGAAGGACCTGTGTAATATTTTCAACGATAAAGATTTTAAAAAAGACATTAAGTAAAATAAGAAAAAAAGTTAATGACATTAACGCCAAATAAGGTCTTTTTTGAATTATCATAATTTTTAGGTAGCTTCTTAAAATTAATTTATTATCAAACATTTCCTTTGAATAATTAGGAAATTGAAATGTCAATTTTTTTTTTACAATAATACTCAGACTTCAAATAAACTGAGTTCAAACATTGCAAGAGAATCATATACAATAAATTATAAATATCACATAAAATATTGGAAAATACTTTAATTTCATTATATAAATTACAATCACATATAAAAATTTTAACCATCTCTTGAAAGAACCTCATTTTATGTAGAAATATGAAGAATATGCCTAACACATATAATGCTAGACATATTTTTATGCAAAGCATTTTCAAAGAATAATATGAATTAACAATTCAATTATTCATCTCCAGATTAAAAATGGCAGCAGAGTAAGTGGATGCTGCACAGACATGCTCCCAGGAACAAAGAAATTTTACAGCTAAAATACAGAAAAACTTCCTGAATAATCAATGTAAAACTTGCAGGAGAGAACCCTGACACCCGAGGACCTAAAGCGGAGACCAAATAGAGACTGGTAGGAGGGCAGAGGTGGGAAAGGGCTGGCTGGGTGCCCACAGACAGCAACTGGAATCCAGAGAGATACCTCAGCTGTGGGGGGATGTCACTGAGAACTCTTGGATCTAATCTCCAAGCTTAGCCCCCCAGCAGAGAGCTGAGGAGGTTACCCACATAACATCTGGCTGTGAAAAGCAGCAGGGCACAGAGTAGCATCTAAAAATTCAGGCACCCTCTTAAAGGGCCAATGCACAAAATTCCTGTGGAGTCACCCACCTTGTGCTCTGGCAGAGGGAGGGTGAAGTGGATTGGAGCTGTGAGGACAGAAGCCAAGACTGGGGACTCAGGAGATAGAACCCAGAAGGCAGACACCACATGTTTCCTCGGCTGAGTCATTCCCTCACACAGAGGAGGGCATATTTCCCACATAGACATTTGCCTTGCCCGGGGGGAAGACAATTGACACACTCTATTGGAAAACACCTTGCCCTGAGGCCATTTATGATATTAAAAGTAACAATTAGCCTCCAGGCAAAACTCTTGCCATACCTGAGGATGATTGCCTTTGGGGAAATCCAAGTCAGAATCCCGTCAGTCTGCTGGCAGAGGCAGTCTCTGGAGGATTTGAGTCTTTGCCTGATCTGATTAGTCAGAAACAGCCTTTAACACTGTCCTGAACTAGAGATTGAGAGGTGTAGAGGATCTACCTAATACATAGTCACAAACCCAAACAGAAAGCCAAAATGAGGACACAATTATTCATCTCCCACATGTAACTCTTGTGAATATCTTGAATACCTTCAGAACTATAATGCCAATATAATAAAACACTAATATGCAAATAAACTGAACAGCAGAACAACTGAACAACTGCTCGCTATGACATGTGCTGACCACCAAGGGGTGTGTGCAGAGCATGTTGGGCATTGGCTGCAGCAGGATGGTGGATGGAGCAGGCAAGCGGGTGTGCCAGACCAAGGCTGGGCACCAGTCACTGGCATTGGGGTAAGCTTCTGGTGGTTACTGAAAATTCCTTACTCTTGTGCATCACAGTCCCACCGGTGCTCATACCCACTGCTGGCACCCACTGCTGGCGCCCTGTGCCAGCCCCGATCATTCGGCACCATTAGGTGCGAGAGGCAGCTCCTGGCCCCAATCACCCCTGAGGGCTTCTCCATCTCCCCCTGCTCCTGAGGGGCTATCAGGGCTGGAAGCCACCTCTTGCACCCAGTACTGGCCCCATTCGGACGTGCAGCTGGTGCCAGATCCTCCACTCACACCCACTGCCGGCACCTAGCACTGGTCCCGATCACTAGGTGCCATCAGTGGGTGCGAGCAGCAGCTACTGGCCCTGATCACCCCTGAGGGCTTCTCCATCTCTCCCTGCTCCTGAGGGGTGATTGGGGCAGCAGCCGTCATTTGCACCCACTGACAGCACCAGCCCCGCTCACACCTGCTGGTGGCACCAGCCCCAATCACTCTGCTCATTAGCAGGTGCAAGCGGGTCCTGCACCGTCAGCACATGGGAGTGGTGGGAGCGGGGCTGTGGCAGGAGGCACTGGGTGAGGGTGTGGAGGATGGGCCGAGACCCGACCCTGTGCCCACCGCAGCTTCTCAACCCACAGTTTCTTTCAAGGTGCACAAATTCGTGCACTGGGCCCCTAGTTAAAATATAAAGAGTCCTGTCTGGATAACTCAGTTGGTTAGAGCATTGTCCCAACACATCAAGGTTGCACATACAAGAAGCAACCAATGAATGCATAGATAAATGGAACAGCAAATCAATGCACCCCTCCATCCCTTCCTCTTTCTTAAAATATTTATAAAGAAAAAGAAATAAGAGATAGTTGTCACTATTGGCAAACAGTACTTTGTTAAGGGAAAACACCTTGCAATCCTGCTGAGAGAAAAAAAATATCAATAAATTAATTTATTTGCTTTTTTTCTACCATTGTTCAAAATTGGACTTACTTGTTGAAGTAATGTCCATTCAGATATTGGCAGTAGCAAAATCCTCCAACTGGCATTGCATTTGGCCACAGTCACATTTTATTTCAAGGACACTGGGTGAGTGATGTAAAGAGCAATTTCCCTAGGGCCTAAACAATGTTAGTCATGAGAATGAATATTTAAGATTATGAAAAGTTCTGTGCTGGTGTGGAATGCTAAATCCTGAGTTTCAGAAGCACTCATGTGTCCTTTAGTAAGTTTACTTGTAGTATGTTTTTGGTGCGTGGGACTTCTAAAGTGTTGGGTCAGAGAAGTGACCCCTCTGACTAGTTTTAAAAGTTGTACTTGTGTAATACATGTTCATTTGGAGTCCATTGGAAACATTCAATTAGAACATCCAGGAAGCAGCGAAATGAGCATATGGGTCTGGAGCCAAAGAGAACTAGAAATTGTCAGCATGCCAAAAGTTATTAAACAAAATCAACTCTTCAGCCAGCAGTCATGTGAAGTTCTCATTACCAAGTTCACTGACCAGAGATTCTCAGAGTAGGGGAAGTATAAATTGAATGAGTCACCAGAGCTTAATAGCAAGGTTTGGTTTTTTGCTGACTGCGGTATTTAGCTCTGTCATTATAAAGACTGCAGTCTGGTAGGAGATGCAGGTATTGAGTGTTAAAAGTGGGAAAAATAAAATAAAGGTCTAACTTAATTTGAGATATTTAGGGAAATTCTTTCTGAAAGAATGAATAATGTAGAAGCACACTTGGAAAATTAAAAGAACTTATCTAGGTGGAAAGGAGGCAGAAGACAATGAAAATGGCATAAAGCTTGGTCATTCAAGGGATAGAAAACAGACATGAATAGAGTATAAAGATTAAAGTGGTAAGTTGGTGTTACATTAAGCATCTTGTGAGTCATGGTAAAGATTTTAGAAGCTATATTATTATAGGCAATCAGATGTTAGCAAAGAATATTGGTGGGGAGTAAATAATTATATTTGAGTTTTAAACTCTTTTACTCAATTCCTGTATTGAAGGGTGGTAAGAGTGAAGAATTCCTAGAACAAGTTAGAATGCTATTGAAGTCAAGAGAATATCAAGTTTTAGATGAAGATGTTGACAGTAAAAATGAACACAAGAGATCAGAGTAAAGAAATTATTTAGGAAATAGGATTCATAAGACCTGATGAGTGGTTAAGAGGGAGATATGGTACCTGGTGTCCTGGCCCAAACTGTTGTGTGGATGGGGCACTTTATTTCTTAATTTACTAAGTAAGAGATACTGGACACGAAGGAAGATAGCTGGTTTACATATGTTTGGGTAAATTGAGGTGCCTCTGTCAGATCTAAGTGGAGATCTCAGAAGGCAATTATACATGTGTTCTTGAAATCAAAAAAGGATCTTGACTAAAGATATAAATTTACTGAGAATAAAATTTGTTTAAGGGGGGATGTGATGCCTGGTCAATTCTCAGCTCAATTTCTATTATGTTCATTGCTTGTTTTACTACATAGTCACAGAAATGCTGGAATAGCTTCATATTTTACTTAGTGCTCATATATTTAGCTGATCTATACATTTCTGATTTAATATGTTTCATTTTTGCTAGTGGTACACATAAAAGATCCCCAAAATATGGTGTCATATCCTGAATGCCTCTTAAGCACACTTAATAGTTTAACCTAACATTTTACCACAGTTTCCTCCTAATTAGTACTAGCCATTATATATTAGAAAATAAACCAAATGCTTAAATTAAAAGACATGTAAGAGTTAAAATTGGTTGATTTCAGTTTTCTAGAAAATTAATGTTATTTAATACAGTGGGGCCTTGACTTACGAGTTTAATTCGTTCCGTGACCGAGCTCGTAACTCAAATTACTCGTATGTCAAATCTTAAAGTGAATGAGTGAGACACGTGATGCTGGGCTGATGTTGTGGCGTTCACTGTGACATTCACTGCACCAACTAGCGGTGGGGTATCTGAAGCTGGTTCGTAACCCGAATTTTAGCTCGCAACTCAAAGCAATAAGTCGCCGAGAGACGGCTCATATCTCGAAAAACTCATTAGTCGGGACACTCATAAGTCAAGGCCCCACTGTATTTAATTTACTTGAAGAAAATGGACTACAATGATACTATACTTAGAAGGGTGAAATAATAAGACATGCACTCATGAAACCATTAGGTGACATTTAGTGCTCAAAATGTAATGATTTGTTAAATGTCTTTTTCTTAGAAAATTGTTTTGATTTTTCTCTATTATTCAAAAGGTAGTTATTTTGTATTTAATAAAAAGAAAAAGAATCACATTGTTATAAGACTCAATGCTGTTATCATCTATTTTAAATTTTAACCAAACCAGCTGAACAATATTAAAAACAAATTACTAACATGCAATTACCATAGGTAGATGTTGTGCTGTCACCAAAAAATAATGGGTGAATGGCAGGTGAAAAGCACGGTTGATGAGATGCTATTTGTAACCCAGAACACGGTTCCTGATAAATCAAACTGTATAATTAAGACAACAGAAATATGCTCATTGATAGGCTTAACATGTTATATTCATAACATGGGCATGGATGTTTTTTGTTTTATCATGCCTTTACTAAAAAATTAAACTGCTTCAGTTCTCAATATTATTGTATCTTTTTTTGTTCTTTTGTGTGTTTTTTTCAAGTTTCAACTTTTTTTAAAAAAATATATTTTATTGATTTTTTACAGAGAGGAAGGGAGAGAGATAGAGAGCTAGAAACATCGATGAGAGAGACATCGATCAGCTGCCTCCTGCACATCTCCTACTGGGGATGTGCCCGCAACCCAGGTACATGCCCTTAACCGGAATCGAACCTGGGACCTTTCAGTCCGCAAGCCGACGCTCTATCCACTGAGCCAAACCAGTTTCGGCAAGTTTCAACTTTTATTTTAAATTCTTTATTGTTTGAAGTATTACATATGTCTCCTTTTTCCCCCACTGACCTCTCCCTGGCCACTCCCGGCCGGCCCCCAGCACATTCCCTTGCCCGCCTAGTGTCTGTGTCCATTGGTTATGCTTATATGCATGCATACAAGTCCTTTGGTTGATCACCTACCACCCCCTACACACCCTCCCCTGCCTTCCCTCTGAGGTGCACCCTTATGTTCATAGCAGCACAATTTACAATAGATAAGATTTGGAAACAGTCTAAGTGTCCATCATCTGATGAGTGGATTAAAAACCTGTGGTACATCTACACAATGGAATACTATATTGCTGTAAAAAAAGAAATAACTCTTACCATTTGCAACAGCATGGATGGACTTGGAGAGCATTATGCTAAGCGAAATAAGCCAGTCAGAGAAAGATATATATCACAGGATCTCACTCATTTGTGGAATATAATGAACAACATAAACTGATGAACAAAAGTAGATAGAGAGACACAGAAGCATTGAATAGACTGCCATTCAGGCTTTTCACAACCCATAGACATTTGATGACAGATGCAGAACAGAATTTAATGTGAAATGGAAGAAATGAGAACTAAAAGGGAAAGAGTGATTTCCTCTCTTCATAGAGAAAGGCTTCAGAACATACTAAGTTGGTAGAAAATATATAAAGGTAAAAGTATATAATAAAAATAAGAGTGCTAAATTGGGCAGTACAGTGGGGCCTTGACTTATGAGATTAATTCGTTCCGTGATGGAGCTCGTAACTCAAATTACTCGTATGTCAAATCAAAAAGTGAACCAGTGAGACACGTGATGCTGGGCTGATGTTTTGGCGTTCACTGTGACATTCGCTGAGCCAACTAGAAGTGGTGTATCTGAAGCTGGCTCATAACCCGAATTTTAGCTCGCAACTCAAAGCAAAAAATCAGCCAAGAGACAGCTCGTATCTCGAAAAACTCGTTAGTCGGGACACTCGTAAGTCAAGGCCCCACTGTATGAAGTAACTACTTATCCTATCTAATAAAAGAGAAACATGGTAATTAGCGTATGACCACTACCCTTCCCATTGGCTAATCAGGGCAATATGCAAATTAACTGCCAGCCAAGATGGCGGCCGGCAGCCAGGCAGCTTGAAACTAACATGAGGCTTGCTTGCTTCAGTGACCGAGGACTCCAACGTTCCTCGCCTGCCTTGCCGGCCTCTGAGCCTGCAGTTTAAGAAACATTGTAACAAATATAGAAGCTAAACAAAACCCCAGAAACCCGCTTTCAGTGAGCCCAGATCTCAGAGCTAGAGCTGATACATTGTTTTGAGATTATAGAACCCAAACAAACCAGATACCTGATTTCAGCAGCAGAGGCCTCAGAGCTGGAGCCTCAGAGCTAGAGCTGGCCCAGAATAAAAAAGAAAAAAAAAGAAAAAAAGGAGCAGTTGGGAGCTTCAGTCCTCAGCCCCTCACCCAGACTGGCCAGGCACCCCAGTGGGGACCCCCACCCTGAAGGGTGTGTGACCAGCTGCAAACAGCCATCATCCCCTCACCCAGGCTGGCCAGGCACCCCAGTGGGGACCCCCACCCTGATCCAGGACACCCTTCAGGGCAAACCAGCCAGCCCCACTCATGCACCAGGTCTCTATCCTTTATAGTAAATGGGCAATATGCCTCCCAGCACCGGGATCAACGTGACAGGGGGCAGCGCCCAAACCCCTGATCACCCTGCGGCTCTGTGTGTGACAGGGGGCAGGTCCATAACTTCCCTATCCGCCCTGCTCTGTGTGTGACAGGGGAAGGCACCCCAACCCCCTGATCGGCCCTGCTCTGTGCCTGATAGGGGGGAGCTCCCTAACCCCCTGATTGCCCTGTGGCTCTGTGTGTGACAGGGTGCGGCGCCCCAACCACCCCCCCCCCACGGGCCCTGCTCTGTGCATGATGGGGTAGAGCCATAACCTCCCCATCGGCCCTACCCTGAGTGTGAGAGTGGGCAGTGCCCCAACTCCCCTATTGGCCCTACTCTGTGCATGACAGGGTACGGAGCCCCAACCCCCCTGATGGGCCCTGCTCTGTGTGTGACGGGGTGGTGCCACAACCTCCCCATTGACCCTGCCTTGAGTGTGACAGGGGGCGGTGCCCCAACCCCCCAATCGGCCCTACCCTGAGCATGACTGTGGGTGGCATCGCAACCTCCCGATCTGCCCTGCTCTGTGCATGACAGGGGGTGGCGCCTCAACACCCCAATCGGCCCTGCTCTGAGCCCGACCAGGGGCTGCACCTAGGGATTGGGCCTGCCCTTTGCCACCCCGGAGCAGGTCTTAGCCAGCAGGGCGTTATCTCCCGAGGGGTCCCAGACTGCGAGAGGGCACAGGCCAGGCTGAGGGACCCCCCTTCCCCCCTGAGTGCACAAATTTTTGTGCACTGGGCCTCTAGTCTATAATAATAAAAAAGACAACCGTTAATGTAAAAAAAAATCAATAAAAAATGATCAATCATAAATTATAGATATGGACACAATCAGCAGATTTAAGTTAGAAGCAGTTAAATAATTGAAATGATTTTCTTTGGATTGCAAAACTACAGATTGGGAAAGGTGAGATATTTCTATTACACACCCTTTTTTATTTGCTATTTTATATGTGCAAGTGTATTAAAAACCTATATTAACACAACTAGTAAAAATTACATATACTCTGTAGAGATAAAAATGGAATGTTAATGCCAATTTAAAGTAAAAGTAGGATGGCTGAGCATTTTGAAAATGCTTATAATCTTGTTTTCTCTTAATATGAAATCTTATTAGACACACTGTTATATTATAAACAGGTTATTTCCCCCTCTTTTCTCAGAGCTGGATTTTCAGAGCAGTTTTTATTCAGACCAGACTAATTTTTAACTTTGGATCCTATTCTTCCTGCTTTAAGTTTGCAATAAAAAATAAAGTGAACCACATGGAGTCCTCTTGTCTTCCTGAGGCTTTTGACCCAATAGGAATGGTGATGCTACACAACACGTTTTCTCTTCCTTCTCTTTGTGTCTACTTCCCTCTGAAACCAAACCAAACTAATCCGAACGACCTTGGCAATGGCTATGTTACCATGAGTATATTATTGACTGTAATAGAAAAGGTATGGAAATGTGTAGAAAATAAATCTGAGTATCTCATCCTTCCCATGTATGCAGTCTTTTGAAACATATGGTGCAGGCAAATATAGGTCAACTCAGACTTTTCATTTGTAATTCTCACCTCTCTACTAGGTTGAGGTTCCAAATCAATGGAATATGACAACTGTCAGTTCTTTGTATTAAGCTTCCTAGAGCATATAATTATTATGTTTTATTTAAAGGTCTACATTTTTTATCTTAATTATCCAATTTTGTTTTCAAAAAGAACAACTTAGAATAATAAATTCATTCCATTTGGTTTTGATCATCTTAAAAATGACCTAAAAATAACATGAGAGTAATGTTAAAAATGCATACATCTGCCTAGGCTGGTGGCTCAGTTGGTTGGAGCATGGTCCCGTACACTACAAAAGATTGTAGGTTTGATTCCTGGTCAGGGCACATACCTGGGTTGTGGGTTCGATCTCTGGTCGGTACACATTAGGGAGGCAACTGATCAATGTTTCTCTCTCACTTATATGTTTCTCTCTCTTCCCCCTCTCTCTCTCTCATTAAAAATCAATAAAAGTGTATCCTCTGGTGAGGATTAAAAAGAATGCACACATCTCAGTGTCTCCATGGTCTTCCTGAATCATAAATGCTCAGGATGAAACACAGGCTTCTATTTTATTTTATTTTATTTTATTTTATTTTATTTTATTTTATTTTATTTTATTTTATTTTATTTTATTTTATTTTATTTTATTTTATTTTATTATTTAAACTAGTGGCCCGGTGTGTGAAATTCATGCATGCGGGGGGGGGGGGGGGCGCACGGGGGAGGGAGTGTCCCTCAGCCTGGTCTGCACCCTCTCCACTCTGCCCCTAATCACTCTGCCTGCCAGCCTGCTCATCCCCAACTGCCCCCCTTGCCTGCCTGCTCGCCCCTACCTTCCCTCCCCACTGGCCTGCTCTCCCCCAAATGCCCCCTGCTGGCCTGCTCACTCCAAATTGCCCCGCCCTGCTGTCCTGATCACTCCAATTGACCCCCACTGATGGCCTGCTTGACCCAACTGGCCCCCCTGTTGGTCTTCTTACCCCCAATGGCCCCATCCCCCATCAGCCTGATCACCCACAACTGCTGTCCCATCTGGCCTGATCACCCACAACTGCCCTCCCCTCTTGGCCTCTAACTGCCTCTACCTCAGCCCCAGCACTATGGCTTTGTCCAGAAGAACGTCTGGAAGGTCTTCTGGAAGGTCTCCCAGTCTAACTAGCATATTACCCATTTATTAGTATAGATAGAGGCCTGGTGCACAGGTGGGGGCCAGCTCGTTTGCCCTGAAGGGTGTCCCAGATCAGGGTGGGGGTCCTGCTGGGGTGCCTGGCCAGCCTGGGTGAGGGGCTGAGGGCCGTTTTCAGGCTGCCTACAGCCCCTTCTGGGTGGGGGGGTCCCACTGGGGTGCCTGGCCAGCCTGGGTGAGGGGCTGATGGATGTTTTCAGCTGGCCACGCTCCCCAGAGACCCAAGCTCCCAGCCTCTCCTTCATTTTTCTTTTTTTCAGCGCCTGCTTGAGCGGAGGCCAGGGTGGGCTGGAAGCAGGTATCTGGGATTTATTTATCTTCTATAATTGAAACTTTGTAGCCTTGAGCGAAGGCGGGAAGCTTGGCCTCCTCCATCACTGGGGGCAATCCAAGCCTCCTGCTCACTCCAGTTCTGTGGCCACTGCCATCTTAGTTGGGTTAATTTGCATACTCGCTCCTGATTGGCTGGTGGGTATAGCGGAGTGGCAGGGTGATGGAGTGATGGTTAATTTGCATGTTTCTCTTTTATTAATGTAGATTCTTTAATGTTTAAAGTATTACATATGTTTCCTTTTCCCCCCATTGATCACTCCCCAGCCACTCCCATCCCCCAGCAAGGCACAGACATCTATTTTATTTTTGATAAGATCTCTCTGCTATTTTCCAGTATTTCTCAGTATTACCAAGTCTTAAGTGCCCCTTCTGCAATGTCCAGTCTTATCCCTTAAATTTCACTGTAGTAAATATACAGCTTTAAAAACAGGAATAAATTTTTCTATTTATCCAGTTGTTTATTCAACACAAATAATAAATGTGTTCTAATTGTGAGCACTGTACAAAGTGCTGGACACATGATCAAATGAAGATTGCCCCTATTGGGATGAGGCCTGGTCTTAGGCATACAGGACAAAAATACATTACAGTAAAGCCTCAATATAATGGACTAATTCCAGCGAGGGGCATCCATTACAGCCGAAAGTCCATTATATAATAAAGTAGGTTTTCCCAATGCATATGCTAAAAAATTGATAAATTAATCACTTTACCTGTTTTTACTTATATAGACATGCTCATGTAATGAAAATTAATTACATATGAACAAATTAATTTCACAGAAAAGTTTTCTAATGTATTACTGTAATTTTAAATTTATACTGAATAGGTCTAGTAAATGCTTGCATTCACCAGTCACTGCGAGTAAACAAATGCACATGGCTGGGTTTGTCACATAGAGGAAAATTGGCCTGCAAGTGTTAAAACTGCTGCAGAAAGTCATGCCACATGACAACAGAACCAAAGATCACACTCAATGTAATGTGATCATGTGCTAATCATTCGCTGAACATTGTTTATAAGTGGTGACTCTTGGATTTAAATATGTAGACTATAGCTGTAGATATGTAATATTTATTCATGTTGGAGAAATTACTACAGTGCTTTTTCTAACATATGGCCTATTCACTAAAAATTGTTAAAAATCACAGTGAATTAATATCAAAAAATAACCTGTTAAGTTAATTATAAACAAATTTTGGGTAAAAGTATTTTAAAATTACCAGGGTGTTAATTTTGCCATATGGCACATGGACCAGAAATTTTGTCCATTAAATCTGAAGTGTGTTAAATTGAGGCCTGCAAAATCAACAGTTTACTATAATGAATTATTTTGGCACTTTAATATGACACATATAGGTAAATATAATTAACTTTCCATTGCATACTTTGTGAGGTTCTAAGAAATGACATAATGCATGTCAATGTGGATTATAAATTTATATCTTTTTAAAGCTCCAGGGTACACAGATAAAAGTTACTGTTACTTAGATTAAAATCCTAGTTGAGCAAATTGAGCATTTTTATATGCTTTGTACAATTTCCAGTTCACCTCAGAATGGCCAGTCTTGTCAAGGAGTAAGCATTTTTATTGTTCACATGTAAGCTACCAATATATGCCATTTTACTTTGATGACAAAGCAACTCAATTCCAACCACTAAACTGCTAAATTTACCTCTGCCATTTTCATTTCCTCTGCAATTTAGGGATTGTGAATAGTAATTAGAGCAAAGTTGCAGTGGCCCTTGAAAAAGCCCAGATGTATTATTCAGTCAGATATTTTTTCTTCTTCTGAATTCTGGAGGTAGTTTTTCTATCATATAAAAAACATATTTAGTTATTTCTACTTTGAATACTTTCTTTTAGATAAAAAATAAAAGATAAATCAAAGCAAAACATACTTTTTTGTTGATTTCTAGTTAATATTTGAAGCTCTTCCTGAAAACAAGAAATTTTCACCATAAAACTATTTTCTGGTCAGTTATGAGAGCTTCAATAAACTATATATCTATTCATACAGCAATTTGAATGAAAGAATACTCATAATAGGATGTTTCTTTGAATAGAAAAGCTTGGCAAATTTCATGGCTTTTAAATCCTTTTTTCCTTTTGATTTCCTTTCACAACTTATTGCTCAGGTAATTGTTTTAGAATAATTCAGCATTGCCCATTTACTGTCAACCAATAGGTATTTCCATGAATATTAAAAGAAGTAAATATATGTGTTACCTGAGAGTTACTAACATTCAGTATTAGTATATAATTAATGTTTTCTTTAAAAAGAAGCAAGCCAAGTTAAATGACACTCCCCTAAAATGTTCCTTACCTCTAGAGTTTATTTCTTTCAAAGATGTTTTTTGAGGATAAAGACTTTACATCTGGTATTAAACTTCAGTAAATATTATACCATTCAGTGTCATCTAAAAAGAATTGATATCTTGGCACAGCTGGTGTGGCTCAGTTGGTTGAGTGTTATCCATGTTATCCCATGTACCAAGAGGTCACTGGCTTGATTTCCAGTCAGAGCACATGCCCAGGTTGCAAGCTCCATCCCCACTAGGAGGTGTGCAGGAAGCAGCTGATCTATGTTTCTAACTCTTTCTCCCTTAAAAAAAAAAATCAATAAAAAAATTTTAAAAAAAGAATTGATATATTGTTCTTTTATATAGGCTACTTTATTATAATACCTATCATAAAGGGAGTTACATATTTTGTGTTGAGTTTGCATTGTAAGTTACATTTTATAATTTAAATTCATATTTTGGACTTTTTAGAACACTTTAGCTTTTTTTAAATTAATCTTTATTGTTCAGATTATTACAGTTGTTCCTCTTTTTTCCCCCCATAGCTCCCCTCCCCCTGCCCTTACCACCACCCACTATTGTCATCCATAGGTGTACGATTTTTGTCCAGTATCTTCCCGCACCCCCCACATCCCTTTCCCCCTGAGAATAGTCAGTCCATTCCCTTTCTATGCCCCTGATTCTATTATATTCACCAATTCATTCTGTTCATCAGATTATTTATTCACTTGATTTTTAGATTCATTTGTTGATAGATGTGTATTTGTTGTTCATAATTTGTATCTTTACCTTTTTCTTCTTCCTCTTCTTAAAGGATACCTTTCAGAATTTCATATAATACTGGTTTGATGGTGATGAACTCCTTTAGCTTTTTCTTACCTGTGAAGCTCTTTATCTGACCTTCAATTCTGAATGATAGCTTTGCTGGGTAAAGTAATCTAGGTTGTAGGTTCTTGCTATTCATCACTTTAAATATTTCTTGCCACTCCCTTCTGGCCTGCATAGTATCTGTTGAGAAATCAGCTGACAGTCGTATGGGCACTCCCTTGTAGGTAACTGATTGTTTTTCTCCTGCTGCTTTTAAGATTTTCTCTTTGTCTTTTGCTCTTGGCATTTTAATTATGATGTGTCTTGGTGTGGTCCTTTTTGGATTCCTCTTGTTTGTGGTTCTCTGTGCTTCCTGGACTTGTAAGTCAATTTCTTTCGCCAGGTAGGGGAAGTTTTCTGTCATTATTTCTTCAAATAAGTTTCAATATCTTGCTCTCTCTCTTCTTCTAGCACCTCCATAATTCAGATGTTGGTATGCTTGAAGTTGTCTCAGAGGCTCCTTACACTATCTTCCTATTTTTGGATTCCTTTTTCTTTTTGTTTTTCCGGTTGGGTGTTTTTTACTTCTTCGTATTTCAAATCTTTGACTTGATTCTTATGATCCTTTAGTCTGCTGTTCTAACTCTGTACACTATTCTTTATTTCAGTTAGTGTATGCTTAATTTCTATTTGGTCTTATTTCATAACCTCGAGTGTCTCACTAGATTTCTTGAGGGTCTCACTAAATTTATTGGCAGTTTCTAGAAAATTCTTGAAACACCTTAAAAGTGTGGTTTTGAACTCTATATCCAGTAGTTTGCTTTCCTCCATTTCTGTCATTTGTGACCTGTTTGTCTCCACATTTTTTATGCTTCCCTGTGTTGATAGAGTGGCTTTGTGTGCTAGGTGTCCTATAGGGCCCAGTGGCTCAGCCTCCCCAATTACCTGAGGTGGACACTTTTGGTGTACCCCTTTGTGGGCTGTGTGCACAGTCTTGTTGTAGTTAAGCCTTGATTGTTGTAGGTATCACTGGGAGGAATTGACCTCCAGGCCAATTGGCTGTGAGAATCAGCTGTGTCTGCAGTGGGAGAACTTCTGTGCTGGAGACAGTCTTCTGGGGCAAGACTTGCTTCAGTGGGGCTTTGGTGCTCACTGCGTCTGCCCCCTGAGTGTGTTCCTTATGGATCTGAGGAGTTGTAATCTGAATGGTCCCACTCTGACCACTGGGTACACTGGCTCTTGGATCTCTAAGGTGGTGCTAATTTAGCCTATTCCTGACACTACCCAGCAGGAGCTTTGGAGAGATCTGCAGATTCCTCTTCTTTGTTTGGGGTTTGGAGGTGCCCAGAAGAGGCCCAGCTGTGAAGCAATGCCAGATGCTGTGGGGCCTTGGCCCTTCTTTTGGAAGTTCTGGGTCTCTCTGATTCAGCTGCAGTTTGTTAGGTAATTTTCAGATTGCAAAGGGCCAGGCCTTTCATATGCAAAAGCCTCTGCACACAGCTTGGGTGGGGCAGGGTCTCAGGGGATCAAAGGGCGGAGCAAGCAACTATTGCTGCTCCTCAGTCCTACCCTAAGAGGGCCCGTATCTTAGTGTCCCACAGTAATCACTGTAAACACCTCTGAGAGAAAGCTGCACTCGAGTTCCGCCCAATGCCAGACAGTCCAGTTTCTCCCCGTATGAGTTTGGGTCCCCAGAGACTCTCCTGGAACTGGAGTTCAGAGCAGTCAGGAGCTTGAGACTCCCTCCCGATTGAAAAAGACAACTGTGTCCTCAGCTGCCAGCCGTTGCTGCGTGTGCCTCCGTACCTCTGCACTTTACTTCCGCAGCTCCTCTGAGTCTCAGTGTGCTTTTCTCTTTCCTTCTATTTGTAGAATTTCCACTCAGCCAGCCTTCCTGTGGTTCTGGATGATGTCCATTTTGTCTTTTAGTTGTATTTTTGAAGTGGTCATGCGAGGCAGCATTTCAGGTGTTTACCTATGCCGCCATCTTGGTTTCTGCCTAATGTTGGCACTGTTCCACTTTAGCTTTTATAAACCAACCTTAGTTTGTAGATTTCAGCAAGTGAATACATATATATTTATATCTGATATAAATATATTTTATAAAAAAATATGACATGTTAATATATACAGTGGGGCCTTGAATTATGAGTGTCCCGACTAACGAGTTTTTTGAGAAACCAGCTGTCTCTCGCCTGATTTTTTGCATTGAGTTGACAGAGTAATTTGAGTTAACGAGCTCCTTAACGAACTCCTTAATGAGCTTGGTCTCAGAACGATTAAACTCGTAAGTCAAGGCCCCACTGTATTATTATTTTAACCCAAAGGTGATTATTTTCATTTTTAAATATATCAAGTATTAATTAATTTTTTGAGTTTATGCAAAATTATTTAGGTAATTCAATTATAACATTAAACACAGCATGCTGATTTAAAATATATGAACACACTTTCTCATTATTCTAATTTTATTATTTCTTACATGACCACATAAGAAAAAACTAACGTTTTAAATTTATTTTCAGTGATAAAATATTGAATTTCAAGTTTTTTTAGGATCTTACCAAACTTTAGTTCCTTTGGCTTTTTATTTTAACTCAAAGTTGAAAAATGAAATATTTTCATTAAAAAATGTTTTCAGTGTAATTGGTATGCTTTTGTGGTACTCTCCAGGTCTGTAAGACTATTAGTTATTACTCAGCAGTTATTTGAATATATTTTTAATAGGTACTAGCAGTAACTATTTGGCAAGGGCTTTGAGGCAAAGGTAAAAATAAAAAGAATCTTTATACTGAAAAAAGTCTTGAATAAAACAATAAAATGGCCCTAACTGGTTTGGCTCAGTGGATAGAGCATCAGCCTGTGGACTCAAGGGTCCCGGGTTCGATTCCGGTCAAGGGCATATACCTTGGTTGCGGGCACATCCCCAGTAGGGGGTGTGCAAGAGGCAGCTGATCGATGTTTCTCTCTCATCGATGTTTCTAACTCTCCATCCCTCTCCCTTCCTCTCTGTAAAAAAAAATCAATAAAATATATTAAAAACAAACAAACAATAAAATGTACCAACTAATTCTGTATAGATCTTGACATCAAAAGGTTCCTTTTTCTATCTCTCCTTTTTTTCTTCTCTTTTCTGTAAATATTTTTGATGGGGAGTTAAGGGCTTGATAAAGCTTATTTTAATTTTTTTAACTTAAAAACTCCCTCAGATCTTTACTTGTGACATAATATGTTCTTTTAAATGGGGTCCATAGGCAAGCATTGATGAAACTGTGACATAAATTCCACAGAATACTATTTTTATTTTCAATTTTTTCTTGCAAAGATGCCTTATTTGAGAACTGGAGGTTTATTTAACACACCCTTTGTATTTGGTTTTGAAGAGCGCTTACCCAGGGAAGCAAATGATTATAGAAGCAGAGTAATTTTCCGTAGAAAATTTTAAGAGAAGCCATTAAATCATTTTTTAGCCATCAGGTAAGGTGCTTCACATTTTCAAGTTTGGTTTCTCTCCTGTAAAATAAATATCAGTGGGAAAAACTCTTAAATGTTTTCAATAAAAGTTAAAATGTTATACTCCATAAAATACTAAAGTTAATAAAAAACAGACAATCTCAAATTTTAAATCTCTTTAATGTCTTAGGGATTTAAAATCTCTCCACACAAATGCAGATCCTATTATATGAATCCTATGGTTAAATACATTCAATGTCTTTTCTTGGTCCTTTTGGTGTTCTTTGCAGGGTGGTGGTGGCGGGGGTGGTGGCAAATGAAGGTTATTTTAATCTTTCTTCTGTCAGTCATTTGAAGTATAACATTTATAAAATCCTGTCTTATGGTGAATATAATTGGCTTCCAACATTTTCCAAATGTATGGATTCTTTTGTGGTTAAAAGAGAAAGAGAAATAGGGAGAGAGACAGAGAAATGGAGAGAGAGAGAAAAGAATGAGAGAGTGCCATGACTCTACATCTTGTTTTTATAACTTAATGTCTTAGTGATATTTTCTTGTCAATACATATGGATCTACCTCATTTGTCTCAAAATTCCATAGCATAAATATATCATGCTTTAGTAATTTATTAATGGACAATTAAATACTTTTGCTTTCTCCCACAATTTTAATTATTATTGCAATAAATATTGTCCTATCAAATAAATGCAAATTTCTTGGACTTCCATTCAATTTTTTTATGCTTGTCACCATGCCTTTACTGGCTTAATTTTTCCTCTTCACTTATACACACAAAATGTTCTAGTTTAACTGATCTAATTACTATAATTGTGCAGCTTCTATTATCTCAGTTCATAGTTTGCACCAAATAGTGAATAGATTTGGAATTGCCTCCCTGTGCCCTCTCTACATTTACTAACTCTTGTGCATTTGTCAAGTTCTACCTCTGTTTCTTTTCACCAACAGTGATCATTTGCTCTTCTACAACACACATTCTTTGCACCCAGTGTGGCTCAGTTATATAAAATATATTGTATTAGTTTATGTGCATAAATGTATTATTTTGCCTGCTAGCTGTACACCTTTAACAATATCTATTTATTCCTTGAGTTTCTAGCATGCTAATTGCATAGTTTCCTATTCACAAGAGACATTCTAAATTATAAAAACTTGATAGAGTATCATTCCTTATATTTTCTTCTTTCTAAAATTTTAATTGAATTTACTGAAGTGACATTGATTAATAAAATTACATAGGTTTCAAGTATACAATTCTATAATATATCATCTGTATATTGTATTGTGTGTTCATCACCCAAAGTTAAGTATCTTTCAATCACCACTTACCCCCCTTTATTCTCTTCTACCTCCCCTTATTCCCTTTCACTCTTGTAATCATCAACTGTTGTCTCTATCTATGCGGTATTTTGTGGTTATTTTTTTTGTTTTTTTACTTTTTTTGCTTAATTTCTTCACATTTTTTGCCCAGCCTCTAACTTCCCTCCCCTCTGACAGCTGTCAATCTGTTTTCTGTATCTATGAATCTGTTTCTATTTTTGTTAGTTAGTTTTGTTCATTAGACTCCACATATGAATAAAATCATATGGTATTTTTCTTTCTCTGAGTAGCATATTTCACTTGGCATAACACCAGATCCATCCATGCTATCATAAAAGGTAAGATTTCTTTTTTTTTTTTTAGAGTCAACTAGTATTCCATTTTGTAAATCTACCACAGCTTTTTTATCTATTTATGTACTGATAGACACTTGGGCTATTTCTAATCTTGGCTATTGTAAATGGTGCTGCAATGAACGTAGAGGGGCATATAGTCTTTCAAATTAGTGTTTTTGGTTTCTTCAGATATAGTCCCAAAAGTAGAATCGCTGGGTCATAGGCAGTTCCATTTTTAGTTTTTTGAGGAAACTTGATACTGTTCTCCACCATCGCAGTACCAATCTGCATTCCCACCAACACTACATGAAGTGTTTTCTTGCCAGCACTTTTTGTTTGTCAGTTTATTGATGGTGGTCACTCTGACAGGTGTGAGGTGATATTTCCTTGTGGTTTTAATTTGCATTTATCTGATGATTATTGATGTCAAGCACCTTTTCATATGTCTATTGGCCAATTGTATGTCTTTTTTGCAGAAGTATTTACTCAGATCATTTGCCCACTTTTAATTGGATTATTTGGGGTTTTTTTGTGTGTTATATAAATTCTTTACAAATTTTGGGTATTAGCCCTATCAGATGTATCATTCACACATATGTTCTCCCATTCAGTGGGCTGTCTTTTCATTTTGTTGATGGTTTCCTTTGCTGTTCAAAAACATTTTAGTTTGATGTAGTCCTATTTGTTTATTACTTCTTCTGCTTCCCATACCAGAGGAGAAATATCAGAAAACATATTGCTACATGAAATGTCTGAGATTTTAATTCCTATATTTTCTTCTAGAATTTTTATGATTTCAAGTCTTACAGTTAATCAATTTTAAGTTTATTCTTGTATATGATGTAAGAAGGTGGTCGAGTTTCATTTTTTGCATGTATCTGTCCAATTTTCCCAACATGGTTTATTGAATAGACTATCTTTACTCCATTGTATGTTCTTACCACCCTTGTAATTTATTAATTAACTAAAAAGGTGTGGGTTTACTTCTGGCTGGGTTCTCTAGTCTGTTCAATTGATCGATATGTCTGTTTTTATGCCAATACCATACAGTTTTGATTACAATGGCCTTGTAGTATAGTTTGATATCAGGTAACATGATTCCTCCAACTTTGTTCTTCTTTCATAAGTTACTGTGGCTATTCAGGGTCTCCTGTGGTTTCATATAAATTTTTTGAATATTTCTTCTAATTCTATGAAATATGTCAATGTCATTGGTATGTTGATAGAAATTGCATTGAATTTATAGATTGCTTTGGGTTGTATAGACATTTTAATGATGTTAATTTGCCGGGAACCAATTACAGCATGTCATAATTTCAAGAGTTTCATCAAAAGGGTGATGAAACTTACAGGGTTGAGTCACACATGTAGTCACCTGTTAGGAATGGCTAAAGGCATTTCCCCAAACCTGAATAGGAAACTGCTTGTGGCTGCCAGACAGTTAAAGGGCGTCTTAATCTACATGTTATGGCCTCCTACTGGCCAAACACCTGAAGAGCCATAGGCTATTCCCCAGACTGACAATGGTTCTGTACCCTTTGAAACCTTACCCTTTAAAGTGTATTATCTCCACCTTGCCTTAGGACAAATTGTGTTAATAAAAGCAAGGGTCCTAGAGAAGGAGGAAGTCTTCAGTTCCTTTAGCTGAAGGTCCTCTGACCCCCAATGCCTTTCAAAATTATATCTCATCTCTGGACTCTTTATTAGTCTCTGGATTCCTATGCCATCTACGCACAGCCCCTTCTCCAGATTCCTGATCCTTCTTGATGCTGGGACAAGAACGCCGGCATTAATTCTTCCTATCAGTGAACACAGTATCTGCTTCCACTTATTCCTATTTTCTTCAACTTCTTTCTTCAGTGTCTTATAATTTTCCAATTACAGGTATTTTACATCCTTTGTAAAATTTATTCCTGGTTATTTTATTCTTTTTGACACAATCATAAATGGGGTTGTTTCTTTTCTTTTATGTTTTCCTTCTGATAGTTCATTATTGGTGTATAAAAATGTAACTAATTTATGGATATTTATTTTGTATTCTACTACTTTTCTAAATTTATTTATCAGTTCTAATAGTTTTTGGTGGAATCTATAGGGTTCTTTATACACAGTATCATGTCATTTGCAAAAAATAACAGTTTTACATCTTCCTTTCCAATTTGTATGCCTTTTTTTTTCTTATCTGACTGCTCTGGCTAGGATTTCCGGTACTATATTGAATAAGAGTGGTAAAAGTGGGCATCCCTGTCTTGTTCCTGATCTTAAGGAAAATGCTTTCAATTTTTGCCTATGATGCTTTTAATTTTTGCCATTATTGACTATAATGTTTGCTATGGGTTTGTCATATATGACCTTGAATATGTTAAGGTATATTTCCTCTATCCCCACTTTGCTGAGAGTTTTTATTCTAAACTAGGGGTCCGGTGCACCAAATTCTTGCATGGGGGGTGGGTCCCTCAGCCCAACCTGCACCCTCTCCAATCTGGGAGCCCTCAGGGGAGCCCTCTCCAATCCGAGAGTTTCTGTCTGTCTTTGCAATCATATGAACGAATTGTCTGAGACCTAACCCAGTTTGGTTTGATGCTCACAGAATAGTAGAGGTCTTTTTTTTTCTTTGCTTCATTGGTGGAGATTTCCTAGAAGTTGCAGGATATCTTTCCTTTAGTTTTTCCTCGACACTCTAACTTTACTTATGTCTCTCACCTTTGCTTTCCCTCTATCCCCACCTGCAACAGTAACTTGCTCCAGGCTCATTTTGCTCTAGTGTCTAGGACAGTGGTTCTCAACCTTCTGGCCCTTTAAATACAGTTCCTCATGTTGTGACCCAACCATAAAATTATTTTCGTTGCTACTTCATAACTGTAATGTTGCTACTGTTATGAATCGTAATGTAAATATCTGATATGCAGGATGGTCTTAGGCGACCCCTGTGAAAGGGTCGTTTGACTGCCAAAGGGGTCGCGACCCACAGGTTGAGAACTGCTGGTCTAGGAGATCCTGCAATGCATCTGCCACCAGAACTATGATTCACAGAATTCCTGATGCTCCCCACGCTCTTGGTTTCCGCTTCCAGTCCAGGGGCTGCAGAAACCAAAAGGACTGGGAACTCCAGCTGCACCCAGGCTAGGCTGACAGGACTAGACACTCCAGTGGCATCCCCGGGACCTGGCCTCTTGGCGCTGGCATTCGCGCGCCCTGACCACAGGCTCAGAGTGGGAGGGGTCCCAGGAACACCCACCGTGTTGCCCCGACTACGCAGTGGGTGGGTGGGCGGGCAGGCAGGTGTCCCACCCCACCCCTGGCTGCTCAGTGCCTGCGCGCATAGGCCCAGAGTGGCCGGGGGCGTCCTGCCCCACCCCCGGCCACTTGGCACCTGTGTGCATGCTCACTGCCCACAGGCCCACTATCTTTGTCAGGTTAATTTGCATACTTACGCCTGATTGTCTGTGGGTGTCATGGAGGGATGGTCAATTTACATATTTGTCTATTATTATTATTATAGATGGGTGTTGAATTTTATCAAATGTTTTTCCTGCATCTATTAATATGATCATGTAATTTTTATCCATCATTTTGTTTATGTGGTGAATCATGTTTTGTGATTTGTGTATTGTACTAACCTTGTGTCCCCAAAATAAATTTCACTTGATCATGGTGTATGATCTTTTGAATGTATTTCTATATTTGGTTTACTAATATTTTGTTGAGAATTTTAGCATCTATATTCATCAGAGATATTGGCCTATAATTTTCTTTCTTCGTAGTGTCTTTATATGGCTTTGGGATTAAGTTAATGCTCACCTTCTAAAATGAGCTTGGGAGTCTTCTATTGAATTTTTTGGAATAGTTTGAGAATAAGTGTTAGTTCTTTTTTAAATGTTTGGTGAAATTCACCTGTGAATCCATCTGGTCCAGGACTTTTGTTTGTTGGAAGTTTATTTATTTATTTTATTACTGCTTCAATTTAATTAGTTTGAGTGGTCTATTCAGATTTTCTGATTTTTTCAGGTTCAGTTATGGAAGATTGTATATTTCTAGGAATTTATCTAGTTTATTCAGGTTGTCTAATTTGTTGGCATATAGTCGTTTGTAATATTTTTTACAATCCTTTGAATTTCTTTGGTGTCAGTAGTTACTTCTCTTTCATTACTGGTTTTATTTATTTGGGTCTTCTCTCTTTTTTTCTTGATGAGTCTGGTTAAAGGTTTTTAAATTTTATTTATCTTTTCAAAGAACAAGCTCTTGGTTTTATTGAACTTAATATTTTCTTAGACTCTTTTTTGTATATGTCTCCTCTGACCTTTATTATTTTCTTTCTTCTCACTTTGGGTTTTGTTTGTTGTTCCTTCTCTAGTTCCTTTAAGTGTAAAGTTAGATTTCTTTAATTTGAGATTTTTCTTGTCTCTTGAAGTAGGACAGTAACACTATGAATTTTCCTCTTAGGACTCCCTTTGCTGTGTCTCATATGTTTTGGTATGTTGTGTTCTCATTTTCATTTGTTTCAAGATTTCTTTTGATTTCTTCCTTCATCTCATTGTTAACCTATTCATTGTTTAGTAGAGTGTGTTTTAGCTGCCATGTCTTTGTGCATTTTTTAATTTTTTTTTCTTGTGACTGATTTTTAGTTCCAAAACATTGTGGTCAGAGAAGATGCTTGATATGATATCAGTCTTCTTAAACTTATTGAGACTTGTTTTGTGTATGTGATCTTTCCTAGAAAATGTTCTGGTTTTGGGTGAAATGCTCTGAAGATATCAATTAAATCCATCTGGCTAATATGTTATTTAAAACTACTGTTTCTTTATTGATTTTATGTCTGGAATATCTAACCATTCATGTCAACGGGTATTAAAATTCTCTTCTATGATTGTATTACTGATGAACTTTCCCTTATGTCTATCAAGATTTTCTTTATATATTTAATTGCTCCTATGTTGCATGCATAAATGCTAACAATGGTCATATACTCTTTAGGGATTGATCCC
The DNA here is from genome assembly GCF_963259705.1 of Myotis daubentonii. NCBI lineage: Eukaryota > Metazoa > Chordata > Mammalia > Chiroptera > Vespertilionidae > Myotis > Myotis daubentonii. Next base: position 88,816,708 of record NC_081842.1, read on the forward strand.
TTTATTATTACATAATGTCCTTTTTTGTCTTTTATTATACCCTTAGTTTTAATGTCTATTTTATGAGACATATGTATTGCGACCCCAGCTTTTTCCTCATTTCCATTTATATGTTTAACTTTAGTCTGTGTGTTTTTTTTATGTTTAATATCTTCTTTTATATGTTTAATTTTAATCTGTGTGTTTCTTTTGTTCTCAGATCTCTTGTGGACAGCATATATATGGGTCTTTTTTTCACATCCATTCAACGACTCTATGTCTTTTGATTAGGACATTTAAGCCATTTACATTTAAAGTGATTATTGATAGGTACATATTTATTGTCATTTTATTCTTTACAACTATGTTCCTCTTCCTCCTTGTCCTCCTCTATCTTGTCTTCTTTTTCCTCCTCCTTCCTTTCCACCACCTCCTCCTCCTCTTTCTTCTTCCTCTCCTTCATCTTTTTTTTGTGTGGTTGTTGTTCTTCTTCAAGAAAACCACTTTTCATTTCTTATAATACTGGTTTGGTGGTAATAAACTCATTTCATTTTTTTCTTGTCTGGGAAGCTCTTTGTTTCTCCTCCAATCTATAATAATAAAAGCATAATATGCTAATTAGACCAGATGACCTTACAGGCGAAGCCAGGGCTGCAAGGGAAGCTCGGGTCCCAGGTTCCTGCTGATGGCCGGAGGTAAGCCAGGATCCTGGCTGCCAGAGGTGCCAGAGGGAAACCGGTGCTAGCAGCCAGGGGAAGGAAGGCCAAATGTTGCATGAATTTCATGCATCGGGACTCTAGCTTTAAATAACCTTGCTAGGTAAAGTAATCTTCGTTGTAGGTCCTCACCTTTCATCATGTTGAATATTTAATGCCAATCACTTCTGGCATGAAATATTTCTGTTGAAAAATCAGCTGGCAGTCTACAAGGAGCTCCCTTGTAGTTAACAAACAGGTGTTTGTTTTTTTAATGCTGCTTTAAAGATTATCTCTTTGTCTTTAAATTTTGCATTTTTAAATATAATGATTCTTGGTGTGGGCCTATCTTAGCTGGGGCTCTTTGTGCTTCCTGGATTTATGTGTCTTTTTCATTCATCTGATTAGGGAAATTTTTGGTCATTATTCTTCAAATAGGTTCTTGATCCCTTCATCTTTCTCTTCTCCTTCTGATACCCTAATGATGCAGATATTATTACACTTCATGTTGTCCCAAAGGTCCCTCAAATTATCCTCATTTTTTTTTTCATTTACTGAATCAAACGATAAAAACTTATGTCTAGGTATTTTGAAGTGACATAATACATAATATTGATCTGAGTGTGCCTCGTACGAAATCTAGAGGGTAGAATTGAATCTGTTGGTTGATTGTGTCTTATAATTTGAAGTTTATTCTTAAAAATGTTACTGATTAAGAAATGCTGAGGGAAACCAAGATGGCGGCATAGGTTAATGCCGGAGATTGCTGCCTCGAACAACCACTTCAGAGATATAACTAAAGGACAGAACGGACATCATCCAGAACCACAGGAAAGCTGGCTGAGTGGAAATTCTACAACTAGGAGGAAAGAGAATATCATACCCAGACTCAGAGGAGGCACAGTGCTAAAGTGAAATACTCAGATCCCCAGGGACCCGCCCCGCCCAAGCCCTACGCAGAGCCATTTGCCGGATAGCCTCAGGCAAATGCTAGATTAGCACCGCCCTAGAGATCCAGCACAGAAGCTCTCCCACTGCAGACACAGCTGACTCTCATAGCCAGATAGCCTGGAGGTCAAATCACCCCTGGTATTGCCGACAATCAAGGCTTAACTACAACAAGACTGCACACAAAGACCACTAGGGGGTGCACCAAGAAAAGATAAAAAATGCGGAGACAAAGAAACAGGACACAAATGACAGAAATGGAAGATATAGAGCTCAAAACCACACTTTTAAGGTCTCTCAAGAACTGTCTAGAAGCTGCCGATAAACTTAGTAAGGCCCTCGAAAAGACTGGTGAGACCGCCGATAAATGTAGTGAGATCCTCAAGAAATCTAATGAGACCCTTGATGCTGTGATAAAGAACCAACTAGAAATTAAGCATACACTGACTGAAATAAAGAATATTATACAGACACCCAACAGCAGACCAGAGGAGCGCAAGAATCAAGTCAAAGATTCGAAACGTGAAGAAGCAAAAAACACCCAACTGGAAAAGCAAAATGAAAAAAGAATCCGAAAATACGAAGATAGTGTAAGGAGCCTCTGGGACAGCTTCAAGCGTACCAACATCAGAATTATAGAGGTGCCAGAAGATGAGAGAGAGCAAGATATTGAAAACCTATTTGAAGAAATAATGACAGAAAACTTCCCCCACCTGGTGAAAGAAATAGACTTACAAGTCCAGGAAGCGCAGAGAACCCCAAACAAAAGGAATCCAAAGAGGACCACACCAAGACACATCATAATTAAAATGCCAAGAGCAAAAGACAAAGAGAGAATCCTAAAAGCAGCAAGAGAAAGAAACCCAGTTACCTACAAGGGAAAACCCATACGACTGTCAGCTGATTTCTCAACAGAAACTTTGCAGGCCAGGAGGGAGTGGCAAGAAATATTCAAAGTGATGAATACCAAGAACCTACAACCAAGATTACTTTATCCAGCAAAGCTATCATTCAGAACTGAAGGTCAGATAAAGAGCTTCACAGATACGGAAAAGCTAAAGGAGTTCATCACCACCAAACCAGTATTATATGAAATGCTGAAAGGTATCCTTTAAGAAGAGGAAGAAGAAGAAAAAGGTAAAGATACAAATTATGAACAACAAATATGAATCTATCAACAAGTGAATCTAAGAATCAAGTGAATAAATAATATGGTGATCATAATAGAATCAGGGACATAGAAAGGGAATGGGCTGACTATTCTTGGGGGGAAAGGGGTGTGGGAGATGCGGGAAGATACTGGACAAAAATCGTGCAGCTATGGATGAGGACAGTGGGTGGGGAGTGAGGGTGGGGGGTCAAATTATCCTCATTTTTAAATGCTGCCCCCCCCCTTTTTTTGCTAGTATGATTGGGTATTTTCAGCTACCTTGTCTTCCAAGTCACTGATTTAATCCTCTGCTTCACTGGACCCACTGTTTATGCTTTCTAGAGTATTCTTGATTTCAGACATTATGTTCTTCAATTCTGACTGCTCCTTTTTTTATGGTTTCTATGTCCTTTTTCAAGCTGTTGATCATCTTTATAGCCATTACTTTGAACTCTATATCTGGTAAATTATTTACCTCCTTTTCATTTTGCTCTTCCTCTGAAGATTTATCCTGAGTGTTTTTTGTGGGGCATGTTTCTTTGTTTGTTGTCTTGGTTGTCTCTTTGTGTTTGTTTCTATGTAGTAGGTAGATCTTCTATTTCTCTCAGTCTTGGTAAACATCAGTGATGCTGTCTCCTTGATCACCTGAACTGGGTACTTAAATAATGTCCCTTATGTGAGTTATGTGAGCCCTACTTTTTAATTGAGTCTTGATTGTTTCTGCCTTGTTTGTGCATGAGTTCTACACTCAGGCTGTCTGATTGTGAGTTTGACCTCAACCACAGTGTACAAGCTGCTCTGTAGATGCTGACCATGCAGAGCAGAATTTGCCTCAGTAGGTTCTAATGCCTGTCAAGGTCTCCCTTTGGATGTGCCACTTGTGAAGTTTGTTGTCTGAAGCTGGCCAATGGCTGTGTTGGTTCTTGGGCCTCTTGAGAGGGACACTGGTGCAGGCCAATGTAAGACACTGCCTGTGACTGGTCATAGGCAAACTGTTTGGAGTTATAAAGTGATCCACAATTTGTGGCTGTCTCTGCTGGGCTTGCATATGCATGGGAAGAACAAAGCTGTGCACCACAGTCAACTTCCACCAGCACCAAGTACAAGAGTAGGTCATCAAAAGGCCTAAAGCACCCTGAGATCCACCTCCGCCTGCCTCTGCCTGCTGCCTGTTAGGCACAGTCACTGAAAACTTCTGGTTGTATTCAGGTTGCATGAGGAAGGCTCTCAGTGAGTCACCAGGTTTGGGTGATTGTTGTTCACCAGATTGATACAGGTTCAATCTCAGTGCCTGTGCTGGGTCTGAGGCCAATCACCAAAAGTCCTAGTGTATAACAAATTTAGCTGCCAACTTCTGGATGCCCACAGACCTTTGTGGTGGGGCAGGGTCTCAGGAAATTGTGAGGGTGAGACTAACAGAGTCTACTAGGCCCAAAGTGACCAAGAATTGACTGTGTGCAGGGAGGGCTCTGCACCAACTGTGTGTGCAAGGGGAAAATTGCTCCTCTCCAAGAGCAACACAACTTAATCTGTCCCAGATTCTGTGGGAGCCTAATCTTAGCAGGGTGGGACTGTTGGATTCTGGAAATTGGGGCTTAGTGGATCTCCCATGAAGGGGAGTGCCAGTCAGGTTTTGGGGAAGGAGATAGGAGTAGCCTCTGCCATTGAGTCATACAACTCGGTCACTGACACCCCCTGAGTTGGCCCAGACCTCTACACCCCTTCCCAAGCAGCTGACTTTTTAGTAGGGCATGAGATTCGCAGGGTGGTGCTACAGGCAGGTCCAGAGAGTGAGGCCACTATATTCCCCCAGGCTGATGCCATAAGTGCTCTACCCAAAGACAATGGCATCTGCAGTGTGTGAGAGGGACTCTGCAAAGGGATCTGGCATCTACCTTCAGGTATTCCCCAGAGCTAAAAACTCATCTCTCCTTACACAATTCTAGTCTGCTCCTCCCTCCCTCTTGAGTGGCTGTATACAAGATTTTGTGCATTTTCCCTTCAAGAGGGCATCTGTAGCTCTAACTGACTCCTGTCTCTCCCTGGAGGACAGAATCCTTGCTGATTTTCATAGCCAGATGTCATGTGGGAGCTTCTTCCTGGCTCTAGTGCTCCAGACTAAGGAGTCCAGCATGGGGTTGAGACCTCATGCTCCTCAGGCAGAACCTTTGTAGCCGAGATATCCCTGAGGAATCTCAGCCAGCATCAGTGGGAGCAGGAACAGCTCTTCTCGTCCCTCTGCCCTTCCTACCAGTCTCAACATGGCTTCATCTATAAATCCTTGATCATAAGACTTCTGTTCAAATAGTCTTTATTTGGCTATTCAGGTTGATTGTTCTATATTTTAGTTGTAATTCCATTTTGGTTCTGGGAGGAGTTGAGTGTAGCTTCCACGTATTCCACGGCCATCTTGGATGTCTGCTAGATATTTTTCTTAGAATTAATATTGGAAATTTTTACAAAAGTGAAAGAACACATAGGCATAAACAAATCAGAATCAATGTTGACTATAATGTTGGGGAAAATTCCTGCAACATCGGGTGTTTCCCTTTAAGTTACTTTATTATGGGGAGATCCAGAAGTTCCATGAAAGGACCTTGGCAGCTGTGATCACTAGGAAAATACTTGAGAACTCATGACACTGATTACCTAATTATAAAACTGGAATGAAACTACTTCAACATTTTAATTATAGGTCATACAGAAGTTGAGGGTCATATAGAAGACATGACCACTGTTGACTTGTGAGCTAACACTGGGTAATCAGGGCTCTTCTCCCTTTCCCTGTGCTTGGAATGTACCTTCTGCTCACATTCTCCACAGAGTCATTTCAAGGATGCAGGCTAGAGAGAGTAACGTGGTATTAAGACCATCTGGACTGTGACTAAACCCTGTCAAGTCCTCTATATAAACTCTTAGGATTCTGGTGGACTAGTGGAGAGACCTACTCACCTTGTGGCCACCCAAGACAAGCCCTTGATTATTAAAACTGCCACCTACCAATTTTGAGTGCCCTGCCTTTCTTTCATCTCTACTAGCCTTCTGTGTGCAGAGACCACAGAAAGTCCTTTGTTCTTCTCATGCATATGCAATTTATCCACAAAACTCTTGAGTTTGCAAGATAACAATAGGTGAGTAGTGTACTAATGTTAGCTTTATTTTTATATGTAAACTAGGGGCCCAGTGCATGAAATTCGTGCACTCAGGAGTGGGAGGTCCAAAGAGGTAGGCCCTGCCCACCCATCCGGGGCTCCTTGATGGATTGCCCCAAAGAGGTAGGACGGAGCTGGGGGTCCTGCCTCCATGCCACATAGAGCCGGGAGGCAGGACCCCCAGGACTCCCAGGCAGGCCTCGCTGCATGGAGCCAGGGGACCCCCAGGTAGGCCTCGCCAGACCCCCAGACAGGCCTTGCCTTGCGTAGGCGGGACTCCAAGGCAGGCCTTGCTGCATGGAGTGGGAGGAGGTGGGACCCCCAGGCAGGCCTCACCTCGCAGAGCCAGGGGACCCACCTCCTCCTGGCTCTGTGTGTGATGCCAGGAGGAGGCGGGACTCCCAGGCAGGCTCCGTGCAGCACATGCAGCGTCAAGCCCAGCCCCTCCCACTGTGCTTGCAGGCATCTTGTGATGGTGTGAAGGCATCATGGCATGATAACCACTTAGGCTTTTATTAGTAAGGATATTCACCATTATCAAAAAGAACTGATGGAGTCAAATGTCATAGAGTGAGAGATATTTGAATTGTTGGAAGATGAATTCAGTTTAACATTAAACAAGGAAAAAGAATAGCAGGATAGTGCTATGTATTATAAGTTGAAATCCATGAGTATAAGAGTCTAAAATTCTGAAGAAATAGTATAAATTTTGTTTAGCTGGAGGTAATGGGCAGCAGGGGGCATTGGAAGATATTAAAAGAAATTAAAACAGGGAAAGCAGCATTACTTAATTTATATCTTAAAATATATGTTTAAAAATTTTAGCCTTTTAATAGAGATAAGATTGAGGGGGCACCAGTGGATACAGGAAGGTTAGTTCAAGGTTTTACATTCAGGAATGTGCTGATGATTTGAAATAGAATAGTTATAATAGAAATGTTTGGTCATGTTAAGGTAATGAAAACTTGGGGGAAAGAACTTCTTAGGTAGATGAAAGTAAGTTTCTTTTCCACAAAGAACTCTCTATACACTTAATGATATGTTAACTGTAAATCTTTTGGAAATACCAATTACAGACTTTGCTTAATTTATTGAAAGGATAAACATGCACTCAATGTTGGATATGATCATCTGTATATCAATATATGATGACTAAATGTCATTTACTAATATTTAACATGTAAGTTTAACTAAAAGTATACTTGGATCTGTTTTTCTAAATAGAAAAAAGATTGTAGCCTAGCTGGTTTGGCTCAGTGGACAGAGCTTCAGCCTGCTGACTGAAGTATCCCAGATTCAATTCCAGTCAAGGGCACATGCCTGGGTTGTGGGCTCAATCCCCCGTAAGGGTTGTGCAAGAGGCAGCCAATTGATGATTCTCTTCATCATTGATGGTTCAATCTCTCTCTCTTCCTTCCTCTCTGAAATCAATAAAAAATATATTGAAAAAAAGATTGTAATAAAATGTGTAATTTATCCTAATGGGCGGGTTTAGAATAATTATTTTATTTTCCCAAGTGTCAATTTAAACAAAAACATCTAATTCCAGATATAGTTCAGCAAATTAGGTACAAACTGCTTGAGAGGAAAAGGTGTTAATTAGTTTAGAGACAGTTGACCTTTCCCTAATACCCTTTCTGTGTTTTTTATTCATTTTCTCTGAGAAGAACTGAATGAACTATGGGTTTCTCAGGATGATATAAATTGAATGTAGGGCATGTTTATGAATATTTTAAATAAATAATTATTTGTCTTATCCCTATACTTCCCCCCCCCCAAAAAAAAAATCTAGAAGAGTGAAATAAATGCAAGGGAAACATTTACAGTGATAATGTTTATTAGAGACCACTAATTTGTAAGCATTCTTTATATATTGATAATAAGATTAATGATCTAAGTTTAAAAAATTGTTAGAAGTTTAAAAAGTTATCACATGTATTCCAGTTATCATTGCCATATAACAAATTAAAATTTAACAACTTTGTTATGCTCACAGATTCAGGGGTCAGGAATTTGAACAGGACATAGCAGTAAAGACTTGCTTGCTTTACAGTGTCTGGGACTGAGGAGACTCAATTTCTGGGGATAATATATGACTAAGAGTGGAATCATCCAAAGACTTGTTCACTCACATCCCTGGCACTTGGGCTGGAAGTCTAAGACTATTGTCAAGACTGGAAGTTCTGGGAATATTTGCTTATGTTTAAAATTCACATATATGCCTTAGCAAGTGTGACTCAGTTAGTTGGGCATCATCCTACACACTGAAATGTTGCTGGTTGGATTCCTGGTCAGGGCATATAGCTTCATCCCTGGTAGGGAGCATGCAGGAGGCAACTGATCAATCTTTTTCTCTTACATTGATGTTTCTCTCTCTCCCTCTCCCTTCCTTTTTCTCTAAAACTCAATTAAATAATGAATATATAGCCTGCCACTGGAATCCCACTTCAAGCTTTATCTTGAGTATTTCTGCAAAGAACACATGTACAGGAATGCTTACGACATCATTGCTTGTGATAGCTTGAATCACATAACTTCAAGCAAGGCAAAAACAGCCAGTCTTCGAAAGTCATACAGCAGCAGTTCTCAACCTGTGGGTCACGACCCCTCTGGGGGTTGAACGACCTTTTCACAGGGGGCACCTAAGACCATCAGAAAACACATATATAATTACACTAGAGGCCCGGTGCACAAAAATTTGTGCACTCGGGGGGGGGGGTGGTCCCTCAGCCCGGTCTGTGCTCTCTCACAGTCTGGGACCCCTCAGGGGATGACCACCTGCTGGTTTAGGCCTGATCCCCGGGGGATCGGGCCTAAGCTGGCAATCAGACATCCATCTGGCAGCCCGGCAGCCCTCGGGGGATGTCCACTTGCCAGCGGGGAGCAGACCTAAGCTGCAATTGGACATTCTTAGTGCCGCTGAGGAGGCAGGAGAGGCTCCCACCACCACCATTGTACTGGCAGCCATCAGCCTGGCTTGTGGCTGAGCAGAGCTCCCGCATGTGGGAGTGCACTGACCACCAGAGGGCAGCTCCTTGCATTGAGTGTCTGCCCCCTGGTGGTCAGTGTGTTTCATAGTGACCAGTCATTCCCAGTCTTTCTGCTGTTAGGGTCAGTTTGCATATTACCCTTTTACTATATAGGATAGAGGCCTAGTGCATGGGTGGGGGCCGGCTGGTTTGCCCTGAAGGGTGTCTCGGATCAGGGTGGGGGTCCTGCTTGGGTGCCTGGCCAGCCTGAGTGAGGGGCTGAGGGCCATTTTCAGGCTGGCAAATGGCTGAAACTCCCAGCCTCTCTTTTTTTTATTTTTTTTTATTCTGGGATTTATTTACCTTCTATAATTGAAACTCTGTTGCCTTCACTGGCGCTCCCAGCTCTGAGGCCCTGGCTGGCTGAAAGCAGGTATCTGTGGTTTGTTTAGCTACTATAATTGAAACTTTGTTGCTTTTGGAGCTTAGAGCCAGGCTGCGGCAGGCGGGGAACCTTGGCTTCCTCCATCACTGGAGAAACAAGCCTCATGTTTGCTTCAGCTGCATGGCTTCCAGCTGCCATCTTTGTTGGCAGTTAATTTGCATATCTCACTAATTAGTCAATGGAAAGCATAGCGGAGGTACGGTTAATTACCCTTTTGTCTTTTATTAGATAGGATATTGTTTTTGTGATTAATCACTATGCTTTAATTATGTTCAATTTGTAACAATGAAAATATATCCTGCATACATCAGATATTTACATTACAATTCATAACAGTAGCAAAATTACAGTTATGAAGCAGCGACAAAAATAATTGTATGGTTGGGGGTCACCACAACATGAGGAACTGTATTAAATGGTCGTGGCATTAGGAAGGTTGAGAACCACTGTCATATAGCATCATTTCTTCCCAACTCCATTTGTCAAAGCCATCACATATATTTCCAGATTCAAGAAAAAGGCAACTAGGAACTAACACTTTGTAGGAGACTTACAATGGTGCACTGCAGAAGGGAGATAATGTTGTTGCTCTCTGGGGAAAATACAATATGGTACAATATATAGTAATTTAACATAGTGTCTAGCATGTAAGAAGCACTTAGTAATGTTAACTATTGTTAGTATTACAACAAAATAGTCATTTTAAAAGGAAAAAAAAAACTACAGCCCAACTTGAGCTTTTTTGTTACTTTATGTCCATTGTTATAATAAAATCTTTTCAAATAAAAATACACCTCATGCCCTAACCAGTTTGGCTCAGTGGATAGAGCATTGGCCTGCAGACTCAAGGGTCCTGTGTTCGATTCCTGTCAAGGGCATGTACCTTGGTTGTGGGCACATCCTCAGTGGGGAGTGTGCAGGAGGCAGCTGATCAATGTTTCTTTCTCATCAGTGTTTCTAACTCTCTATCCCTCTCCCTTCCTCTCTGTAAAAAATCAATAAAATATATTTTTTAAAAAAATACACCTCATATTACAGAAGAGAAATCTACATACTAGATCTATGTTTCCAGTTGACAAGAATATTTATTGAAGTGTAATAATTAGACTTAAATATTACTTAAATATAATTTTTGGTATTTTTCAGGTGGCTAAAGGAAATAGTTATTATAGACACCTCTCACTGACACCAGAGGGGTGTTACGGGACAGGACAGCCCCCTGAGCCAGTGGAAGAGAAGGCTGTTCCCAACCTTGATCCTTTCTTCTCAAATAGATTAATTTATATGAGAGACCTTGACTGCATTATGAAAAGCCAATTTATTAAAATAATGAAAGCATGCACATTTATTGAAAAAAGAAAAGCAAGCAAACCTATGTATCTGGCTTATGGAGCACAGACAGGCTCTCAGCTAATCTGAAGAGCGAGTTGGGTGGGCGTCTGAGGCACCATACACCCTCCTGTCCATAGACTTCAAAATTCCTCTGCTGACTATTTTGGTACAGATTAATTCTCAAGGTCCTTTTTTTTTTTTTTTCACTTTGTTGTGGCTTGCCCAGAATTCACAAGAAGCACCTGGCTACTTTACCTTGCCAGGCCTTGAGACTGCTGGCTTCTCTGCTTAGGGAGTAAAACTGTCCCTTTTTCCTTTCCCCGTTTCCCCTGCCTTTCTGTATTCTCTCATTAGGATTTTCTTTGTTTTTGTTTTTGTTTTTAACCATTTGCTCTGGAATCCTTGGCTGGGGAAGATAATGGCTTGTTACTTACAAGGTGGCTGCAAATTACCCACAATGTTTGGCCTTGCTTTAACTTGCCTGTCTCAGTTTCCCTATTTCTCTTGCGCTGGAATCCTGTAACAGTAGTTATTGCTTTTAAAATAATTTTTAAAATTTACAAACCCCATATTTTTCAGAGGGGCCTCACTTTTTTACCAGGGAAATTTTTAAGCAACACACTGAATAGATTTGACTGGAAAAACTTGTCATAATCAACTTCATATGAAATTTATGTATATAATATGTAAATGAAGTGGTCTGCCAAGATAATACAACAGTAATTAATTCTGTTAATAGTAATCAAGTCTTTTCCATGTGAGATCTTTAAATATAAAATGGCACAGTATTTATAAAAAATAACTTAAATGTGTGAACTGATTAAAATAAATAATTTAATTCTTTTAAAATTAATATATTTACTAGATCACGTAAAAGCTTAAATATTGTGATTAATGAATTAACTTTTGACTGGGTTAACTTTTATTTTTTGTTAATCCTCACCTGAGGATATTTTTTCCATTGATTTTTAGAGAGAGCTTAAGGGAGGGAGGAAGGGAGGGAGAGAGGAGGAGAAAGAAGAAGAGGGGAGAGAGAGAGAAATATTGATATGAAAGAGCCATATTGATTGTCTGCCTTCTGCATGCTTGACTGGGTTAACTTTTAAATGTCATTTGTAAATGATCCTACAATTTAAATATTCATAACAAGAGAGTGTTTATGAGACTTACATAAAGAAAGACATTAGAGGAGGAAGTAGATGGCAATTTTAGATATCCTGCATTTGAGATGATAATAAGGCATCAAATGGAAAAGACTGAAAAGAATATTTAGCATTTAGATTTCCAGATCTGCAGATTAGATCAATGGACAAGACCCAGAGTCATCAGCAAGGCAGTGACTCTTGAAGTGATAAGAATGTACAACAATTCTAAGAGGACAAATCTTAAAGAAAGAAGAACAGAAGACAGCTGAATGTGACTTTACAAACAGAAAAGGCAAACGTTGTTATTAATGGAATTCTGGTTAAACCCGTATCTCTTCTTCAGATTGTGAGCCTTATTTGACTTTTGGATTGGAAGCACATGTATTTATATAGGTTCTACATTCTACTTGTTAAATAAATCTGAGTTCAGCTTTTACATCTGTGTAATACAATGGAGCTTTAATCCTAGAACCTTGAAAACATTTAAAAGCATAAGTTTTAACTTTTAAAATCTGTGTAAGTTAAATTTCAGCTTTTGTTTCTCAAATACAATAATATTGCTTCTGATGTTTGACTAAGATTGGATGAAAGCCTAAGTAGATAAGAGGTAAACCTCCCGGGTCTCATCTACTTTATTCAAAAGTACTCACAGCACAGCTCACCTCCACAAACATCAGAGCATTTCCTGAAAATGTCCACCCTGCTCAAAATGTTCTAATCTTTCCTCAAGGTCTACTTGAATGTTTAAAAAAATTATATTTTTTTCTAACATAAAAAGTTAATACTTTTTGTCTCTCTCCTTGTTGAAAAACTTGCTTGATATATATCGTTCCTTTAACTCCTTAAAATATTTCTAGCCAGATTTTATATTTCTACTAGAGGCCTGGTGCACAAAAATTTGGGCACTCATGGGGGAGGGGGTCCCTCAGCCCAGCCTGTGCCCTCTCCAAGTCTGGGACCCCTCAGGGGATAACCACCTGCTGGCTTAGGCCTGCTCCCCGGGGGATTGGGCCTAAGCTGGCAATCAGACATCCCTCTGACAGCCCGGCAGCCCTCGGGGGATGTCCATTTGACAGCGGGGAACAGACCTAAGCTGCAATTGGACATCCTTAGCGCTGCTGAGGAGGCAGGAGAGGCTCCCACCACCACCATTGTACTGGCAGCCATCAGCCTGGCTTGTGGCTGAGCAGAGCTCCCGCATGTGGGAGTGCACTGACCACCAGAGGGCAGCTCCTTGCATTGAGTGTCTGCCCCCTGGTGGTCAGTGTGTTTCATAGTGACCAGTCATTCCCAGTCTTTCTGCTGTTAGGGTCAGTTTGCATATTACCCTTTTACTATATAGGATAGAGGCCTGGTGCACGGTTGGGGACCGGCTGGTTTGCCCTGAAGGGTGTCTCGGATCAGGGTGGGGGTCCTGCTTGGGTGCCTGGCCAGCCTGGGTGAGGGGCTGATGGCTGTTTGCAGGCTGGCCACACCCCCTTTCGGGTGGGGGTCCTCACTGGGGTGCCTGGCCAGTCTGAGTGAGGGGCTGAGGGCCATTTTCAGGCTGTCCGGAAACTGAAGCTCCCAGCCTCTCCTTTTATTCTTTTTTTCTTTTTCTGGGATTTATTTACCTTCTATAATTGAAACTTTGTTGCCGTCACTGGAGCTGAGAGCTGGCTCTTGTTCACTCCAGCTCTGAGGCCACGGCCTGCTGAAAGCAGGTATCTGGGGTTTGTTTACCTTCTATAATTGAAACTTTGTTGCTTTTGGAGCTCAGAGCCGGGCTGCAGTAGGCCGGGAACCTTGGCTTCCTCCATCACTGGAGCAAGCAAGCCTCCTGCTCGCTTCAGCTGTGTGGCTGCCAGCCACCATCTTTGTTGGCTGTTAATTTGCATATAGCCTTGATTAGCCAATGGGAAGTGTAGCGAAGGTACGGTCAATTACCCTTTTTGTCTTTTATTACATAAGATATCTCAGGTATGGATAAATAGTGCTTTTTAAATATAGAATGAAAAAAATGGGCAAGTATAGTTTGTTATTGAAGCAGGAATTTTGGGGTTACATCGGCAGCCTTAAGGATTTTTTTAGAATTGGGGTCCATGGAAAAGCCCTGGGCTTCAGACTTGGAGAAGGTACATTTCCATAAGACAAGGATGCCAGGTGCAGTTACATCTCCGTAAGACAAGGGAGCAACAACAATGGCATTTACATAAGACAAGGGAACTGGAAGTAGCCAAGAAAGGTCTATATTTACAAAATAAAGAGAAGGAAGCCCTTCATTCAGATGGAAAAGAGAAAGCCAAGAGGAATGGAAGGACTATGAGGGAGGAGGGCCTTAGGAATCACTATAGTAACCAATTCGAAGGGGAATATTGACCAATCAGAGGGAAAATCAGGACATAGGAACTTCAGCCTTTATAAGCCATAGAGAAAAGGGACTCAGTGGGACCCTTTCCCCCCTCCGTACGTGGGAGTTCATTTCATGGGACTCTTCCCTCTCCCCATGTGGGAGTCTGTACTTGTTCTTCAATAAATTTCCACCTTTGCTATACCACTTTCTGTCCGTGGATTCATTCTTCAATTCCGGTGGACAAAGAATCCGGGTTCCAGTGCAAAAATTTGGTATCATTATGAGGATAAATGTGAAATCGGGGTGTAATGAAGAGATACTTTCAAGGGAATTTTTGTCAAATCTGATAAATTATTAAATTCAAAAAGCAACTTGACAAAAATGTGCTAGGCACTATATTGTCAAATATCACACCATCTGAATAGAGTCATGGTAATAAAGCACTATTACTGTCTTTTTGTGAGTTTCTTATTAGATTTTAAAATAATTATGAGCCAATAGAAAAAATTAAAAGCCAAGAAAAAAGTTCTGAATTAGGGAACATTCCAATATATTACCTCATATTTTGCTTTTATTTTGTTGATTTTTTGTTTGTTAAATAGGCACACAGCAAAGCTTTCTAATGAATAAAGTTGTTAGTTGAACATTTTACATAAAGTCCTCTTTCCCTCTAGTAGATGATTAGAAAAATATCAATTAAAGGTTGTTATTTTTCCCTAAGAAATAGCAGAATAGGACTGCAATTAAAATGGGGACATGCGCCAAAGCCGGTTTGGTTCAGTGGATAGAGCATCGGCCTGCAGACTGAAGGGTCCCAGGTTCAATTCCAGTCAGGGGCATGTACTTGGGTTGCAGGCACTGCCCCAGTGGGGGATGTACAGGAGGCAGCTGATCAATGTTTCTCTCTCATCAATGTTTCTAACTCTCTATCTCTCTCCCTTCCTCTCTGTAAAAAATCAATAACATATATTTTTTAAAAAATGGGGATATGTAATGAATTCTTGGAGGTAAAAAAAAAAAAAGGAAAGAAAAAAGAAAGAAATGTGATATAATGCAGTGTATAGTTTTAGTCTTCCAAAATTATTGTTTCAGTTAAAATGAGCTAGTAAAATGACAAGCAAAAATTTTAAGTATAAGAAGGTATTCTTGGATCAAAGTATGCATGACATCATAAATTTCATCTGTTCTCAGAAAAATATACCCAAAATGAGAAAACCGCTTGATTTAATTCGTGCAAGCTAATTTGGCCATTGGCTTCTTTACCCTAGTTCTCAAGGCAAAATAAATAAAAACTCATAAATCACAAAATTGAAAAATACATCACAAATGATATAACAAATTATTTTATGACAAATTTCATGTTAATTCTATTATTATAGAATGTTTGAAAATCCAAAATTTTGAGGTTATGTGTAATATAGTAATGATTAGGCAGGAATAAATATTGAAACATACTTTATTGGTAATTATGGTAAATAGAATGGAATATCAAATTTTTAGAACTTCATATTTCAGAATGGTGGTAGAAATAGGTGTTTTTTTATTGTTTAAAGTATTGCAATGAGTATTATATATGTCTCCTTTTTCTTCTCCTCTTGACCCTCCCCTAGCCTCCCATGACCCCCAGTGTCTTGTGTCCATTGGTTTGCTCATATGCATGCATACAAGTCCTTAGGTTGATCTCTTACCCCCCCGCCCCAATCCTCCCCAGCCAACCCACTGTAGTTTTACAGTCTGTTCGATGTTGCTCTGCCTCTGTATCTATTTTTGCTCATCAGTTTATAATGGTCTGAATTATCCATAAATGATTGATATCATGTGGTATTTTTCTTTCATTGACTGGCTTATTTCACTTAGCATAATGCTGCTGTCCAGTTCCATCCATGCTGTCAAAAATGGTAAGAATCCCTTCTTTTTTACAGCAGCATAGTATTCCATTGTGTAGATGTACCACAGTTTTCTAATCCATTCATCTGCTGATGGGAACTTAGGCTGTTTCCAAATCTTAGCTATGGTGAATTGTGCTGCTATGAACATAGGGGTGCATATATCCTTTCTGATTGGTGTTTCTGATTTCTTGGGATATATTCCTAGAAGTGGGATCACTGGGTCAAATGGGAGTTCCATTTTTAACTTTGTGAGGAAACTCCATACTGTCTTCCATAGTGGCTGCACCAGTCTGCATTCCCATCAGCAATGCACGAGTGTTCCTTTTTCACCACATCCTCTCCAGCACCTGTCGTTTGTTGAGTTGTTGATGATAGCCATTCTGACAGGTGTGAGATGGTACCTCATTGCTGTTTTGATTTGCATCTCTTGGATGATTAGTGACTTTGAGCATGTTTTCATATGTCTCTTGGTTTTCTGAATGTCCTCTTTTGAAAAGTGTCTATTAGGTCCTTTGCCCATTTTTGGATTGGATTGCTTCTCTTCCTTTTGTTAAGTTGTATGAGTTCCCTATAACTGTTGGAGATTAAACCCTTATTGGTGATAACATTGTCAAATATGTTCTCCCATGCAATGGGCTTTCTTGCTGTTCTATTGATGGTTTCTTTTGCTGTACAGAAGCTTTTTATTTTGATGTAGTCCCATTTGTTTATTTTCTCTTTAGTTTCCAATGCCCTAGGAGCTGTATCAGTGAAGAAATTACTTTAGCATATGTCTGAGATTTTGTTGCCTTTGGATTCCTCTAGTATTTTTATGGTTTTCCATCTTACATTTAAGTCCTTTATCCATTTTGAATTTATTTTTGTGTATGGTATAAGTTGGTGGTCTAGTTTCATTTTTTTTGCATGTATCTGTCCAATTTTCCCAACACCATTTATTGAAGAGACTGTCTTGACTCCATTGTATGTTCTTGCCTCCTTTGTCAAATATTAATTGAGCATATTGGTTTGGGTCTATTTCTGGGTTCTCTATTCTATTCCATTGATCTATATGTCTGTTCTTGTGCTAGTACCAGGCAGTTTTGAGAACAGTGGCTTTGTAGTACAGCTTGATATCTGGTATTGAGATCGCACCTACTTTGTTCTTCTTTCTCAAGATTGCTGCAGCAATTCGGGATCTTTTTTTTATTCCAGGTGAATTTTTAGAGAGTTTGTTCTAGATCTGTGAAATATGCCATTGGTATTTTAATGGGAAGTGCGTTGAATCTATAGATTGCTTTGGGTAGTATGGACATTTTAATGATGTTGTTTCTACCAATCCAAGAACATAGTATGTTCTTCCATCTATTTATGTCTTCCTCTATCTCATTTTCAACATCTTGAAGTTTTCTGAGTAGAGGTCTTTTACCTCTTTAGTTAAATTTATTCTGAGTTATCTTAATTTTTTTGGTGCGGTGGTAAATGGGATTGCCTTTTTAGTCTCTCTTTCTGTAAGTTCACTATTGGTGTATTGAAATGCCCTAGATTTCTGGGCATTAATTTTGTATCCTGCTACATTGCCGAATTCATTTATTAAGTCAAATAGTTTTTTGATGGAGTCTTTAGGGTTTTGTATGTATGATATCATGTCATCTGCGAATAAGGACAGTTTTACTTCTTCTTTTCCAATATGGATGCCTTTTATTTCTTCTTCTTGTCTAATTGCAGTGGCTAATACTTCCAGTACTATATTGAACAGGAGTGGTGAGATTGGGCATCCCTCTGTTGTTCCTGTTCTTAGGGGAAATGGTTTTAGTTTTTGTCCATTGAGTATAATGTTGGCTGTGGGTTTGTCAAATATGGCTTTTATTATGTTGAGGTATGATCCTTCTACTCCCACCTTGCTGAGAGTTTTTATCAAAAATGGGTGTTGAATTTTGTCAAATGCTTTTTCTGCATCAATTGATATGACCATGTGTTTTTTTTCTTTCAATTTATGTGATGTATCATGTTTATTGATTTGCAGGCATTGTAACATCCTTGCATCCCTGGGATAAATCCTACTTGGACATGGTGTATGATCTTTCTGATGTACTGCTGGATCCAATTTGCTAAGATTTTGTTGAGGATTTTGGCATCTATGTTCATGAGGGATATTGGCCTGTAATTCTCTTTCATTGTGTTGTCTTTACCTGGTTTTGATATTAGGGTGATGCTGGCTTCATAGAATGAGCTTGGAAGTGTTCCTTCCTCTTGGATTTTTTTGGAATAGCCTGAGGAGGATATGTTTTAGTTCTTCCTTGAAAGTTTGGTAAAACTCCCCTGTGAAGCCACCTGGCACTGGGCTTTTGTTTGCTGGAAGTTTTTTTATGACTGCTTCAATTTCTTCCATAGTTATTGGCCTATTGAGATTTTTAGATTCTTCCTGATTGAGTTTTGGAAGGTTTTATTTTTCTAGGAATATGTCCATTTCCTCCAAGTTGTCTAGTTTGTTGGAGTAGAGTTGTCCATAGTATTTTTTAACAATCATTTATATTTCTGTGGGGTCTGTTGTTATTTCGCCTCTATCATTTCTGATTTTGTTTATCTGGGTCCTCTCTCTTTGCTTCTTGGTGAGCCTGGCCAGAGGCTCATCAATCTTATTTATCCTTTCAATGAACCAGCTCTTGGTTTCATTGATTTTCTGTATTATTTTTTTGGTCTCTATGTCATTTATTTCTCTCTGATCTTTATTATCTCCTTCCTTCTGCTCACTCTGGGCTTTTCTTGTTGCTCTCTTTCTAATTCTTTGAGATGTAGAGTTAGATGACTTACTACAATTTTTTTCTTGTTTTATGAGGTAGGCCTGTAGGGCTATAAACTTTCCTCTCAGGACTGCTTTCATTGTGTCCCATAGGTTTTGGATTGTTGTGTTTTCATTGTCATTCGTTTCCAAGATGTTTTTAATTTCTCCTTTGATCTCATTGGTAACCCAATCAATATTTAATAACATGCTATACAGCTTCCAAGTGTTTGAGTATTTTGGGTTGTTTTTATTGTAGTTTATTTCTAATATTATGCCGTTGTGATCTGAGAAGATGCTTGGTATTATTTCAATCTTCTTGAATTTGGGGAGACTTTGCTTGTGGCCCAATATGTGGTCTATTTTTGAAAATGTTCCATGGGCACTTGAGAAGAACGTATATTCTGTGGCTTTGGGGTGAAATGTTCTGAAGATGTCATTTAGGTCCATCTGATCTAGTGAGTCATTTAGGATTGCTATTTCTTTGCTGATTTTTTGTCTAGAGGATTTATCCAGTGATGTCAGTGGTGTATTAAAGTCCCCTACTATGATTGTATTGTTGTCAATCTCTCCCTTGATATCTACCAGGAGTTTTTTTTATGTATTTGGGTGC
The DNA here is from genome assembly GCF_963259705.1 of Myotis daubentonii. Classification (NCBI taxonomy): domain Eukaryota; kingdom Metazoa; phylum Chordata; class Mammalia; order Chiroptera; family Vespertilionidae; genus Myotis; species Myotis daubentonii. The sequence continues at coordinate 88,836,115 of NC_081842.1, forward strand.
TCCTGCATTGGGTGCATATACATTTAGCAGGGTTATATCTTCTTTTTGTATCAATCCCTTTAGTATTATGAAGTGGTCTTCCTTATCTCTTGTTATGGCCTTCACTTTGAGGTCTATTTTGTCTGATATAAGTATTGCTACCCCAGCTTTTTTTTCCTTTCCATTTGCCTGAAAGATATTTTTCCATCCTTTCACTTTCAGTCTGTGTGAGTCCCTTCTAATGAGGTGGGTTTCTTGTAGACAGCAGATGTATGGGTCATGTTGTTTTATCCATTCAGCCACTTGATTTCTTTTGATGGGAGCTTTTAGTCCATTTACGTTTAAAGTTATTATTGAAAGGTACTTTTTTGTAGACATTTCTATTTTTTGTGCCTATTTTCTGTCTTAGCTTTTATTTCTTCTTTTTACACTAGTCCCTTTAGCATTTCTTGCATTGCTGGCTTGGTAGTGATAAACTCCCTTAACCTTTTTTTTCCCGTGGAGCTTCTTATTTCCCCTTCAATTTTGAATGATAGCCTTGCTGGATAGAGTATTCTTGGATTCAGTCCTTTGCTTTGCATCACTTTGTAAATTTCTGTCCATTCTTTTCTGGCCTGATGTGTTTCTGTTGAGAAATCATTTGATAATCTAATGGGAGATCCCTTGTATGTAACTTTCTGTCTCTCTCTTGCAGCCTTTAAGATTCTCTCTTTGTCCTGAACATTTGCTATGGTAATTATGATGTGTCTTGGCGTGGGTCTTTTCAGGATCATCTTGTTTGGGACTCTCTGTGCTTGTGTGACTTTTTTCTTCCCCACCTCAGGGAAGTTTTCTGATATTATTTCTTCGAATAGGTTTTCTAATCCTTGTTCATCTTTCTGTTGTTCTGGTACCTTATTATTTGTATGTTGTTTCGTTTCATGTTGTCCCATAGCTCCCTTAGGCTCTGCTCCTCTCTTTTAAATTTTTTCTCCAATTGCAGTTCAGTTTGGGTGTGTTTTGTTTCCCTGTCTTCTAATTTGCTAATTCGGTCCTCTGCTTCTCCTAGTCTACTGTTGAAACTTTCAATGGTGTTTTTTATTGAAGCTGTATCACTCTTCATTTCTTCTTGGTTCTTACATAAGTTATTGATTTTTTCATCTATTTCTTTTTGATTCTTGCAGAAGTTGTTGATTTTTTTCCTCCATCCAGTTTATGCACTCTAGGACCCTTAATCTGAATTCTTTTTCTGATATATTGCATGCCTCTGTTTCACTTAGCTGCTTTTTTTTGGCGAGCCCTCCTCTTCTTTCTTTTAGGGGTTTCTTTGTCTACCCATGTTTGATAGTACTGCCATATCTAGATGTTGAGTCGTTCAGGGGCTGCTCCTTGGGTGGCTTTGGCTCCTCGGGCTGCGGTTGTTTCTCGGGCGTTTGTGGTAGCAGTTGCTCCTCAGTTGGAAGCAGCTCCTCTGGTGGGTGCTGTTCACAGCTGTCGTCGCTCCTCTGGCTGGTGGGGGGAGGCTTCTCACACAGCTGCTGTTCCTCAGACAGAGGGTGTGCTGATCACGAGGCTGCTGTTCCTTGGATGGGGGCGGGCTACACACGCAGATGCTACTCCTTGAACTGGGGCGGACTGCTCAAGTGGCTGCTGTTCCTTGGATGGTGGCTGGCTGCACGCTGCTGTTGTTCCTCTGATGTGGTGGGCTGCTTGTGGGGCTACTGCTCCTTGGACTTGGAAAAGTTGATTGCAAGTCTGCTGCTCCTCGGATGCGGGGTGGGCTGCTTGCACAGCTGCTGCTCTTTGGATGGGAGTGAGCTGCACGCGTTGCTGCCCCTCCTCTCCAGGTGTCTGGTTATGTGGCTTGCTCTCTAGCACTTTCCAGGGGAACGCTGCCCTTCCTGGCTGCAAACTGTCTCACCAGCTGAGTATACTTCGCCAATTTGGGGGTGGATGTTATCTGTTTCAGCTGCTGATTCTATTTGCTCCAGGACAAGCCTTGGGATGCGTCTGTCTATTCCACCACCAGCTTGTCTTTCAAGACCCAGATTTTTAATGTAACCAGAGACCTCACTGTTGTTCTCTCAGGGAAATGTATTCTGTCTTGAAAGATGCTCTGAGAAGTAGTGGTAGTTGATTCATTTGTCCATCTTCCTCAAACACTGACCTGGATGCTGTGAGGAATTCAGTGCAAAGAGAATCCAATATGTGTTTTTTTTAATGGCATAATTTTTGAATGTCAGAGACACATATACTTAGTAATAAAGTTGGAATACTTTAGATCTTCAAAGTGAATGTTAAGGAGGGTACGTGACGTTCCATAATGATGCAATCCTGGAAAAGACCGAGTATCTGAGCATTGATATCTTTAAGATCAAGATAAAATTTTAAACTTTCATTCAGGAATTCAGTGTAAACCAATCCCTATTCTTTTTATATCTTGAAAGTAGATTTTTTTTTTTACTTTAATGAATGATTACACCTGGAACTACACCTGCCGTAATAGTCTTCATCTTCTTTACATCCTCCATAGATATGTATCATTGGCTGCTGTCTTTAGGGTTGGATTTCCTTTGGGGTGTTCATTGTTAGTCCCCATATAGCATGGATAAATTCCTCATTCTGTGCTTCAAAACAGATTCTTAACTCCTTTTAGAGAGAGGCACACAGAAGTGATTTATTGAATTTATTTTAGCTTAATCTCCTAAATGATGATTCCAATATAGTTACTACTTAAATATTACATTTTGCATGTCCCTGTGGTTAGAGATCAAGATGCTGTTTCTCTCATTGCCCCTAACCCCTGCCTGCCTGATCTCCCTTAACCACTCTGTCTGCCTGCCTGATTACCCCTAACCACCTCTGCCCCCGCCGCAGCTTCATTTGGAAGGTTGTCCAGAAGGACTTCCGGATGATGTCCGGAAGGTCGTTTGGCTGTCCCATCTAATTAGCATATTATGCTTTTATTATTACAGATACCTTAATATGAAATGGAATTATTGAATTATCAAGTTACACAAGAAGGCAATACTCATAGGATAAAGACTAAACTTTAATCAGAGTTAAGTCAGGTATGACAGCCATTTAGTTGGAATACTCAAGAACTCAGTGAGTCAGAAAGAGAAGAAATGGGAACTTGAGGTTGGTGATAATGAAGTGTCACTTCATTTGATTTTAATTCCCAACTCACTTGGTTGTAAAAGTTTGTCTTGTTTGGCTATGAGTAGAAAAGCAAATAAAAATTGAAAGTTAAGAGCTGGTCCCAGGATCTATCTTTTGACCTCCTCATTTCTTTTGAGACTACCCTGGCCTAAACCAACTGAGAGCTTTTTCTATCAGGTCAAAAGCAACTATATTTTTGATGTTTGAAAGGATTTCATACTTCAAGAGAAATTTTTTCATCATGTACATTTATGACTTTTGATACAAATGGAAACTCATTATTGTCCATAGAATCAACATAAATTGTTTGCTTGCTTAGAAAATGTGGCTTACTAAAGGGCTGAAAAAATGGCTTTGCTAACTACAGATGGCTGAAAGCTCCTTTTTATTGTCTGTGATGAGATGGTCTATAGTTAGGGCTTTCCTAATTAGATGGTGAAGTGGAATCTGTGCAGAAAAGATTTATATGAGTCATTGAAGAATTTTTAGGACAGAATTACTACATAGCATGTGTGGTATAGTTTGTGGAGGGGTTAGATAAAATATCTAAAATTACCAAAGTAGGTAAGGATTTTCTGTTAATACTTAACAATTATTAATATCTTTGCAATCAGAAAAGTCATATTTTTATCTTATTTTTTAAAATGTATCTTTATTGTTGAAACTATTAGAGATGTCTTCTCCTTTTTTTTTCCCTATTGACAGCTTCCACCTTGTACACGACCCTCCCAGGCCTTTACCACACTATTGTGTGTGTTCATGAGCTATGCATATAATTTTCTGATTAATTGCCTTCCCTTTGAGATTTGTCAATCTTTTCCATGCATCTATGTCTCTAGATCTATTTTTCACATCAGTTTATTTTGTTCATTAGATTCCACATGTGAGTGAGATCATGTGATACTTGTCTTTTTCTGTCTGGCTTATTTTTCTTAGCATAGTACTCTCCAAGTCCCTCCATGCTGTCTCATAAGTTAAGAAACCCTTCTTTTTTATAGATGCATAGTATTCCATGGTGGAAATGTACCACTGTTTTTTTATTCACTCATCTAACGATGTGCACTTAGGCTTTTTCCAGACCTTAGCTATTGTAAATTGTTCTGCTATGAACAGAGGGGTGCATACATTCTTTCTGATTGGTGTTTCAGGTTTCTTAGGATATATTCCTAGAAGTGGGATCACTAAACTATGAAGCCAATTTCATTGATTGTGCTTTTTATATGCCCTAGGATATCATGTAATAAATCAGTGGATAAATATAAAATATCAGAATATAAAAGTTTTTCCCTCTATATCAGAGGTGGGGAACATCTGGCCCATGAACTGTATAAGGACCTCAAAATCATTTGGTCCAGCCCTGCCAAGACAGTAGGGATGAGTAAATTAAATGTTTGACCAAATATAGCAGACTAATTTTTAAGTTGATAATTTTGTATGGCTCACGAATGATGTTATAAATATCCAAATGACCCTTGGCAATAAAAATGTTTCTCTGGATACATATGTAATACCCTTTGTAATACTTTAAGCAATAAAAAAAAAATAAAAATAAAAAAATAAAATAAAATATACAACATGGTTATTTTATATACATAAAAAAAAAATAAAAAAAAAAATAAAAATGTTTCTCTACCCCTGCTCTACATGAAGAGCAATGTATGCACCCATAACAGAGAACTGTTAAGAACATAATAGACCGTGTTATCAAGTATATGACTAAAACACTACAGTTATTCTAGCTTCAGTTTCAAAAGTTCCAAGAGCAAATACCTAGGCAAGTTGGATGAATATCTTTCACATTAGATTCTATTTAATTATTTAATTAGAAAATGTCTAAAAGACAACTATCCAAGTTTTGTCTGATACTTTCTAAAGTGAATATATGTCATGTATAAAATAGAATAGTGAAAGAAAATAATAGGTGAACTCATAGGTAAGCAGGAAAAACTCTTAAAATTTTTAAACTCAAAGGAAGAAAATAACAGTTATATAAGGTCACAATGACCTCCCTCAGGCAGAAATGGAGCCTTAAAATACATTTCCACTGAAACGAAATACAAGGAAGTTATCAAGGGAAAAGCTATTAGACTATTTTGCCTTTTCTTGATTTCTAAGAATTTCATATTTATTTATATTTCTACAATGCCATCTTTTTTATATTAAACTAGTTTTTATTTGTGCTCAATTTGAAAGCATTATATATTTTTGAAGGCTCATATATTTGTTAGAAATCTCTTAGTTTCAGTACGAACTAGGAGAGCATCCAGTAATTTTATATTCTCCTGACATTTAGAGAAAAGTTTTTATAAATTTACAAAATCATCTTTTATTCTAATTCATATTAACATCAAACAGAAAAAGACTGATTAAACAAATGTAAAAGAATAGCAAATTGAGTGGCTAATGCTTTTGGTTTTTCCTTTGCTTGAAGACCTCTATGATCTTGGCCCAGCTCTATAGTTGTAAGGGGAGCTCACAGCTGTTTTTGTACTAATTCTACTTGCTCACTTATCTACAAACCTAATAAATCTGTGCAGTTCTGGATTTGTATTTATAATTTTTCAGTGCATTCTTGTATGGGACTAAAGTGATAACCGACTCAAGAGTACTTTTTGCTTTATGAGGTGATGTTTCCAAAAGTTATTGGTATTTGGATTTAGTATAAATAAAATTTCCCCTATTCCAATGAACAACCATATAGATCCCAAAGTTTATAATATTAGTAAATGGATTAAATCATCTAAGTGAGTAATTAGTGTAGTATCAAAGGGGAAATTAATTAATTTTTCCATTCAATATATTTTGAGTAACTGGTATATGCCAGGCACTAGAAATAAAGTAAAAACAAGACAGATTCACCAAAATTTATCATGCACTCATAAAACTTACAATTAATGTTACATGTTGTTTGAGGTACATATACTTTACTCACAGTAGACCTTGTACGTCCTTAGCTCCCTAGGAACATGCACACTGGATTAGGATTCTTTCTTCCTTGCTCTCAAAGCTTCTTAAATTCTACTCATTGGAGGAGAACCAAGATGGCGGCATAGGTTAACGCCGGAGTTTGCTGCTTTGAACAACTACTTCAAAAGTGAAACCAAAAAACGGAAGGGACATCACCCAGAACCACCGGGTCGCTGGCTGAGTGGAAGTCCTACAACTAGGAGGAAAGAGAAACGCACCCGGACACTCAGAGGAGGCGCAGTGCTGAAGTCAAATTCTGAGGTGCGGAGTGCGCGGAGCGGGCTGGCGGCGGAGGGCGCGGTTGTTGTTTTCAATCCGGAGGGAGTCGCAGACTCTGAGCTCCAGATCCGGGCGAGTCTTTAGGGACCCAGACTCAGGCGGAAGAAGCGGGACTGTCTGGCTTCGGTCAGAGCGAGTGCAGCTTTCTCTCCGAGCTTTGCAGCGGGTGCTGGGACTCAGAGAGGCAGAGCCCCTGGGAACAGGACTGAGAGCCGCCATAACTGCTCTCTCCGGCCCACCCTGTTGATCCTGTTCGACCCGCCCTGCCCACCCTGCACAGAGGCATTTGCCGGATAGCCTCAGGCAAAGGCTAGATTAGCACCTCCCTAGAGGACAGAAGTTCTCTCACCGCTGACACAGCTGAATCTCATAGCCACTTGGCCTGGAGGTCAAACCCTCCCTGGAATTAGCTACAGCAATCAAGATTTATCTATAAGACTGCAAACAAAGACCACTAGGGGGTGCACCAAGGAAGCATAACAAAATGCGGAGACAAAGAAACAGGACAAAATTGTCAATGGAAGAAATAGAGTTCAGAACCACACTTTTAAGGTCTCTCAAGAACTGTTTAGAAGCTGTCGATAAACTTAATGAGCTCTACACGAAAACTAATAAGACCCTCGATCTTATATTGGGGAACCAACTAGAAATTAAGCACACACGGACTGAAATAACGAATATTATACAGACGCCCGACAGCAGACCAGAGGAGCGCAAGAATCAAGTCAATGATTTGAAATGCGAGGAAGCAAAAAACATCCAACCGGAAAAGCAAAATGAAAAAAGAATCCAAAAATGCGAGGATAGTGTAAGGAGCCTCTGGGACAGCTTCAAGCGTACCAACATCAGAATTATAGGGGTGCCAGAAGATGAGAGAGAGCAAGATATTGAAAACCTATTTGAAGAAATAATGACAGAAAACTTCCCCCACCTGGTGAAAGAAATGGACTTACAGGTCCAAGAAGCGCGGAGAACCCCAAACAAAAGGAATCCAAAGAGGACCACACCAAGACACATCATAATTAAAATGCCAAGAGCAAAAGATAAAGAGAGAATCTTAAAAACAGCAAGAGAAAGAAACTCAGTTACCTACAAGGGAATACCCATACGACTGTCAGCTGATTTCTCAACAGAAACTTTGCAGGCCAGAAGGGAGTGGCAAGAAATATTCAAAGTGATGAATACCAAGAACCTACAACCAAGATTACTTTATCCAGCAAAGCTATCATTCAGAATTGAAGGTCAGATAAAGAGCTTCACAGATAAGGAAAAGCTAAAGGAGTTCATCACCACCAAACCAGGATTATATGAAATGCTGAAAGGTATCCTTTAAGAAGAGGAAGAGGAAGAAAAAGGTAAAGATACAAATTATGAACAACAAATATGCATCTATCAACAAGTGAATCTAAGAATCAAGTGAATAAATAATCTGATGAACAGAATAAACTGTTGATTATAATAGAATCAGGGACATAGAAAGGGAATGGACTGACTATTCTTGGGGGGGAAAGGGGTGTGGGAGATGTGGGAAGAGACTGGACAAAAATCGTGCACCTATGGATGAGGACAGTGGGTGGGGAGTGAGGGCGGAGGGTAGGGCGGGAACTGGGAGGAGGGGAGTTATGGGGGGGAAAAAAAAGGAACAAATGTAATAATATGAACAATAAAGATTTAATTAAAAAAAAAAAAAAATTCTACTCATTGCACTTATCAAATTGGACTGAAATTATTGATGTCTTCCACACTAGACCTTGTGAGCAAGATTCATTTCTTACTCATTTCTACGTCCCCACTGCTTAGTGCAGCACCTGGAACAGAGTAGAAGACTCATAATTTTTAAGTTGAATGGACAATCCCATTTGCTTTAATTGCTCATGGTTATTGTTCAATTATATGACCTTCTAAAAATAACTAAAATTCTAATGTCTCCTTAAGATATTTTCCCATCCCCAGTCATTGCTGACATGTGAAGCCTAGTCTAATAGTCATTATTTTAACTCAGGAAGACTCTTGTTATACAATTAATATGAGACTTTCTCTTTGTGACTTCTCTTAGGGAATATAAATCATATTAATGTGTGTCATTACTCACAACTACATTTTTAACAAGCTATTCGTGATGTTGGAATGTGGGTTTCAGGGTGCAGACTTTTCTTCTTGTGGGTCCTTGTCCAATGAAGTTGAAGAATAAATTCGTGGACTAACAGATTTCTTTATAAAAATGTAGAAGTTTATTGGAAGCAGATACAAACTCCATCTTGGGTTGGGGGGTGCCCAAAGAGAAAGGCCTTCTCTATCTCTCTCTCTCTCTCAAAAAAAAAAAATCTAAATAACCTAAACCTCCTGAGCCTCTTTGTCTCCATTTAATAAAGTCTGTAGCTCTTTGTCTGAACATGACCTTTTCTAATTGGTTCCTTTCCTTAATTTGGGACCTCTGTGCTTTCCTCATTGGTCATCCTGTTACATAGTATTAGTTTCAAAGCTCAAAGCCCACGAGGTGCCCTTCACATATCCATCTTATCTGTTCAGGTTGGAGTTGCTTTTGATCTCCCTTATGGCTCTCTCTCAGTTGTCCTGGCTGGAGATGCCAGGTCAGGTCAGGGCTCCTTATGGTTGCTTTAATTTCTCAGGCCAGAAATACCTCTATTCTTGGTTTATGGCTGTTTTAATTGCTCAGGCCAGAAATGTTTCCATCCTTTCTAGACCCCCCTTCCTGTATGCCTAATTAAGCTAGCTAGCTAACCGTTAACAGTTCTTTCTGTAAGCTAGATGTTTTTTGAACACTAAAACAATTCAAATCTACCTTTCCATTATATTTGTTAAATTGAAAACATGGAAAATTGGATAAGTTAATAAGTAAGATTATAAGCTAGGCAAAATATCAGTGAACAAGCTAAATTATATACCTAATGAAATGATTGCAGTAAAACTGAAATGGCTTTTGTAATATTTACCTGTTATTTTCAAAAATAGGTAAGTCAACATATTAGTAAGTTATAGCATTCTTTTGCTAGGGCTTACATTTGCATAAAACAAGAGCCTCAAATGTGCTTATAATTTTACTTTAATAGAAAAAAATAAAGCCCTGGCTGAGTGGCTCAGCTGGTGGGAGCATCATCTGACATGCCAAGGTTGAGAGTTCAATTCCCTGTCAGGATACATATAAGAAGCCTCCAATGAGTGCATAAATAAGTGGAACAGCAAATCTCTCTCTCTCTCTCTCTCTCTCTCTCTCTCTCTCTCTCTCTCTCTCTTGTCAATAAATAAAATTTTTAAAAATGGTTAAAATGATAAATTAAAAAATAAAATAAAAAATAGTAAAATACCCTAAAACATTAAGGTAAAGAACATTAAGCTAAACAAACAGGAACAATTTTTGAAACAGTAAGCCTGAGAAAAAGAAAATTCAACTGAATTTCATTTTGAAGACTATCTGCTAACCTCAAATCCAACTACATACTGAATTATGTTCTGTACATGACGCAGGGATCAAAAAAATGGAAACCTAAAACTAATTTTAAGATATCATTGGTTGGACCAACACTAAGCCAATATTTGAAGTATATTTTTTGTTAGTAATCTTTTCCTTTTCTTCTATTAGGCCTTATTTTTACTCATTTTCTGGTGCACCATCTCTTCTCAAGATTTTGTGTTCTTTAATTTATTTTGATGCCTTTAATGTTTCCTACTTTTAACTCTCTAATTGCCTCATTTTAAAGCATTAGCAAACAACAGGACATCAGAAGCAAACTTCCTAAAGAGTGAGAAGGTGAGAAGCACATTCTATGAGAATAATGGGATGATTGCTGCCAGGAACGAGGGAGAGAGAGAGAGAGAGAGAGAGAGAGAGAGAGAGAGAGAGAGAGAGAGAGAGAACTTAAAACTTCCTGCTAATAAACAAGGAGTTTTCACATAAAAGGAAAGCTAGTGTGCCCTAAAGTGGTGACTAACTATAATCAGAATAAACAATGCAGGAGGGACCTATAGGTGAACTATTTGTGCTTTCACACTTGGTGAGACTTTAGAAGTATCTGATCATTTTTTGGAATTTTATTTTTGAATACTATTTGAATCAAAATAGGCTGAAGAGACTACTGTGTCCTCAGCTTTGCCTTTTAGAGTTATCTTAGTCTTTGCAGGGAGATTTTGAACAAACTATTGCATTTTTTAAAAGTATCATTTTTGAAATAAAAGGCATCCAAATTGGAAAAGAAGAAGTAAAACTGTCCTTATTTGCAAATGACATGATATTGTACATAAAAAACCTTAAGGACTCCATCAAAAAACTATTTGACTTAATAAATGAATTCGGCAATGTAGCAGGATACAAAATTAATGCCAAGAAATCTATGGCATTTCTATACACCAATAGTGAACTTACAGAAAGAGAGACTAAAAAAGCAATCCCATTTACCATCGCACCAAAAAAATTAAGATACCTAGAAATAAAATTAACTAAAGAGGTAAAAGACCTCTACTCAGAAAACTACAGGATGTTGAAAAAAGAGATAGAGGAAGACATAAACAGATGGAAGAACATACAGTGCTCATGGATTGGTAGAATCAACATAATCAAAATGTCCATACTACCCAAAGCAATCTATAAATTCAATGCACTCCCCATTAAAATACCAACGGCATACTTCAGAGATCTAGAACGAACTTTCCAAAAATTCATCTGGAATAAAAAAAGACCCCGAATAGCTGCAGCAATCCTGAGAAAGAAGAACAAAGCAGGTGGGATCTCAATACCAGAAATCAAGCTGTACTACAAAGCCACTGTTCTCAAAACTGCCTGCTATTGGCACAAGAACAGACATATAGACCAATGAAATAGAATAGAGAGAGACCAGAAATTGACCCGAACCAATATGCTCAATTAATATTTGACAAAGGAGGCAAGAATATACAATGGAGTCAAGACAGTCTCTTCAATAAATGGTGTTGGGAAAATTGGACAGATATATGCAAAAAAATGAAACTAGACCACCAACTTATACCATACACAAAAATAAACTCAAAATGGATAAAGGACTTAAATGTAAGACAGGAAACCATAAAAATACTTGAGGAATCCAAAGGCAACAAAATCTCAGACATATGCCGAAGTAATTTCTTCACTGATACAGCACCTAGGGCATTGGAAACTAAAGAGAAAATAAACAAATGGGACTACATCAAAATAAAAAGCTTCTGCACAGCAAAAGAAACCATCAACAAGACAACAAGAAAGCCCACTGCATGGGAGAACATATTTGCCAATGTTGTCACCAATAAGGGTTTAATCTCCAACATTTATAGGGAACTCATACAACTTAACAAAAGGAAGATAAGCAATCCAATAAAAAAAATGGGAAAAGGACCTAATAGACACTTTTCAAAAGAGGACATTTAGAAAACCAAGAGACATATGAAAACATGCTCAAAGTCTCTAATCATCCAGGAGAAGCAAATCAAAACAGCAATGAGGTACCATCTCACACCTGTCAGAATGGCTATCATCAACAAATCAGCAAACGACAAGTGCTGGAGAGGATGTGGAGAAAAAGGAACACTAGTGCACTGCTGGTGGGAATGCAGACTGGTGCAGCCACTATGGAAGACAGTATGGAGTTTCCTCACAAAGTTAAAAATGGAACTCCCATTTGACCCAGTGATCCCACTTCTAGGAATATATCCCAAGAAACCAGAAACACCAATCAGAAAGGATATATGCATCCTTATGTTCATAGCAGTTTACCATAGCTAAGATTTGGATACAGCCGAAGTGCCCATCAGCAGATGAGTGGATTAGAAAACTGTGGTACATCTACACAATGGAATACTATGCTGCTATAAAAAAGAAGGGATTCTTACCATTTTTGACAGCATGGATGGAACTGGACAGCATTATGCTAAGTGAAATAAGCCAGTCAATGAAAGAAAAATACCACATGATCTCACTCATTTATGGATAATAAAGACCATTATAAACTGAAAAAAATAGATACAGAGGCAGAGCAGCATTGAACAGACTGTCAAACTATAGGGGGCAAGGCAGGGGAGGCTTGGTGCAGGGGTAAGAGATCAACCGAAGGACTTGTATGCATGCATATAAACATAACCAATGGACACAAGACACTGCGGGGTAGAAGAGGCTGGGGGAAGGTCAAGGGGGGAAACAAAAGGAGACATATGTAATACTCTTTCTAATACTTTAAGCCAGCGGTTCTCATCCTGTGGGTCGCGATCCCTTTGGGGGTCGAATGACCCTTTCACAGGGGTGGCCTAAGAGCATCGGAAAACACATATATAATTACATGTTGTTTTTGTGATTAATCACTATGCTTTAATTATGTTCAATTTGTAACAATGAAATTTGGGGTCACCAAAACCTGAGGAACTGTTTTAAAGGGTCGCAGCATTAGGAAGGTTGAGAACCACTGCTTTAAGCAATAAAACAAAATTAAAAAAAAAATAAAGTATCATTTTCCCCATATGTAAAATGGTATAATAATAGTAGCTATAGTATAAGATTGATTTGAGGAATGAATAAGAGAATTTATGTATTCATTTTTTTTAAATATATTTTATTGATTTTTTTTACAGAGAGGAAGGGAAAGGGTCAGAGAGTTAGAAACATCAATGAGAGAGAAACATCAATAAGCTGCCTCCTGCATACCCCCAACTGGGGATGTGCCCGCAACCAAGGTACATGCCCTTGATCGGAATCGAACCTGGGACCCTTCAGTCTGCAGGCTGATGCTCTATCCACTGAGCCAAACTGATTAGGGCGAATTTATGTATTCTTTATTGCACAGTGTCTGGTATATAGTGACCACTACATAAGTATTTTATTTATGATTTTGGTCTTAAAGTTTCTAAGGAAATATTTTTTTTACAAGTCTGAGATAGAGTCTGTTGACTACATTTCTTAAAGTACAATGCCTATTAAACAAAACCTTCATAATTTTCCTGACCTGGAAACCAGAGGTTATAAAGATTTCAGTTAAAACCTTTGTTCTCTGGGTCCTAATCTGCAAGCTTTAAGACATATTTCCATACAATCTAATATCTGATTGTGTCTCAACCCAGAAATATATATGCATAAAATTTTACTGTATTTTGGATCTTATATTAAAATAAAATGTTAATTTAATATTAAAATTATTACATATATGGAATTTGGAAAGCTAGCATATGTTATTTTATTCATTATTTATATTGCATTATAAATGCAATCAACATTATCAACATTAGAAAGGGGAAATTGTTATGATTAATTAAATATAATTATGTGGATATGAAAAAGTTTATTCATAGGAATTGTACAACTATAAAAAGGAGATTCTAGATACTACAAAAATATAAAATGGTATCTATTTTAAAAAAATCTTTATTGTTGAAAGTATTACTACATAGGTCCTCCTTATTTCTCCATTAGACTCCTCCATCCTACTCCCATCCTTCCACCCCCCCCCCCCCCACCAGGCCCTTACCACCCCATTGTCTGTGTCCAGGAGTTATGCATATATGCATACAAGTTTATTGGTTGATCTCTTCCCACCCACACTGCCCTGCCTTCCCTCTGAGGTTCAACAGTCTGTTCATGCTTCTATGTCTCTAGTTCTAGTATGTGCCCTGACTGGGGATCCTCCTGATTGAGTTTTTAAAGATAGTATTTTTTAGTAATTTGTCCCTTTCGCCCAGGTTGTGGTTTGTTGGCATATAGTTATTCATAGTATTTGTTCACAATGTTTTGTATTTCTGTGGTGTCAGTTGTTATTTTCCTCTTTCATTTCTGATTTTATTTGGGTCCTGTCTCTTTGTTTCTTGATGAGTCAGGCTAAAGGTGAATCAATCTTATTTACCTTTTCAAAGAACCAGTCCTTGATTTCATTGTTGTGGATTTTTCTTGTTTTTCTCTTTCTAATTTTTTTAAGTTGTAGGGTTAATTTATTACCAGTTTTTCTTGTAGGCCTGTAGTGCTATGAACTCCCCTCTCAGGACTGCTTTTGCTGTGTCCCAGAGATTTTGGATTGTTGTGTGTTCATTTTCATTTATTTCCAGGAAGTTTTTTATTTCTTCCTTGATTTCATTGGTGACCCATTCATTGTTTAATAACATGATATGTGTTTGAGTATATTGGGGTGTTTTCATTGTAGTTGATCTCTAGTTTCATCCCATTGTGATCTGGGAAGATGCTTGATATGATTTCAATTCTCTTGAATTTGTAGAGTCTTCTTTTTGCCCTTGTATGTGGTCTATCTGTGAGAATGCTCCATGCACACATAAGAAGAATGTATATTTTGTATCTTTGGGGCAAAATGTTCTATAAATATCAATGAATTACATCTGTTCCAATGTTTAATTCAGAGTCACTGTTTCCTTGTTGATTTTTTTTCCTAGAAGATCTATCCAGTGATGTCAGTGATGTGTAAAAGTCCCCTACTATGATTGTATTGTTGTCAATTTCTCCCTTTAAGTCCTCCAGAAGGTTGTTTATGTATTTGGGTCCTCCTATATTGGGTGCATATATGTTTACCAGGGTTACATTCTCTTGTTGAATGGATCTTTTTAGTATGATGAAATGGCCTTCACTGTCTCTTGTTATGGTCTTTATTTTGAAGTCTATTTTGTCAGATATGAGTATTGCTGCCACAGCTTTTTTTTTTTTCTATATGCATGGAAAATTTTTTCAATCCCTTCACTTTTATTCTGTGCCGGGAGCCGGTCCATCCTTGCTGTTTCAAGGGACCTGCCATATATAGCATACAGTTCTTAATATGTTTGCTCACCTTCTTGGCGCTGTGTTTTAACCAAGGTCACCTCTCCAAGAAAGGTTGAATCCCCAGGTAGGGATTTTCCCCTGAAGTTAGGGAGGGGATGAAACTCCTTAACTAAGTGCCAGGCGGGTAGTTAATCAATTTAACTACAAACAATCATGCTTAAGCTACATAATTTTTACTCCCTGGAATGGAGATAAGAAACGCCCTAACCTTTGTAATAGAAATTGACAGGATTAGAATCAACTGGTATAAATACAGATGCAACAAGACAACAACAGACAGAACTCAGAACAAGACAGCAAGAGACAGAACTCAGACAGGGCTTGGAAGACAGGACCAAGAGAGACAGAGCCTAGGCACAGAACCTACACAGAACGTTCTCTAGAGACAGAAGAACTTCGCTGGAGAGAGCATGCCGGAGGATCCTGGACAGGGACTGGCCTCGGAGCCTGGAGGCGGAGCCTGGCGAGAGAGCATGGCAGGGGATCCTGGACTGAACCTGACTGCGGAGTTTGGCAGGAGCGCCTGACTAGAACCTGGTGACTGGACCTGCCTGGAGAACCTGGACAGAACCTGGCTGGAGATCCTAAGCAGAACCTCTCTGGAGATCGAGACCAGAACTTGGCTGGAGATCCTGGCTAGGCTGCTGATCAACTGAACGCTGTCTCCGTGTCATTCCTTCTTCGCCGACTCCGTCTACGCCTTTGGGGACCCCTGGACCCGCTGGGGCTGGACCCCGGCAATTCTGTGTGTATTTTTTGTTCTGAGATTGGCCTCTTGTAAACAGCATATATATGGGTCATGTTTTCTTATCCATTCAACTACCCTATGTCTTTTGATTGGAGCAGTTAATGCCTTTATGTTTAAGGTTATTATTTATAGGTATTTGTTTGTTGTCATTTTTCATTTTTATGGCTGTGTTTCTTCTTCCTTTTTTATTTATTCTGTTTACAAAAGTCCCTTTAGTGTATTTTGCATTGCTGTTTTGGTGGTAATAAACTCCTTTTTTTGCCACAAAGTTCCTAATTTCACCTTCAATTTTGAATGATAGCCTTGCTGGATAGAGTAGTCTTGCTTTTCATTACTTTATATACTTTATGCCACTTCCTTCTGACTTGAAGTGTTTCTATTGAGAAATCAGCTGATAGTCTAATGGGAGTTCCCTTGTAGGTGACTTTCTATCTCTCTCTTGCAGCCTTTAAGATTCTTTCTTTGTCTTTAATGTTTGCCATTTTAATTATGATGTGTCTTCGTGTGGGTTCATCTTTATTGGGACTGTCTGTGCTTCCTGGACTGTGTGACTTTTTTTCACCAAGGAAGGGAAGTTTTGTGTCATTTACTTATCCAGCAGGTTTTCTATTTCTTGCTCAAATTCTTCTTCTTCTGGCATCCCAATTATGTGGATGTTGTTTTGTTTCATGTTGTCTCAAAGCTCCCTTATCTCTCCTCCTACTTTTTAATTTTTTTTCCAGTTGCTGCTCTGATTGAGTGGTTTTTTTTCTACCTTGTCTTCTAACTTGCTGATCTTCTTCTAGTCTACTGTTGAATCCTTCCAGGGTAATCTTTATTACATCTATGTTATTCTTCATTTTTTCTTGATTCTTATTCATGTAGGTGTATTTCTCATTCATCTCCTTATTATTATAAAGTTGCTTATAATTATCACTCAGATGTTTAAGCATCCTCATACCTATTATTTTGAATTCTTTATCCAACAAATTACTTGCCTCCATTTCATTTAGTTCCTTTTCTGGTGATTCCTCCTTTTCTTTCATTTGGGGGCTGTTTCTTTGTCTTTCCATTTTAGCAGTCTAGTAGTCTGGGGAGCCCAGTTAGGCAGGTGGGTTTGCAGTGGTAGGTCCATGTATTCAGAGATGACTGGTCCCACTGGGTAACAGCTGTGCATCTGATCTTCTGGTGGCACCAGGTTAGGTGCATCCAGTCTCTGTGTCTTACCTGTGCATCTTGTGGGGTGTCAGATCAAATCTACCAGGCAGTGTCAGGCAGCGGGGCCATTTGCCCAGGAATGCCAGGTAAGGCACAATGGGTCATGATGACAGTCCATGTGTCTGAGGGCATTGGGTCACAGTGGCAGGGCTGGGTGCACCACATCAAGGTGGTGGGTCCAGTTGTCCAGGGGCACTGGGTTAAGTGTGCTGATTTGGGACAGCAGGTCCCTGTGTCCAGACTGGGCGGATATCAGGGTGGTGGGGCAGGCTGGGCACTCTGCTCTCAGAAAGGTTGGGTCAAGCTGGGCACTCCACTGCTGAAGGGATCTCAGTTGGGTGTTCCATTCACCAAATGGCAAGGCCAGCCTGTCACTCTGCTATGGAAGAGGCTAGGCAGGCCGGGTGCCCCATTCAAGCCATCTGGACCTCCAAGGTGCACAGTTCAGGCTAATTAAGCTGGTATGACTAGTCAGTGTGCCTGGGAACTTCAGGTCTCAGCAGTGAGGATGCCAGCATCCATTGGTGGCCTAGGGGCACTGGGGCAGGGTCACTCCCCCAGCCCTCTCCCACGGTGTCCCTGTGGCTTCCTCATAATGATCCACTCCCTGCTGAAGTGGAGAGTTTGCCTGCCAGGCAGTAGCCACAGTGGCAGTTACTCTGACTAGAGTGCCCCAGCCACTCCCTTAGATCTTGCTCATACAAACAGAAGCTCTCCCACTCTCACACCTGTGCACACTTTCCCTTTCACACCCTCACCCACTTACACACTCACCCTCACTCCAGACCTGCCCTAATCCTTCCACATGGCCTAGATCTTCTATTAATAATCAGTGCACTTACTGTCAGAGGCATCTGCTGAGGCAAGGGCAGTTTGGAGCAATCATTAAACAAATGCCTTGGAAGAGCTCATGCTCCATATTTTTGCCTTCCTCTCTTCCCTCTTGCTCTAAAAACACTGCAAGGCTATAAATTCCTCATAAATGAAACATCAAGTTGCCCAGCAGACAGAATAAGAGAAGACTACAATTCTCCAAACTTCTGCTGATGAAGGATTCCAGGATTCTTAGACATTATGCAGTGATACAGCACAGATGGTACTGCACTGAATCTGAAGCTTCTTTTTTAAATATGTTTTTTATTGCTTTTAGAGAGAGAGGAAGAGAGAGGGATAAAGAGATAGAAACATTGATGAGAGAGAAACATCAACATCAATTGACTGACTTCTGTATGGCCCCTATTGGGGATTGAGCCAACAACCCATGCATGTGCCCAGGAATCTAACTGATGACCTCTTGGTGCGTGGGTTGATGATCAACCACTGAGCTACACCAGCTCGACTGAATCCAGAGCTTCTTGAGGGTAGAGAATGTGTGATTCATTACTCATCATAACTGCAGTGCCTAGAACTATGCCTATCATATTGAAGGCAAAAATTAAATTCTGACAAAAGTGCATTCATGTATGAATGAATTCCATTTCTCACTTTATATTATAATACTCAGTATTTTCTTTTGATATTTTTCCTCTACTAAGAAAGGCTTACTTTATATCAATTCTCTAGTATAAAATGGGGGGACTAGGACAGTGATGGCTAACCTTTTGAGCTCAGCGTGTCAGCATTTTGAAAAACCTTAACTTAACACTGGTGCCATGTCACATATAGAAATTTTTTGATACTTGAAACCATAGTAAAAGACTTATATTTTTGATATTATTTTATATATTTAAATGCCATTTAACAAAGAAAAATCAACCAAAAAAATGAGTTCGCATGTCACCTCTGACACGCATGTCATAGGTTCGCCATCACTGGACTAGGATATAGGGCAGTGGTAAGAAAATGCATGTGATTACTTCTACAAATGTGTTGAAGTGCTGCACATTTGGCTTAATGTTTCTGAGTAGATCAAGTTATCTAAATATGGGTCTTTTTAGGCACTAACTAATAACATCACATGACCTGGTTAAAAGACAATACTCTCTCAATCTTAAGTTTCCTATTTGCATGCTCCAAAGAGGATTGATCTTTAGAGAATATCATGTAAAATCAATCAACTATTGATTATATTAATGAACCATTGTAGTATAGAAGTGTGCAATTGTTTCATAACACTTTGGTACAAATAAAGGCTACATTGCTTTATTTGTGTATATCAAATTAATTCTGGCTTCATGCCTTCACTGGTCAAGGGTGTGTGAATATTAATTTGAGTGTTTTTGGGGGTCCTCCACCTCCTCAGAGAGAGTCTTTCATAGTCATATTCACACAAATATATGCATACTAGAAGCCTCTTGCATGAAGAGATTTGTGCAATAGGCTTTCCCTTCCCCTGGCTGCCGGCACCAGTTTTCCTCCTGCAGCCGGGATCCAGGCTTTTGCTCTGGCCAGAGCCGCCTTCAGTCTTCGCTGCTCCAGCTGCAGCCACCCTCAGTCTTCACCACTCCAGCCCGGAGCCTTCAGTCTTCACTCTGCCACTTTGCGCCTACATATGCACATTAACCGCCATCTTTGTTGGGTTAATCTGCATACTTTCCTGATTGGCTGGTTAGCGTAGTGAAGGTACAGTCAATTTACATGTTTGTCTATTATTAGGTAAGATTCTTATTCCTCCACCCCTAACTTTCTTACACAAAAAGCCACATACATTATACAATATTACACATTGTGTCTTTAAATTTTTAACCAATTTCCTCAGATCCTTCCACATCAATGTGCAGAGCTTGCCCTCATTCTTCTTTATAGCCTCTTAGTATTCCATTTAGTGGTTGTACCAGAGTTTATTTAACAAAATTACTATTGTTTTCAAACTTCTGCAATTGCAAATAATGCTGCAATATATACTGTGTATGTGTAGAAATTTTATTTCATATATTCTAATGTGTCTACAGAATAAATTTTTTTAAATTTAGTTTTAGTGTTATGAGTACTACAGATGTCCCCCATTTTATCCCTTATTCCCCCCTCCACCTGGCTCCTGCCCCACCCCAGGCCTTCAACACACTGTTGCCTGTGTCTGTAAGCTATGCATATATGCATATTAGTTCTTTGGTTAATCTCTTCCCACAACCCCTTTCCTCTGAGATCTGTCAGTCTATTTTATGCTTCCATGTCTCTGAACCTATTTTGTTCAACAGTTTATTTTGTATCTACAGATTAAATTCTTAAAATTGAGAGTGTTGTGTCGAACAGCAATTAATTTATAAACTTTGTAAATATTGCCAAATTACCCTATATTGGATCTTTACCAGCAGTGTAGGAATGCCAGTCTTCAACACGAAGATGTAAAACTATTGAGTCAGTTTCTTTCTTATTTATTTACATCTTTATATTTTTAGTGTTTATATAAATATACATATTATGTATATAATTATTATTAATTTTTAAAATTGTTGACACTACTACAGATGTCCATGGGTTTCAAATTTGAATGATAGCCTTGAGTTTCAGTAGATAGTATACTTGGATTCAGGTCCTTGCTTTTCATTACTTTGACTACTTCATACCAATCCCTCTGTCCTGAAGTGTTTTGGTTGAGAAATCTGCTGGCAGTCTTATGTGAATTCCGTTGTAGACAACTAACTGCCTCTTGCTGCTTTTAAAATTCTCTATTTGTCTTTAACCTTTGGCATTTTAATTATAACAGGTCTTGGTGTGAGTCTCTTTGGTTCATCTTGATGGGACTCTGTGTTTCCTGAACTTGTGTGACTGTTTCCATCACCAGATTAGGGAATTTTCTTTTGTCACTATTTCTTCAAATAGTTTATCTATCCCTTGCTCACATTCTTCTCATTCTAGTACACCCTGTGATGAGAAATTTGTTACATTTGATGTTGTCCCAAGGTTCCCTTAAACCAGTGGTTCTCAACCTTCTGGCCCTTTAAATACAGTTCCTCATGTTGGACCCAACCATAAAATTACTTTTGTTGCTACTTCATAACTGTAATGTTGCTACTGTTATGAATCATAATGTAAATATCTGATATGCAGGATGGTGTTAGGCGACTCCTGTAAAGGGGTCATTTGACCGCCGAAGGGGTCACGACCCACAGGTTGAGAACCACTGCCTTAAACTATCCTCATTAAAAAATTTTTTTTTGTTTATTTGTTTTTGCTACTCTGTTTGGGTGTTTTTTCTACATTGTCTTTCAAATCACTGATTTAATCCCCTGCTTCATCTAGCCTCCTTTTAATTCTTTCCAGTGTAATCTTGATTTCAGATATAGTATTCTTTATTTCTGACTAGTTCTTATTCATGGTTTCTATATTTGTTTGTTTCCTGCTGCTGCAGTTCCCACTAACTTCCTTAAAATTCTATGTTCCTTGAGCATTCTTATAACCATTACTTTGAACTCTTTATCTGATAAATTGCTTCCCTCCATTTCATTTAGCTCTTTTTTTTTTTTTTTTTTCCGGAGATTCCCGTTGATCTTTCATTTGGGGCCTGTTTCTTTGTTTCCCAATTTTGGCTGTCCCTTTGTGTTTGTTTCTATGTATTAAATAAATCTGCTATAACTCCCAGTGTTCCTTATGTAGTAGGTGTCCTGTGGGTCCAAGTGGCACAGTCTATTTGATCTCCTCATGTTCTAGGAATATCCCTGCTGTGAGATATGTGGAAGAGAGCAGAGTTCAGGATGGTAAGAGCACAGTAGCCTGTGAGCATGCAGACTTCCCTGCCAGAGAAACAGCCTAACCCTGACTTAAATTGGACTTGCTCAAGTACAATGGGCAATGACCTTGCTTCCCAGCCTTCTATCATATGTGAGTAGTTCCTTCTTAGTCCACTTCCACACTGACTTTAAAAGGCTCTCTTTTAATGGGATCTCTTCCTCCACAATATGAAGAAGGCTGGGCCAACTTGTTGAAGATATAGTTGCCAACTGAGAGCCAGTACCAGTGACAGACAGATAAGGGAGCACCAATTGAACTACCAGCTTACTGGAGGTGCACAGGTGACCTCAGTTGAGACCAGAAATGCTCAAAGGAGCCTCCATCAAAGTGTGGATATGAATTGTGAGCAGATAAAATGGGTGTCTCAGTCACTGAGTCATGAAGGACTTTTATTGCATCAATATAAAAATTTACCCCCAGCCTGTGTGGCTCCGTGATTGAGCATCGATCTATGAACTAGGAGGTCACCCTTCTATTCCTGGTCAGGGCATATGCCTGGGATACTGGCTCAATCCCTAGTAGGGGGCAAGCAGGAGACAGATGATCAATGATTCTCATCATTGATGTTTCTCTTTCTCCCCCTTCCCTCCTCTCTGAAATCAATAAAAATATATTAATATAAAAATTTACAATAAAATACAATTGTAAAATCTATCTATCTATATAAAACCCTAATATGCAAATTGACCAAACGTTGGAATTACTGGTCACTATGATGCACACTCACCACCAGGGGGCAGATGCTCAATGCAAGATCTGCCCCCAGCCTGCAGGCCCTGACCAGAGGTGGCAGTGGAGCACAGGGCTGGCAAGTGAGTGGAGCCATGCCAACCAAAGTGGGTGTGAGCAGGGGCCCTGATCACCCTGCCGGTCACCCCACAGATTGGCCCTGATCAGTGGCCAGGCTTAGGAGTCCTACCCGTGCACGAATTTTGTGCACTGGGCCTCTAGTATTATATAATACTAGATGCCTGTTGCAGGGAAGATTCCTGCAAGAATTTGGCTTCCTCTGGCCTATTCCTGCAAAAATAGGGCTTCCTGAGAATGGAGCAAAGCAGAGAAGCCCACCTAGGTGGGCTCCACTCCCTTCTCCACTGCCTCACTCCCTCCCTTCCCCCCTTAGCCCTTGGCTCCCTCCCTTCTCTGCCACCTGGGCTCTCTCCCTTCTCCACCACTTTGCTCCCTCGCCAGGTCACGGCTCCGGGGCCCAGGTCCTACGGGCAGCCTCGCTCGCTGCTGGCCCCGACTCGCTGGGTCACGGGTCCGGGGCCCAGGGCCCATGGGCAGCCTGCAAATAAGCTGCCATCTTTGTTGGTGATTAATTTGCATATCACGCTGATTAGTCAATGGGAGGCGTAGCAAAGGTATGGTCAATTACCATGTTTGTCTATTATTAGATAGGATGGTAGAAAGGGAAAGACAGAAGTACATAGCATGGGAACTTTTTCTCAAATATGGATGAATAGAATCAAGGCAAAGAAAAACTTCATTTGGATCAGCTGGGCTTTGAAAGGTGCTTCCTTTTTATGCAAATTTCTAGCTAAAAACAAATTATCTCAGGAGCTGTCTTAATTGAAGGTGCCCTGTATTCATTCTTCTGCAGAAATATTCATTTATTTGTATACAGGACCAGAGGATTTCATCCAAATTCAAACAACTTAGAATGTTATTTATTAGTGTGATAATGCAGGACATAAAGCAAAGGAAGGTCAGGTGTGATTCTGAATATCCCAATCAGAGTATAATTGAGGAGAGGTCACATGGAGGTGATTTGTGTGCAGGTATGGGCATGCTCTAGTAATACCCTCCCACCACCCCAAAGCTATTTACCTTCTTAATCAGATGTTTTGTTCCCATTGCTCCCTTTTTCCTTGTTAATATCTAACTAGCTACCTACTCTAATAGTTTCACAGCCAGTATGGGTGGAAGATTTATTAAATGAACATCAAGAAAATTTAAAACTAAATGCAGACATGAGTTTAGAACTTAAATTAGATCACATAAAATATAATTATTCCTTAATGAGCCAGATTCTGTGAAGCCAGATTCTGTCAATTGCTAGTAGAAAATAGGAAGCTTAGCAACTAACTGCAGTAATTCTCTCAGGCTTCTGAAAAAGCTTATTTTAAAACTCATGACTTGAGTTTAATTCAGAAAAAAACATTAAGAATTTGGGACACCTGTTATTCAGGGTGAAAATCTCCTTTTCCATTTCACTTATTATAATGCCAGTGGGAACTCTAAATGTAATTTTATCTCCATGACTGACCAACTCCATAATTTATGTGGAACCAAGCTGGAGTTCTATATTTAACTTGCACTGACTCTATAGGGAAATGCTTTGAAAACACTGTCTTCAGAATGTCACAATAATAGACCTCTGACAGCATATACACAGCTTATAATTATCCCACACTTATTGTATATCCACATATAAAATCTTGCATGGACATTTGTATGGAGAGGGGGAAAACATTGAGCATTATTTAGGCTTCTGTAAAAGCATTGTTATTTACCAACATTGGTTCAGATAACTAAAAAGAAGCTCGACTGAAATGTTCCTTAG